>NC_057361.1:84759629-85959629 GCF_016509475.1 Prionailurus bengalensis | reverse complement strand
ATATTTACTGCACCCATTTGCAACTACCCAGAAAGGAAGCTTTAGAAGAAACAGACAATAAAGGTCAAAGTGAGCTAAATGAGTACTAGGTAAAATCTAATGTAAGTGTGAACCTTATAACAGTTGGCCATAGAAAAATCTATACCACCTTCTGACATCAGCTGTATCAATGTGAATAAATCCTATCGTAATAAAATCTCCTTTCAGTGAGAAAACATTAACCTGGATGCATATTCAGGTGCAATGAATAATCATCTTGTTAACATTTGAATACATTCAATAATACATGAAGTCACAAAACACTATCCTCCCTAATGTTCCTGGTTATTCTTAATCCTATGCTTTATTTGACATACATGTAGCTGATTCCATTAAAGCTGATGATACCACCTTTTAGGCCTTCTGTGGAAGTCTTTGCTCCCAGGCTTCACTGTGGTGACAACCCAAGAAAATGTTAAAGTGTGGATTTAGTTCCAAATCCACAGCTTCAATTTTTATGCTTAACATTTCAGTAGAGCAGAACAACAACCAGTAATTAAAAACCCTAAACCCCTTATGACATAGTGTGCAGAGAAAGTAGTCTTTAGAAGGATCTGGCCAGCTGCATAAAATATTTCCTTGTGGAAGATTATGAAAGGTAAATATTTCTTGTGCTTTCTCTGAAATCCCTAAGCTAGAACTTTAACAAATTAGCAACTTAATCATTTGATACTATAAAATCATCGAATAATTTTTGAGCATTTTTGTGCCCATCACTATATAGTAACTAAGGATTAAAATTATGATGTAACATACAGCTCATATCTCCAAGGACCTTACAATTTCATTCTCAACTCACTATTAGTAATGCCAAAAACATTCATTTAGCAGTTATCTGTACTATTGCAAAATGAGGCTTTTCATATCATGCAGTCTGCAAATGGATAATGAAATCCTTGGATGGCATGAAGATTTGCTTTTGAAATTCTACTTTTATTTTAATCTAGATAAACAACCAACTAATTTGGTGTTTTGCCAGCCTTTGAAAAAAAGAAGAAACTCACTAAAAGTAACATATGTGTTTACAGGAGAATTCTACAAACACAACAAATCATTTAATAGCTGCCCTACTACTAAACCACCAGTCACCAACTACGGCAGTTAAACTGAGAACTACTGAAATAAAAGCACCAGAAGTTTTCTCATGCTAGTGTACCCCACAGGATGTGGTAAGGCATATTTATTAAATATATTATATAGTAACTACCATTACCTGGAGATGTTTTTGTTACCCAGAAGATGGCATGAACAAATAGCACCAATAGTACCAAGTGGGGGTTCCATTTTTTGAACTCTGAATCCAAGCAAGACATGACTTTTCCAAAGTATCACTCTTCTATTTTTCTGCCCCATCTGGGTCCCAACCAAAAGAACAACTCTGGTAGAGAGACTTAAGAGATAACGAACTCCAGTTGGAGATGCATGGGGTATGCAATTTCACAGTAATTTCTAGAGTAACGGACCAAAGATTAAGTCTTAGAATGAAGACTCTTACAAGAAAAAAAGGCAGAGATCAGACTTAGTGGGATAGGTACAAATATAGGGCACATATAAGAATATCCATACTTGGCTATGACAAGCACTAATTCTTTCTGAAGAATAAATGGAGGCTGATATTAGAATTCATTGTATAGTCTTGTAAAATATATATAGTTCTTATTACAGACTGAGGGTCCTCATAATTATCAACTCTTTATTTCATTGATCACAAATTCTCTCCTGGCCCTCAGATAAAGAGCCCCTGTAGGTAGTATTAAATATTTGATCTAGTGAACCCTACTTGGCTATTAGAATCACAATATTGATAACACAGGTGGGAAAAATGAAGTAAAACACCTGCCACTTAATAATTCTGTTTCTAAGCATACTGAAGAGAGGAACACTATCTTATTTCTCATTATATTTCTAGAACATAGCCCAGGGTCATAACATAACAGGCAATTAATAAATGTTGAATAAATTCAACAAATATTGAATGAATCAGTTACAACATATTACACTAGTTCAATGACATGGAGTGGAGGATGAAAGCCCATAGCACAGCTGTGTCTACATGAAACTACTTTTTCTAAAATTTTGATTTAATTGACCAGAAATTTCATTCAAGCTATTGGCCAATTCTTTTTTAAAAAAAATTTTTTTTTTCAACGTTTATTTATTTTTGGGACAGAGAGAGACAGAGCATGAACGGGGGAGGGGCAGAGAGAGAGGGAGACACAGAATCGGAAACAGGCTCCAGGCTCTGAGCCATCAGCCCAGAGCCTGACGCGGGGCTCGAACTCACGGACCGGGAGATCGTGACCTGGCTGAAGTCGGACGCTTAACCGACTGCGCCACCCAGGCGCCCCGCTATTGGCCAATTCTATCAAAAAAGCAGTTGAATTGAATTTGCTCACTGGATTGATCAGGTAATTAACTAATAAGACTGAATCCACATTAGATTATTCTGGAATCACAGATAAATATTTACAGTTAATAAAAGGCATCTGTAGCATCAGAAATCACCCAAGCTGCAGTCAGAAAATGGAATTAAATAAAGCCCAAGATGAGCAAGATAATTTTATAAACACTAAGCTCTAATATATCTTATAGAAATAGAAAAGTGGTAGAATGTGTGATTTCTGATTTATAAAAACCACACCAACAGGTCTTTCTGTGATGGTGCAGTATAAATAAATAATATAATTTGGAATTATTTGATTATTGGTCCTGAGAGAAAATTTATATGAAAGGCTCTTGGGGTATACACACACACACTCTCTCTCTCTTACACACACACACACACACAGAAACCATTATTTAAAATCCTAAAATTAAGAGCAGATACATTGAGATGGCTATTTGTATAAATATTGTTTTCACTATGCAGAAAATATTAAAGTTGAATTATCTTGAGTTACAAGTACATTTTGCTATTTGACAAAAGTTAAGAACAGGAGGGAAAAGAAACAGGGCTAAAGTGTTAGCAACCATGATCTATTAAAGATCAATAAAAATAACATTAAATGTCTCTCCAAAAGCATGAAAATCAGTGGGAAAATAGAATTTGATTCAGATATTCTATTTATACACAATATTTCTAGTAATGTGTTTGCCAGAGAAAATGAAGTCTACCTCTACTTTAAATTTTGATAGATCTTTAGGTAATTACAGATATCTTCAGATATATACATGTGGATATATAAAAGAAAAGAAATGATGGTGGTGATTCTGAGTCTCAACTGTTGCCAGTGAAATAGGGAGGGCAATGTAACTTCATAGAAACATTGTTATTGAACAAGTTCAACCCCACAAGGAACTCCACACATATCAAGCTTTTAGCTGATTCAAGTTTCCTCAGCTCAGAGCAGCACTTTTTACTCTTTGCTTTTTCCCATATTGATTTCAATTAAGTTTCACCTCTGAGAACCCAAGAAACTTCAAATTGTGCTCTTCTCCCCCTAGTGAGTTTGCCCAAAATGTATTTTCTCTGTTTTAATCGCAAAGCAGGGAATACAAGAAACAGTATGACCTCTTCTTAGTATATATTTGGAGAGTTTAATTCTTTCTTTCACGTATATCCTTAGCAAGAATCCTTTTCTAGGTTTCCTTATGGGATAACTTTTTTTTTTTTGAGGAAAGTCATTGGTTTGGGAAAGAAAATAGGGTGGGAAGCCAGCCAGGCACATCGCCCTCTTTTCTTGGTCATTTTCCTATTGCAGATGGTTATCCGAAGGCTGGGGAATCTGCAAAAATATCAAGCTGGAATGGTTAAATTTGTGCTTGTGTTTTCTCCCTGGAAGCCAATTTTTTTTAAAGAACCCTGAACTCTACATTGATTGTTATTATTATGAAGACACTTAACACTTTTAAATGCTGGAGATTATCTTAAATGAACCTTTTTGAGAAAAGGCAATCTACTCACCATTTGGGGTTTTTTTGTTTTGTTTTTTTAATATATGAATTTTTTTGTCAAATTAGTTTCCATACAACACCCAGTGCTCATCCAAAAGATGCCTTCTTCAATGCCCATCACCTACCCTCCCCTCCCTCCCACCCCTCATCAACCCTCAGTTTGTTCTCAGTTTTTAAGAGTCTCTTATGCTTTGGCTCTCTCCCACTCTAACCTCTTTTTTTTTTTCCTTCCCCTCCCCCATGGGTTTCTGTTAAGTTTCTCAGGATCCACATAAGAGTGAAACCATATGGTATCTGTCTCTGTATGGCTGATTTCACTTAGCATAACACTCTCCAGTTCCATCCACGTTGCTACAAAGGGCCATATTTCATTCTTTCCCATTGCCACGTAGTACTCCATTGTGTATATAAACCCACCATTTTGAATAAAGCTTAAAAAGGCTAATGACATTTGACAGCATTTTGGTTGGATTTCCAACTGTGATTTTCCTTTGATTAAAACAAATAAATAAGTGGTGGAGCACCAACTTTGTCACCTGAGCATTGTTAAAACTGACACTTGCAAAACAACTATGCTAATATGACATTTTCCTTTTTTTCTTGGTACTTTGGTGTGATCTGACAGTGAACCAAGAGCACTTTCCTTGAAACCTTTGGTATTTGACCAGGTGCTATATATATATATATATATAATCATTTGTTTTCAAACTATTGTCATTTTATGCTGCCTTGCCATGAATTAAAGGGATAGGCTGCATTAAAACTTCAGTGATTTCCTCATCCCCTAACCAGTGAGTAACACAGACCATAGACTGCTTTAAAAGAAATACAATGTCCTTTTGGTAACAAAGACTACTATGGCTATGGTAAAGCAAATTGCTTTTTAGAATGCCTACCTACATGGGTTTTCCTTTGTTCCTCCGGGAGATTAGAAATAATTTAGCAAAGCAGAGATGTCCACTCATAAGCTACCATGTGTCTTTTTCTGACTGTTAGCTTTCTTTTTCCTACTCCTGAAACTAAAATGAATGAATAAATGAATGAACAAAATTCATGCAACACCACTAACCCTACAAGTGTACTTTGAAAGGCTTTTTTTTTTTTTCATGTGATGGTCAAGAAATAACTACATGCTAAACCTGAGGGAAGATTGTATTATCATTTGATTGGAAAAACAAAACTAATTTATAGGAGAGGTCAGCAAATTATGGCCCTTGGGACAAATTTGGCTTTCTTGGCTTATAAACTAAGAATGATTTTTACAGTTTAATTTAAAATGGTTTTTAAAATAAAAAGAGTAATAATATTTCATGTGAAAATTCAAAATGCTGTGTCCATAGCCATGGTCATTTGGTTATATATATATATATATATATAATGTTATATGTTATGTGTATATTATATATTATATATGACAGTTTCCATGCTAAAATAGCAGTTGAATAGATGTGATAGGTCCACAATACCTAAAATATTTATTACCTGGCTCTTTACAGAATAAATGATTCCTGAGTCTGGTCTAGAGTCATATTTAATAAGAGGAAAACAGTTATAAGTGTTGAGTTCTTTCTTCTTACATAATACAGTAAAAATACATCTTTCAAACAGTCTGGTCAGGATATGATTGAGGATACTTTTTGAAAATGAAAACAACCAACCAATAAGAACAAATAAAAACTCCAACCAGAATAGTTTGAGTTCAGCTTTGCCACTAATTCTCTGTGTAAATTTAGTCACACTACCTTCCCTTTCTTGCCTTTCTTTTCATATCTTTAAAACTAAAAGTTTGAATAAAATGCTTTGTCTCATCTTTTCCAAATCTAGAAATCTAAGATTTTCTTCTCTTTTTTAATTTCTTATTTATATATCAAAAGGTCATCCACTTTACTAAAGGAGTCACCAAGTGGTTTCTGTACCTAGTTAAGATCTTCCTTCTATGGTACTTGAGTTTTTGTGTAAGAGGTCATTCCTTACCAAGTACTTGACTAATAAAATTGAAGTAGTCAGCTATAAGAGATATATCAGAAAAAAATAATGGCAGTAACTCTGTAGTGATCATAAAAGTCAATGTGAAAATGAAATTTAAGTAAAAGAAGTTAGATTTGCACATGGCTTTTCTGGAATATATTTATTGTATAATTCAACTACAATTAACCCCATGTTTATGCTAAACTCACATTCTATCTTGGTCTATGGAATAAAGGCATACAGTTGTGTAGGACTTTTCCACCTCAAGTGTGGTCTGTGAACCAGCAATATTTGTACTCTCTGGAAGCTTATTAGAAATGTCAAAAATCAGGCCCCACCCAAGACCTACTGAATCAGCATCTATAGTTTCACAAAATCCCCAGGTGATTCCTATACATATTAAAGTTTGAGAAGCACTGATGTAGGACAGTACTTCCCAAACAGTGGGCTGTTATACATCAGAATCATCTGGGGCTGCTAAGTAAACATGCATATTGCTTAACCCTGACTCTAGACCTATTGAATCTGCATCTCTTGTGTGAGGTCTAAAAATCAGGGTTTTTAAAAAAGCACTCCAGGTGATTATTTGAGGAGCACTGGAGCTGTGGTTAAGAACCTGATTTTTTTTTTTTAGAGGACCATTCCTAGTTCTCTCATACAATAGTTAAGGAATATCACATTCCTTAACCAATTTGAGACTCAATTTTGTCATCTGTAAAATAGGATAAACAAAAATTTCTACCTTATAGGGTTTTTTGAGGACTCAAATAGAGAATTAATGTGTCTAGCATATAGTATGCACTCAATAATCATTAGCAATTATCATCATTACCAACACCAACACCACTATCAACAGCAGCAGCAGCAGGAGCAGTGAAAAGTTAAGCTCAATATGTAGGTGGGGTGAGAAGAGGGAACTTGTTTTTATACTAATTAATTTGTAATTTAATCTGCACATATTGGAGTACCATTGAAGTGTTTCAAACATGGGAGTTACTCAAGCTTCAGTGAATTTGGCCTTGGTGGATGGTGAAGGAAAATAGATTAAAGGATTACCTAGTTTTAAATAGGCTTATGATATTGGGTTGCATACAAAGAACTCTAATCCTAGACCTCCTCAATAGGTAGATTAGATAACAGTTGATCTGGGGCTTGAAGACACCTCTTGGTAACTCAGAGATACCTCCTCAGCAATTGCAGAGTTACCTGAGATTTGGAATAACCCCTGGATCTAAAATCCTATTCTGTCAATAAATCAGTCACACTGGCTGAGAGCAAAGGGATGAAAAAAAAAAATCAAAGGTCTAGGAGGAAGTTATAACTTAATGAAGACAAAAAATGCACAGGACTAAGCAGCTTCATGGAAGAGATACACTTTAAGGTAGAAGAAAACTTAAAGGTTCTGAGATTCTTCTATCCTTCCCATGCCTAGACTCACAGCTCTAACACTTCTCCATCATTGCCAAATTATCAAACTGACATTGTTATTCTGTGAACACACTTTTTTTTTTACTGTAGTTAATATTAGACAAAATCCATGTATGTCCTTAAGGAGCTTACAATTCGTTTACAGACCTAAGTATAAGAAATCACTAGAGGGCAATGGAAGACAGACTAGAAGCAAGTGTGAGAAGAGGTGAGTTAGGGCAATAGCAGTAAGAGAAGTGGAACTTGGAAAACCTACAGAATTTGAAGCAGAAGTAAAAACAGGGTGGGTCAACAACATTATCAAATGTATGGAGGCAGGAAACACTGTAGGAATGGTTAAGTAAATTATGATATATTCACACCTTATAACACAATAAAGTAAATTAGAAACTAATGAGTTAAATGTATCATACCAGCTTACTTGAAGGGATTTCCAAGACATACCAGTAAATGATAATGCAGATAAGCATATATAGCACAATCTCACTTACATAAAACACACAAAACCTCCCGTGTGTGTGTTGCTTATATGTATTGAAAGTTACATAAGAACATACACCAGGTTGTTAATATTAGTTTGAGGGTAGTGGTAGATAGGTGGTTCTGATAAAGGAGGGTAATAAAGGGTAATAGGAAGAGGAAAGAATAAGAAAAAGACATTTACAGTCCACTTTTCGAGTAAGTGCTTTAAAAAAAAAGAAACTAAGTGGTGAGCGATGATGGTCTTGAAGCAAAGAGGTGATATTTCATCAAAACCTAGCTGGAAGAAGTCCAAGGTCACAAAAAGGTGGATCATGAATTTTATTATATCCTTCTTTTAGCCACTATTTAATGCTTAATACAAGTTCCTTAAGCAGAAAGAAATGGAGATGGATAGTAGACTCCTTGGAATAGTATTTTGATTTAGTTGTATGTAAATATGCACACCAATGCATAATGCATTTTCATAAAAATATGTTTTTATAATATATATATTATAAAATTTCCCATATCTCTAAATGGAATAAAGTCTAGGATTCATCTGAATATATTTGGAAGTAGTACATTGTGGAAATTGGCTGTTTTCTATTTATATTTGTTGTTTATTTTAAATTTTTCAATAAAAATTTGTTTTTATTTGTTTGTCTTGAGTGAAGCATCTTTTTTTGAGCTTTCCTTGTGGTATCCTCAGGACATAAAAATCAACACAGCTATTAAAGTACCAATGTCCTTCATACAAAATCTTTGGTTGAATACAAATTATTTGGCAAGGCTGAAATTTGTTATAAAAACCTGAAGGGATTCATACTGTTTTCCACAGTGCTTGTACCAATTTACATACCAACCAACAGTTCACGAGGGTTTCTTTTACTCCACATCCTCGCCAACACTTATTATTTATTGTTTTTTTTTATTCTAGACATTCTGACAGGTGTAAGGTGGTACCTCTTTGTAGTTTTGATTTGCATTTCCTTGATGATTAGTGATTTTGAGCATTTTATCATGTGTCTTTTGGCCATCTGTATGTCTTCTTTGAAAAATGTCTATTCAGGTCCTCTGCCCATCTTTTAATGGGATTATTATTATTGCTATCATTTGGTGTTTAGTTGTGTAAGTTCCTTAAATATTTTGAATATAAACACCTTATATAATATATCCAATAATATATTCTACCACTACTAGGTACTTACACAAAGAAAATGAAAACAGTAATTCAAAAAGATATACACACCCCTATGTTTATTGAAGCATTATTTACAGTAGCCAAGATATGAAGTCAACCTAAATGTCCACTTATAGATGAATGGATAAAGAAGATATATGATATATATATATATAATGGAATATTACTCAGCCATAATAAAAAGGATGAGGTCCGGCACTTGTGACAACATGAATGGATATAGAGGGTATTCTGCTGAGTAAAATAAGTCAGATAAAGATAAATATTACATGATTTTCACTTATATGTAGAATCTAAAAAAAAACAAATGGATAAACAAACAAAAAGCAGATTCAGATCTATAAATACAGAGAACAAACTGATGGTTGCCAGGGGGAGTGTGGTGGAGAGATGGGAAAAAATGGGTGAAGGGGAGTAGGAGATACAGGCTTCCAGTAATGGAATGAATAATAAGTCATGGGGACAAAAGGTACAACATAGGTAATATAGTCAATGGTATTGTAATAGCATTGCATGGTAACCGATGATAGCTACACTTGCAGCTAGCATAGCATCATGAATAGAGGTGTTGAATCACTATGTTGTATATCTGAAACTAATATAATATTATGTGTGAACTATACTCAAATTAAAAAAAAAGAAACCGGAAGGGATTGCTTTGTTTACTTTTTTTCCCCAAATTTTTGTATAAGGAATTTATAAAGTCACATAAAAAGTTATACCACTGTTTCCCAGGACACAGCTATGTTACTTTGGACAAGTCACCCTATTCCTCTAAGTGTATCACTGTCCTAGTCTAATCTGACAGGAAGCTCACAAGATCTGTTTCTTTTAAATCTAAAAATCTATTTGTAGACAAAATCACTACAACTTACACTCATGCTCAAACTAGACACTGACAGGCCTTAGTCATGTGAGTTATTCAGGATATAATATAGATACCTACACATAAAATTAAGAGCCATGATAAATATATTTTTTTAATGTTTATTTATTTTTGAGAGAGAGACAGACAGAGCATGAGCAGGAGAGGGGCAGAGACAGAGAGGGAGACACAGAATCTGAAGCATGCTCCAGGCTCTGAACTGTCAACACAAAGCTGGACATGGGGCTTGAACTCACGGCTATGAGATCATGACCTGAGCTGAAGTCAAATGCTTAACTGACTGAGCCACCCAGGCACCCACCATGATAAATATATTGAACAAATATTTGGTTGACAGCCTTTGGGGAAGTAGTTAGCAATACAGTTCTTCCTTTGCCAGGAAGAAAAAATTTGCCTGCAAAGCTATAAGTCTTTCAAATATCAAAACAATTGATTGGAAAAAAAGTTATTGTTTTCTTACTGCTTTATACCTTCACTGATTACCCTGTCCTTATCGGAGATCTACTCAAATGCAACTAGCAATTAAATTCCTTTCCTTGCGTGCTCTTTTGGGAGTCTCTATATCACACATGTAAAAACTAGAGAAAAATCACTGGACTCAATTTTCCAGAAAGAAAAATGGAGGCAAAGATGAAACTTTAGCTAATGCTTATAGCTTTTGCTATACTGTAATTAATTTCCAACTCTCAACAACTTTTCTGGGTAAAATATCAAAGGTCATAGAGAGGAGGGCTATCCTCATTATTATATGTGGTGATGCTCTTCTGACAGAACCTTGCAGCAATACCTGATCAACTTGGGAAAAATACTGAACTTCTGGTGTATTGCCTTGCTGTATTTGTCATTAAGGAAACGTCCTGCTGGCATTCAGAGAATATTCATACAGTTGACACCTACATCATGACATAAACCTTTCCTGCCCAGTCATCTATAATGAGAACTAAGTTAAAGAGAATGGTTTCCACAATGAAAATTTCTGGCCCAATTCAGAGGCATTTCAGAAGCATATTAATTGACTTTGGTGCACCTACTATACTTAACTTCAATCACTAAGAAAAATAATTTCACCTCTTTAGCAAATGGCTGAATGAGGAGTGTATTTATTCCTTATATTAAAAAAAGTCATTACAATATCCTACATACACAGCACTAGCTTGGAGCTACAATTCAGAAATGAACCTTGATGAAGTTTGTTTTTCAATATATGTGAAGAGAGAAAAGGAACTTAATATTAAACAAATGAATGGTAGTCATAAGCTTACATCCAGTGTCAACTATGCAGGAATGTTTCCCAACATGATGCCATATCCACATTCTCATGATCAGTGAATCTTGACAGCTGATTCCCTATAGAGAGGGAACAGATTAGGGATGAAATTGTGGATATAATCTCTATTCTACAAACGGCTTCTTCCAACTGATTCCTTGCTTAATATTTCTCAGATACCAGCTAGTACATATTATTTTAGAGTTACACGCTAGGTCAATAGGTGAATCTGTCAGCCCGACTTGATGTCGTAAGATATGTGAAGTATTTTCATGTGGAAGAGGAAGTAAACTTTTTCCGTGTGGCTATAGAGGTTCAACTAGGACAATTATGGGGAGGTGGTAATTGAGTCAATTTATTAAGGAAGAACTTTTCAACAATGGAATAGACCACCCACAAAAATAGCATGCTTTCTATCACTGCAGGTGGGGATATTGTCACAGGATTTCTTTTATTGGATTGAAGTTTGAACTACATAGTTTCTAAGGTCCCTTCTAATTCTGAAATTATATTTTATAGGGCTATGTTTACCCTTCTTGAGAGAACTAATTTTAAGTACTTTGTAAAAACCTACCAGAAAAAAAAGTAATAAATTATTACTTCTTTCTTTCTATTCTTAAAAAATTTTATTTATTTTTGAGAGAGAGAGAGAGAGAGAGAGAGAGAGATACACAATCAGAAGCTGGCTCCAGGTTCTGACCTGTCATCACAGAGCCCAATGTGGGGCTCAAACTCAGGAACTGTGAGATCATGACCTGAGCCACAGACGATTAACTGACTGAGCCACCCAGGTGCCCCTACCTATTTCTTTAATGCAATCAAATAACATCTGCTTGGAAGCAGTTTTTGTTTGTTTAGTTGGAACTTCTGTACCTGAGTAAAATAAAAATGCATTCATTCAAAGGTGTTTTGTTGTTTTGATGAGGTTTCCTCCCATGGGATACCTGTCACTATAATCACCATTGAGCCAGAATTAGCAGAGTTAGCACATGACTTCGAGAAAAATGGATGAACACTGAAAAATTGGCAGAATTAGAATGATTAAATGACTTTTTAAAACATTGAGCTTTTCTTTTTTTTTTAATGTTTATTTTATTTTTTGAGACAGAAAGAGACACAGCATGAGCAGGGAAGGGGCAGAGAGAGAGGGAAACACAGAATGTGAAGCAGGCTCCAGGCTCTGAGCAGTCAGCACAGAGCCCGACATGGGGCTCGAACTTACGAACTATGAGATCGTGACCTGAGCCGAAGTCGGACGCTTAACCGACTGAGCCACCCAGGCGCCCCAACATTGAGCTTTTCTAAATTAGCAAGCGTTAGTGCCTCATCATACATTCCACACACATTTCTTGAGCATCTTCTGTCTGCCAGGCACTGTGCTAAGTCCTGGGAATAGATACAAAGGAAAACAAAACAGATACAACTCCTCATTTCTTAGAATTTATGACATCAACCAATGTAACTTTAGTGAAGAAATGTATTTGTATTTACAAACAGTATCCCCTCTTATAAAGGCCTAGAAATCAACAAGAGCTGGAAAAGAAATTGACTTAAGCTGTATGTCATTGAAACAAAAAATGTTCAGACTGCCTACAGTTAAATACATAGCTGTGTAAGACATAGGGTACATTAAAAATACCTTCTTTAAGTAAAATTAAGAAAATAAATAAAAAAATAAAGCAAAATAATGCATTTAGGGATCACAAAAATATACTATAAACATTTTATTCAAATTTTATATACTTGTCACTGAGACTAAATAATCAAGTCTTTTGAAGCAGGTGAAAAAATTCAAAGAAAAATTCAAAAAGAAAAACAGAAATAGACACACTTTCTTTAATAAAGTAGTTTTTTAAGTATAACATAAATAAAAATAGGCATAGGGAATATTTACTTCAAATAAATAAATTTATGAATCATATAATCTTGACAGTGGGACCTTGTAATTTGAGGTCTATGAATGGATTTCACAAGTCTATAAATCCCCTGAAAATGTATGTAAAACCATTGTACATGTGTATTTTTTTTCCTGTGGAGAGATTTCATAATTTTCTCCAGATTCTCAGAAAATGGCCTGTAACCCACTCCACCTTCCACACCCACTCACTACAAAGTTAAGAAATCACTGTTTTAAAGGTAACATGGTGAGAGACACCAGAAAGACAGGATGGGCTATTGGCAGCATAAAGGAAGGAATAATGACTAGTTAAGCACTTAAGCAGAGTGCCAGAGATGTTATGAGCCAATTTACAAATGATGGGAAGTCCAGGTTTTGCCTTAAAAAAAAATGAAATTGTCCTGATGATGCTACATTTAGATACATGATTAATAGGAGCAAAGTCAATGAGAATTTGCTACCTCAAAAAGGAACCGTAAATGATTATAGCACTGAACCAAGCCAGGTTTGAGGTTACTTATCTCTAAATCATCCTGAGTAGGCCGAGGAATAGATACGTTTGATTAGTTACAGAGAGTCCTTGTTTAAAAGCCTGTAGGTTTTAAAGAGGACTGTAGAGGCGGATAAAATGAGAGCTTTGATAAATGTAGCCCTATCTCAAGGTCACTCAAAGAAAGAAAAATCCTAGTTCATTTACATATCTGCATATATAGCTTTGAATGTTTGAATATATATTTAAATAATCCTCTTCCATACTCAAATTAAATAAATAAATAATAGTCCATCTTTCTCCATACTACTATAGCCATTACCACCCACAAAGAAATTCCATTTAGTATTCTCTTTGTTCTGAAAGGTCTGGCAGAATTCATGGTTCTAATTCACCAACTAAATCTCAGATTATCTATCAATTATTCTCATGCATCACTGATCATACAGAAAGAGAATATGTTTGATCCATTATTTTTTCCAGTTGTGGAGAATATGTGCACCTGCTTGTAATTTGTGGCTTGCATTTGATGACTGATTGGGGTAGGAATATGGGATAGATCTGAGCTAACTGGTTCAAACAAAAACTGAATCTTTATAATGCCGTCATATCATGGGGTTCCCACCAACTAAATTAAGCTACTTGGATATTGTCTCAATGTAAAAATAAATGCTTAAATATCACAAGAATGAAGTTTTCTCAAACCCCTCTCCCCATCTTTCTTTCTCTGGTTCAGTCTCTTATTTTTACACCTATCTTGTATTTTATTTATTTTTATTTTTTATTAAAAATTTTTTCAATGTTTATTATTTATTTATGAGAGACAGACAGAGACAGAGGGTGAGTAGGGGAGGGTCAAAGATAGAGGGAGACAGAATCCGAAGCAGGCTCCAGGCTCTGAGCTGTCAGCACAGAGCCCGAGGCAGGGCTCAATCTCACAGACGGTCCCAGGTCAGACACTTAACCGACTAATCCACCCCAGGTGCCCCCCTATCTTGTGTTTTAGAAATCATTATTTTTCTCCACCAGGATGTAAGTACCTTAGTTAAAATTGTCTTGGCAGAATCTGATCCTGCTTTCTTCTCGCAGCACTGTAATCAAGTAGTATATGGACTTGGGCAAAACAAAAGGAAAATTTTCAAAGTGAATAGCTAACATGAAAATTATTTCATTGATCTGACCATGTATGTTCCATTTCATTTTGCTCATCAGGATTCTTTCAGATATAAAGTTTGGAATTTCAAGAAAGCATCATAAATATTTTTATTTGGACCAACATGCAAATTCAAGACTAATTGGTGGGTCCTTTGCATTGTACAGAACAGATAACAGGTTTACTTGTTTATTGTCTGCCTTCTCCCAACTGGAATGTTAGCTTTATGAGAACACAGACTTTGGTTTTTGTCACTAACATATCCCCTGAACCTAAAACAATGCCAGAAACCTAATAGATACTTGGCAAAAATGAATGAATGTGATTCCTGCTTCTTGTAGACACACTCAAATACATTTTCTAGAAAATCCCATTTGGGTTTGTATTTATAAATGATATCCCGTGTATAATGTGATATTTTTCACATTGGCAAATTAGGTTTTCTGATTTGATTCAGAAACTACTATGCCAAGGTCACGCTTCCCCAGAGAGCAATGGGAATTTGATTATTATATTTTTGTAATTATCCAGCCTCTTATGTGAGTTAGCCTGATTCACTCAATGGATACTGCCTGTCCCTGCTTGTGGCTGAGATTTTATTTAAGAAGTTTTTAAACTGATGTATATTTTAAACCTCGGTTTTCCAGGAACTCTCTATTATATCAGTTTAGTGTCATTTCTTTCTTCTTTTTTCCCTCCAAATCCAAAGGGGAGACATTTAAAAATCCCCTCCAATAAGTTGAGACTTTGACTATAGCAAACAGTCTTGTTAGAACTTGCATTATTTGTTCAAAACAAAACAAAAAATGAAATATTCTAAAGGTCACCCTGGTTTCAAGGGTTACCAACTCTCTCTTTGTGCAGTTACTATAAAAAAAATACATGTACTGATGAAATAGAGACACTCCAGGGACCAGAAATTAAATAGACTATCACAAGGTAAACTGGATACAAACAGATGGACAAATGCTGGATCTTCAGCTGCACCATTCAACGGGGTTTCCTTTAGCCAATTTGAATGTCTCTGAGGACGAGAGCCTTTACATTTGACACATATGTGTTCCAGATCCCCTGACTTTAAAATGACTTTTCTGAGTGTTATTAGAAGCAACATTAAGATAATGGCAAGAATGACAGTGAGGCATGCACAAGAGAAGCAAAATAAATGAAATCAATTAGTATTATAAATATTGCTCCCTCATTCACATGTCTTTCATGTCAATTGCATAGATACAACATTTGAGGCTCTAAATATATTAACCACCTTGCTCTGATCAGATAATAATTAGGAAGAAAAAGAGATGAGTGCCTCTATTTTGTTAATCACTGTCTCTTTCTACTGCCACTTGGATTCATAGAGCCAATTTAAAAAAATTTTTTTTTCAACGTTTATTTATTTTTGGGACAGAGAGAGACAGAGCATGAACGGGGGAGGGGCAGAGAGAGAGAGAGACACAGAATCGGAAACAGGCTCCAGTCTCTGAGCCATCAGCCCAGAGCCCGACGCAGGGCTCGAACTCACGGACCGCGAGATCGTGACCTGGCTGAAGTCGGACGCTTAACCGACTGCGCCACCCAGGCGCCCCTCATAGAGCCAATTTTTAAAACTCCTCCAATACAATCTATTGCTTGTGAAAACTGAAAAAATAATTTATTCAGAAAATAAAATAGCAGTTTAAATAAGCCATTTAATAGAAAAGCAGATGCTCCATTTTACTTGATGGAAAACCACTCACAGCCCAGTACAAATGAAGACAAAATGTGCATAACCAACAGCCCTATTAAAATGGGCACTAGCAGAATGTATCATTTTGAGGTCAGCTGTCATCTGTTTGAATGGGTCCCTTAACAGATCACAGAGCAGATGGAAAAGGCCAGTATAACATGACTCTCTGACTTAATTATAGCATTACCAAGACAGCATATGGACTTTGTATGTACTGGATAATTTTTATTCAGTGAATTTATTTGCACATAAATTCTGTGATGTGCCTCATTTGGTTTTATGTTACCTTCAATATTTATATTTCACTGTAATCGAATCATTTTTATCTATGGATTAATAGGTCAGGCTGTTCTACCAATTACAGCTGATGTTGAAGCCCATATAAACAAGGTGTGGAATTTGGATTTATGTCTTATTCAAGATCCCTCAGTTTAGAACACTATTGCAGCCCTGTATACAGCCCTCATTCCTGCAATTGGGGGGAAGGGTCTTAATGCACCAGGTATTTGACACCTGTTAAGATCCAGGAGAGGGCACCTATCTTTTGCTTTCAAGAAGCTGATTGGTCTGCCAGATGGTAAAATGCACAGAAGGGGAAAAAAAAAAAAAACCTGAAGAGAACTCAATCACTTTTGTGGGAAACACATCACCTTACAATCCATCCCGAAGTCAAATCCGTGGGAGCTACTGATCTAATTTATTAAAAAAAGAAGTTGGAGAGCTCTGAGATTTTACTGCAAATCTGTCAAACACAACTCTGCATGGACACAGTATGCATCACTGGAAAATAATTTAAAACTTCTGCAGACATAAGGGAGTATAGTCTAAGTGCTAAATTTAGGTGACAGCACAGATAAAACAGGAGGTGAAATACTGCCCGAAGAAATCAGCCCTTGACTTGGTCAAAGCCAGAATTTAGATCCATAGTCCACAATATATCAGCAGCTGTAATTTAACTGGATTCCCAGAAGAGTAATAAAATGGTAGCTTGAGAAGAGGGCAGTAACATCACATACAGCAGCTTCAGCTTTCACTCCAAAGTGCTGAATCTTATTCTCGGTCCTTGCTAAAAGGCAGATTTAATTTGAATTCAAATAAATATTAAGGCAAAGAGACAAATAGGTAATGCTCTGATCACGAATATTTAAAGGTTATTTCATTTATCTGAAAGCACTAGAATAACTCGAATGAGAGAGTATTTCTTCTGTTTCAACTACCTAGACAAAAATATTTCTTGAGGCTGTAATGCCTTTCTCCCTATGTCAGGACTTGATATCTATATCTATCTATCTATCTATTTATCTATTTATAGATAGATTGATACATATATTACATATTATAAAGACTTCGATAGTTAAAATGAACTTGACTGTTTCATCACAAAGAAGCTTCTTTGCAGCCCATATTTTACAAATTAATGATGACCATTTCAGAATCATGAGTTAAGTAGTTAAGGGCATAGTAGTTAAGAGCAGAGCCTCTGGTGTCAGACTGTCAGGGTGTGAGTCTTGCCCAACAACTTACTAGCCATGTGACTTTGCATATATCACTTAACTTCTTTGTGCCTAAATTTTCCTGTCAATAAAACCTGGAATAATAAAATCTTCTTTACAGAGTTGTTGTGAGGGTTAAATAACAGTGTATGTAATATACTTGACAAGAGCTCCATAAGTGTAGCTGTTTTAATTACTATAGTAATTTAATTTACTATAATCATCATTATCACTATCATTACAATAATGGCTGTATCTGATACATTAGTCAATTTGTCTGCAGTGCCCACTGGACTCAGCTTAAGCTGCATTGCTCACACCTGTACATTCTTTGTCACCACCCTCCCCCTCCCCCAACATGGCATAGTTGAACACACATGCTTAATTTATTGGCTGGCAAAAGCCAATCCAATTTTCTTAAGAATTTGAACAAAAAGAAACAAAGACTAAATAGGTCAGAAGTTATCCGGCACTGGAAGTATAAGGTCAAAAACATTTGAAGGCACAATAGGTGTAACAACAACGTAAATCCCCAGGTGAGCTGGAGGTATGGGGAAGTCTAAATTAAGAACCAGATGGAGGAAGCCATTATGCAGAAGGCAGGATGGCTGAAAGAAGCAGAGATGACAGATTGTGTGGCTACAGAGAACAAGAGATGGATAGATGAGATGCCTGACAATTTCTAATTCCCTGTGAGGTGAGGTTCCATGAGCATTCCTTTACCCTTAAAATGCATTTTTATTTACTCAGCCGAGTTTGTAAGGGTTTCTGTTTCTTGCAATCAAATAACATCTAAGACACAGAATGATATACTTCAGTTTATATTCAAATTCTTCTTGCTTGCTTCGTCAGCTCTTTTAAACCTGGCTTAAGTTCCTTGAAATATGAGACATAGGTGTTCAAGTTGATTTACTGAACTGTGTAAAACACAAAAGAACCCTGTTATGACAGAGCTTGTATCTAAATACTTGGCCAGATCACAGGTTACAGTGGGTTCTATGAAATGTAACAACTATAACAACTGCACTGAGCTTGGTTTCTCTGCAAGACTGACACCCATAAGGCCTGTCCCCAAGAAACAGGCTTGGCTAACAATAACTCATGTATAAAAGCATGAATTTTAAATTTACATAGTTATAGCTAACAAAGCAAACACTGTCTGCAAGGACAGTTGCTTGTTGCTTGCCTGTTGCTTGGAAAAGGCTTGAAAGCAGAAATACCACCCATTTTAGTTTTTACATCTCGTTTTCTTATCAGGGTTCTGTGCCATATTTGTAGAGGCCACTTTTAGGCAACAAACTTGAGCAATGGAAATTTGAGCAAGCCAAAAGAGATCATAAGGGCCACAGAACTGAATGCAAACAGGTTCATTAAGCGATAAACCTGGACACAGCCATAGGCCCTAACTGACCGATTATGACCAGGCACAGTTCCCAAGATTACCAAAAATTGGGAAAATTCCATACATCCCCATACTCCCTCACTCCACCCTATAATTGTGGCCCCTTCACCACCACCTCCTTTCAGACAGTGTTTCCTTTGCTGTCCTGCCAGGTGCTCACTTGCAGTGTATTCAATAAACTTCTCTTTCATTCTTCCTTGGGTGAATTCTTTCATCCCTGCACCACCAGCTTCCATCCAACTGGGACACTACACATTTGGTGCCCCCCATCTGATTGGAGTGCCCTGCAGTAATTTTTTGAACTATTATACATGATGGACATTTTATAATATGCTCACACATTTCTGCTCACAGGGGAATAGCTATCTGTGTATAAGCTTCCCCAAACAGGAATATTCAGCCATCATTTCAATGCCAAATCTGAAGAAATGAAAAACAATATAATTCAGAAGAACAACAGAAATTGCATATAAGTCCACAGAGATTTTAGGCTTCTGTTAGTGTGTTTTTCTTTTTCTTTTTTTTCCTCTTTTTTTTCTATAGTTAACTTGGCATTCCTAAACTAACTCACAGAGCTATAGTAGCTAAAAGGCTGGTCTGCTCAGACCATTCAAGTGAGCCACCTTTTTGGAGTAAATTTACTCCTAAAATAAATTGGTTTCAATTTACTTGCACATTTGTGAATGGAATTAAGTGTGTTAGCTGGCTTTACCAGCTGCCTATGAGACAAGAAAACAGGACAGTAGCAAAAAAAAAAAAACAAAAAAAAAAAAAAAAAACAAAACAAAAAAAAAAAACAAAAAAAAACAAAAAAAAAAACAAAGAAAAGAAAAAAAGAAAACAGGACAGTAGCTGCCTAGGGCTGTCCTCTCCTATCATCTCACCAGTCCCAGTACCAGAGGTATTTTGCACCATTGCTTTCCTTCAGTTACAGGGGTTGATGGCCCTGCCCTTTGGTGATAACACACAATAATACCTCATTTGGTGACTTTTTGTTTCTGGATCACCAAAGGCCTCATTTAAATTGTTGAATAATGCCACCTCAAATAATTCAAGTATTTTATTAAATCAGTCACAATATGCATAGACTATTTTGTCCTCTAATGTGATGTGAGAACTTAGTTACTTTCAACAACTAATTTGGAATTTCCATTTGAATATTTACTGAGGTTTAAAGGTACAATATTAACTTTTAGGCTGTCAGGCAACAACTGACAGTTTAAAAGTAGAGTTTATTTCTATCTATACTCTGTGCAGTTCTGCAAGGTATAAAGTGGGCCACTTCATGTGCCTAAATTATGTTAATACTCTCAAGAAAAAAAAGTTTAGCTTGTTTATCTAGTACTTTGGCTGGGTTACTCTAGGTCAGTCCATCTCCTGAGCACTGTAAACTGGTTGGAATGAATGGTACAATGTCAAGCCCAGAGGCCATTTAGTCATGTGTTGACAGCTTAACTGTGTCAACTCTGGGAAGGTAACGTTTTCATTTTAACTGTTAAATCCATTATAATCAACATGTTAGGAAAACAACTTCTAGAGACTCTCCTGTAAAAAAAAACAAAAAACAAAAAACAAAAAAAACCCCAAACCCCAAAACAAAATATTGCATTATTCTATATCAATTTCTCCACCCTACCCCTAATCAAACCCACTGATTTCCTGCAAATAACTGGACAACTTGGTCTTGACACTCAGATCCTAAATCTTTACATTTACACTTAATTTATAAGAAAAAGTGCCATATTCTTTAAAAAATAATCTCATACTTTCAAATCACAAAATGTTTTAAATAGTGGTTTTGAAGTGTAAGGTACACCAAAGATACACAGAAATGAAGCATGACAGTAATAAATTCACCAATCTGGAAGGTCTAAAATAGTTGCAAGTGATCGTTTTTTTTTTTAACGTTTATTTATTTTTGGGACAGAGAGAGACAGAGCATGAACGGGGGAGGGGCAGAGAGAGAGGGAGACACAGAATCGGAAACAGGCTCCAGGCTCTGAGCCATCAGCCCAGAGCCCGACGCGGGGCTCGAACTCACGGACCGCGAGATCGTGACCTGGCTGAAGTCGGACGCTTAACCGACTGCGCCACCCAGGCGCCCCAATGTGATCATTTTTTTCAATTAAAAAAACTTTTAATGTTTATTTATTTTTGAGAGAGAGAGAGACAGAATGTGAGTGGGTTAGGGGAGAGAGAGAGGAGACACAGAATCTAAAGCAGGCTCCAAGCTCTGAGCTGTCAGCACAGAGCCTGATGCAGGGCTCAAACCCAAGAGCTGTGGCATCATGACCTGAGCCAAAGTCAGACACTCAACCAACTGAGCCACCCAGGTGCCCCTGCAAGTGATTGTTTTAAGAAGATGCAATTGTACTAGATCACCTCTCTAGGGAAAAACTTAATTTTTTAAAAGGAATTTTTTGAAATATCTTGGCAATTATTTTCTAAACCTAGGTGAAACTTAAATTGTCCGACAGGCACATTTGTCAGCAATGTTAAGTCATCCAAGAAGAGCCAGGTCCTTAGATTAAAGATACTTTATGACCCTGAGAAAGAGTAAAAGGTGTTGAAGCCCTTGCTCTACAACTCTAAATTCCTACCAAAAATAATTAGTTCTATATTGGAAAAAAAATGCTTTTTGGCAAATTTTTTCAATCTTCCAAAGTATACTTGAATTAAAAAAGGAAACTTTATACTTCAGTCACCTCAAGTATTTATATGTAGGTTAGATGCTCTGTGAAGGAGCTACAGAAATTCTTGCATTCCCAGCATTCTTTTCTTGGTTCCTGGACTTATTTCTCAGCTTCTTTCATACCAATTCACCCCTTGACTCGTTTCTTTGGTAAGTATGAGTGCTGTGGCTGCCAGGCCATATAAGCCAAAGCCAACTATATCCAGAAGAATCAATATGCTGTGGAAAAAATTGTGGGACACATTCTACAAATAAATTTATATAACTACATAATGATCTTAGGTGTCATTTACTAAGTGCCCACATGGGACACTCTTCATATATATTTGCTTTAATTTCAACAAATGTTTAAGCTGGTTATTACTATCTTTATCTTAAAGATTAAAAATTGGAAGTTCAGAAAGGTTTGATAGCTTGCCCAAGACCACCTGGTGAGTGAGTAGAGCTGGATTTTGATCCTGGTTTTGTCTATCTGAATTCCTATTGTGTGCCAGGCACTGTGCAAGATACTTGACATGAATTATCCCATTTAATCCTCACAATAATAAAAAGAAATGGTTCACTGCTCAAATTTCTGTAGAGAGGAATTATATTTCCTAGGACAAGAACTAGAGAAGGAACTATTGGAGCCTTTCTCCATCTGTCACCACTGCGGCCTAAGGGAGAAAGGACATATCTACTTGGCAAGATTAAAAGAAGGGACTGGGCAAGTATGAATCAATCACTTCTGAGTTTCCAGTCTTTCTTCATTCCCAGATCAACCATTCATTAGGAAAGCTATGAGGAAGGGTTTACCCTTGAGTGGAAGGGCTGTGGCTGTCCAGTTCTGCCCGTCATTGCCTGGTTGGGTAAGTTTAATTCAAGGTATAGGTATAAGAAAGTATTCTAATAATTATTATCAGATTTGTTTCAACTTTATTAATAATGAGGTTGACATTTTGACCTCCATTTGGTTAACTCAAAGAGTGGAATATAGAATATGGAACTCAGAATATGGAAAGGGGAATGGTTTTCAATCCTAAAACCCAATAGTAGATACTCTTATTAATCCCATTTTCTGGAGGAAGCAGCTAAGAGAAGTTAAGTAATGTGCTCCAGAAGTAACTAATAAATGGTAGGGATAGGTCTTGAATCTAGGTCTTTTTCATTCTAAAGCACTCACTCTTCCCACATTGTACTTTGAATTAATTGCATCCATGTGCCCTACAATTATTATGAATAATTAAGAGTTTTAACCATTCCTTAAATCTGAAATCAGTATATGAAGAAGGAAACAAGCAACAATAATAAATGAAAAAAAGATTGGTTAGTTTTGATTTTTGTATGTAAGCTACAATAACCTGAGTGTCAGAGAGGATTCAGGGAAGGTACATGCAGGTGGAAAGAGAAGTCGTAGGGATACAAAAGCATAGCTAGAATTCAGAGCACGATGCTGATCAGTGGAGGCACAATGTTCCATTGTGAGAAGGGCTTCAGTGAGGCCAAGCAAATGAGAATATATTTCTGGAAAACTGACAACACAGAGAACCTCATTTTTCTACACATGAGTTCTTGTTTAACATATTTATGAATTTGGCCAGATTCGCCCACCTCCAAATCTCTTTTTTCACCCAGCACACACACACACACACACACACACACACACACACGAACACTTGGTCCTATAGCTATAGAAGAATACCCAAGACCTCATAATGCAATTATTTATGGTAGAGGAAGTGAGGAGAGAGGCTAGGAGAATAATGTCATTCCCACTAGCATGACCTACACAGAGGAGAGTCAACAGCATCACTACTATCCTTAATGTAACTCCCGAGGGAAATAGCGTGTACTCCTTCAAAGTAAATAGGCTTATTTCCTGTTTGCTGGCAGTCAGACCCTGGAGAATGTGCTGCTAATAGAGTTCTGGGCTCTATGTAAAGATTTGGTGTCATCCCCATATAACTACAGCCATTTGCCCTTGTATCATTTGCAACAGATGCAAGGTATTCTGCCAAGATGCTTGCCTTTGGTTACCAAAGGTGAGATCTGTGCACACTTTTTCTTTTATTTACCTGTTAGACATGCCTAGCAATCTTTTAAGAGCCACTTCTAAGGTAGGCCTGAGACCAACAGGGCCCTTTACTGATAACATAATTCCTTAGGGGAACATGCATAATTCCCTCAAAGAATAACTTGCTACCTTTAAGAGCATCTAGAAAACTACAAGCAGAATTAATCTCTTTTAGCAATCTATTTGCAGTAACTTTGTAGTAACTTTGGATTCAGAGGATTCCTGCATCTGCAATGGTGTAGGGTAAGCATATGGGAATTGACCCACACAGACTTGTGTTGCTTTGAGGGTTTCACAGTCACAAACATGTAGGCTGATACATAAATTCAGAAAGGTGAGTTGATATATATTCAGTCAGCTTGTGCTTTTGACTAATAGATTACACACCTCACATTTCTCAAAATGTAGTATCCAAATACCTTTCTGTTCACTTTTCTAATATAATGTCTTTATGTGAGGCATTTAGTTAGTGCAGGGCACAGTATAAATCCAGTTCTAGAGTTGTCTTTCTCTTTTTGACCTATAAAATCCCTACTTTAATTGTCCAGAAAACCCATGAAAGCTCAATCAAAATTTAGCTTGATATCTGTACATTTTTGTCTATTTTTATGTGTGATCTTTTGGCAGAAAAAGGAGCAAAAAGAATAACATTTACTCAACATTCTTCTCTTTAAGCAAGGCTCTGTGGCAACAAAGAAATTTGGGAAGTCCCCAATGACAGCAATATAGGCACTTTAAACAAAATTAATGGTTTTCCTAGAGGCAAGTGCTCCTGTAGTTAAATTGTCTACAGACTAATTTAACTTGTCCCAAGCTGCTGGGGAATAGAATTTTTATGCTTCAGAAAAAGGGTGTCCTCTCAATGCAGTGGATACAGTAAGATTTGGGTCCAGAATCACTAAAATTTAAACAGTGTTATTTGGCAGATCCAGAGTTGGTTCATTGGCCCAGGAGGTGGCTCAGTAAAGTATATAGATGCCAGAGCTGGAAAGCTCTAGATAATTTTGATCAAAAATGAATTCTTCCTATAATAGTTAAATAGCATCACTGTCTTGATTTCTTTCTTTTCAAGCATAGGAGCATGAAAAATGAGACCAGCCATTAAGTTGTGTCATCTAGAGAGAAACTCAGAAGAATGCACTAGCTACCTACCATATAATTTCCTTCCCGCATTCTCAGTTTCAAAACAACAAGCATAAAAATATGCCCAAGAAAACTTTATAAGTTAATTAGAAGTCAGAAATACATTCCTGAAGACTGTCGTTGCTGCATGGGTACTCATTAAAATGTCTCACAACAACCTGTGCTATCTAATATCATTAGTAGATCAAGGCTCTTGAAGCCTTCTTCAAGGCAGATAATTAACTTATCTGGAGGAATTGTTGTCATTTCACGCTCCTTCCTGCAAATGGACAATATTACATGACTCTTGGGGTTGATATGAAACTAAGTCAAAAAGTAAGAGATTCTGCAGACCTGGTTTCTTAATCAGGACACAGTATCTAGGCAAGAACTAGCCATCCTTTCCTTTTTGTCCTCTAGACTTCAAGCTTCCAGGTATTTTAAGTGCTATTAACATTGATTTCCTTGGGGGAAAGTTGTTGCTAACTACAAGAGAAAAGAGGCCACTATACCATCTGCAATGTACTTTCCTGATACAATTTTAATTTAGAGAGGTTGTTTCCAACAAATAGAGAAAACAAATAGACAAAAAATGTGTAAAATGTTGTCAATAACTTCTTATTAAAACTACTACTATGGTCAAGAGTAAAGTGGATGATTAAAAATATTTAAATTTCTGCAATTTTTGTTATACTGTAGAATAACTTTAAATATAAATATTAGTCATTCTTGTCAACCCTTTCCCTTAAATTGCTGCAATTAGATGTAGCAAAGAGGAACATGTAAGAAAACATTTTGAGCCTTTTTTTTTTCAAAAGACAAAAAGTCACCCAGCACTTTTACCTTCCAGGTTGTAATTTGCATTCAAAGAGGATCTTTCACCTGTTTCTTTATGTCAGGATAGTGGGTGTTGCCTTGATTTCTTTCTAAAGCAAGGATGCATTCATTTGAAGCAGTGGTGCCTTGCAGCCAATCCCTGCCAAATGCAATTTACTCAGAAACTGCTGAGTCTGTGGACTGGGGCTAGAGATGTTTATGGTGAAAGGGGTTCAGTGTGGACTACTGTATTCACACTCTACTGGAAATGTAGATGCTGACTTCAGAAGTAATCTCAGAAAACAATGGATTCTTCCGGATCTTAATACTGGCCTATCCAATTTGTCAGAAGAATTTGTGGCAGAAATGACTAGTTGCCTCCCCCAAATCCATTACCCCTTTCTTCCTTATTAACAGAAACTACATTTCTCAGCTTCCCTTGCAGATAGGAGCGCACATAATTTGTAAGCAGAAGTTGTTGTGAAAAGTTTCTGAGAAAGCTCTTGAGGAGGCTGACTTGGCTGGGTATAATGGAAAGAACCCTGAAACGAGACTCAGGAGACAAGGGATTTCGTATAGATTTGGTTACTAATTTGCTATGTGAATTTGGTGAGTCACTTTCCCTCTGCCTCCTCCATTTTCTCATATGTAGAATGAGACAGTTGAATTACATAGTCTCTGAGGTCCTTTCCAAATTTAGGACTCTATGATTCTTCTCCCAATTGCTAAGTCCCAAGGAAGTAAAAACAGAGGCATGAAATAGGAGTGTGTAATTCATAAGATTAAGCTTTACTATTTCTTATTTCTTTACCCTCCAGTAAATTAAAAATCACTCAGTATTAGTTTATAGTGATTATAGTTTTACACTGATATATAGCTTACAGTATATATATTTGCTTATAATAGTTTTATTGAGATAATTTACATACCATAAATCTACACACTTAACATGAAAGATTTAGTGCATTTCTTTTGAGAGGGAGAGTATGAGCAGGGAGGGGCAGAGAGAGAGGGAGAGAGAAAGAATCCCAAGCATGCTCCTGGCTGTCAGTGCAGAGCCTGATGCGGGGCTTGAACTCACAAACTGTGAGATCATGACCTGAGCCAAAATCGAGAGTCAGAAGCTTAACTGACTGAGTCACCCAGGCACCCCAGTGCTTTTTTATTATATAGATGTACCTCTTGTTGCACTTTGCTTTGTTGAGCTTCTTAGACTGCATTGTTTTTTGTTTTGTTTTGTTTTGTTTTGTTTTTTAATAAATTGAAGGTTTGTGGCAACCCTGCATGGGGGAAGTCTATCAGTGCCATTTTTCTAACAGCATTTGCTCATTTTGTATCTCTGTGTCACATTTTGGTAATTCTTGAAATATTTCAAACTTTTTCATTATTATTATGTTTGTTATAGTGGTCTGTGATTAGTGATTAAAATTTGCTGAAAGCTTAGGTGATAGCATTTTTCAGCAATAAAGTGTGTTTAATTAAAGTGTATGTACATTGTTTTTTAGACATAATGTTATTGCACACTTAATAGACTACAATATAGTGTAAACATAACTTTTATATGCACTGGGAAAGCAAAAAAGTCATTTGACTTGTTCTATTGCAATATTCACTTTGGTGGTCTGGAACTGAACCCACAATACATCCCAGGTATGCCTGTATTCACAGGCTTGTGCATCCACCACCACTATCTAATTTTAGAATACTTTCATCACCCCAAAAAGTACCCCCATACCTGTTAGCAGTCACTCCCCATTCCTTCCTTTTCCCAGACTCTGCCAAACACTAATCTACTTTTTGTCGCTATGGATTATTTTACCTTTTTTGGACATTTCTCATTAAATAGAATCATACAATATGTGATCTTTTGTGACTGGCTTCTTTCATTTATTCTAGTGTTTTCCAACTTCACTTATACTGTAGTGTGAATCAATAATTTATTCTTTTTTATGCCTAAATATTTCACGGTATGGATATACTGCATTTGCTTATGAAGCCATCAGATGACAGACATGTGGTTAGTTTCTACTTTTTAGCTATTGTGAATGCTGCTGCTATGAACATTCATGTAAGATGTATTTTAACAGGTATCTACTTATATGCCAGGTATTGTGCTTGATGAACAAGACAGACAGATTTCCTGCCCTTATAGAAGTTAGAGTCCAATGTGGAAGAAACACACTGAAAACAGTAAGGGAATGGGTGCTGAGTACAAAAAGGGTAAAGTGCAGGATTCTATGGAATACAAAATAGGTGGTCTAACTCAGGCTCGGGGCAAAGGGTTAGTCAGGGAAGTCTTCCTAGTGGAAGTGATATTTAAACTCAAAGCTGATATGTGAAAAGGGGAAAGAGAAAGAGCATTCATGAAGGCACCAAGATGGGAAGCCCACTATGTTTGTAGAGTGAGGAGAGAAGAGCAAAGGGAGAAAGGTACAAGATAAAGTTGGAGAAATGGACATAGATCAGGTCATGATGGACCTTACAGAGTATGGTAATGATTGGGGAACATTTTTCCAAGGGCAATGTGGATGTAGTAAGGATTTTTAAACATGGACATGAAATAATATAATTTATAGTTCTGAAAGGTCATTGAGGCAAATGGACTTGGAGTCAAGGGGGAAGAGTAAATGTGCTGGTTTTTGTTAAGAGAATGTTTCAGTGTTCTAGCATAGACACAGTTGAGGCTGAGACTAGGGTTGTGGCAGAGAATATGAAGAGACTTAGACAACATATATTATTGTCTAACATATAGACATATATGCTGTATGTTATAGACATAGACAACATATAATTTGGTGTAAAAACTAATAGAACTTGCTGATGGATTGGACTGGGAAGGAATGGAGAAGAGTTCTGTCAGGGATGATGTCTAAGTTTCTGGTTTAAACAAATGGGTAAATAGCCTTACTTTTTATTGAAACAGGGAGAAATGGAGGAGTAGCAGAATAGGTTGCAGAAAAAGGTTAGTTGATGAATTCATCTTGTGACGGATTGAATTTAAGATGCTTATAGAAGGGGCACCTGGGTGGCTCAGTCAGTTAAGTGTTCGACTTTGGCTCAGGTCATGATCTAAAGGTTAGTGAGTTCAAGCCTTGCATTAGGCTCTGTGCTGACAGCTCAGAGCCGGGAGCCTGCTTGGGATTCTGTGTCTCCCTCTCTCTCTGCCCCTCCCCCACTCATGCTCTGTCTCTCTCAAAAATAAATAAACATTAAAAATTTTAAAAAATAAGCATTAAAAAAGATGTTTATAGAATATGGATATCCAGATGCAGATGTTGACAAGGTACTTAGCTATGTGGGTCTAAAGCTTAGGAGAGCTGGGCTAAAGATGAATAGATCTGTGTCGCATTTATGTATAGATAGTAATTAAAACCTAGGGAGGGGAGACTGGTAAGACGAAAAGAAGGTATAGACTGAGGCTTGAGTACATACAATTTTTTGATAGTAGAGGAAGGTCTCAAAAACAAGATTGAGAAAGCCTCTAAGGAGGAAATCGGGAGTGTGTCACAGAAACTCAAGGAAAACATTGTATTAATGTTTTAATTGCATTAATGTCAACTATGGAGAAAACGACGAAAGTTACTTAAAATGAGGATCTAGAAGTGACCATTGGAATTACTGACAATGAAGTCAATGATAAACTTAGCACAAGAGTTAAGTGACATGGTAGGGGATCAGAGAATGGGAAGCCACTTATGGCCTTTTGTCTTTCTAAATATTCTCAAAGAGAGTTATTTCACCTTTTAAAAGCAGAGACCTTTGTGTCTTCTGCTGAATTAATGAAAGACTGAATAACTGGATAATTTTTTAAGCCAGCTGCTTTCCCATTTTCTAGTTCATTTGATATTCCTATCAACACAGTTAAATGATTCATCCAAGGTCACTCAGCTGGTCAATAGCAAAGCCCTGACTCAAACCCAAATTTTCTGACTTTAAGTCATGTGCTTTCCCAAAGCCCCATGGCTGTATTCCTTTTTCTATCCTTCTCAAGGTACCCACTAAGAGTAAGTTCTCCATAAATGCTTTGTGAACAGTTTTCTTATTAAGATACTGTGTTAAATGTAAGATAAAGAATGAACTTTTACAACTAGTCCTAAAATAGGCAGCTGAACACCACCTGGCCTTTAACATTCTGTATGCTGAATAGCTAAGTGATAAAGAGAAGGAGGTAAATCGTGGCAAATAATGCCTGTGGTTGGAAATGCTTACTAAGAAAAGAAATGGCATTACACTTAGTCTGTATCCTCTTAGAATGAACACTCTTTGAGGGCAGGGGATGCATCTCATGCATCTCTTCTGTGCCTAGCACAGTGCTTGGTCCACAGGCAGGGCATGATAAATGTTTACTAAATTACATATTATAGTATAAGGAAACAAGTTTTAATTTTCTGATCTTCTCTCCATATAATAACAACTATTACCATTTACTATTATGCCAGACACCATTCTAAGCCATTTATTCATATGATCTCATTTAGTATTACAAAATCCCTAGTTTGTAGGTATTATTATTGGCCCCATTTTATAGACAGGGCAACTGAAACTCACAAAGAGACTCCTCCATGGCTGTAACACTAGCAATTGAAAGAGCCAGGCTTCAAATGCAAGTAGAATGATTCCAGAGGCTAATGTCTTAACCATGAATTCTTTCTCTCATATGAACTTGCTCTTGTATCACATTCCTTATGCTTTTCTACACAACAGCTATACTGCTAAATGAACTAATGACAAATGGTGCCATTAAGTTTTTATATTCCCTTATTCTAGGTAATCTTATATTTCCAAATTTAATAAAAGTCATATACAAATATTTTTAAAGAGGAAATGATGGTGCTTTCATGCTTTGAGGTCCCTGAAATCCACAAAAAGGAGGCTGCTTACTCATTATATCTGCACTGGACAAACTGCAGTGAGCTCATTCTGCCTAGCTGTCTTTATTTTGGGTCTTCTTGGCCACTTCTTTTCCCCAAATGTGCTATGAACTTATTTGGAGGACTATAAAGCTGAGGGTAGATTTTCAGACTGAAGAAACCTTAGATTCTGCTTTCTCAGGCCATTTCCCTCCTCCTTAATTGAAAGTATATAGTTGGAGTCTACCTGAATATATGCAATTTCCATGTAGGTACCATTAGTTTCAAGGTTCTGGAAGTACAATGAGCCTTTAATATTTGTAGCCCCATTTGGAAAGTAAACCTTCATAGGAGGGGTTACATTTGAAAGCCACTGAGACATGGGTGGAAAACATAGCATGGTTGTGTCAAAGAAAACTGAATCGGAAGTCAGGAGCACTAGTTCTGGCCTAATCTCTGTCACTAGAAACTGTAACCTTGAGCAAATAACTTTCCCTTTCTGATTCTAGTTTCTTCCTCTGTACTCAAACTAAATTAATGAGCCAAATGGCAGTGAAGTGAGTCAGAAATACACTATGTGGCATTCTCCTATAGCATAGATAAAGCCAAAGCAGTCCTCACAGCCCAAGGCAAGCACCTCAGTGGAGTGGGGAGAGCCTAGGCTTTGAAAACAAACATGGGAATTAAGTACACACTCTGTCACCTCCAGGCTGTATGATCTTGAATGAGTTGCTTCATCTCTCTGATACTCAGCCTCCTCATATATAAAAAGGGAATAATAATAATCCCTACCTCACAAAATTGTTGTAAAAATTCAACAATACAATCCATATAGGGAATCTAGCAAACTGTATTATACACAGTAAGCACTCAATAAAGCATTATTATAATTATTATCATTAGTAGTATCTTTCTTTGATTCTGATTTCTAAGTCTACATCCATTTTGGAACCTCATATCCTTATTTATAGGATGGGTAGGATAATTTCTGTACTTCCCATCCAGCATGGCTGACATGAAGGTAATATAAAACTCATCCATTCAATAACCTAACAAATAATTACTGAACACTGGGCAATACCCTGCAAATGTAGCTGTGAACAAGACAGGCAAAATATTTGCTTTCATGAACTTTGAATACAGTTAGGGGAAACAACAAATAAATATATAAATGACCAATTATGATCATATCAAGCAGTGAAAAGTGCTAAAGAGTGGCAGGATCCATTCCTGCCTTGAATAAGAAAAGTTAATCATTTTGTACAGTGTCTGTAGCATGAGCAACACTCTATAGCATTTATCACAATTTTTATTATTGTATTTATTTCCTTGCATATTTGTCTCCACCTCAACCACTGAGGTGTGAATTCCAGAAGAATGGATCATGCCTATTTGATTCATCAGTGCAAACTAAATACAGCCCAAAAGGGATTCATCAGTAAATGTTGAACACACATGCACGTGTGCATGTGCAGATGTGTACACACAGTCTCACATGCATTCACACACACAAATGCATATATGTAGGTGCATGCTCATCACTCAAAATTACATGGTGAAATTTTAGAACTCAAAGAATAAGGCAAGATCCAACAAATTTCCAAGAAGCCAAAATTATTTACAAAGATGGAGAATGATATAGGTGTCAAACTCATTAACAATGGAGTACTATAATAAAACATGAAGAATCTGCTATAAAATAAATACAAAGTCATACATAATGGGAATCTCATATCAGGTAAATGTTATTCATAAGCATTTAAATTGTTTCACTACATTAAATAAATATTATATATTGCTGCAGTTTAAAATTTTTTCTAAATAAGAAAGACAGTAATGAGATATAGCAATACTTTAATTTGCATGAGGAAAATTATTTTCAACCTAGAAGTATATTCAATCAAGCACAAGGCAAAATAAAACTTTAGTCATGCAAAAGAAAAAGAGCAGTTAGAAAACAGTTGGTTGACTGAATAATGAATGGATGAGTAAATCTTCCTGTTTTGGTCCCCTAGCACCATTGGTCATTGTCCAGGGACCAGTGAGTTCTTCTTGTCCCCGGAATGCTCCAGAGTCCAACTAAAGTCTCTAGCCCTTTTTTGGTCATGACAAACTATTCACATTTGTGTCCACTGTCCATCTAGCTATAATTACCAGTTTCGAAATAAATTTGCTCCTTATTTCCCAATTCATATCTTCTTTTAATTTAATTTTTAGATCCTATACTACTCCTGCCCGTACACACACACACACACACACACGCACACACACACACCAACATCTGCTATAAAGCTTCCTCACTGTTTTTTTTAATTTTTCTCCAAAACAGAGTGTCATATTCAGTAAAAGATGATGACCCTTAATTATTCCTCTTTGTAGAGATAAAAGAGTTACAACCAATGACTCATCTTTGATGATACAAGTACCTTTTCTGGGTTTATAGCTGGGTGCTACCAGGCAGGTCTCAAAGGGAGTTTACAGTCTGCTCAGACTGCAACTCTCAGCTGCACAAGAACCTCCCAATGAAGGGAGAGGCCCTGAAGCTCAGACTCTTCTCTGACAGAAATATTGTTTGCCAACTTCTCACTAAAATCACCACAGTTACTGGAGCTGCTATGTAACTTCTAGTGATTAAGGTTGTCCCTTCAGGAAAGAAGTCACCACAGCAGACTTTTACCTAGGCATTTGAAAACTGCCCCACACAAAAGAACTAATCATTTGTCTTTTATTAAACAGTCACTTTCTTAATCTTCCAGTTCACTCTCAGGTTGGCAGAAATCTTCTTGGGTCACTTTGCCCTCCCACAGGTTATAATGACTTGTCTCTGCTGGTTCTGGTTTAGGAATCTCTGTCATATAATCTTAGGAGATATTCTCATTAAAGGCTTTTCTGGATCCCAGCACCCTGTTCTACTTTTTTGAGCACCAAGTCATAAATATGGATGTATGCATCCAGTTGTACATATTTATGTACCCATAACCCATAAGCCCACACATGTACACACATACACTTTATTAACATTTGTTAACTGTGGGGATTTTCTGGAATTTTCTGGCTTTTCCATAAAATCTGGATTGGAGAGGTATTTGAACAACTGCAGGGGAAAGTTGAGAAGATTATCTCATTAAATGAACACGTGCATATTTATGGCAAGGGTTACAATGTAAGTATTGATGCAAGAAGATTAATAACAGGCTTCCTAGCTGCTTTTCTTTCCAACAGATGGAAAAGCAGAGCAAACAGGGCTTTCTTGATACCCCCAGGAAACAGAAAATATCTGAGACTAAGTAAACATGCCTTAGAAAAGAAAGATTTAAAAAAATTATCAATTTTCAGGGCCACCTGGGTGGCTCAGTCAGTTGAGCATCCGACTTTGGCTTAGGTCACGATCTCACAGTTTGTGAGTTCGAGCCCTGTGTCGGGCTCTGTGCTGACAGCTCAGAGCCTGAAGCCTACTTTGGATTCTGTGTCTCCCTCTCTCTCTTCCCTCCCCTCTCATGCTCTGTGTCTGTCTCTCTCTCTCAAAAATAAATAAACATTAAAAATATTTTAAAAATTATCAATTTTTTAAAAGCTCACTTGACATCAAATGTGAGAATCCAGCATAAAGAAGGAGTAGACTGATTTGGTAAGCTGATGTGGTTGTAGCTGAGAGGAGGTAGAGGAAACTTAAAAGGCATTGATTCATTCAGTTAAAAATATCTGTTGAATGCCAACTCTGTGCTTGGCACTGTTCTAGCCACCAAAAACATCTGATTTGTATCTTAAAATTATGTCTAAAAGGTATAGAACTGAATGTGTTTAAAACGGCACTCATGGGGCACCTGGGTGGCTCAGTTGTTTAAGTGACTCGCTTTTGGCTCAGGTCATGATCTCACAGTTTGTGGGATTGAGCCCCACATCGGACTTCATGCTGACAGCACAGAGCCTGCTTGGGATTTTCTCTCTTCCTCTATCTCTGTCCCTACCCACTCATTCTCTCTCTTTCTCTCTCAATAAATATTTTATATATGGACACCCTACTCTGACCTTTTATCACCATCTCCACTACTACCAGCAGAAATACATCTTTATCATATTCTATTCTGTATTACTGCAATAGCCTATTAATTAATCTCTCTCCTACCCTTGCCCTCCTACTGTCTATTCTTCATCCAGAAAAGTCAAATTGTTGCTTCTAAAACATATAAGTCATATCACCCCTATATTTAAATTAAGACACTTGCACTCCATATAACTCAGAAAAAAATCCCCAGACCTTACCATGACTATCCCCTAGATGATCTGGCCACCCCACCCCAAATTACCCACTCTGAACTCACCTCCTTCTACTCCCAGCCTCACTCCACTGCACTCACTCACTCCATTCCAGCCACACTGGTTTCTTGTTCTTTGAATATACTATGCTTGCCTTATATCTGGGCATTTGTACTTGATCTTCTCTCCAAAATGCAGATGGTTCCACCCTCATGTCTTTACTCAAATGTCCCCTTGGCAATAAGGCTTTTCCTGACACTCTTATTTAAAATTGCAACACACACGTATCTACAACCACCACCACTGCCACCATAATGCATTCATTACCCTCCCTTCCTGCTTTTAATCATCTGATATATGGTAGAGTTTACTATTTATTTTCTTATTGTCCCTCCAAGCCTAGTAGACAATAAGCTTTAAGAGGGCAGTGATTTTTTTTTTGCCTTTTTTAAAACTTGTTTTATTTTTTTTTATTTTTTTTTTAATTTACATCCAAATTAGTTAGTATATAGTGCAACAATGATTTCAGGAGTAGATTCCTTAGTGCCCCTTACCCATTTAGCCCATCCCCCCTCCCACAACCCCTCCCATAACCCTCAGTTTGTTCTCCATATTTATGAGTCTCTTCTGTTTTGTCCCCCTCCCTGTTTTTATATTATTTTTGTTTCCCTTCCCTTATGTTCATCTGCTTTGTCTCTTAAAGTCCTCATATGAGTGAAGTCATATGATTTTTGTCTTTCTCTTACTGACTAATTTCACTTAGCATCATACCTTCCAGTTCCATCCACATAGTTGCAAATGGCAAGATTTCATTCTTTTTGATTGCTGAGTAATACTCCATTGTGTATATATATATATATATATATATACCACATTTTCTTTATCCATTCATCCATCGGTGGACATTTGGGCTCTTTCCATACTTTGGCTATTGTTGATAGTGCTGCTATAAACATGGGGGTGCATGTGTCCCTTCGAAACAGCACACCTGTATCCCTTGGATAAATGCCTAGTAGTGCAATTGCTGGGTCGTAGGGTAGTTCTATTTTTAGTTTTTTTTTAATTTTTTTTAACGTTTATTTATTTTTGAGACAGAGAAAGACAGAGCATGAACAGGGGAGGAGCAGAGAGAGAGGGAGACACAGAATCTGAAACAGGCTCCAGGCTCTGAGCTGTCAGCACAGAGCCCGACACGGGGCTCGAACTCAGGGACTGTGAGATCATAACCTGAGCCCAAGTTGGACGCTTAACCGACCAAGCCACCCAGGCGCCCCTATTTTTAGTTTTTTGAGGAACCTCCATACTGTCTTCCAGAGTGGCTGCTCCAGTTTTCATTCCCACCAACAGTGCAAAAGGGTTCCCTCTTTCTCTGCATCCTTACCAACATCTGTTGTTGCCAGAGTTGTTAATGTTAGCCATTCTGACAGGTGTGAGGTGGTATCTCATTGTGGCTTTGATTTGTATTTCCCTGATGATGAGCGATGTTGAGCATTTTTTCATGTGTCAGTTGTCCATCTGTATGTCTTCTTTGGAGAAGTGTCTATTCATGTCTTTTAGAGGGCAGTGATTTTTATCTGTATTATACAATGTAATATCTCCAGGGACACTAGAACAGTGCCTGGCACATAGTAAGCTCTCAATAAATATTTACTTAATGAATGAAGTAATGAACAAGGATCCTTCTGTCATGAACATTATATTCTGGCAAGGGGAGACAGACCATAAATAAACTAAGACCTGTAAGAGTGATAATTGCTATGTAAAGAATTTAAACAGATCGATGTGTAGGTGGTCCTTTCAGAGTTGGTGGCCCAGAAAGCCTTTCCAGTGAGGCAAAATGACAAGGAATCAAGCTATGTAAAGATCAGAGAGAAGACTATTCCAGGCAGAGAAAATACCTTATGCAAAGGTTGTAAGGCAGGACACATTTGTGTGATTTCAGTAACACCAAGCAGGCAAGCACAGCTGGAGTTGAGTGAGAAAAGGGTGTGAGGAGTGGTAGGATACTCAGTCAAGAGGGAGGATGGGTGAGATCTTATAAGGATCTGTACATCAGGAAAAGAAGCTTGGGTTACAGTCTTAGTGTGAAGGGGAGCCACTGGAAGCTTTTAAATAAGAGAATACCTTGGTAGGATTTATGTTTTAAGATTACACTTACTATACTGGTGAGAATGAATTTGGTCAAAAGTTAAAAGTGACTTGGATTATAGTAGTGATGAAGAGAGTTAAAAGTATGGAAGGAAATTGGGCTTTATTTGGGGGATAATAAGAAGAACTAACATTCACTGAATGATGCCTATGTTTCAGGTGCTGCTCTAGACATTTTATATGGATTAATTTACCAAATCCTCAAAACTACCCTATGAGATTGATACTGTCATTATCTCCATTTTATATATTTGAATACAGGAACACAGAGAGGTTTAATAACCTGTGGTTCCATGATTAAAACCCAGGCCATGTGACTCCAGAGCCTGTGTTCCTAACAACCATAGTTCACTGTCTCACAGAGTAGAAAAAGAACATGCATAGGTCCTTTGAATCATCCTCCTGCCCTACCTTAATCATAGTACTTATGCAATAGTGCCTAATTCTCTTTAGGTAGGCTAGATAAAAAATTAAAATTACTAAGTCTGTATAGATGCTACAGAGGATGTGGAGAAATGGGAACCCTCTTGCACTGTTGGTGGGAACGCAAACTGGTGCAGCCACTCAGGAAAACAGTGTGGAGGTTCCTCGAAAAATTAAAAACAGATCTACCCTATGACCCAGCAATAGCACTGCTAGGAATTTGCCCAAGTGATACAGGAGTGCTGATGCATAGGGACACTTGAACCCCAATGTTTATACAGCACTCACAACAATAGCCAAATAATGGAAAGAGCCCAAGTGTCCATCAACTGATGAATGGATAAAGAAGATGTGGTTTATATACACAATGGAGTACTACGTGGCAATGAGAAAGAATGAAATATGGCCTTTTGTAGCAACATGGATGGAACTGGAGAGTGTTATGCTATGTGAAATAAGTCATACAGAGAAAGACAGATACCATATGTTTTCACTGTTATGTGGGTCCTGAGAAACTTAACAGAAGACCATGTGGGAGGGGAAGGAAAAAAAGTTAGAGAGGGAGGGAGCCAAACCATAAGAGACTTTTAAAAACTGAGAATAAACTGAGGGTTGACGGGTGGTGGGAGGGAGGGGACGGTGGGTGATGGGCATTGGAGGGCACCTGTTGGGATGAGCACTGGGTGTTGTATGGAAACCAATTTGACAATAAATTTCATTTAAAAAATAATAAAATTACTAACTCTGTTGTAATGGCACAGTCATTGCCAGAGCTGGAGGGAAAGACAACTATCGCCACACATATTTGTGCTCCTATGACCACAAATACATTTACATATGCAGTATATTGATTATACAAATATCTGAATATACCTAAGATCATAGATGTTTAATATCACACATAAAAGAAGTAGATACTGGGAAAGTCTAATATGCAAATGGTTTCAGAATGACTCTACCCCCCCGCAATGTTATCCTAAAAGATACCAGAAAGATTCTACATGCCACTTATAAACTGGGACTAATCATTAAAATGCAGCATCCTCAGGCATAAAGGTGTGCTAGTCAACTAGCATTTGGAATCTGTCTGCCATAGATGCTAGGTAAACTCTTGTGATTACTTTAGGCTTTTCTTGCCCTTGCTGATGTGAAAAAGGCCTTGGTTTTTAAACTTGACTTATCTAAGTTTAATGAGGTAATGCCAAGTAAACTTGGTCTAGATTTAAAACTTAACCATCTGGGAGCCCACTGCAGCTTAGGTCTGTATTGAAGGCATTTTTACTATGAAGCCTATTAATCACATGCCCATAGGGGAAAGAAAGGGGTAGTTACTCATTCCCTAAGTTGAGTATAATTACACTAAATCAAATTATGAAAACTGTGAGCATATTTAGGCTGGGATCATTGTATCAAATATAAGTAATGTCCCTTTCTCTGTGACATATACATAGGAAGCCCCACAGAGCTAAGAATAAATTGGTACCAGTAAATGCTCTTTAAATGCACATTTAAGGAAAGTGAAGTTGGCATTCACCTATTCTTCTAGGAGTGCTAGTGCTTCAGCAAGTAATCCTGTATCTGAAAAGATCTGCTCCAGGTCCCCTGCCTTCCAGCTGTTGATTCCTATACCATCCAGAATAAATATAAACCTATTCACTTGTTGAAGTTCTCTAACCTCCATTTTTCAATCTTTCTGATACATTTTTTAAGACTAGGCTATCCAGAAGTCCTTTCTATCAGGAATACCTCTCTGCCAGAGAATTGGGTCTGTCTCACCCCCCTTTAACAAGCTGCATTATACTACTGAGGGCTACAATGTTCTTGTACATGGCCACAAGCCTAGTGTATTGGACAATGCCTGGCATAGAGATTTGCTCACTAAATGTTTGCTGAATATACAAAAACTGATAGCTATGCACAGGGAACAAAGTTGACTTCATCATAGTCTTGTCTACAGATGTAAAGAGAGAAACTTTTTTTTTTTTCCCACACTACCTTGCCCTGATATTAGCAATTGTCTTGGAATTAACTTGGTTGCAAACCATGCTTTCACCATGCTAAACTTATCCCATAGTTTTCTGCCATAACATAATTTTTTCAAATCATTCATTCTAGTCACATCAAAAGAACACAGAACAGGGAATGCAAGCTGGTGCAGCCACTCTGGAAAACAGTATGGAGGTTCCTCAAAAAACTAAAAATAGGGGTGCCTGGTGATACAGTCGGCTGGCCGTCCGACTTCAGTTCAGGTCATGATCTTACAGTTTGTGAGTTCGAGCCCCATGTCGGGCTCTGTGCTGACAGCTCAGAGCCTGGAGCCTGCTTGGGATTCTGTGTCTCCCTCTGTCTTTGCCCCTCCCCACTCACACTCTGTCTCTCTCTCTCAAAAATAAAGATTAAAAAATTTAAAAAACCTAAAAATATAACTACCCTACAACCCAGCAATTGCACTACTAGGCATTTATCCAAGGGATACAGGTGTGCTGTTTCCAAGGGACACATGCACCCCAATGTTTATAGCAGCACTATTGACAATAGTCAAAGGATGGAAAGAGCCCAAATGTCCATCGATGGATCAATGGTTAAAGAAGATGTGGTATATATATATATATATATATATATATATATATACACAATAGAGTATTACTCGGTGATCAAAAAGAATGAAATCTTGCCATTTGCAACTATGTGGATGGAACTGGAGGGTATTATGCTAAGTGCAATTAGTCAGAGAAAGACAAAAATCATATGACTTCACTCATGTGAAGACTTTAAGAGACAAAACAGATGAACATAAAGGAAGGGAAACAAAAACAATATAAAAACAGGGAGGGGGACAAAACAGAAGATACTCATAAATATGGAGAACAGAGGCTTATAGGAGGGGTTATGGGAGGGGAGATGGGCTAAATGGGTAAGGGGCACTAAGGAATCTACTCCTGAAATCATTGTTGCACTATATACTAACTAATTTGGATGTAAATTTTAAAAAATAAATAAATAATAAAATAATTTAAAAAATTTTTAAATTAAAAAATAAAAAAAGGACACAGAACACACCATAATTGAAAATGGACAACTTCTCAAATCAAACATAACTCTGACCCAAATCAGGAGGGGAATAAACAGTCATTCATTCTGGCACCTTAATTAGTTATCACACAGATTACTTATTGATTTTCTTGTATTCAGTCTGATGCTTTATGAACCATGCTTTTTTTTTTTTCAAAGTGTGGACAGCATAAGGAAGGCTTGCAGATCAAAATATATCTAAATATTTGAGAACAAAAAATCAGAGATTTTCCTAAGAGTTGTTTCAAATTGTGCCCATGTGGACACCCTGCTAAGTACTTGAAAATATATTTCCCTTACTTATATGACCAAATTTCTGTGATTCTGAGGAAAGACAAACAACACAAAGTGAAAGATACCCTAATGGGAATTTTTCTGATAGGTTATGACCAGTAGTAGGGTCAGGTGGGGAATCCAGCCAAGAATTATGAGTAGAACCAGAGAGGAGATGCATGAGGCTAGAAAACAGGAGACTGATTAAGTAGGCAGACATAGTTATAAAAATTCTTCTACAAAAGCAAAAATGAGTGAAGGCATAAGCTGTGCTGCATCAAGGAAAGAGAGAATAAAAAAGAGAGAAAAACTGAAAATAAGGATTGAGGGCAGGAGACAGAAGGAGGAAATTAAAGGGGCTAGTAAAGGACAAAAATTCTATAGGAGATATATGGGAGCATCATACAATGAGGAAGGAAATAATGTTAAAATTCAGAATTGTCCAGTATTAAAAAGGACATTTAGCCTCTCAGTGCCCCAGTGAAAGTGTAGATACCCCTACCACATGCTATTTGAGAAGTAGTTTTCACCTATCTTTCTAGAATGATATTTGTGTTCCATTCTTAGCGAAAGTGAGAGGGACAAAATGAAGATACTAGAACTCCTTTTCTCTATATGATGGGTACATTTACCGGCTCTGTTCCCCACAGTTTCAGGCACAAAGTCACATATTTCAAAGATAGCTTAGGAGATTTTGTAGGAGAATTACCAATGTTAAAATTCTGTAGAATTTTCTGTAGAAAATTCTGGAGAATTTACTTAAATTATCTATATTTCTATCAAGGCAGTTTGTGTGGTGGGCAGGGGAATAATAAAGCTATGGTTAAGTAGTTGGAGTTGGAGGAGAGAAAGGAGGGAGAGGAAAAATCACTGACAATTCAGAGAACCATAAAATATTTTCTGATTACAGTTAATTACTACTACATAACAAACAGCACATGCATGTCAAACTTTCAAACTCTAATGGAGTGTGCAACTGAATGACTAGGCTTTTGTGTCATCTTAAGTGGAGGAATTTTAGAATATGTAGGTAAACAGTTATGCAATTCCAGATGAAATTGAATGTTGCTTTACCTTGAGGCTGATGTTTCATCTCAGTCGACCTTAGAAGTATATAACAACTCTATTCTGCACCCTACTGCCCCTCCCAGAAATGCAATATTCTTTCTTTCTGTCATGAAGGAAGAAAGGTCCACATGGTCTGTATTAGTCTGGACCAGGCCAATGTCCTGAGGGGACTTTGGCACCTTTAAGTTGTTACAGCTTGTGAATGACTAGATGGACAGCTTAAAGTATCATGGAAACACCTGACAGAGTTAGGACAGGTGACAGATCTTTGTATTGTTTATATATTTGTTTTTTTCTTACTCAGAACATGTTTTAATTTTTTTTCTAAAACAGCTTTTAGGATTAAAAGATCACTTTTTATTGATATATAATTAACAAACTATAAAAATTACCATTTTAAAATGTAAGATTCAGAGTTTTAGTATATTCAAAAGGCTGTACAGCACTCAATTCCAGAATATTTTCATCACCCCAAAAAGCAGTGACTCCCTATTCCCCATTCCTTCTCAACCACTGGCAACTACTAATGTATTTTGTTTCTATGTATTTGACTATTCTGGACATTTAATATGAATGGAATCACTCAATGTGTGGCCTTTTGTGCCTCACTTCTTTCACTTAGCATGTTTTCAGGTTCATCCATGTCATAGCATGTGTGAGGTATTTTATTCCTTTTTATGGTTCAATAACACTCAATTGTGCTGATTTAACATGTTATCCTCCATTCTTCAGTTGATGGACATTTGGATTATTCCCAAATTTTTACTGTTATGAATAATGCTGGCATGAACATTCATGTATGAATGTTTGCATGGACATATGTTTGCATTTCTCTTGAGTATATATCTAGGAGTGTAATTACTGGATTATATGAAAACTCTAAGTATAGTCTTTTTTTTTTAGGAACTGCCAAAATATTTTCCATAATACCTGTACCATTTTACATTCCCATCTACAGTATATAAGGTTTCTAGTTTCTCTATATCCTCACCAACATTCATTTTTCTTTTTATCTGTAAATTATAGCCATTCTAAGTGATGTGAAGTAATGTCCCATAGTGGTTTTGATTTGCATTTCCCTAATGATTGTTAATATTAAGTGTCTTTTCATATGCTTATTGGTGATTTGTATATCCTCTTTGGAGAAATGTCTATTCAAATATTTTGCCCTTCGAAAATTGTATTCTTTATCTTTTTATTGTTGATTTGAAGAGTTCTTGATGTATTCTAGATATATGATTCCTAAAATTTTTCTCCCATTATATGGGTTGTCATTTCATTTTCTTGACAATGTTTGATACACAAAAGTTCATTTTGATGAAATCTAATTTATGTAGTTTTTCTTCGGTTACTTCTTTTTTAGGTATCATATCTAAGAAACTTTTGCCTAATCTAAGGTCACAAGGATTTATGTTTTCTTCTAAGAGGTTTATAGCTTTAGCTCATATATATGTGTACATGTCTGCAATCAATTTTGATTTAGATTTTTTTGTAGATGATGTGAGTGAGGTAGGGTCTGAGTTCATTCTTTCAGATGTGGATATACAGTTTTTCTAGCACCATTTGTTGAAAAGATTGTTAATTCACCATTGAACAGTTTTGGCATCCTTTTCAAAAATCAATTGACCATAGGTGTATGGGGTTTCTTCTGGATTTTGAATTCTATTCCATTGACCTTTATGTCTATCCAGTACCACATTATCCTGTTAACTGTAGCTTTGTAATATTAATAAAATAAAAATAAAAGGGGGGAATACATGATCATCCCAATAGATACAGAAAAAAGTATTTGACAAAACCCAATAAGCTTTCATGACAAAAACATCCCCCAAAATACGAATATAAAGTTCCTCAACCTGATGAAGGTAATCTATGAAAAACCCAGAGTTGGAAGGATACTTTGTGATGAAAGACTGAAAGGTTTTCCCTGAAGATCTGGAAAAACACAAGAATGCTCTTTCTGGGGCACCTAGGTGACTCAGTCCATTAGGCATCTGACTTTGGCTCAGGTGATGATCTCATGATTCATGAGTTCGAGCCCAGTGTTGGGCTTTGTGCAGACAGCTCAGAGCCTAGAGCCTGCTTCAGATTCTGTGTCTCCCTCTCTCTCTACTCCTTCCCTGCTTGCACTCTGTCTCTCTCTCAAAAATAAATAAACATTAAAAAATTAATAAAAAAAAGAACGTCTACTCTTTTTACTTCTATTAAACATTGTACTGAAAGTACAAGGTTATAGGCAGGGCAATTTGGCAAAAAATGAAATATAATGAATACAAATTGAAAAAGAAATAAAACTATTTCTAGATGATAAAATCTTATATATAGAAACCTCTTAGGAATATATTAAAAATCTATTTGATATAACAAATGAATTCAGCAAGGTTTCAAGATACAAGATCAATATACAAAAATATATAACAGCAATGAATGATCTGAAAATGAAATTAAGAAAACAATGCCAATGATAATAGCATGAAAAAGAATAAATTTAAGCAAGGAATTGCAAGACTTATGCATTGGATACAATAAAACATTACTTAAATAAATTAAAGAAGATCTAAATAAATGGGAACACATACTGTTTCCTGGAAACACATACTGTTTCCATTTATGGATTGAAAGACTTAACGTTGTTAAGATGACAATACTCCCCAGTGTGATCTGCAGATTCAATGCACCAACACAATTATAACTCCCTTTTTGTTTTTTCATAAATGGATAGGCTAATTTAAAAATTCATATGGAATTACCAGGGATTCTGAATTACCAGAATGATTTTGAAATGGATGAACAAAGTTGGAGGAATCACATCCTTTGATTTCAAAACTTTACTACAAAGCTACAGTACTTAAAACTTTGTGATTCTGGTATAAGGATAGACATATAGATCAATGGAATAGAATTAAGAATCCAGGAAAATAAAAACATACATCTATTGTCAGTTGATTTTAACTAGGGTGTCATTGTCATTCAATGGAGAAAAATAATCTTTCCAATGTATGTATGTATATTTTATATGTTATATATACACATATATACGTATATATACACACATATTGTGTGTGTATGTGACAAATGATTTGTACAAAAAATATATTACTGGATCTATCAGTTTACCAAGATGCTCATTCTTGGGGTGTGTGGCTGGCTGAGTTGATAGAGCATGCCACTCTTGATCTCAGGGTCATGAGTTCAAACCCCACATTGGGCCCAGAACTTACTTAAAAAAAATGTGTTGATTGGCAAAATACGTGAGTGAAACAAACCAAAATTAAGAAAAAAATTGTTTAAAAATGCTCACTCTTAAGTCTCTGGAAACACTGAGGAGCAAAAGAAAATGATACATTGTGAGACGTTCTTTACATTACTTTCAAGATATATGCTATTATCCCTGTTTTATAGATAAGATTACTGACTCTCAAAAAGGCCAAGCATTTTCATATAAGACAGTGTGTAGGTCACACAACCTGAAAGTGGCATATCCTGAATTTAAACCTGGATGTATGACATCATTATGCAAGATATTTCCATTGTGCCAAGCAAGATAATAAGACTTTATTAATTTTTTATCACACCTGAGGGAATGGCTTAGCACATACTCATCAACAGACTTAATGTACTATTGCTCATTGCCAAATAAGAATTACATGCAACACTGATCTCAAAGACATGGTAATGCACCTTTTGGAAGGCATTATCACATTCAATATAGCAACAATTACTGACTTAACCCCGTGAGATAACCAGGAGTGTAATCTCTATTTTACAGACGAAAACAGTACTTATCATCATATCATCATCATTATTATGATGTTTATTGAATGTTTACATTGTACCTTGTGCCAGACACTATGCTAAATATCTCACGTTCCTTATCTTATTTAATTACAGTGAATATCTCATGAGACTTCATTCTATTATTAGCACTAGTTGTAAGGGTGAGGAAATTGAAGGTAAATAAATTTCATGTGGTCACACAATGGAGTTGGGATTTAAACTTCAGTGTGCCTGACTCCAAGGCAAATGCTATTAACTGCTAGCTTCTGCAATAGATTAGCCACAATTTTGCATCTTTCTCCCCTTCCATTGGAGAGATAACAAAAAATTGGGCTGAGAAGGAGTTAAGATGGCAGAGTAGTTGGGGAACCTTGGGCTTGTCTCCTCCCTTGAACACAGCTAGATCAAAATCAAATCATTTTGAACACCTAGGAAGTTGATCTGAGTATTAAGAGAACAATCTGCATAATTTGAGGATAAGAACATGGCAGGTATGCAGTGCAGAGAGGGGAATTGGGGGACAGAAAAACCACAGTGCTGCATAAGGGTGAGAGCCCTTTTCGTGGAGAGGAGAAAGAGGACAGGGGAGAGCAGCATGTCAGGTTCGCACAAGTACCCCAAAACCACTGATGGGGGAATCATGAGGAACTGATTATTGCAAGTTTTTGCAAACAGTGTAGCTGAAGTTATGAGTTTTTGGAAGTCTGTGCCATTTGCTGGAGTAGATCTGGGTGGGCAGAAGGGTTCCTGGAGGAGAAGGGGAAGCCTGGGAGCAGACAATGGACATCATGGTATGGGGATCCCCTGGGTTGCACTGGGAGAGAAAGTTATCCTTCCCTGAGTACATTTGGAAGAGGTTACATTACCTCTCCAAGGACAAAAGACCACACTGGAGTCTTTGACCAGCTGTTCAACAGCAGGGGACAGTGGCATGTACAGAGGGTGGATAACATGGTCACAGCTTTTTGCTGTGTTTAACCTTAAGTTCCATGTGCCTGTGTGGCCTTGCAACTGCTTTTCTGTGACAGAATGACACCAGCCACAATACTGTGAGGATTTCCTCTAGAAGAGGGGAGTAGGTCCAAGCTTTGCCAGGTCCTTTAAGATTTGGAGTTTGAGGGGCGCCTGGGTGGCACAGTCGGTTAAGCGTCCGACTTCAGCCAGGTCACGATCTCGCGGTCCGTGAGTTCGAGCCCCGCGTTGGGCTCTGGGCTGATGGTTCGGAGCCTGGAGCCTGTTTCCGATTCTGTGTCTCCCTCTCTCTCTGCCCCTCCCCCGTTCATGCTCTGTCTCTCTCTGTCCCAAAAATAAATAAAAAAAAAAAAAACGTTGAAAAAAAGATTTGGAGTTTGAATCCAGTCATGTGCCAGAGATAAAACACAGGAGAGCTGCAGCACTGGGCATGTAAAAGGCCTGGACACAAAAAGGTTGAGGGCAGTGATATGACAGAAGTCTGGAACACAGGAGGGGAGATTGTCTGCTTGTCTGTGAGGGCGACCTGAAGAGCAGTGAGCCCCAGCTCCCCTACCCAGGGAAGAGAATGGGGTGATACCATCTTCCCCTACCTGCGAGCACGGTTGGACTTCAGTAAGCAACACAGCACCCTCAGTCAAAGCTGGAGCCACTTACACTAAATCCCATGCCCTATAGGGGCATCTTTACTAAGGCAGGTCTGACTACGTGCCAGCACAGCGGGCCTCTTACCCAGCGGACCTACATAGGCTACCCCACATGCACTAAGTCTACTGATCATAGAATACTCCAAAGTGTCAGCTTCAGTTCTGGTGGACATAGGACCAGGTTTTTTCTTTTTTTCTCTTCTTTCCCCTTTTGAATCAGGCTTATAATCTTTTGTTTGTTTGTTTGTTTCATTTCCCTTTCTCATTTTTTTAATCCACTCCCTCCTCTTCCTGCACCTCCATTGTCATCATTGCAGTCGTTGTCTTCTTCACTTTCTTTTTCTATGGAACCAGGATTATAGTTTTTTGTTTGTTTGTTTTTCTGTTCCTTTTTCTTTTTTCTCTTTTTTTTGGATCAGGCCTTTTTAAAATCAGGCTTATTTTAACAAACAAATCAAAGTACACACAGATAAAGGTCCAAACACTCACCACTGAAAGCAGGGAGGAACTCTGAAGAGAACTGACCTGGGGAAAAAGCAGCCAAATCACAATAGAAGAGGGCACATGGCATACACCAGAATTACTTCCTGAAGCACCAGTCTCTGGAGAGTGTATAACCCCTTCTTAATACAGTATTACTCTCAGGAACAGGAAACATAATAAGCTTTCATAAAACACAAAAGACAGAAACCTAGACAAAATGACAAGATGAAGGAATTCTGCTCCAAAGAAAGATAAGGAAGAAACCACAGCCAGGGATTTGCTCAAAACAGATATAAGTAATATATCTGAACAAGAATTTAGAAGAACAGTCATAAGAATACTAGCTGGGCTTGAAGAAAATCATATAAGACATCAGAGAATCTCATGCTGCAGAAATCAAAGACCTAAAAAACAGTTAGGCTGAAGTTTAAAAAAAATGCTATACCTGAGACACAGAACCAACTGGCTGTAATCACAATGAGAATGGAAGAAGCAGATGATTGAAAAGGTGATAGAGAAGATATAATTATGGAAAATAATACAGCTGAAAAGAAGAGGGAACGAAAACTATTAGATCATGATATAGACTTATGGAACTCAGCGATTCCATGAAATGCAATAATATCTATATCATAGAAGTCCCAGAAGAAGAGTGAGTAAAAGGGATAGAAGCTTTATTAGAACAAATTATAGCTGAGAACTTCACAAATCTGGAGAAGGAAACAGGCATTGAAGTCTAGGAGGCACAGAGAAGTCCCCTAAAAATCAACAAAAACAGGTTAACACCAACACATAGCATAGTGAAACTTGCAAAATACAAAGATAAAGAGAGAATTCTGAAAGTAGCTAGGGACAAAAGTAGCTACGGGGGTAGACATACGGTTAGCAGTAGAACTGTCCACAGAAACATGGCAGGCCAGAAGGTAGTGGCACGATATATTTGATGTATTAAATGGGAAAAATATTAAGCCAAGAATACTTTATCCAACAAGGCTGTCATTCAGAATAGAAGGAGAGACAAAAGAGTTTCTAAGACAAGCAAAAATTAAAGGGGTTTGTAAACACTAAACCAGCTCTTCAAGAATTATTGAAGGGGGCCCTCTGAGCAGGAAAGAGAGACCAAAAGCAACAAATACTAGAAATGAACAGAGACAATCTATAGGAACAGTGACATTACAGTGATAAATACAATGGTAATAAATTCATATCTATTGATAATCACTCAGAATGTAAATGGACTAAATACTCCAATCCAAAGACATAGGATATTAGAATGGATTAAAGAAAAAAACAGGACCCATCGATATGCTGCTTACAAGAGACCCATTTTATACCCAAATTCACCTCCAGATTGAAAGTGAGGTGATAGGGAACCATTTATCATGCTAATGGACATCAAAAGAAAGCTAGAGCAGGCATACATATATCAGACAAACTAGATTTTAAGCCAAAGACTGTAATAAGAGATGAAGATGAGCACTATATCATATTAAAAGGAGGTTATCCATAAGAAGATCTAACAACTGTAAATATTTATGCCCTTGAGACAAGCCAAATACATAAATCTATTATTAACAAACTGAAATAAATGCATTGATAATAATACCATAATAGTAGGGGACTTCAACACCCCACTTTCAGTAATGACAGATTGTCTAAGCAGAAGATCAACATGCAAACAATGGCTTTGAATGACACTGGACCAGATGGACTTAACAGATATATTTAGAGTATTTCACTCTAAACGAACAGAATACACATTCTTTTCAAGTGCACGTGGAACATTCATCAGAATAGATCACATACTGGGTCAGAAATCATACCTCAATCAATACAAAAAAAATTGAGAGAGATCATACTACACATATTTTCCAACCACAACACTCTGAAATTTGAAATCAACCAGAAGAAAAACTTTGTAAAGACCACAAATACATGGAAATTAAAGAACATCCTACTAAAGAATAAATGGGTTAACCAGGAAATTGAAGAAGAAATAAAAACTACATGGAAGACAATGAAAATGAAAACACAACAGTCCAAAACCTCTGAGGTACAGTAAAAGTGGTCTTCAGAGGGAAGTAATACAGGCCTTTCTCAAGAAGCAAGAAAGGTCCCAAATACACAAACTAACCTTACATCTAAAGGAGCTGGAAAAAGAACAGCAAATAAAGCCCAAACCCAGGAGAAGAAAGGAAATAGTAAAGATTAAAGAAGAAATAAATAATACAGAAATCAGAAAAAAGTAACATATGAACAAAACTAGCAGCTGGTTCTTTGGAAGAATTAACAAAATTGATAAAACCATAGTCAGACTTATCAAAAAGAAAAGAGAAAGGACCCAAATAAATAAAATCATGAATGAAAGAGGAGATATCACAACCAACATTGAAGACATACAAACAATTATAAGAGAATATTATGAACAATTGCATGCCAACAAATTGGGCAATCTGGAAGAAGTGAATAGATTACTAGAAACATATAAACTACAAAACCAAAATGGGAAGAAATAGAAAATTTGAACAGACAGATAGCCACTAAGGAAATTAAATCAGTAATCAAAAATCTCCCAATAAACCAGAGTTGAAAGCCAGATGGCTTCCCAGGGAATTCTACTAAACATCTAAAGAAGAATTAATACCTATTCTTTTGACACTGTTACAAAAAATAGAAATGAAGGGAAAACTTCCAAACTCATTCTACGAGTCCAGCATTACCTTGATTCCAAACCAAAGTCCCTACTAAAATGAGAATTACTGACCATTGTCCCTGATGAACATCGATGTAAAAATCCTCAACAAGATACTAGCAAATCAAATCCAATAGTACATTAAAATAATTATTCACCATGATCAGGTATTTCTAGACTGCAGGGGTGGTTCACTATCTGCAAATCAATCAACATGATACAAACATATTAATAAAATAAAAGAAGCATATGATTCCCTCAGATGCAGAAAAAGCATTTGACAAAATATAGCATGGCTTCTTGATAAAAACCCTAAAGAAATTAGGGATAGAAGGAAGATATCTCAAACACATAAGGCCATATACAAAAGTTCCACAGCTAATATCCTCAATGGGGAAAAACTGAATGTTTTTTTTCCTAATGTCAGGAACATGACAGGGATATCCATCCTTACCACTGTTGTTAAACACAGTACTGGAAGTCTTAACTTCAGCAATCAGACAACAAAAGGAAATAAAAGTCATCCAAATCAGCAAGGAAGAAGTCAAACATTCATTCTTCACAGATGACATGATACTTATGTGGAAACCTGAAAGACTCCACAAAAAAAAAAATTGCTAGGACTCATAGATGAATTCAGTGAAGTTGCAGGATATAAAATCAACATACAGAAATCTGTTGCATTTCTATACACCAATAATGAAACAGCAGAAGGAGAGATCAAGGAATTGATCCCATTTACAATTGCACCCAAAACCATCAAATACCCAGGAATAAGCCTAACCCAAGTGGTAAAAGATCTGTATTCTGAAAACTGTAAAACACTTATGAAAGAAATTGAAGATAACACAAAGAAATGGAAAAACATTCCATGCTAATGGATTGGAAGAACAAATACTGTTAAAATGTCTATACTACCCAAAGCAATCTACATATTCAGTGGAATCCCTATCAAAATAATAACAGCATTTTTCATACAGCCAGAACAAACAATTCTAAAATTTGTATGGAACCAGAAAAGACCTTAAATAGCCAAAGTAATGATGAAAAAGAAAAGCAAAGTGGGATGCATCACAATTCTGGACTTCAAACGGTATTATAAAGCTGTAGTCATCAAGATAGTATGGCACTGGCACAAAATACAGACACATATATCAATGAAACAGATAGAGGACCCATAAATGGACCCACAACTCTGTGGCCAACTAATCTTGGACAAAACAGGAAAGAATATCCAATGGGAAAAAGTATCTTTAAGAAAACGGTGTTGTGAAAACTGGACAGGGATATGCAGAAGAATGAACCTGGACCACTTTCTTATACCATACACAAAAATAAATTCAAAAAAGATTAAAGAACTAAATATGAGACAGAAAATTATCAAAATCCTAGAGGAGAACACAGGCAGCAACCTCTTTAACCTTGGCCTTAGCAACTTAGTAGACCTGTCTCCCTGGAGGTAAGGGAAACAAAAGCACAAATGAACTACTGGGACTTCATAAAGATAAAAGGCTTCTTCACAGCAAAGGGAATAGTCCGCAAAACTAAAAGGCGACTGATGGAATGGGAAAAAATATTTGCAAATTTGGATAAAGGGCTAGTATCCAAAATCTATAAAGAACTTAGTCAAACTTAACACCCAACAAATAAATAATTCAGTTAAGAAATGGGCAAAAGACATGAACAGAAGAAGCCATACAAATAGCTAACACACTCATGAAAAAATGCTCAACATCATCATCATCAGTGAAATAGAAATCAAAACCACAATGAGATACCACCTCACACCTGTCAGAATAGCTAAAATTAATAACTCAGGAAACAACAGATGCTGGTGAGGATGCACAGAAAAGGGAAACCTCTTACACTGTTGGTGGGAATGCAAACTGGAGCAACTACTCTGGAAAACAGTGTGGAGTTTCTTCAGAAAGTTAAAGATAGGGCTACCCTATGACTCAACAATTGCACTACTAGGTATTTATCCAAAGGATACAAAAATATTGATTTGAAGGGTCACATGCACCCCAATGTTTATAGCATCACTATCAACAATAGCCAAATTATGGAAAAAGTCCAATATGACATATACTATGGAATAATACTCAGCTATCAAAAGGAATGAAATCTTGCCATTTGCAATGATATGACTGGAACTAGAGTGTTTTATGTATGATAAGTGAAATAAGTCAGTCAAAGACAAATGCCATATGATTTCATTCATATGTGGAATTTAAAAACAAAACAGATGAATATCAGGTAAGGGAAGGAAAAATAAAATAAGATAAAAACAGAGATTGAGGGGCACTTTGTTGGCTCAGTCGGTTAAATGTCTGGCTCTTGATTTTGGCTCAGGTCATGATCTCAGGGTTTATGAATTCGAGTCCCACATCAGGCTCTGCACTGACATTGTGGAGCCTGATTGGGATTTTCTCTCTCCCTCTCTCTGTACTCCTACCCTGCTCTCTCTCTCTCTCTCTCAAAATAAATAAATTAATTTAAAAAAACAGAGGGAGGTAAACTCTTAACTATAGAGAATAACTATAACTACAGGATTGCTGGAGGGGAGGTGAGTCGGGGGATGGGCTAAATGGGTGATGGAAATTAAGGAGGGAATGTATTGTGCTTTGCACTGGCTTTTATATGTAAGTGATGAATCACTAAATTCTATTCCTGAAACCAGTACTATACTGTATGTTAACTAATTTAAATTTAATTAAATAAAATCTTGGAAGAAAAAAGAATGGATATTTTAAATTCTTTACCTTCCTTTTGTTAAATATTCCCAAGGTTTTCTCTGGTTTATTTAAGCTTTGGATGCTCTTCTGTGTGATGTGGGCCTTTGAGTTCTGTTTTCCCTTTTCTGAACATGTGCAGATTACTTCAGAACTTTAGAGTGTCCCTCCTGCCTTCCTTCCTGGTTTTCCTCTATAGCTCTATCCACGTCATCGCAAATGGTAAGATTTCATTCCTTTATGACTGAATATTTCATTGCATATATATATGTATATATATATATAAGATGTGATATATATATATATATATATATATATATTACATCTTTATCCATTCATTATTGATAGACATTTGGGCTGCTTCCATAGTCTGATTATTGTAAATAATGCTGCAAAAAACATAGGGGCACATATAGCCTTTGGAATTAATTAGCGTTTTTGTATTTTTGTAAATACCCAGTGTGCGATAACTGGATCATAGGTAGTTCTATTTTTATTTATTAATTTAATTTAATTTTAAATTCCATTACATTAACATATAGTGTTATATTAATTTCAGGTGTACAATATAATAATTCAACGTTTTCATAGATCACCCAGTGCTCATCACATCAAGTACACTCCTTAATCCACATCACCTATTTTTACCCATCATTGCACCAACCTCCTCTCTAGTAACAATCAGTTTGTTCTCTATAATTAAGTCTGTTTCTTGGTTTGTCTTTTTTTCCTTTGCCTTTTTTGTTCATTTCTTAACTTCCACATATGAATGAAATCATATGGCATTTATCTTTCTCTGACTTATTTAAGTTATTTAACTTAGCATTATACACTCTAGCTCCATCTATGTCATTGCAAATAGCAAGATTTCATTCTTTTTATGGCTGAATAATAGTCCATTATATATATATAAGCATATCTATCTCTACTTCTATCTACCTATCATCTATTATCTATCATCTATCTATCTATCTATCTATCATCTATCTATCATTTCTTCTTTATCCATTCATCTATTGATGAAAACTCAAGAGGCTTCCATAATTTGGCTATTGTAAATAATGCTGCTATAAATATACGGTGCATGTATCCCTTTGATTTAGTGAGGTTTTTTTTTTTTTTTTTTTTTTTTTTTTTTTTTGTATTTTTTGGGTAAATACCCAGTAGGGCAATTGCTGGAATAGTGTGTAGTTCTATTTTAACTTTTTGAGGAACCTCCATACTGTTTTCCACAGTGGCCCCACCAGTTTGCATTTCCACCAATAGTACATGAAGATTCCTTTTTCTCCACATGCTCCCCAACATTTCTTGTTCTTACATTTTAGCTAAAACTATACTGTGTAGATTTGATTTGCATTTTCCTGATGATGAGTGATGTTGAGTACCTTTTCATGGAAATGTTGGCCATCTGCACACTGAAGAGACTAATTTTTTTTATTAAATTTTTTTTCAACGTTTTTATTTTATTTTTGGGACAGAGAGAGACAGAGCATGAACGGGGGAGGGGCAGAGAAAGAGGGAGACACAGAATCGGAAACAGGCTCCAGGCTCCTAGCCATCAGCCCAGAGCCTGACGCGGGGCTCGAACTCACGGACCGCGAGATCGTGACCTGGCTGAAGTCGGACGCTTAACCGACTGCGCCACCCAGGCGCCCCTGAAGAGACTAATTTTAAAAGCAAATGGCCCCAGGAAGAATTGTCAACTCTTATTTAACATTTAAAATGGAATTTCTTGGGGCACCTGGGTGGCTCAGTCAGTTTAGCATCTGACTTTGTTTCAGGTCATGATCTCATAGGTAGTGGGTTTGGGCCCCACAACGGGTTCTGTGCTGACAGCTTGGAGACTGGAGCCTGCTTCAGATTCTATGTCTCCCTCTCTCTCTGCCCTCCCCTAACTTGATCTCTGTTTTTCTCTCTCTCAAAATATAAATAAACATTAAAAAATAAAATAAAATAAATTTCTTGAATAGACCATGTAGAATAAAGTCCACTATTAGTAAAGATGTGTGCATTTGCATGAGATTGTGTTTATAAGCCCTAGTGCAAAAAAGAGTAGGTTAGTGGAATAGAGGAATGGACAAACTGTGCACCTTTGGCCACTTTTTATTTTTCCCAGTGTGGACCTAGGTCTGGTTTCAAGGCATAAAGAAAGGTTAATGTTTGAGGGTTATAGGTTCTGACTTTTTTTTTTTTTTACCTCCAGTCAATTCCTTCTTTAATATACATATGAGAGCATGTATCATTTTATAGTACATTAAAAGTATATTCATTTATCAGATACACAGGTTAAACAATGGGAAATAAAAGCATAGGTACTAGAAGAAGTTTGACCAGAGTTTATATGTACTAGCTGTGCAACTTCTGGCAAGTTGATTGACTTCTTTGCACCTCTGCGTAGTAAAGAATTTAAATTTGATTAAAACAGAGGTCTGGCATTTCTCATCAGCTCCTAGAAGATAATCTTTGTTTGAGGGCTTTGGGCTAGCCGGATTGTCACAATGTAATTAGAGTAAGGGCTCTGGATCACATAGTATCAGCTGACCTGGAAACTGAAATCAGTCATGTGGGCAATTAATCAGTCATGTCTATTTAGGAGAGTCTCAATATGTACCAAACACTGAGGCTTGGATGAGCTTCCCAGGTTGACAATACTCCATGCATACTGTCATACATCCATGCTAGGAGGGTAATGTATCCTGACTCCACAGGGAGATAATAGAAATTCCACATTTGGTACTTCTCCTGGATTCCACCCTATGTGCTTCTCCCTTGACTGATTTGAATTTGTACACTTTCTTTGTAATAAACCATAATTGTGAATGCAATAGCTTTCAGTAAGTTTTGTGAGTCCTTCTAGTGAATCATCTTACATGAAGGTGGTTTTAGGAGTCATTCAAATTTGTAGTTGGTGTCAAAAGTGAGTGTAGTCTTGAAGGGTGTGCCCTCTAGCTTTGTAGTTGACCCCTATTCTTTGCAACCTTAGTTTACTCATGTCTAAAATGGGAATAATATCTAATTAACTATTTGAAGACTAATTATAAGGATGAAACAAAATAAAACATTAAAATGTCCTATAATTCAGTACATTCCTCAATAAAAGGCAAGTACTATTGTCAAGCACATATCATAATCATATCATCAATAAGCTTTTTTGTATTGCTTATGAAATATGTATTTTGCCTCTTTCACACATATACAGTCTTTAATCTTCACAATAATTCTTGGAAATAAGTAATTAATATCTTTATTATGGGTGAGAAAATAGAGTTAGCATAATTAAGTGGCTTTATTCATTCATGCAATAGGGATATGTTGAGTGCTTACTTCATGTGGGCATTATGCTAAGTGTTAGAGGTGTAATAGGGAATTAAGAAAATATGACACTAGCACTCATGGTGTTTATAGTGAGAGAGGCAAACATTAAACAAATAACAGTCAAAATATAGAATTAAAAGTTTTTAAATCATTATGGAAAAACAGAAGAATATATGGTTAAATATAATAAGTAATACTGTAGGACTTGAGCTTGGATTTTTAAAGACTAGTGTTCTTGGGGCACCTGGGTGGCTCAGTTGGTTAAGCATCTGACTTCAGCTCAGGTCATGATCTCACGATATGTGGGTTTGAGCCCTGTGTTGGCTCTGTGCTGTCAGTTCAGAGCCTGGAGCTTGCTTTGGATTCTGTGTCTCCCTTTCTCTCTGCCCCTAACCTACTCATGCTCTGTCTCTCTCTGTCTCTCAAAAAATGAATAAATGTTAACAAAACTTTAAAGACTAGTGTTCTAATGTACTATATGGCCTAAGATAGGTTAAGTGGAAAGACCAACAATCTTTGATTCTTTTGGACTACAGAGTTTCCCTTGACATAGGATTTTCAGTGCTAAACCTGGAACAATCCTAAGCAAAACAAATAATTGGTCACCCTAATATCTAGTATTGAATAACTTTGTTTTTTCTATTCTGAGGCCAATTCCTGTATGTGTAGAGTTTGTCAGGGATCATGCCTAGTGAATTAGTAACAGAAAAGGATCAAAAGGTAGATGACCCAGAAATTGTCAACATCAAAGTCCACTCAAGGGAGAATCACTGCCAGAGGCACCTTTGAGAGCATGCTTTCTTTGCAATGAGCTACAGGACTCATAGAGGACTCATACAGGACTGGTGAATGGCTGCTCCAGTTGAAAAAAGCTAGAATCCAGTCAGGAAACAAATGCAAAAGTATACACTTCAGGTTAGTTTTGGAAGGTATGGCTCTTACTTATGTTTTTACCAAAGTAAAAGTTTTTTATCTTAAAATCACCTGCAGTTCCAAAAGTAGCTCATTTATATAAGTAACACACAAACACAGTTGGGGAGCAAAACAGACCTTTCAACTAGTAAAGGCAATTGCCACTAAAACAGAGCTCAACAGTTCCCCTAAGTATCTAAGGCCAGCTGGATACCGAGCTCTTATGGGTCATATTAAAGAAAACAAAAGGATTTTTATACTCAGAGAGTCAGAATCATGCATGGCTAATTAGGAATGGGATTTGAAACCAGTAAGATTCCAGAGCGTACCCAGGAGAGAGGAGCGGTTTTAGAAGTAGGGTAGAAGCAAAAGTTTAGCAGCAAATATTTCAGGGCATAGTTTTGGAGTTGGAAGAACTCTCATAACTGAGACAAGGCCAATTCTTTTCATCTGGAGGTTGTCCCCAGTTTTTATACTGTCCAGAAATTGATTTAGACCTAGGAAAATCATACAGATTTGTACTTGCTAAGCTCTAGAAGAAGTTGGGGTAATCTCAGGGGTCTGCCATGCTTGTATTTATAGACGCTTTAAGGAAAGTGCCCTGAAGGAGTTCCTTCTCCCATCACTTTCTATAATTTGTGTTGAGTAAAACCAATCCTGCTACCCTGGCCACAAGTGATTGGACAAGGAATTTATACATGGACAGAGAAGGGAGATGGGAAATATTTATGCCGTTTTCACTGTATGAACTCAGCTTTCGGTGGCCTGCACTTCACCAAGGAGAATAAGAGGTATAGAGGTTAACCGTTTATGTGCTCAACTAAAGCAAACTGTCCTCTCAAGGCTGAGAGTTGATTATTCCCCTTTTTCCTTCTTATCTTCTTTTCCTCACCTCACCTTACCCTCTTTCCTCCATTTTTTAATAAGACATAATGCAGCAAAGTCTGATAATGAACTATAAACAGCTAAGAGATAACAACCATTAATGACTTTTTCAAGACACTTTCTGGGATATTAATTCTTATTGCTTTTCCTAAAACTTAGAAGGCAGTATACACTCACAGTGGTTAGGAGATTGGACCCTTGTAATTAAATAAGAGTGAGTCCTCTTACTCACTGTGGTACCTTAGACAAGTCATTAATCAATATCATCATCTGTAAAAGTGAGGATTAAATGAAGCACTGGATGTAAAATTCTTGAAGAGTGCCTGGAGCACAATAAAACAGTGTACTCAACACTGGCTATTGTTTTCATTGTTACATTATGATTCCTCTTACTGCTATTACTACTAATAATAACACTTGACAGCAGGGGTCTGATAAAATCCCTCAGAACAAGTAAGCTTTGCAGAGTCAGTCTAGGATGGAGAAAGAGGTGGTGAAGGGGAGTTCAGGTTTGTCTGGTGCATTGCACTAGAAAATCCTGGGTTAGGGTGAAGCCCACTGGGTGTATTAGGGCTGCTCAGGATTGGAGGAAGAGAAACATGAAGAGAGTAAGAAGAACAATGGGGACCCTCTTCACTTACCTTACAATTTAGCTTATCTTTACACTTGTTGGAGATTTTTGCACATTCATTTTTATAGGTTTTCTCTTTTCTTGCTAAACCGAAAAAAGGTTTTGGAGTTGAGGATGGAAGTAACAAGGGACATTTAAGCATCCTCAAATGGAGTGGTGTCAAATCATGCCTGTAGAAAGAGTATCATCATGGCTGAGAATAGGTTGGAGGGGTACAGAACACTTCTTCCATTTAAGGAAGAAAACACTGGTAATCTACTTAAAGGAAAACCAGTTTTAGTGCCTCCTTTATTACACTTTTATAGTCTGCAAAGTTCCATCTTTTTCATGCTGCAGAGTGCATGGTATGTAATTCTATACCAATGATAAATTTTACTTTAGAGGAAAAGTGAAGGTTTTAACTTTTTAATAAGAATTATTTCTCTAGACACTTTATCTGGTATTCAAACTATTTAATTTGTAAGGCCATATCCCTGATTCACAAAAACTTTAAGTGACACCAATCGGGCTCAACTATTTTCATTATTAATGTACAACAATGCTAATCTAGGTTGACTTGACTCTTGAGCCATAATATTAAGATTTTTCTTCACCCTAAAGCACAATTTAAGATTAGTAATAAAAATTAATATTTTTGTATTATCTACTTCCTTTACTGATGTTACACTCATTGAACATTAACTGACACTAAGTTAGTCTGTATTTAAAAATACACATTTAGTTCTGTTTTCAGAAGATTTCTACTCCCAACATCATATGTAGCATGACACTAAAGGTGAAATTTATAGTAGGAAAAAAAAACAAAGCAATTAAGTAAAATAAAAGCATAACCTATTAGCCTTCTCTAGGTTGTGGTCTTTCCAGACTTATTACTGTAATAAGTCCTCATTAATGTGGACTTCATGAAAACTCAAGTTTGGAGATCATTTAAACGCAGGCTAGGTTTAAATTGACCTTGCATTATCAATGAAGAAAGCTTTGCTAAGCAAATTAAAGTATAAATAGGAATGCTGGAGTAATATTCAAACTACTTAATAGACCAAACTGTGCTTTCAAATACTTTAATTCCATCCCATTATTACAGTGATTACAATTACAAATGAATCTTATCTTTCATTAAAGCAGGCCCAGCATGATTCTTATTCATCACCAACTACCAAGCACAACTTTTCACATATTCTGTTCAGATTTCACCACCAGTTCAGACTGGTTGCTCCCACAATTAGCTTGACTTAACAGTAGCTAATTATTAACCATTTAGATTGATGTTATGATTTACAGAGTATCCTTTTCTGGAAGAGCTTCATAAACAGTCTTATATTAACATTTAACAACTCCCTTTAAACAGTCTGACATTTCCAGTAGATCTTAGAGAAACAATAATGCAATGGAGTATGTCACAGGCATACATTTCAAATGTGTTTCAAAAATACATTATTCCAATCAAACTGTGACAAGGTTCACATAGTCAAAAGTGCCTACATTTCTTTCAGAACTAAGAATATGAAGGGAGGATCAAGAATATAAAAGCAGCCCCAGCTGAATCTCAAGGAGATAAACTTGCAATATTTTCTTACCTCAAATGTTACATGACAGCGTGTAATTGGGAGTTATGTTAAGTAGAAGACACATCCCAGTAAAAAAATTAGATATCTCATGAAATCTACACTAAAGTCAGGACAATCCCAGTAGATAAAAGAAACTGTAGTTGAAAAAAAAATTTTTAAAAAAAAAGAAACTGTCTCCTTTGTGGGTGACTCTAAAAAAAAAACACTTTCAGGTGGGTGGATATATATATCTTAAGTATACAAGAGATTTAGTAGGTGTTTCTAATTAATTATCACAGGAACCCTATAGGAAGAATTGTTATTATCTTGTTTGGACAAAGTAAACACCTGAAGCACACGGGGTTTGGAGAACTGCCCTCTGTCTCTGAGGGTGTTGCAGAGTTAAGATCAGACCCTAAGTCACCAACATCTGCATTCCCTCTTTGGTGGTGGTGATGATTGAGCTATTGCAGTTGCTGCTGTTGATAGGTTCTATAATTAACAGATAAAAGAAGTGAAGATTAAGTGAGATGATGCATCTCCAGGAAAACTCTGGTACCCAAGGTCACATAGGTGTATTTCTCACACTGTTGCTATTTTCTTTTTCTTTTCTTTTCTTATTATTTTTTAATGTTTATTTATTTTTGAGAGAGAGAAAGAGAGAGCAAGCAGGGGCAGGGCAGAGAGAGAGGGAGACACAGAATCTGAAGCAGTCTCCAGGCTCTGAGCTGTCAGCACAGAGCCCAACGTGAAGCTCAAACTCATAGACCATGAGATCATGACCTGAGCTGAAGTTGGATGCCCAACCAACCGAGCCATCCAGGTGCTCTTGTTGCTATTTTCTTGTATGAGTTCCTGATTCCAGCTATTTGGGTTTACACTGTCCAATATAATAGTCAATGGCCACATGCAGCTATTAAAAATTAAAATTTTTAACTAATTAAAATTATTTAAAATTAAAAACTCAGTTCTTCACTCACTTTAGTCACATTTCAAGTATTCAATATCCACATGTAGTTAACAGTTACCATATCGATTAGCAAAGATTTAGAACATTTTTTCACGTTGTGGAAAGTTTTATTGGACACAAAGAAAAAAATCACATAGTTTTATATATACATGTGTATGTAAATACATAGAAAGGGAACTGGAAAATTCAAATGAAGACATTGAGGTTGGGACAGGGATTAAGGAGGACCTTCATGTTTTGTTCTGTATGCTTTCACATTGTTTGAAAGGTGCATATAATGTTCCTTTAGAAATGTAAGAAAACGCAATACCTCTTTAAAAAACTACAATAATTTTGGGAAAAAAGATTGTTTTCAATCTTTTACAATCTTTCCAATGCACTTCCTGGTAGAGGATATTACCTAAGAACTATTTCCTTGGTATCTGGCACATAGCAAACGCTGTTGCCAAATTAAGTATTAATTAGAAAAAAAAAAGAGGCTCTGTTGGGGCCAGACAGAGAGGAGTGGATTTTTTCTTTTCCCCATATAATAAGGACCCTGTATGAGCTACTCTTCTCCAAGGAGCACAACAGCCCCTTTTAGCCTGGCCTTGCCCAGCGCGGGAGATTCCCAAGCCAAATTTAGAGCAACTCTTGAAATATCAGGCAACAAGCACATCACGAAAATCCCAAGCCATCCTATGTCCAGCAAAAGAAGATATGGAAAGCCCTTTCTCACCCAGGCAAGGGGCCAAGGAGCAGGGTCTAGCCATGCTGACTTGTTGATACCTGAGAAAGAATGTCATAAATTATTCCATGGCTCCTCACCAGAAAGTTTAATGAAGTAAAGGAAGAAAGAGAAAATCAATCCCAGTAAGAACAGCTTCTGTTAGATTAAAGGAGAAAGGTTGATAATGAAGGGGCCCTGACAAATTCAAATCCTGTTGGAAAAAAAAAAAAAAAAGATTACTCCACAGCCCTTAATCCTCTCTCACTTCTTAACCACCACCCCCATCTTGATCATTCTTGGGCCATTTTCCTTAGGAAGAAGTTCTTTTCACCTTCTGCTATCTTGGGGGGACAAGAAAAGAAGCAACTTGGCTAAACACAAAAAGGTTCAGTAGTGATCACCAGAATGAGATTTTCCAGAAAACTTTTCTTCTGATCTTGACAGATTTTAAAAGATGGCAAAACCAAATGCAACATCAACAATATCAAAATTAAAGCATTAAAATGTATAGGGAAAAATGTCTTGCATCCCATTAACCATGTTACATGTTTTGCCTTGGGAATTTAAAGAATATAGGGGTGCCTGGCTGGCTCAGACAGTACAGCATGCAATTTCTGATCTCAGAGTCATGAGTTCAAGCCCAACGTTGAGTGTAGAGTTTACTCAAAAACATTTGGATATGTCAATTACATCTCAATAAAACTGAAAAAGGATTAAAAATAAAAAAGAATATAATGCACTGCCTCTTTAGAACCATGGTATAACTGAATGTTAGCCTAACACTACTTCAGTCTCAAAATATCACTGAGCAAGATGTTACCTGACAAGACCTAATGAAAGCTGACAGGTTCATTTTTGCTAGGAAAGAGAAGTCAGCTGTCCACCACAGAGTACTACATTCTTTCTAACTGATGCTTACTCATAGATCCCAGGAGGGAGGTAAGAACAAATAATTAGTTTGAAGAAATAAAAGCCATGGGCTACCTGTCACAGTGGCTCTTAACAGAATGTTAATACTGGTAGAGATCTTGGAGAGATCATCCAAAGCAAACTCACCCATTTTACAGATGAAGAAATTGAGGCTTTGAGATGGCAAAGAATATAGAAACCATTAGTCTCAGAACTAGAAATTAGAAACCCAGGTCTCTTTATTACTCTCAGTTCTATCTTAGCAATAAAAGACTGTTTTGAAAGGTCAGCACAGTACTATGGATTAACAAACACAGAACAGTGAATTTATGTACTCGATTCTGAAGTTCTGGTTGCTGAATTTGGTAGTAACAGGTCATACTATTGGTATTTTTTTGAGTCAAATTTAAGGTCATCAAGAAGACCAGAGTTGTTTATTATTATTAATTATTATTATTATTATTATTAATTTGTAAAAATGCAAGGAGGAAAGACTATAATCATAAGCTTTAATGATAGTTCAACCTTTCACATACTAAAATACTAAAATACACTTGTGTCTTATTTTGCTCTCTGCTTCCCCCAGAATAAAATTTCACTGGAGAGCCTATTCTTCAGCTATTCATTTGTTTTAGAAGATTTAGAGAGTAAAGTTGTTTCATATACTCCTTAATATTCATAAATGAGATCCAGGTATCTTCTCTCACTCTGATTAATGTCATAAATTACCATCATAGTTATTTTCACAATGTTTATGGGACTTTGAAATACATTTAACTTAAGAATAATAAATACATTTCTATGGGATATCATTTTAATATTTTTTAGATATGATAAAAGATTATTGGTATGATTTTGAACAAGCTAAGCACCTCTATTTGCCTTTATCTTCAAAATGGGGATGGTGATAATAGCACCTACCCCATAAGATTGATAGTAAAATATTGAGTGAATTAATATTTTAAAGTACTTGGAACAGACCTTGGCAAATAATATTTGTTAAATAAATCTGTTATATAATAAAGCACCTACATGGCATCAAACTCCAGACCAAATTTAAATATCTGGGGCGGGGATTTTTCAATGTTGGTTTTACATCAGAATGTCCTATGGAACATTTAAAAATGGAGATGCACAGACCCTACTCCAGATCTACTGAATCTGAAGTCCCAATGGAGAGAAAATTTGGGTGAAGTTTCTGCATGTTTGTGTATGTGTGCATGTATGTGTATGTGTGTGTTTCTGTGTTTTAAAGTTTCATAGATACCCCTCATTGGCCTAGACACTGGTAACTATGTGAGGCAATTTCTAAAAGCTGAAATCTGAACTTATAACTGACACTCCTTTTTAATTCATCAGCACCAACCAAATCCTTCTTACTTATTCCAAATGCAAAATTCTTTTTTAAAAATGTTTATTTATTTATTTTGAAAGAGAGAGACAGAATGTGAGCATGTGTGCACATGCACAGGAAAGGGGCAGAGAAAGAGGGAGAGAGAATCCCAAGCAGGTTCTGCACTGTCAGCACAGAACCCTACAACCTCACTGATGATCTGAGCCAAAATCGAGTTGGAGGCCTAGCCGACTAAGCCACCCAGGTGCCCCTCCAAGTGGAAAATCCTTGAAGCACCTTCCTTATATGACTTCTGGTCCAGAATATACTTTAAATATGTTCTATATTTAAAGAGATGGCACATTAACTCAGCATTTCAAAGAGGAATTGGGGAAGAAAGAGTTTTGTCATGTCATTTAGAAATCTATATTGCCTTCTCTGCCTTAGTTTTAAAGCAAAGTTTGCTGTGATATTCCTGCTGCTACTTTTTATACCCTGTCCTAATTTGCCTTATTTGTACTGAGACATATTTATAATAAAAGAAAATTTTAAATGTGTGTTGAGAGGAAAAAAGAATCTTGGTAACAAATGAAAGGCTATCCACCATCAAAACACTAATTATTTGAGTATACAGACTTGAGAGTTCACAAGCTCTTCTCATAAGCTACATTGGTATTTATTAAAAACATGGTCCTGATTGAGTTTTACAACCCTGAGACACCAGTCAGAAACATATTTCCACGGGGCTAGTTAGTCTAGGCATTTATGTAACTGACAAAATTCACTTGCTCTGTCCCTTCGACCATATTTGTTAGTCAAAATGTCAACAGCTGCTCTGAGGACACATTTGGGTTAAGTCAGTATCACAGTTGATGCTAGTAGGTTTTGCTTCAGAAAACTGTTACTCAGGAAAGGAAGTATAATTTTTGATATAAATTTGTTAAAAATTAATAGGCAATGAGGGTTAGATGTGCTAAGAAGGCAGGATCACAAGGGAAACTGATGAAGACATGTTCTGGTACAAGAACAAAGGCAACTGCCACACTGAAGTACTAAGGAGAAGCAAAAAGAGATAGAATTCTGAGAATTGGGAAATAAAGGAAAATTTGGCATCAGTGTTTCAAAACAGAATGCCTTTCAGGTTTCTGTGCCAATGCATTTCAGCCTGCCTCCCATTCAAAGTCTTCATACCTCCCTTCAGCTGTATTCCCAGTCTCTCCCACCACCAGTAATTTGCAATGTTCAGCTAATTCCAACCTCCCTTTTACACAGTGTGTAAAAGCAGTGCTAATCTGAAAACCACCTCAGGGAACTTCCCTCCAGAGTTGGAAAGCAAGGAATGGGGGCAAGAGACAACGACACAAACACAGATAAACCCCAAAACAGCCAGATATCCTATCATGTATTACAAAATGTAATGCAATTCATGTCTAAGGTAACATCTTCTATGCAGTAGGTCTTAATCACTGCAACTTATAAAACAATAATTAAATTAAAACAAAGTACAGTAAAACACACACACATTTCTTTGAACTACGGCAGCACAACTCCACTGCCAGCATTTTACATAAAAGGGATATATTTTATGTATTTGAACACTGAGAGTTTTTCATGTTTTGCAGTGTTCTTCATATTCATCAGTTCTAGCTCTTCTCCAAGACCGACAGTATGTTACTCTCTTGAGACCATATTACCAGTGTTTGATTTTTCTGAAAATCATTTTAGTCCTGACTCTCTGCTCCTCCAAACCTTGCCCACTTCTTACCCTGGCAGCAAACAAAAAGGATGCCTAACCAGAGTGTGAAACTAGTGTTTTTTAGGATGAGATGTCAATAAGAGATATTTATATGAGTCTGAAAGAAATAAATTAATGTAAATAATCACCTAAATAGGAGATTAGGTCTCAAACCACCCAGGAAAACTTTTTATAACCACTAGTTTTCATCAAACTCCATTACAGAAACTTTATTACAAGTCAAAATAGAAATCAGAGTATTGTCTCTGTGTATTATATGACCTCTCAAATCCTTACCTTTCTGGTTGACGTAATTATTCAAATTGGACCTGATACTCATCAAGGCCTAGACATTCCATTACCATCATGTTTTGGTTTTATTTTTGACAATCAAATGTATTTACTATATTGAACTTCTTGTTTCATCTTCATAGTTTTGTTTCCAGAAAACTCTATAGAATACAACATGCAATCCTCTAAATTATTTCAAAATGCTTTCTTCACATGGCCAGTAGACTTTAGAAACTCAACAGTTTTGCTTTCCCCCTGACACAAAGGTAACTGGTTGACAGGTGACTGACAGGCACAATTCCCACCTATTTGGTAGTTATTAGACCAAGTGGCTCCAAACCTTTGTCGGGAGGGTTGAAGCAGAACAATGTTCAATACTTTCCATGAAATAAATTGAAGGTCTCCTAGCATTTAGTTGCACTGGCCTTGGTAAGTATATAATGAAGATAAATGTAGCCAGATCTTTGATTAGATGCTTTGGCACAAAGATCAAAGATGGAAACATGAATTCCTCAAAGACTAGCCCTTAATTTTGCTGGCAAAAATGCCTAGCTTGCATGCTGCTGATAGAAGCAAGAGCCTATTATCATTGTTTAGTGTGGGATGCATTATCAACATTATAGCCAGTGTTAAACCCTATTCTTCTCCTTTAATCAGTGATAAAGCAGAAACCAAACTCTTCCAACATGAAGAATCCTTCCTGTACCTCGGTTTTTGGTCAATCAACAGTCATGAAGCATGTCCCTAGCACGCATATTTGTATTTACCTCTAAAACAGACAACTGTTGATAATTATCTGCCAACAGTTTACAAACATTTTTGCTCTTGGTTGTCAGGATTTCACTTAGAGATAAAATGGACTTGATCCTACTCCTGTATTTTTAAGCTTTGACGTAATTAGGCAGAAAACTGTATCTGTGATTACCCTCATTAAAATATTTGGCTTGCATCATGGAAACTGACATGGGAGCTCCCTCACTTGGTGCTGAGTTATGCTTATACTTAAGAAGAAAGTATTTGTTTAATGTGTCAACTCTTCCGTTCTGTGGGAAGAGTTCTCTTACCTTCTTCACTTTGTCAATGTCATCATCTAAATTGAGTTAATTCTAAGTTTTATATATATATATATATGTACACGCACATATATATACATATATACGTATATATGTATATGTATATATGTGTGTATACATATATATATATATATATATATATGTATATATATTTTTTCTTTTTTCCTGGAGCAAAGGGAAACAAGTCTGCAAAATGATTCTACCTTTGTTTTGGAAGCTTCCTTTGTTTCCAATATATTCAGTTATTAAATTTATTCTACTATATGTGTTTAACTATGAAATTTTTAATAAAATATTTGGCCAATTTTCTCTCAATGACAGCAAAGGCAGGAAAAGGGAAAAGTAAATTTCTTAAAAAAATTTTTTTAACCTTTATTCATTTCTGAGATATGGAGAGAGACACAGCACGAGTGGGGAGGGGCAGAGAGAGAGGGAAACACAGAATCCGTAGCAGCCTCCAGGCTCTGAGTTGTCAGCACAGAGCCTGCCTCTGGGCTTGAACCCACCAACTGTGAGATCATGACCTGAGCTCAAGTTGGACGTTTAACCCACTGAGCCACCCAGGCGCCCAGGGAGAAGTAAATTTCTAAATACATTCAGATAATATGCTGTTTCATCTTGGCTAAAATTTGAGGGATCCAATTTAAGGTAACCACAAAACTGGCCCTGAAAGAGCAACCTATTAATCAAAAATAACTCCTGCTTCCTGTTCCATTGTTTAGTTCATTAGTCATTTATGAAGCATCTACTATGTAATAGGTGCTGTGTTTTGTGCTAGAGATGCAATGATGAAAAGCCCCAGTTCTTCCTCACGATAGAAAGATCCTATGATTCACTGCAAGGGAAAGCTACTAGATGAAGGTAGCTAGATTATGACTTGGCATAGGAAATAGGACAGAGAAGAGAATTGACTAACCATTATTCCACAAAGTAGGTGAGAGGTGTCAGTATCATTTACTGAGTTGGCTGGGAAGCTGTGTAATCATGGTAGCAACAATTTCAACTATGTCTAATAAAACCTGACTATGCTCATCATATATAAAGTATCTTTGCCTTAGCCATACCTACCTATGTCACTCTTCATGCAATTTTCCCTTTCCTAAACAGTACATTAAATCCAAGCAATCACATCAGTGTAGACATTCAGCCAGGGCAAAAAATTTACTTGTTCCACTTAATTTACTAGCTAGCTTGGAGAATATATAGTAAAACCTTCATTAACTGGTATGCTTGGTGAATAGGCTATTGTAAGTAATTGAACTGTCTAACCAAAAGTTGAGAAGAAAGCATTTTTGTAGTTTTTAACCCTTGTTGAAAAACATTTTTAAATTCTCAAGACAAATTTTAAGCTTGAGTGAGTGAAATTTAATACAAAGAGTTGAATGTTTACTGGCAATCATGATCAGTCAGGACTTTATGGCTATCACTGTGCATAAGACCTCACTCTTTAGAGTAGGGGATAGAAAATTAGAATGTCTAAGACTATGGTTTGAGATATTTAATTAAATATTTAAAAATACTTCGTAGAAGCCATTTTTAAAATGAACTCCTGATAATAGCTTGCTTGGGTTTAGCCTCTTCCCCAAATTAAATGAATTGTCATCATCATCACCATCACCATCATAATGTATTCTGGCTAATTTAGTATTTTAGAATCTGCTAAAATACTAACTAGCTTCTTAACCTTTGGCATAAAACAAGAAATTATACATAGACCCTAAGATCTAAAAGGAGTTTAACTGGTTCTTTTTTTTTTTTTTTTTTTTTTTACAGAGGAGGAAAGAGGTCCAGGGAAAGTGAAAGTGACTTAGCCAAAGTCCCACAATAAATCTTAAGAGCTGAGACACATTCAGATTTCCTCTTTTAGAATTCAAGGTTTGATCTATATACCCACTGCTAATGATAAGTTATCTGGGGCTATGTTTTCTTTTCTTTCAAAAAAAAAAAAAAAGGTTTAGTCTTGATGATCTTATCTGTGTCTCCTAACCCTAGATTTCTTGATTTATTCAAATCAAGACTGCAATTATTATCCCTGCTTTAGAAAACTTGTTTTTTTAACCAGTTAAGAGGTGTGGGTTTTATAATAACAAAGTGTATTTTTGGATTTTACATAGTACCTTAAATTAGACAATGCAACACAGGGTGCTAAAAATTGTCAGAAAGCCCCCTTCTATCTCATAAGTGCATTAAAGCGGAACTTTATTTTTTTTATCCTCAATACTACATTTTATTTTATTATTTTTTTAAATGGAACTTTAAAGACAATCACTGCTCTGTCCCATGGCTGATGTTCTTTGATTGAAATGCAAGTCTAAAAAAAAAAGAAAAGAAAAGAAATGCAAGTCTATTTTTTTTCCTAGAATACCTATTTGTGCTAAAAACAAAACAAAACAAAACAAAACAAAACAAAACAAAACAAAAAAACCGTCCAGTATATGGAGGTGAGAATACATGCTTCCTTGCTATGACATTTTATTATTTTTAGTTGGAGTTCCTTAATTTACAAATAATACAGGCAGGGAAATTACTGATTTGGCTGTGATGCTCAGGAAGAAACCTGTCATTTTTCTTTCAAAACTAAAATAACTGAGGTGTTTGCTAATTTATCGTCTGAATATGTTTTCTTTGGCACACAAAGAATATATATATTTAAATTACAGGAAAATGTAGCTTTTTAAAGTTAAAAGTTTCCCCTTTCACCTTTGAAAAAAGAAAAGTGGGCCTAATTGAATACAGCAGTGTATTAAGGCATTTTGGTTGCTCTTTGCCTGGCCAACTACCAGAGTACTCTTTAATATAGCATTTTCAAATAGGTAAGCCCGCTGGGATTTTTTAGTAAAAGGTGGCATGATTTAGTGAGACTGGGTACTTTTACCACAAAGGTTGTGAAGTTGTAACTACTAGCATTTCTAAAGGATAGGAAGTTGCATTTGACTGTATACTAAATCCACACATGAATCCAGTTTCTTTCTTTCTTTCTTTTTTTCTTATGAAACTAATAGGAAAGAGTTTTAATCTTATAAATTGATTAGTTTTTCTTAATGTGAAATTTATTGTCAAATTGGTTTTCATACAACACCCAGTGCTCATCCCAACAGGTGCCCTCCTCACTGGCCATCATCCACTTTCCCCTCCCTCCCACCCCCATCAACCCTATTTATTCTCAGTTTTTAAGAGTCTCTTATGGTTTGCCTCCCTCCCTCCCTCTATAACTTTTTTTTCCTTTCCTCTTTCCCATGGTCTTCTGTTAAGTTTCTTTCTTAAGCATCCACCTTTTAGTCTTTAGTCTATGTTTATAAAATAGAAATGGACAAGGTTAGAAGCAATTGTGCTTAGCTGATACACACAGATATGTATCTTTGCATTTCTTATTTTCTTTTTACCATTGTCAAAATATTCACTGCACAATGCTGAAAATAATAAGAACCAAAGTTACCCTATTATAACACTGAAAGGACTAACAGATGCCATGTATGCTATATAGATTAAGCTGTGTTATATCAGACATTGACTATATAGAATTGATTTTGTATCTCTGAATGATTTCACCACTAAAATATTCACATTTATATAACAATAGGGTTATAATAAAGATATGATAATGGATTTGTGATTATTTCAGAGATAGTATTCAAGGAATATTCACATTTTCACTCAAATGTTTGTTTATAAATGTGGAATTTATGAGGAAATTTGATAAATTCAGCCAATTACCTTCTTTAAGATATTGTGCATGTTTCTCTTTGGCCAATATCCACATAGACAGACAGATAATTCATGCCAGAAAGATATCCAGGTTAGGACCTGAGTTATCTAGATCAGTAAATACTCTCCAAGAGACTCCATGATGATGGGCATGTTCCATATCTGCACTGTTCAATATTATAACCACCACATGTGTCTAATGAGCATATGATATGTGTCTAGCATGACTCAAGAACTGAGATTTCAATTTTGTTCTGATGAATTCAAATTTAAATGTAAATAGCCATATGTGGCTAGTGACTACCATATTGAACAGCACAGATTTGGATTTTTCATATAGAATAAGGCCAACCGATCAGGACATATTGTGATTAAGGCCAGGTAAGAGGATTGGTGGGAATCTGGATTCAGTTTTCCTAGGTATGAATCCTGAACTCCATTACTCACTAACTGTGGGGATTTGGGCAAATTATGTAAACTCTCTGAGTTTTAGTTTCCCCTGTTTAGAAACTACAAGCAATAATAATAGTCCTACCTTGTTCTGGAGATTTAATGAAATAATGTAAGTGAAATCCATAGCACAATGCTTGGCATAGAGTAAGCACTCAAAACACAGTGGTTGTTATTATTTAATCAACTATAAAACTGCAATTAATTTGGGGTTATATAGATAGGTTTAACGTCAGTAGAGGTGTTTCAATGTGTGGTGACTAAAAATGACAAAACTGGAAAAGAATAAAAGTTCAGGCACATAAGAAAATAATTTTTTCTCCCCCTGATATATTATGCCAGAGTTGAAAATTGGAAAGTAACTTCTTATCACAGCAGTATAGGAAGTTTTGATACACAGTTGAAATCAAAGGCATTTTAAGACCTCTGAGGCAAGCAGGAGTTTTCATATGCTGTGGTTTGAAGGGCTCTGAAAATATAGCAAGCCAGGAGAAAAAAGGCCTTATAAGTAATTCTTTCAGGAGTCTCTATCAGAAACTTAGTCACTTCCTTTATTTTTCTAGCAGCAGCTGCCAGGTTAATGAAATGGTCTTTTGCTGACCAAGAGTTCCATACCAGAGAACAGTATGGCACAGACATCTAGTTTTCCCCAATATATCTTTGTTTCAAGATAACAAAATTACAAATTTTTAGCTAAGCTTATGGTCATCCAGCATAGAGACTATTTTCCAGTCATCCTTGCACCTACTTGTGGCAGGGAGACTAAGTCCCAGTCAATGGGATATAAGTGGAGGAAGAGTGTGCCAATTCTGGGAAGTGTCCTTAAAGGGAGGAGTTTGTCCTTCACATCCCTTTCCTTATTGGTTAGAATGCAGACATGATGGCTAGAGGAAGCCCTCTTTGACCACAAGGTAACTTTCAGAATGGAGGCCAGGCATGGAAGAGCTGTAAGATCAAAGCATTAGACCATACCAGTCGTATTATGTACCTCTGCCCTTGAATGCATCAAAGAAAAAAACCTATCTTGTTTAAGCCATTCTTATTTAGGTTTTCTGTCACTTGCACCCAAACTTAATTCTAACTAATCATAGGTGTTCCAGCATAGACTGTATAAACATCTCTTTCCAATGCACAAGAGTTCCAAGGCAGACTTGCTTCAGGTTTACCTTTTTTTAAGTGAAGGGAATAATGACAGAAGGTACTCAAATAAGAATTTAGTGTACTTTGAAACTCATCCCATACAGGATTCAGAGAACTAGTCAAAAATCAAATAGGCTGATAAAGGACACATAAAGATGGCTTATCAATAAAATGCAGAACTGTGAATGTCATGGAAAATGTAGGACCATCCTATAGCATCAATCTGTTGGACAACAATAGAAATGGAAAGTGGAAAGCTACATTTTTCAACATACTTAAGCTTCTAAAAAGCTTCTTTCATCCTTAGATGAGATATTTAAATTCATCATGCTGTACCTATGGGCAGAAACAGTATTTTTTCCCTGCCACTTGATCCTAGTTAACCTTTAATGAAGACTATCTGCTATAGAAAATCTGTTACTGGGCAAACAATGCAAGTACTTGTTGGTAGAGTGGGAAGCAAAGCAGCCAAAGGTCTCCTACCAAATTTATCCTAGTAGAATGAAAAAGATTCCTTATAAGTATTCTTTAAAGGATCAATCAGTATTGCATTTTAGGGAGGAAAATTTCATTAATTATTAGGACATTATTAGGACAACTCAGTGGTTTTAGAACTCAACAACTATTTGGTTTATTATTTTTAAGAATTAAGAACTTTTACAATTTTGGGGTAAAGTACTTCCATAGGCCTATAAAAAGAAATCAACAACTTTCCCCAAATTAATATTGGATTCATTATTCAGAATGCATGGAGTACTTAATTTTCAAGAGCCATGTGTGGATATTGACATTTCAACTATATACACGTAACTTTATTTACTGTGGTAAAAGCATATTAATGTTGATTTATTTAAACACATCCGTGAAATGGCAGTTCAGTTTAATCAAATACCAACCTAATTGGGTTATGTTTGATCTAAAAGTTTCAAAACACTACTATAAGATTTGTTAAAGGCTGAATTTAGAAAAGTTATAATCATTAAAAATTTACATTATGTGCTGAGGCTATACTGAGTTTAGTGGCAAATTTCCAAGCAGCAGACCTTTTAAAAGACTAATTGTCTGTGACTAGCTAATTCCCTGGGTGCTGAGCAGGCCTTGTCATTGACTTGCCAATATCAAGTTAGAACACTGCCTAGAGCACAGACAATAAAAAAATGCCTAAAATACCGGAGAATGGGGGAGAAAAGAATATTGTTATATGTTTGCATCTTTCTTTCTTTCTTTTAAATTTCCTAACTCTACATCCTACAATTGTCAGACTGCCAGCTAAAATTACAATGTTTTGGAAGGTATGTCAGCATGTTCAGAAATTCACTCCTAACAACTCTTTTCCAGATGTGCCACATATTACAAACAAAAGATACCACACATTTATAAAATGTGAAAAAAGTGAAATTATTGAGAGAGAAGGGGTATCCACAAAATTTATTTTTTTAGGATTCTTGGACAATGTTGCATCTTGTAGTCAAGAACATGGTAAGATTTTATTGAATGGAGGGGGCAGTTCACAGTGTAAAAGAGAATTTTGGAATAAAATGTGAAAGGAGAAATGTTTGGTTTCATCAAGGATAATACAAAGTCCCTGTTATTTAGACATTATTCTCTAGTTTTCAGTTTGGATAAAAGAGACACTATGTCTCTAAACCTGTGGTGCCTAATAGGGTAGTCATTAGCCTAATAACAAGTGGTTATTTTGAACTTGAAATGTGGCTAGTGTAACTAAGTTACCACATTCTTAATTTTAATTTATTTTTATTAAATTGCCACATGTTGCTAATGATTAATATATTAGCCAGTGAAGATTTAGCAGCTTGATCAAATTTTATTTTGCTTTGTCTTCAAGACTACTTCATAGGTGATGATGCAAAGATGGGTTCCTCTAAACCTATACTGTTCAATATGGCAGCCATTAGCCACATGTGGCTATTGAACATGAAATGGACCTAGTCCAAATTAAGATACACTATAAGTACAAAATACATACTAGGCTTCTAAATATTAGTGTAAAAAAGAAGAATATAACTATGTCTCATCAATAATATTTTATACTGCTTACCTGGTAAAGTTAGATATTTAATAATATATTGTTTTATTAAGTTTAATTTTACCTGTTTTTTTTCTTATTTTTTTAAATTTGGCTATTAGAAAACTTTTAATTACATATGTAACTCACATTTTATTTCTGGACATAGCTTCTCTAAACAAATCAGGCCAATGATTTAGCTCATTAAGCATGACAACATATCATCAATTAAAAAAACCCAAAAAAACAAAACAAGCAAAGAAACAACAAAAAAAAAAAACACTGAAGTAGCACTGCAAAATTTTGCAATTCTTTAATTACTCCATTGTTAAATGAATTCTTTCCTTACCTCGTGCTTTATGACACATGTCATGAAAACCTCATTAATATTTTAGGGAACTAACTTGTCACCTCACAGCTATGGTTCCTCTTCTTCTTCCTCTGCCTAGACTGTCATAATGGACACACTTACTGGTGTGCTGTCTCCATTCCCCCTTCTTCTGCTTCGATGTCTCTTTACCTCCTAATTTTTGCATTAGCATTGGTCTCAGTAGTGGTCTGTTGAGTTGTTCCTAAAGCAGATCCTTCTGGCTGTTGAATCACCATTCTTTCATTAGGTTTGCTATATACCTGCCATCTCTTTTTCTCTTTGCTTTTCCTTCAATCTATTGACTTATACAAAGATAATTTCTTTTTCTCTGATTAACCATGTTTTAGGCATGAGTCAACACGCCAGATTATCTATGATTCCTATGCAACTTTCTTGGCGATAGAAACTGACAGTTGTTTTCCAGTTAACATTCTCATTTTCTATCATGTTGTCTCTTTTTCCAAAGTATGATGACTGAATCAGAGGAGAATACATGGCCTTCTCCTACATTCTATAGTGCTCACTCTGAAAAATATTAGGCTAAAACTGGAACTTTTAAATAAGAAAAGCTTTTGTTAGAAGACAAGCAGATGAGGAGGCATTTACACTTAATTACTTCTAAAACCTTCTCTCTAGAGCATAGGAATCCTACATCATTTGCAGCTGGACTGAAAACCATAACACCCAAGATAATATCAATAATTATCAACCAAATGGAAATATCTCAGGAAGTGAATTCTCCTTCTTTCCAAAAATTAATGAATAAAGAGATTAATTACTCAAAACAAAAGCGATTTTCTGTTTTATTGGCTGAAACAGCATACTGATTTTACACAAGTAAAATGGCATACCAAATATACATAGAGGGTCTAAAATTATTGGAGGTCTGAAAGAAAAAGGAAGTCTAAAGGAAATGTAATTTACCAAAACTGTGATAATATTTTGATATAATAATAAATGGTGTCTACTAAATATGTCATCTTCCAATCCCAAATTAAAATATTCAAATGAGGTTCTACCTTCAAAAAAAAAATCTCTGTATATAGAGGGATATGTAACTCCCTGCACATCGTGAGAAGTGAAAGTCACCAGAAACACCTCCCAACCTCCATGCTCCCCTGCTATCTATTAGCTGCCATTTCCTCACACACATGTGGACACACACATACTCACACAAACCTGTACCCTGTTTAAATAATGTAGAATGAAGGAACCTATTAAGGTACAGCTATTACCTAGGAGGAAAACTACATTATAGAAATTTCAACCCTTACCATATGAATTATGTTTTCAGTTCCAATTCCCTAACAGAGAATATATCCCAAGCTGGATAGAAATCTAGACAGTTTTAATTTAATTTTTAACTTAAAAATTTTTAATTTTCTTTAAGTTCTCACTGTGTTCATGCATTCTTCTCCCAAGTTTGGTGAGCATCTTCATGACCATTACTTTGAACTCTATTAGGTAAATTATTTATCTGCATTTCATTAGGTGTTTTTTTTTTTTAACCCTGAGATTTTATCTTGCTGTTTTGTTTGGAATATACTCCTCTGTTTCCTCATTTTGCTTGACTCTGTATTTCTTTCTATGTATTAGGCAAAACAACTACCTTTACTAGTCTGGAAGTTGTGGTCTTGTGTAAGAGATGAAATTTATTGGGGCGCCTGGGTGGCGCAGTCGGTTAAGCGTCCGACTTCAGCCAGGTCACGATCTCGCGGCCCGTGAGTTCGAGCCCCGCGTCGGGCTCTGGGCTGATGGCTCAGAGCCTGGAGCCTGTTTCTGATTCTGTGTCTCCCTCTCTCTCTGCCCCTCCCCCGTTCATGCTCTGTCTCTCTCTGTCCCAAAAATAAATAAACGTTAAAAAAAAAAAAGAGATGAAATTTATCTTTCAATGTTGTTCTGGCTCTTAGTTGTCTATCAAACCTTTGTGATTGTCTAAGCAGCCTGATTTATTCTTGGTAGGTCTCAATTGTTGAGGGTATGCCAAGACCTGTCAGTGCTCCAATGGGAAGGATCTCACCCAGCACCTAGTTTTAGGCTGGAAGCCAGACCCCCAGGCAGCAGCTTTTTTAAAAAAAATGTTTTTGGGGGGTGCCTGGGTGACTTAGTCGGTTAAGCGTCCCACTTCAGCTCAGGTCATGATCTCCCTGTCTGTGAGTTCGAGCCCTGTGTCGGGTTCTATGCTGATAGCTCAGAGCCTGGAGGCTGTTTCAGATTCTGTGTCTCCCTTTCTCTCTGACCCAACCCCCATTCATGCTCTGTCTCTCTCTGTCTCAAAATAAATAAACGTTAATTTTTTTTTAAAAATTAAAAAATAAAATTTTAATCATTCTTTGTTTTTGAGAGAGGGAGAGACAGAGTGTGGCGGGGGGGGGGGGGGGGAGAAAGAGGGAGACACAGAATCCGAAGCAGGCTCCAGGCTCCAAGCTGTCAGCACAGACCCTGACATGGGGCTTGAACTCTTGAACCACAAGATCATGGCCTGAGCCAAAGTCGTGTACTTAACCAACTGAATAACCCAGGCGGCACTAGAAGCTTTTAAAGTATGCTGATGTATACAGTTCTCTTGGACCACAATCATAAACACTGCTGCTCTCCAGACCAGATGATCTGGAGCTGTCCCCTGCACGACAGTCATAAAAATCAGGACTCCACACAAGTGTGAATAAGCTCCTTTCTGGAAGTTACCAGTGAGCTGTAGAAAGGCCAAGGGAGAATGCAAAGATAGCATCCCCCTGTCTATATTCCCTGATAGTACCTCCACAGCCTCTAGGTGTGTGACAAACCTGAAGATTGCCCTTCAGACTGAAGCTCTGGGACAAGTAAATAGGCCTTTTTCAGAAAAAGACCAGGGGTGTGTTTCAGTCTACCATCCGTGTCGTACCTTGTGGGTTGTAGTCTGCCAAGAACTGTCTATCGAATATTTACATTCCTGTGGGACCCAGAAGCACAATCCCCACTGGCCACTAGAGTCATGTGATCAAGGATAATCCCTTTTGTAGACTGTGTGCACCCACCTGCTTTAGCAGGGCCAAGGGAGAGTGCAGGGATGGGGTGTGCTTACTGGTGCTATGAAGGTAGAAGGAGAGTGCAAAAATGGAGCAGCCAATATCTCTGGCCCCAGGGAGAGTCACAACAGGCCTTTACCCCTCTTGCAAATGCTTTAAGATTGGCAAATAAATCTTCACATAGAGTCCAGGCTCTTTTTAAACTTCTGCTTTTATGCTAGTCTCTGGGGAAGTAAGTCTGTGCATGAGCCCTTTAAGGGAAATATCTCAATATCTTACAGTCCCTTCACTCTCCTGGACAAGAGCCCTGTTTGTTTTCAAAGCCAGATATTTTGGGGGCTTATCTCTCCATTATAGGTACCAGGGATTGAATGCCTGATGTGGAGCACAAATTCCTTGTTTATCAGGGAAAAGCTCTGGGTTTCTGAAATTCCTCCAATTGTGCGTTGCCACACTGGGTTGAGGGTGCGTATTTGGTGAGACTGTGCCTTTGCCTCACGTACCCAACTACCCAATTCCATGTGGACCTTTTACTGTTTGTTGTGAAGGAGCTATTCAGCCAGTTTTAAGGTCTTTTTTAGAGGGAATCATTCCATATATAGTTATAGATTCAGTGTATCTGTTGGAGGGGATGAGTACAGGATCTTCCTAATTCCACAATCTTAGACCACCCTCTAGACAGTTACGTTTTGTCAGATATAGGAGGGCAATATAGGCCTGGATATTGCCTAACATGTGAAAAGTTAGGACACTACCTAACATGTGAAAGGAACCATACTGGGAATCTCTAGATATTCATGAGTGAAGGGAGAAGGGAGGCTGAGAATTATGATCATTTGAAAGGATTTGATGTGATAAATGGGAGGAAGGGACAAGAGTAAGGGAGATGTAGAAATCCTCCAGAGACAAATTGCTTATGTTGGCCCTTAAACTAGGTCTGGCACTAAAAAAAAAGTCTTAATTCTTATGAGGGTAAATGAAGCAGTATGGAGAATGGACAATGAAAGACTGATGGCATCTAATAGAGAAGCAATAAGAATACAAAAAAAGAAATAACATTGGAGCATCTGGGTGGCTCAGTTGGTGAAGCATCTGACTTTGTCTCAGGTCATGATCTCACAGTTCATGGGTTTGAGCCCTGTGTCGGGCTCTGTGCTGACAGCTTAGATCCTGGAGTCTGCTTCGGGTTCTGTGTTTCCATCTCTCTATGCCCTTCCCCTGCTTGTGCTCTCTCTCTCTCTCTCTCTCTCTCTCTCTCTCTCTCTCTCGTAAATAAATAAATAAATAAATATAAAAAAGAAATAACATTGTGCCCAAACCCACCAATAGACAAGACCTACATGACATTTTGATAGTCACCAACTATAAAATTATAACAGAGGTTCTTAGTGAGTCAAGTATAGTTTATTTGTTGTTGGAATACACTAGATACAATGCAGGGATTGCACAAAGACAGGGATGAGAAACAGAGAAGAATCAGCACTTGAATTCACCAAGAGGCAAGAAATGGATTCAGTCTGGAATTTTAGAGTTACTGCTAGTGATACATATAAGAACTGAAAACTGGAGTTTTTAAGTAAATACTGAGAACCAAGTAAATAGAAGGACATAAAAGTTGTAATTCAAGGAGAGATCAAGTATCAGAACATCCTCAGAGATGGGGTGAGGGTCAGTTGCAGGACATAAAAAATTCCCTACTTGGTCAGACTAGTACTATTAATGGTAGCTTTCAAATCTTGGTTGTCTCAAGACATATATATTCTCCATGTGTTTTTCAGAAGAGGCACATATATGAAGGTCATGCAATGACTAAAGTAAAATAGCTATGCAAATGTAGCAGTACATTTACCTATCCAAATTTTAACAACAGTGGTAAACTACTCACATGAGTAATTTGAGCATGTCATATACTAGGGAGTCTTTAGGGGCCGGGAAGTCTTAATGTAGCTTCTTCTTAAGTAGTATCTAATTTTAATTAAGGAGTAAGGCTCTTGAAAAAAGTATTAAAGTTTTTCATAGTCATTGAACTTTCAAAGTAGAAGACATCAAAGGTTATTTAGTCAAATTTAGTAACTTTTTTTAAAAAATTAATTTTTTAATCTAATAAATGCACATACCTTTAAAAATCAACTGGTAGTACTGGGTATGTAATGAAAATAACAGTCCCCTGCACCATCCTCTCCAAAAGCAAACAACGTTCAATTCTTTGCTCCATTTCTTCTGGTGTTAGCCTATACATATCTAAATTATACACTTACACCATTATTTTAACTTTTTTTTCAGTTTTAAATAGTATCTTCTGACTTTCTATTATAAGCTGAAAATTCAGCTTTTCTAAGTGCCCCCCCTTTGCCCAATGCAATATACCACATTTAGTTAAATCAGTTCAGTGTTTACATTACTATGACACTATAATATTATTTATAGGTGAGGTACCCAGTTTATTATGATTATTTTTCCTTTCTTGTATGACTTTTTTATTTTCTGGAGCTCATTAATTAGCTCATTTTTTTCATTTGCATAGTGTTCTATGTACTAATAATTAATTCATCCCCAAATTCTCTAAAGAATCGAAAACCTCCTCTGAAGACACAAAGATATCAGTACACTATCAGTCTTACGTTCTTCTTGGAGATACCTCTTATAGAACTCTTGGTCTTGCTCCAATGTATACTTTGAAGTAGAAACCTGGTTATCAGTTTCTTGGAGCTGAGTATGGAAAGGGAATTGGAGCTTTTACTGTTCAATATGCAGAGTTTCTTTTATTTCCCCTGTTTTTAATATAGAGGCATCTCTATTGGGTCCTCAATTTGGTCTCAGGGCAAACCTGAGTACTTAAGCCCCTCCAGAAAGTAAACCTTCAGGCTTGGGAGTAGCAGAAGCAGTTGTCTGGAAGGACAGGATGGGGAAGGGATCTGCAGCAGGGGTCTAAATCCTTGCTTTAAAGACATTTAATGTGGTCACATGTTTTTAGTCTCACCCTACTGCCCTACCTGAAGAAGTATTTAGTGTTTTTAGTTTTTTAAAGAATGGTATTTCTTCTTGCTTACCCACTCCCCTCATCTGCAGGCTTAAGTTTCACTTATCCAAGGTCTGTTGAGTCAGTGTAACACTTGTCCATCTGCTTTCCAATTTCTAAACTTTTGTTGCCTTCTCTACTGTGATGTCATTTTCTAGCCAATTGGAGTTTTTTTTTTCCTTTGGTAAATTATACCTTTTTATATCTTTAACATCATTTTAATGAAGTTGGAAGATAGGATGGAGAAACAACCCATCCCATCCCATTCACTATGTGTGATAAGCTCGTTCATTTTAAAATATGAAGTTATTAAGACACGGGAGGATCCAGTAGATCTAAGTACACAATATTTTCAAATGACAGGCCCAGGTCTAGAGAGAACCCAGCACTCCTAAGTCTTGGTTCTGTACACTTTCCACTTATTCCATTGACTCCCTCAGATGCAAAGACTACTATTTTCTAATTTTTGTCATTCTAATAAGTGTTTAGACTTTCTATCAAGTATTCTGATTACTAGGTTTAACGTATTTAGGGTCATGTAGGTTGGCTTATTTCTTGAAGAGTGGATTCTTTTGCCAATTTTGAAACCGTACTCAGCCTTAGGTCTGTTGAGGAATATATAATTAAAATACTGTAGTTGATATTCATAAAATTAGACTCAATAACTCCAGAATCTTAGTTGTTATTACTACTTAGACCTGGTAACTTCAAAGAGATTATAACTCTTTGCTGGTGGTTGGTAAACTGTGGCTATTTTCAGGATAAAAAGGACAATCTAAATATAAAGCAGGCGAACTCCCATTGGTCAGTTTAAGAAATTCATGGCAATTGCTTCCCTTCTACTGGAACTTGTACGATGTACTGGTAAACTCAGATGTCTCCAAGAAAACTAGAAAATGCCTAACATTTTCCTGAGGGTATACTGACGATGGCTCTGTTTCCACATTATAAGAATATTGGGAGAAATTGTTGGGGCTATGGTATCAAAGTAATAACTGGGTAGAAAAGGGGATGGTGGAAGGTAAAATAATTATTTCACTGCAGCCATAAGAAGGTAGCAAAAGATGGGTGCCTGGCTGTCTCAGTCAGTAGATCATGCAACTCTTGATCTTGGGGTTGTAAGTTTAAGCCCATGTTAGGTGTAGAATATATTTAAAATAAAATATTTAAAAAAGAAGGTGGTAAAAGAGGGAAAATGGAAGAAGGCATTGAGAGTTGGAGACTAGTTGTCTTCCTTGCCTAAACAAAAGGTTTTACGACAGTGCTCCCCAACCAGTGTTTTGAAGAACACTGGCTTGACAACAATGGATTCCTCTCCATTCTTGGGATGGTTGAGCAGAGTCTGAAGCAGCCAATTTGTGGCCAGTCTTCTCTGATATCCAGTGAGCCACACACATATTTTCTTTTTTTATATGTGCTCTAATGTGAAAACAAGTTGGTAATCATTGTTTTTAAAAGATCAGTGGATGTGCTTAGAAGGAAGAAGGATGGATAAACAGTAGCCATGAAAATTAGTTCAGATCTGAAAGCTACACACAATTCAAAATGCTTTACTACTTTACTGAAACATGTCTATGATCTCATTAGAGGTGGTTTCACTGAAGCAAAAATGCTTAGGTTTTCACCTCTCCATTACTCAAAGGTAACTCTGTAGACTTGATGTCACATTGCCAGTATTCTATCCTTGAACCATAGCAAATTCTGCTCCAGAGTGACCTAGAAATATGTCCAGCTTCCTAGATGTTCAAGTATCCTCTGATCCTACAGTTCACCTTGAGTGGGCTATATCATTTTGCAAGTCTTGTCTATTCTTACTATATAGGCTTACTTTTGGGTCTATCATTTTCAAGAATAGAATAAAAGTTTTCATTTACAAGAAATGCATATTTACTCAGACATTTAAAGGTATATTGAAAATTGTTTTTTCCCCAAAGAGCAAAGATTCTTGAATAAAATTTTGAGAGACTGAAAAAAAAAAAGATCAGGGAATGACTATAGGCAGAAGTTGACCTGTAACTCATTTATAGGTATGTTGGGAAGCACATGAACTGTCACCCTCATTAAAGACACACTAGACAGAGTACTAGTGTTCTTTGCTACTGTGCAAACTTGCAGTTGAGGATGTCACTGATTTTGCCTAATTGCCATTTGTTTCATCGTATAGAGTTGGTTTCCTTTTATTAGTAAAAATTCGCTTTAAAGGACTTTCCACAGTTCACTCCATACATTTGTTCTACTATTTCCATTGCATCTTCACTGGCTTCTTTTTTTTTAAATTTTTTTAATGTTTTTATTTATTTTTGAGACAAAGACAGACAGAGCATGAGCAGGGTAGGGGCAGAGAGAGAGAGGGAGACACAGAATCTGAAGCAGGCTCCAGGCTCCGAGCTGTCAGCACAGAGCCCGACATGGGGCTTGAACTCACACACCGCAAGATCATGACCTGAACTGAAGTCGGATGCTCAACTGACTGAGCCACCCAGGTGCCCCTTCACTGGTTTCTTTATGTGTAACTTCATTATTGTTAGTTACAGCCTCTTTGTACCATTTACTAACAAAAATCAATATTTTCTCCTGCTAATGTTTGCATAATTGGAGATATTTGCAGATTTTTACATCTCCCCTTAAGCCACATTATATGTATTTTGTTCCTTTAATAATCACTATAGATAATCTCCTCTCAGTCCTTAGACAAAGGAAAGCCCATTTCCTCATACTATTGAAATATAACATTTTTTCCTTGATATGACATCATAGGTTATAGGCATTGATCCTATCTTAATATCCCTTTCTGTCTCCTTTAATATACTAGTTTAGTTAAGTAAGAAGTAGATTTAGAAGGACACATCTCAAAGAACATAATCCTGCAGGGACACAAAATACAGATAGAAGGCAGAGGTATAAAGAAGGAGCTAGAAATTAATGCAAAGTGTAGATAATTAATTTTCAAGCAGGACCAGGAGATGGGGCACTGGAGTTTCAGTCACTAATCACCTATATAGAAAGAGATTATATAGCCCCTGTGCTCTTCCACCAAAGTGGTATGAGGAGATACCAAACACCATGCATGCTTCCTCTGCCCCAGTGCCCTGCAGTTCAAAAATTAAAGGTCAGAGAGAAGAGGGAGAACAAGTAAAGGTGAGTGAGAATGACTGGACAGCAAACTCAGAAAAAACCGAGGAGAGTTTTAATGTCAAGCTATCCAGAAGAAATACTGGTTCAAGAAGACATATTAACTGGATCAGACACTACTGAGACATTGAATAATATGAAGACAGAGAAATTACCATTGTATTTTGCAACATGGTGGTCACTGATGACTTCAACAAGAGCTGTTTCAGTTGACTGGGATGGACAGAAACCAGATTGGAATTGATTAAATAGCATGAGGTTGTGGGTGTATCCAGGCCAGGGGAGCAGGGTTTGGGCAATTGGTGAGGGATAAAGTACATTTTATAAAGATGGAAAACCTGTGACTAATTTCTCTGTCTCATGGTTATGCTTTCCCACAGCTTAATAATTTTTTTATTATATTCTTAACAAACATTGTGACTGCATAACACTTCTGGATAATTGGACTTAAGGTGAAGGAGTGTTCCCCTTGCTCTGTCCCTACTTATATTCAAAAGCCAATTAGAGGTGTGGAAATGGAATCAATGAGGGTGAAAAACTCAAGTTCTTTCATGAAAGGGAGTAGAGAAATGGGGCAGTAGCTAAGGAAGAATTGGAGGTTGAAGAGTTTCATTTGCTTCTTTATTTAAGACAGTAGAGAGTATAGCATGTTTGAATGACAATGCATATGTTCCAGTAAAAAGAGAATTGAGGCAATGGGATCTAGAGCACATAAGGCCAGGCTGCCCTTTGATAAGGGCTTGAACTCTTCACCCATTGTAATATAAGGGAAAGCAGAGCATGAATATTGATTCAAAGGTAAATATATCTTAGAGAGATGCTAGGCACATTTCAGTGAGATAATAAATGTGAAGCTCCTGGCCTATTAACTGGCACATGGAAGATGCTTGATGAATATTGCTTCCCCTGTCCACTGTTCATCCTGCGATCTGACACTCTTATATCCAGTTCACACTCCCCAGTCTAGCATCGTTGGCCCACTGTAACTATCTAACCTTTCCTCTCTCTCTTCACTGACAAGAATCCTCCATTCTATTGAGCTCCATTACCCCTACCCCATCAGCCCCACACATCTTCCTCATTCCTTCCTCACAAGTCACTATCACACAGTGTTTCAATTTCAATTTCCTATAACTTTTCTCAAGTAACATCACTATCTTTACTGCCATTTCCCTCTTTTCCCTTCCAATCCAACAATCAATTTTGACATTCAGGTAATAAGCATCATCCCATAAAGTTCCCACTCAGCATTCTTAGGTTATACTTATGCATTTCCTATTCCACTTGCTAACTTTTCCTACTCCTTTTGCCTTCTATGGGATTATAAAACAATATACATAGGTAAATTTGTGCATATTAATATTCACAAAAGAATGACTGCATTTTCTAGATTTGTGTTTCACAGAACCATATACAAAGTTAACCTATAAGTTAAGATAGAGTTTCTCCCTTATCTCTGACAAGTCTCTATGGTGAAGACAAAATATAGTAATCTTTTTCCCCCAGCTTTGTTGAGACATAATTCACATGTAACATTGTATAAGTTTAAGGCATACAATATGAATATTTGATACATGTATATATTGTGAAATGCTTACTACAATAAGGTTAGCTAACATATCCTTAATCTCTCATAATTACCATTTTCTTGTTGTTATGGTGACAACATTGAAGCTCTACACTCATAGGAAATTTAAGCTTATAGCACAATATTATTAATTATAGTATCCATTCTGCACCTTAGATCCCTGGAAATTACTCATCTTATAACTTAAAGTTTACACCCAACATTGCCCCCTTTCCCCCCACCTCAGCTCCTAGCAACCACCATTCTATCCTCTGTTTCTATGAAGTTGATGTTTTTAGAGTCCACATATAAGTGAGATCATATTGTATTTTTCTGTCTCTGCCAGTTAGAATAATGTCCTCAAGGCCAATCCATGTTGTCACAAATGGCAAGATTTCATGTTTTATGGCTGAATAATATTCTATTGTATCTATGTGTGTGTGTGTGTGTGTGTGTGTGTATACATATATACATACACATACATATAAAAGACATATATACCACATTTACTGTATCCACTGACTCTTTTATGGACATTTAGGTTGTTTCTATGTTTTCTTTATAGTGAATAATGCTACAATGAATATGGGAGTGTAGGTATCTCTGAGATAGTGATTAGTGATTTCATTTTCTTTACATATATACCCAGTGATTTCATTTTCTTTAGATATATACCAAGAAATGGAAGTGTTCCCTTTTTTCCACATCCTTTTCAACATTTGCTATCTTACGTCTTTTTGTTAATAGCCATTCTATAAGGTGTAAGGGATATCTCACTGTGATTTTGATTTGCTGTTCACTGATGATTAGTGATGCTGATTACCTTTCCACGTACTTGTTGGCCATTTAAAATATAGTAATTCTGTTGGGTAAATTCCTAGCAGTGCTATTGCTGGGTCATAGGGTAGATCTATTTTTAAGTTTTCAGGAACCTACACACTGTTTTCCAGAGTGGCTGCACCAGTTTGCATTTCCACCAATAGTGCAAGATGGTTCCCGTTTCTCCACATCCTCTCCAGCATCTATAGTCTCCCCTATGACCCAGCAATAGCACTGCTAGGAATTGACCCAAGGGATACAGGAGTGCTGATGCATAGGGGCACTTGTACCCCAATGTTTATAGCAGCACTTTCAACAATAGCCAAATTATGGAAAGAGCCTAAATGTCCATCAACTGATGAATGGATCAAGAAATTGTGGTTTATATATACAATGGAATACTACTTGGCAATGACAAAGAATGAAATATGGCCTTTTGTAGCAACATGGATGGAACTGGAGAGTGTTATGCTAAGTGAAATAAGTCCTACAGAGAAAGACAAATACCACATGTTTTCACTCTTATGTGGATCCTGAGAAACTTAACAGAAGACCAAGGGGGAGGGGAAGGGGGAAAATAGTTACAGAGAGGGAGGGAGCCAAACCATAAGAAACTCTTAAAAACTGAGAATAAACTGAGGGTTGATGGGGGGTGAGAGGGAGGGGAAAGTGGGTGATGGGCATTGAGGAGGGAACCTGTTGGGATGAGTACTGGGTGTTGTATGGAAACCAATTTGACAATAAATTTCATACTAAAAATAGTAATAATATAAATAAATAAATAAATAAATAAATAAATAAATAAAATATAGTAATTCTGAATAGAAGTTCTCATCATTTAGACATCCATGGGCCTTCATTTCCCCCCCCCTTTATATTGTATATTATTATCATGTTCAGATGTAATATCTCCAAAAGTACTATCATGGCCAATTTTTATAAATAAATAGTAATTTCAAATTCATGCCATAAAATTATTATTCTGTCACAGTATCAGAGTTTAGAAATCCTTCAACATGGGGGCGCCTGGGTGGCGCAGTCGGTTAAGCGTCCGACTTCAGCCAGGTCACGATCTCGTGGTCCGTGAGTTCGAGCCCCGCGTCAGGCTCTGGGCTGATGGCTCAGAGCCTGGAGCCTGTTTCTGATTCCGTGTCTCCCTCTCTCTCTCTGCCCCTCCCCCGTTCATGCTCTGTCTCTCTCTGTCCCCAAAAAAATAAATAAACGTTGAAAAAAAATTAAAAAAAAACAAAGAAATCCTTCAACATGTGGGTTCTTGACGACAATCAACACTTCAGTTGGACTATGATGTCAAGGCATGTGCTGGACAGATAGGCAAATGTTCCCAATAAACCTTATATAAAAATAAAAACTTTTAGTTAGCTTTCCAAAAGAAAATGTTTTTGGCATTTTTCTTTTAATTTAGTAAATGGCCCAGTAAAATATCTCACTGATGTTTTTCCAAATGTGTTATTTCTTTGGTTTGTGTGTATATATGTATGATATGGATAGTAGTTGCTGGTTTTAGAAACTTAAAAATACCTGGATATTTCTATAAGAAAGATAAACCAGGGATGAGTTGAGTAACTTATTGTTTCTACCTTGCTGCTAACTAGCTGTGTGATCTTGGCCAGTTAGCTTAAACTTTCTGTGTCTAATTTCTTGAAATCTTAGTGAGGGAATTTGGTTTGGATCCATAGTTGTCCATGCCCCAGGGAATTTTAGGGACCTGTCTAGTGGGCTGCTGTGAATTGAAGAGGGCATTGAGCTAACCAGAGTTTTGGAATTACAAAGCCCTAAATTAAGATAAACTGTCTTTCTCATAGATGTTAGACAAATTCCTTTTAACTATTTTGGTTTTGCTTTATTGTCAAAAGAATCATAACGATGCTTCATGATCTTCCATGGAGGCTGTGGTTGGTGGAGGGAGCTATATAAATTATATGAAAAGCTGGATTAAGAAATGAGGGACTCATATACAAAAAAAGGACACTGCATTACCTATATTAAAGCATCCTAGTAATACTTCCTAGTATTACATCCTAGTAATACATCCTAACATCCTTTAATACTTGCATTAAAGAGAATGAAGAGAGAATTAAACAGTAAATGTAAGTAGAGTATAAGATAGAAGTCAGATTGATTTCAATTTTCTCATGAAATAAAAAAAAAACATAAATTGTAGCATAATCTCTCTATATATAAAGATGCATTAAACACAAATGGAGTTATGTGATTTTTCACTTTGACCATTAAATCCTCTTTTATATATTTGTGAAAATAAATGAGATAATATAAAAACACTTTGGGTTCTTTTGTTCTAATGAAATTAGGTCCACGGGATGTAAATACGTATTAGGTAGAAAGTGAGTTCAATAGTCAAATAATGGTATTGCAAATTACATTAAGTAGTTTTTCCCCCTGATGGTACCTTTTAGAGCTATTACTTTGCTGGTGTAAATTCAGAATCTATTCTTGGCAGATTCTGGTTTAGTGTTTCCCAAGTTTGTTTTAACATGATTCCCTTTCTGAAGAGAATTAGGTGTGCTACAGAGCATTCTAGGGAGTGCAGTTTTTAATAAGGAACTTATCATTATGGTAGTTTTATAATCATTAACTTGAAAATTCAGATTAAAAAAACACTATAATAAATTATGTCCAGGGCTTTAGCAAAAACATAGAATGGCAGACTTCATAAATCTAAAATACAAACTCAAGTAAAATATAAAGGTATTGCAAGTAGATCTAGAACAACTTTAAAGACAGCAAATCTCACCAAGTACAATAAAGAAAAAAATATGTAAAATCTGAATACATGAATATCCATATACTTACCATACCTCGGGAGGTATGTGTTTAAGTTCTCTCTCACAAATTTAAATGGAATATCCCTTAGTTTTCTGGATTTATGGGCTAATTATTTCCTTAAGTGTCTAATAAAAAGAATTAGAGTCTCTATTTTATATAATTGCAGGGAGCCCAGCATTCTTCTTAATATTCTCCTGTATCTCCTAGTCATTGTTATTTCCTTTAATTCTGAATTCCAGCTACTAGTTCAATTCTTGATCTACTTTGGCCATCTTGGCATTATTATTACTGATAACTCTTCTATCTCTGCACTGATTCACTCCATGTGATATAAACCACTGGGAATGACTACTTAAGGTACCACTAACACAGTGCTTTGCATGTAATAGACTTTTACTAAAGTTAGCCTAACAGAGGGGATTACTGCTCAGAATAGGTAACAACTTGTAAAGATAGACTGTCAAACATCAGTTCCTGCCATAGTTATGTTTCATTACTGGCCAGCTGCCAGGATTTTGGAGCACATTTTCCCAACAACTCTTTTCAGATTTCTGTTCTTTACTCTTGTCTCTTTGCCTGCTTGGTAGAAAATTAAAAATGCTATTTCCTTATTGAGAAGAGCAATTTAGCTTCTATTTGTTTCAACCTCTACGCTAAGCTCAGGGTCTTTCTTTTATGACCAAAAGGTACATTAATGCATCTCCCCAAATAAAACAGCTGGCTTTCTTCTTTTCACTTTGACTACAGAAATAGCTGCAGTTATGTAAACAAAACTCTTTTCTTTCATAAAATACCTTTTGCCAAATATTACAGAATATTGTGTCTATTAATGGATTCCTGTGAAAGTAAAAGGGGAGGGACTACAAGAAATATTGAGAATTATTTATGAATGACTTTGCCTTGTAAATAACTTATGAACACCCTTATGGAATGTTTTTATTATTTTCTTTGAAGTAACATAATCTAATAAGTTTAATGGTGTCCTCAAGGGGACTCTTTGGTGCTTTAAGAAATCAAATCAATTTTATAGCCCCTATGATCAAAAAGAGGAAAAGGTTAGTGGTATATTGCAGTATTGCTGAACTAACATGAAGAAAAAGTGGAATAACTTTTAACATTAATCCTATGAGCTTTTAAGACTAATTTGGCATTTAAGAGAAAGCCAGAAATATGCTGAAGTCAAAATTAAAATCTGGTTAGCTTATTGCTTAAGGAAAGTATAGCAGCCTGGCTACTTAGAGTACAGAGGAAATGATTTCCATTCAGATGCTTTTAAAAAAATAAACAGCAAAAAAAGTGGTCCTGACAACATTGTTGAGAAATAATTAAGAGTTGTAAGTTTTCAAATAAAATCATATTAAAGGACTTACTTGTTTTAAGTAAGAAAATATGTTTTGAGTCTTCTTCTCTTTTTTCTTCCTCAATCCTTCTTAAAGACAAGAAAACTAAAGAGTGTGTGAAACTGATAATAGCTCTAAGCAAGAACAAAACAGGATATCGCAAAAGAGTTTTTGTCTACAATCTTCCTATAATACACAGTGGAAAACATTGCAAGTTCATTTTCAAATGTCACCACAGTGGGGGGAAATGATTGGAAAAGAAAAAGCCTGACTTGATATCAGTAGGCATAGAAAATGCATTTCCATCAAATATATATATATATATATATATATGTGTGTGTGTGTGTGTGTGTGTGTGTGTGTATTTATCACTGCTACTTAAGAAAAGCAAAGGAAAAGTGTGAAAAACAACATAGCAACTCCACTCACAAATCATAAGTTGGAAAGAAATTAACAAAAGACAACTAATGAGAATCCCTTGCCAAATTTATAACTGCTCCATCTCTGTCAACATCAATATGCTGTCTTCTTTTACTGAACACCACCCAACACACCTCCCAGCAGCTATATATTATAGGGAAATTGGACAGAAAGTTTTAAAAGCTTGCAGTGAATGGTAGTGATTCCTCATTTTTCTTTTGCTTGTAGAATTACACCTCTTCTGCTCAACCAGTGAATCTTTCAGAAACCACCATTTGCCCCAAACAACAACAAAAGTAGCAACATCTAGTTTTCAGTCTTTGTTATCACCACTCACTCTTCACCTGCTTCTGAACCCCTAACAAAAGAGCCTATAAACCATAATTTGATTCTAACAACATATTTTTTTCTTTATTTAATCATGCGCTATTCCACATACAGAATTTTGTGCTACTATTTCTGTTCACATCATGGTCATACATTACTATCTTCTCTTGTGTTACTTTAAATAGTGTAAAAGCTTATATTTGTCTACTGATAGTGTTCATAACTAAATCCAGGGGATGACCTTCTGAAAAAGAATGTGTCACATATATATCATCAAAAGATAAACCTGGAAGATGAAAGGAGAATTTCTAGTTCCAGATTAAAAGTGGAATTTGACTCCAAGTCTCTCTATATTACCCATTGTCAATATGCTTCAAGGGAAAATTATATGATGGGTAGAAAGCTATTTGCTTGGGAGAAGTGCTAAATGAGAATTTGATTCGACACAAGGGACTGCTTTCATTAACCGAAATGTTAGAAGCAGGACATTTAATAAAACAAGGAAAATACTCTCTTTTTGGAGAGTAAAGTATTTTGTAAAATATTCTTTTGTAAAATATTCTTCCTGTATCTGAATCTTATTTTAAAGAAGTATAATAATTGTGAAACATATGCGGATATTGATTGTACAGTTTTAGTTAATCGTGAGCCACATACAGCTCTTCAAGTATGTTTTCTATTTTCAGCATGAAGCCAATGTCCTTGAAAATATTTCAGAAAATGATCATTGAGATGGCAAAAATCACTTTTAGGCACTGAAGATTGTAACTGGTAAATTAATCCAAACAATACTGCCCTTTTGAAATAAACAAGTACTGGGGCGCCTGGGTGGCGCAGTCGGTTAAGCATCTGACTTCAGCCAGGTCACGATCTCACGGTCCGTGAGTTCGAACCCCGAGTCAGGCTCTGGGCTGATGGCTCAGAGCCTGGAGCCTGTTTCCGATTCTGTGTCTCCCTCTCTCTCTGCCTCTCCCCCGTTCGTGCTCTGTCTCTCTCTGTCCCAAAAATAAATAAACGTTGAAATAAACAAGTGCTTACAAAAACCAGCTGCCCCTGATAAGATGAAAACACTGATGTTGCCAAGACTTCTTATTAATGCTGTTCTATTTTTTTATTCTTCTTACCATTTTATTGACTATTTGGAGCAATGAAACCTAAAATTAGAACAAATTTTTCTCTCTCTAAGGGTCTGTATTTAGTATTATCTCCCAAATTTATCTGATATTCTTCAGACTCCAAATTTTAACAAAAATTAATAGAGTAAAGTAAATTAATAGAGTAAAGTAAAATAGAAGACCATTCCTAGAACTGCTGGTACATTCTTCAACAAATATTTATTGAGATGCTATTTTGTATTGGACACTGTTCTATATAATGGAGATTCAGCTGTGAACAAGCAAACAAGGTCCTTGCCATTATAACAGTTAGATTCTAGTAGAGGGGACAGACAATAAACAGGTTAAGAATTAATTGTATGATATGATTTAAGGTAGTGATAATTGCTATAGAGCAAAATAAAGCAAGTTAAGGTGCTGGAGCATGAAGGTGCAATTTTAGATATGATGGTCATGGAAGATATCCAATAAGAAGACATTTGACCAGAATAAAGAATGTGAGAGAAGATCCAATAGTTTCAGAAACGTGAAATGACATTCATTTTTTTCACCCAGCATTTACTAAGCTTTTATCATGCATCAAGTCAGTCCTAGAGGCAAGTGATAAAAAAACAACTAAAATCCAGTTTTCTAAATTCAAAGGGCTTACAGTTGAGTGGAGCAGCTAGACATAGAGTTTGAAGACTAGTGCTTATATTGGGATTAGCTCTATAAAGAAGGGCACTGTCTAACAAAATTATAAAATAGGGAAAGGTTGTCTTAGGTCACACACTATCTCCTTTCAATATCTATTTTTCTGTCATTTAATGCTTTTTTTAAATTTTCATGTACATATACCTCAGCTTGCAGATGGTGTCAAGAGGTGTTCAGTGGCCTTAGCATCCACTAATCTTAAATTGTAGAAATCTACCCAAAGACATTTTTAGATTTTAGACCTTTTCTGAATCCTTCTCCACAGGGGAAAATCCACTATCCCACTAGCCATTTCCTCCACAGGATGGAACTGTGTGGTGCTGCCGTCTCAAAGCAGATATCTGACTTTCAGATATAGACGTTCATAAAACCCAAAGGAGTCACTGAAATGGGAGAGGAGGTTTCTACTTCCCAGGAGGCTGGTTGTTAAAGCGTTCAGTGTCTCTCACATCCTATTTAACTGTCTCTTATGCCATCTACCTGTGGGGTTAGCACCTAATGATCACACAGCTGAAAGCCAAGTAGTTTGGGCTATCCATAAGAAGGCCCTTCTTATTTCCCCAGTAACCTGGAGTGTGAAGGGGGATATTACTTAAGTTCCAAATTTCTTCTGCTTCTTGGTCAAGCTCTTCATTAAGATAGAGGAAGGATATATGTATAAATCATTTAGCACACATTACTGTGAACCCTTTAGAAAAGAGGCACATAAAAAGTAAAACAATAGTATCTTCAGAAATTAAAGATTATAATCTAGTTTTTATTTTATCTTGTATCACACTGAGAATAAGTAAGCTGTTTAGAAGCAGTCATATTTCTTAAATTCCTTCATTCCTCCATGTACTGGGTCCTTATCTTTCCAAGAGTTTCAGTAACCTTGGACTATATATATTTCAAATCTCTACATTAAATATGTGTGTGTATATGTACAAACACACACACACACATATATATAATGGTATTATATATACCATATGGTATTACATATATATATTATAATGATATTATAATGCCATTATATATATGCTATATAAACATTTATTACTAATTAATTTATAATTTCAGTATAATTAACATAATGTATACAGTGTTATATTAATTCAGTATAATTAACATAATATATCTATAGTGTTATATGTTATATTAACATAATATATATAGTGTTATATGTTATATTAACATAATATATATATATAGTGTTAGTTTCAGGTGTACAATGTAGTGATTCAACAATTCTGTACATTACTCAGTGCTCATCATGATATGTGCACTCTTAATCCCTTTTCACCTATTTTATCCATCCCCCACCCACCTCTCTTCTGGCAACCACCAGTTTGCTCTCTGTACTTGTCTGTTTTTTGTTTCTCTCTTTTTTTCTTTATTCATTTGTTTTGTTTCCTAAATTCCACATATTTTGTATATATATATATATATATATATATATATATATACACATATATATACATATATATAAGTTCCTTATGAGAAAAGAAAACTGACATAAATCTTATGAAGGAGAAGAGTAACTGACATTAGAATGTTTAAAAATGTGCATTACAGAGTACCTCCATTCACTTGTCACTTTGTACAATTGTATAACTGATATTAATGCTCACATCTGAACTCTACTGACTAACCAAGGTCAAGAGCCATGCATGTTTTGATTACTGTTATGTATCTCTAGCTCTACACTCTGTCATATGATAGATATACTCAAGTATTATTTACTACTTGAATAAATGGGAAGGAAGGAATTGTGGGAAGTAAGAGGCTCAGGTTAGCTTATCACAGACAAATGCGTACTTACTTTCTTGGGCAGTCCAGTCCTAATCATGACCACAATCATCCAAAGAATAAGTAAACCTAACAGAATGTGAGTTGTGGCAAATGAAAATAGATGGAGTCTGTCTTAAATATCTCAGCCTCCCAAAACAATTTCCTGAATATCCCCCTGTCTACTAAGTAAGTACCAGTGGCAAAGATGCCCCTAGCCACAGCTGGTGTTTTGGAAAGTCCTACGCTACAAATGGACTGAGCAGTGACATAGGGAAACAGAGGAGAGGTCCTCAGTTCCCTAGCTAGTTCATATGTATGTAAGTCCCACAGCCAACATACACTCCCAGCATTATAACCAAGAACAGACTTTCCCTCCATTCTCAGATTGCTTTTGATTCTTCTTTTAACTTGATTTTATGAGGATAAAAATGTTAAAGGCACTTTTTCAGTGTAGTTTTTTCCCTACCACACATAGTCTCCTAGATAGCCCTGGAGACACAGCACCCTAGAATTAACACCCACAGTCCTGCAGAGGAAATAAGCTCTAAAGGACTGAAATGACAGCTGTGTTAGAGACCCTGACTTTGTATTACAATTGAATGCAAACCAGCACTTTAATTCTAGTACTTCTCAAGAAATTTGTGGAATGTTCACTTAGGTTATCTGGAAATAATTCAGGTTTACCTCTCCAATCTGACAATCAAATTAAACTGAAGGGAAACAGGACATCAACTTTTTTTGCAGTGTGGCTTTATCTCAGAAACTTGCTGACACTGTTCCAATAACCATGATAAATGTGAAAAAAAAATGAATATACTAAGACAGTGATGGAACATCTTTAAATGAATGCCTAGTCACTTTAATTTAGCATAAAGTCCCCATTGTCAAATATATATTATACAAGCAGTATCATTCCTTTTGTCTCTTCTCTGTCCACCTCAATGAATCACCGCTTAAGTTTACCAGCAATGTAGGGTTTCCCCAAACACCAGCCAATACTGGTGCATCTCTGCCCTCTTGGAATTATTTGGTGAAAGGGGAATTCCTAGGAGTAACAATACCTAATACCTAATGAGAGCCTATGTGCAGATACTGTGCTAAATAATAAGAATAAGAATAAGAATAAGAATAAGAATAAGAATAAGAATAAGAATAAGAATAAGAATAGTAGTTAACATTTATGGGGTTCTGTGCCTTCTTCCAGGTACTGTGCTATTTTACCTGCATCATCTCCTTGCAATCTCATAGCCCTATATAGTGAGTACTAATATTATTAATCCTCATTTTTTAGATCCAAGATCAAACTTCCATCATGAGGTAAAGACATTAGAATGTCACTCAAGATAACTTCCTGGTCCATGCAGCCCAGAATTCTGTCACAGGGATAAAAGCAGCAGCAGCAGCACCCTCAGCACTGGGCTAAATGCTTGATTTTATTATTTCTTTTAAACCTCACAGTAACACTATGAGTTAGGAGATATTATTATTTACATTTTATGGGGAAGTAAACTGAGATTTAACAAAGGTAAGAAATTGCCAAGGGTCCCAAATTGCTCAGGGGAAGGCAGAATTTTAGAAACACAGGTTTCTCTGGCTCTACAATCTGGGCTTTTGTCCCCTACTCTCCGGGGTCTCTCGCGATTCCTTATGGTCTACTACATTCAGGAAGTTAACTAAATATCATTTATGTGATTTTCATATATGAGTTAAAGTGATTTTTAAGTTCAAAGCCTGTTTTAATCATAACCAAAAGTTGCTTTCCTAACAATTAATGGTTGAGATCTACAATTACTTTTGAGGAAATCCCTGAACATCAGAATAAGGTCAGAGGAAAATTGTTTCCAGTTCTTTTTCTAGTTCAAGTTTTAAAACATCAGAACTTTTACTATTATCATGTAGCTCTTTTGGGAGAAATCCCAAGAGTATTTTTAGCAAGCAATAAGACATTCCTTTGTTATTCTTTAACTATTTATTATGTTTCAAGATGAGAACATCTATTACCTACTGATTTTGAGGGTTTGATATTTCTCTCATAACAGATGGTCTTTTGTTCATGTCTCGATTCCCCTGACTTTCTAATTGCTAATATATGTGTTACTACTAATTATACCTTAGCAGTAAGCTCACTCCAGCAAGACAGCACTTATTGCTGTTTTTATAGAGCTGGTGTTTCAACTTTTATAGCTTTCCTCATGAAATAGCTTCCAGATGTGACATAGGACTTCACATATTGGGTGAAGGCATAGTTCTCTTCATATTTCTTTGAACAAAGGAAATACATCTGGAGGGACAGTAAGGGAAGGAAAGAAAAGAAAAAAAATAATTCTACAAGAAAGTAAAAGATGCTATTGAAGAATGAAGTCATATATTCCCAGGCTACCCAATCCATACTTGAATACTCTCATTGCATGCCTACCTGGTGACCAACCAGCCTTGGCTTTAGCATAACTAAAAACAGAGAACTATAAATAAAGTGCTTGGCTTAGTGCCTGGGCACATTATTATAAATAAGCCCTTAAGAAATGGTAACACTTGTGATTAAGATGACTGGCTATTTCTCGCATGGACAGAGCAACACCTGGAATTTCTTGACTACCTCACTCTGAGAAGCTCCAATTTCCTTTCAGGTTACTCCCTTTGTTTAAATTCAGTGGTCAGTCACATAGGGAATGTAGGAGAGCAATATCTTGATGATGTTTCTTTGGAAATAGGAAAAACAGAGGACCTGAGTAAGTTACTGGGAATAAAAAGTGAGTCAGTGTAGAAACTCAAAATAGCACTCAATAATTGTTGACTCCTAGTCCAATTTCTTTTGTTTTTTTCCATAGATTGAAGCTTAAAACATCTGAGCAGCCAGAGGACTTTTGCATGCATGATTTTATTTAAATCTTTCCCATAGTTACTGGAGGAGTTGTGGGAGGGGGAATGGCCTAAATGGGTAAGGGCACTAAGGAATCTACTCCTGAAATCATTGTTGCACTATATGCTAACTAATTTGGATGTAAATAAAAAAAATAAAAATAAATAAAACAAGTTAATAAATCTTTCCATAATATTATTAAATATTGTTGTGGTGGTGGTTATTCCTGATTTTTACATGACAAAACTGAGGCTCAGAGATTATGTAACTTATCCAAGGTCACACAGCCAGAGAATATCAGAGTGGAGATTCTAATTCAAGTGTCTCTGACTCCAGTGCCCAGATTTTAAACAGTGCTGCCTCTACCATGTGATATATGTGATTATGAAATAAGTATCAGTTAATTTAGAAGCATGAAACTGTGGTCTAGAGAGAAACATAGTGAAACCACTAATCACAATACATCAACAATATTGCTCAAAAGAAGGCATATGCAAATTGCAGTGGAAGTACAAAAGAAGGCAAAAAAAGGAAAGCTTCACAGAAGATATTTTTGAACTAAGGTTGGGGGAAAGGTAAGAGGAGGGCCTTCTCAACAGAGAGAAAGTCACATACAAAGGCACGGAAACACAAAAGAATATGGTGTGTTCGTTTATGGCTGGAGTGTAACAAGCAAAAGGAAGAGATGAGGCTGGACAGGTGAAATCATGAAGTGCTTTATTCCTCTTGGGTAGTGTGCACATTTAAAAGTAATCTGAAAGATTAATTTTCATTAAGGGTCCATGTACTCATCAAAGTTAAATGTATTTTAACCCTTCCAATCAATTTAAATTATTATTATTTTTTTTACGTAATTATGCTGAGAAATGCAAAGCCTCAACCCAAAGAAAGAGTTTAATGGTGGTGATTTCACACTCCTCATGAAGGAGGGTCGTTACCTTTGGCTAAGAGGCTTCTGGTAACCTTTCATGTTGCTCTCAGTAGCTTACCTAACAGCAGATAAGGGTCAGCTTTCTCACTTGCATTCCTCAGTGTCATTTTTTAAACAGGAACATATGACATGCTCAGGATTCAGCCATGTTTTCTCTCTTAGTCACTTTCTCCTAAGCTTCCTACTGCTATAAACTGTTTTCCTTTTACGTCCCCTTTCTATTTCATCTATTTTTTCCTTTTATTTTCATTGCTAGACATGTCTCTGCTCCCTTCCCCATAGTCTCTCCCCTGCCAGTTCTATTCACTTAGCTCTTACCTCCTCTCCAATCTCTATTATGCTATTAAAACCACCTCTTTAGTTTCTCATTTTAGTTTCTTATTTTTTAGTAATACTTTAATTACATACTGAAATCTTGTGTGTGTGTGTGTGTGTGTGTGTGTGTGAGCACGCGCACGTGTGCGTTGTTTGGTTCTTAAGAGCTACAGTCCTTGATGTTTTTAAAAGCTATTCACTTTAAAAGACAAATTCAGACACTTAAAAGTGTGATCCAAGTGCTCAATTATTTTCCTTTTGTTTTGAAGGATCTCTCCCTTATAAACGAAATCTGACTTACTTCCAAACATTTTAAACTATTTAAACTATAGTTATTTCTCACTTAATAAAAGTGGCTTTCTTCTGATGTGATTTTCCCATTTCTTTCCCAGCATCTTTATATCCTCTATAGAATCTTAACTTTGAGGACATATAATTGTAGGAATATAATTATAAATAATTGTATGGAAGAAAAAATTTACTTTTACCATCCTAGTTCTCTGGATGGGCCTAAGAATTAAACTGGCAGAAAACAGGTTAATAGGAGAAAAGAATAGAAATTTTATTTAATATTTTTACATGCACGAGGGAATATTCAGAAGAAAAATGATGACCCAAAGAAGACATTAGGCCCAAAAGTTTATATACTTTTTGAAACAATAAGTTGTGGGGATATGACAAGAAAAAGGAGCTTGAACTAGCAGCAATAAATTATGGGATGGTGAGTAGGAAACAAATAGGTTAACCTAATGAAAAATAGGCTTATTTCAGTAGGTTTATTTGTACAGATCCACTTGGCATTGACTTTCAGTCTTCATTGATAAGAATGCTCTTCTAGGGAGTCTGGGAAGATGTCTGAGAAGGAAGACCCTAAGTTCACCTTCTCCCACAGATGCAACTAGATAACACCCGTATCAGTGTAAATAAACTAGAAAATGACCTGAAGACTGGCAGGCAGAACAAACTCCATAACTAAAGGTAGAGAAGAGGCCACATCAAAAAAGGTAGGAAGAGTAGAGACGTGGTTGGGGAATAAGACAGACCATTGCCGTCAGTGGCCAAGAAGGTGCTGATGGTGTGGAAAAGGGTGAGAAACAGACTATCACACCAGAGAGCCCACACAGGGAAGATGAATCCCGATAACATCTGACTGTGAAAGCTAGAGGAGACAAATTTCATGAGTTCTTACAACCAGAGGGATTTAAAGCCTGGAATTTTAAAAACCAGAGGGCTTGGCTCTGGGAGAGGCTGGAGGGTATTAGGAAGCTGAGTCTCTACTCTTAAAGAGACAACAGACAAATATCACATGCTGTAGAAGCAGTATTTGAAAAATACCTGGGATATATGGAAAGGAGAGTGATTTACTGATCTCAGAGTGTGTCCCAGAGAGGCAGGGATCACAGGAAGACATCTTCAGGAACAAAGGAGCAGGGAGGCATCATTTACCTCCTTTACCCCTCACCGCAAATACACGGCCACCTGTAGTAACCTGCACAGAATCAAGATTTGCTACCTAACTTGCTTACACTAAGTGTGATTCCCTTGCACTTCAGTGGATCCACTCTTCTCAGTCACACTTGCCTCAGTCCCAGCACTGTGGGCTCCCTTCCACAGAAGCCCAGCACAAACTTCTCCAGCACCACTTCTCCCTACCCACACATTTTGCAGTGCCTCGTTTCTGGTGGTGGTGGTGGCATGTCTCATTTTGCAAGCAGACCAGAGCACAGCTTGTTAAAACATGCCCAATCTCAGGCCCACAACAGGAAAAGAGAACTTCTGCAGACAACGGGACTGAAGGAAAAGGCGGTCATGACACAACAGCAGGGCATAGGCAACACACATAGGAGTCACTCCCTGAAGCTCCAGGTCCTGGGGAACAGGGGACAATGCACTGCAGGGCATTACAGGAACTATTCTTAAGGCCATTACCTTCAAGAGAAAAAGACTTAGCTGACTTTCCTAACACACAGAAAAAGACACAGAGAGCTGCACAAAATGAGGAGATAGAAGAATATGTCTCAAATGAAGGAAAAAAAAACACAGCAAGAGACCTAAATGAAATGGATATAAGTAATAGGCCTGACAGATAATTTTGAAAGGGCGGGCCTACGCCAGCCGACTCCATCTTGTTCTGTGTCCTTCACCTTGACCACACCTCCTCCCCCGACTCCATCTTGTTCTGTGTCCTTCACCTTGACCACACCTCCTCCCCTTGACTCCATCTTGTTCTGTGTCCTTCACCTTGACCACACCTCCTCCCCTTGACTCCATCTTGTTCTGTGTCCTTCACCTTGACCACACCTCCTCCCCTTGAGTAAACCCTCCCTCACCTGCCAGACCCCTCCCCAGGACCCCTCCCCAGCCAATCAGCTGAGGCCACAGCCAATACCTCACCAACTGCCCCCAGGCCCCAATAAAACCTTTGTCCTTTTGAAACACGGGCTCTTTCCCTGGTATCTCACCGCTGCGTCGGTGCAGGTAGGGGATTGAGCTCGAGCTAGCTCGAATAAAGGCTCTTTGCTTTTGCATCGGACTCGGCTCCCTGGTGGTTTTTGGGGATCACGAATTCTGGGCATAACATTTGGGGGCTCGTCCGGGATCCCCAAGACCCCCCAAGGGACCCCCGACCCGGAGAGCCTGACTGGCCACGGTTAGTGTCTGTTTGTTCTGTCTTTTCTGTGTGAGCTCATTTCTGGAATTCTGGTAGTGCCCGACGCGGTCTAAGTGGACGCACTGGAGGACCACGGGCCGGGAGTTTCGGAAGACGTTCCGATTCTCCCTTCTGGAGGGACGTGGAATCCCCTCATCTGTTTCGGAGGGACGTGGAATCCCCTCAAAGGTCTGAGACGAGGCGGGTCGCTCCCACTGGTCGGCGTGAGGCCGTCGTCTTTGGAGGGACGTGGAATCCCCTCATCGGTTTTGGAGGGACATGGGATCCCCTCAAAAGCTAGCTTTCCATTTTGCTTCCATGGAGTTGGAAGACTTTCTAGGGGCCCTCTGTTTGTCTGTTTTTGTGTTTCTCTGTTTTGCTCTGTGGACTTACTGGACGGACGTTATGGGACAGACTCGGACTACTCCTCTAAGTATTATGATTGATCACTTTAAGGATGTGAGGGGAAGAGCTAACAACCTCAGTGTGGAAGTCCGAAAGGGTCGGTTGCAGTTTTTTTGTTCTAGCGAGTGGCCAACTTTCAATGTCGGATGGCCACCAGAGGGGACCTTCGACCTCCCTACCATCCACCGAGTCAGGAGTATCATCTCTCAGCCTAAGACGGGCCATCTTGATCAGCTCCCTTACATTATCACTTGGCAGGACCTTGTAGAAGACCCACCCTCTTGGCTTAAGCCCTTCCTAACCCTGATCCCTCCGGAGCCAAAACCCATTCTTGCTTTGCAGGAGACAGAGAAGAGGAAACGTCCTACCCAGCCTTCAGCACCCCTCTACCCTGTCCTACAGGGGGGTACTGAAGAAGAATTAATTTTTCCTCCCCCGTATAACCCCTCTAGGATGCCGGAAGAACACCATCCTCCCCCTCCGGGGGAGGCAGACGCTGTTCCGAGAGCGGGAGGCGGAAACGCTCCAGGGGGAAGCCCGCCCTTTACCAGACAAAGGGCTCAGAGGGAGCAATCCGCCTCCACCGCCGACTCCACTATTCTGCCCCTGCGAGCCACCGGACCCCCAGACGTGGAGGGGAATCAGCCCCATCACTATTGGCCTTTCGCCACTAGTGACCTCTACAATTGGAAAGCTCAGAATCCTAAGTTTTCCGAGAAACCGGCAGGGCTTATTGATTTATTAGACTCTGTTCTTTTTACCCATCAGCCCACGTGGGATGATTGCCAGCAGCTTTTGCAGGTCCTGTTCACGACTGAAGAAAGAGAAAGAATCCTCAATGGGGCCCGAAAACTAGTTCCGGGCGCAGACGGGAATCCCACCACCAACCAGGCTCAGATAGATGCCTCCTTCCCCTTAACTGGGCCCCAGTGGGATTTCAACACGGCAGAAGGTAAGGAGAGGCTCCGGGTCTACCGCCAGACTCTAATGGGGGGTCTCCGAATGGCTGCTAGAAAGCCAACCAATTTGGCCAAGGTAGGAAATGTACAACAGGGAAAAGATGAATCTCCGGCTGCCTTTTTAGAGCGGATCATGGAGGCATTCCGTACCTATACCCCCATGGATCCAGAGGCTCCGGAAAGCAAGGCAGCTGTTATCATGGCCTTTGTAAACCAATCAGCCGTAGACATTAGGAGAAAATTACAGAAAATAGATAGACTAGGAGAAAAAAGTCTGCAGGACTTACTGGTGGTAGCTGAAAAGGTATATAATAACCGGGAGCCTCCTGAGGACAAGCAGGCTCGCGCCATGGCGGCTGCCAGCAGTAAGCAGACTCGAGACCTGGCCAGAATACTGCTAGCTACCACTGCTGACTTCCCCGAGGAACGAGACCGCCGTCTCCGGCAACTGGCAGGCGACGCAAGAAAAGGTAAAAGCACCACCAAGGGGGGGAAGCAGAGGCTGCAGAAGGATCAGTGTGCATACTGCAAGGAGATAGGGCATTGGGCCCGAGATTGTCTGAAAAGGGCCGGCGGGAAGGGAAGCAAGACTGATCGAGTAAAAGTCCTAGAGCTGGATGAACTAAGTGATTAGGGGAGTCAGGGTTCGGACCCTCTCCCCGAACCCAGGGTAACTCTTAAAGTGGAGGGGACCCCTATTGACTTCCTTGTCGACACCGGAGCACAACATTCGGTCCTCCGCACCCCACAAGGAAAACTAGCTAGCAAGAAGTCCTGGGTACAAGGGGCAACTGGTATGAGCCAGTATTCATGGACTACCCGAAGAACAGTAGATTTGGGAACGGGCCGGGTATCCCACTCCTTTATGGTAATACCAGAATGCCCCTACCCGCTGTTAGGACGGGACTTACTGACCAAGATTGGAGCTCAGATAACTTTCAGACAAGGGGGGCCTCAGGTCACCGATGGCAAGGGCCACCCCATCCAGGTCCTGACCATGAAACTGGAGGATGAATACCTCCTCCACCAGGAGGCGCTCCCGAGAGAGGATAATATAGACAGATGGCTACAAGAATTCCCCTCGGTTTGGGCAGAGACAGGGGGGATGGGACTAGCCGCTCATAGGACCCCAGTCCTGGTAGAGCTCAAGCCAGGAGAGAGTCCGGTAAGGATCAAACAATACCCCATGTCTCAGGAGGCCCGGAAGGGGATCCAGCCACACATCCGGAGACTACGAAGCCTAGGGGTACTAGTTCCTTGCCAGTCTGCCTGGAACACCCCCTTACTGCCGGTCAAAAAGCCTCACGCAAATGACTACCGACCGGTACAAGACCTCCGGGAAGTAAATAAGAGGGTCGTGGACATACACCCAACTGTTCCCAACCCATATACTCTCTTGAGCTCCTTAGCGCCCTCTAGGGTCTGGTATACTGTACTAGATTTAAAGGATGCCTTCTTCAGTCTGCCGCTGGCACCCCAGAGCCAACCCTTGTTCGCCTTCGAGTGGCATGACCCGGAGGAGGGCTACAGCGGACAACTCACCTGGACACGGCTACCTCAGGGATTCAAAAATTCACCCACCATCTTCGACGAGGCACTACACGAGGACCTGGGTGAGTACAGAAGGGAGCACCCTGGCCTCACCCTTCTACAGTATGTAGATGACATCCTGATTGCTGCTGACACTGCCAAAGACTGTGAGCGAGGGACCCAGGACCTGCTGGCTACCCTGGGGGCCTTAGGATACCGCGCATCCGCGAAGAAGGCTCAGATATGCAGGGAGAGGGTAAGTTACCTGGGATATATCCTGGAGGGTGGACAGCGGCGGTTATCAGAAGCCAGAAAAGAAACTGTCCTAAAGATCCCTACTCCCACCTCCCGAAGAGAAGTGAGGGAATTCCTAGGATCAGCCGGCTACTGCCGCCTCTGGGTTCCAGGTTTTGCTGAGATCGCCAGGCCCCTATATGAAGCTACCAAAGAGGGGAAAACATTTAAATGGGCTGAAAAAGAAGAAACTGCCTTTAATCAGTTAAAAAGGGCCCTCCTAAGTGCCCCAGCCCTGGGCCTACCGGACATTACGAAGCCCTTCCACCTCTTTGTAGACGAGCATAAGGGAATAGCAAAAGGAGTTCTAACTCAAGCCTTAGGCCCCTGGAACCGTCCAGTGGCTTACCTGTCTAAGAAACTAGACCCAGTGGCTGCCGGCTGGCCGCCATGCCTAAGAATTATTGCAGCGACAGCACTCCTAGTCAAGGATGCAGACAAACTGACCCTAGGACAGGAGATCTGGATCACGACCCCACACGCTATTGAAGGGGTCCTGAAACAGCCTCCAGATAGATGGATGAGCAATACACGTATGACTCATTACCAGAGCCTCCTACTCAACCCTCCACGAGTGCGGTTCCACCCCAGTGCAGCCCTCAATCCTGCAACCCTGCTGCCTGACCCTGACCTAGGTGCTCCATTACATGACTGTGCGGGAATCCTGGAACAAGTACATGGATTCCAAACGGACCTGACCGACCGGCCCCTCCCCGATGCTGAGGCTACTTGGTTCACTGATGGCAGCAGCTTTGTGCGAGGCGGACACCAGTATGCGGGTGCAGCGGTGGTCACCGAAACCGACACCGTATGGGCGGAGGCTCTACCCTCCGGAACGTCAGCCCAGCGAGCAGAGCTCATAGCCCTCACCAAGGCGCTGATGCTGGGAGCTGGAAAACGGCTCAACATCTACACAGACAGCCGTTATGCATTTGCCACAGCTCATATTCATGGGGCAATTTATCAGGAGAGGGGGTTACTGACGGCAGAAGGACGGACTATAAAAAATAAGCAGGAGATACTTAACCTGCTTACGGCCTTATGGCTTCCTGCCAAGCTAGCCATTATCCACTGCCAAGGGCACCAAAAAGCTGATAACCCAGTAGCTAGAGGTAATCGAAAGGCTGACCAGGCAGCCAAGGCAGTAGCCCTTACTCCAGTCCCCACCATGACCATACAACTACCAGACCCGGGAGACCCAGTTTTACCAGACCAGCCCAAGTACTCCCAGGAGGAATTACAGCGGATCAAGAAACTCCCCATGGCCCAGGAGATAAAGGGATGGTGGTATACACCTAACAAGGAGCTCGTGTTGCCAGACCAGCTCGGAGTCTCAATATTAGAGCACATGCATCGGTCTACTCACATGGGGGCCCGAAAATTAAAAGACTTAATCCGACATGCCAGAATTAAGATTCACCAACAGGACACCAAAATAGAGCAAATTGTATCTGCCTGCAAGACCTGCCAACTCACCAACGCGAGGGCCACATCAAATAAAAAAGGAACCAGGCTCAGAGGCACCAGACCGGGAGCCCAATGGGAAGTCGACTTCACTGAAGTCAAACCAGGAAAGTATGGTTTTAAATATCTTTTAGTATTTACAGACACCTTCTCTGGCTGGGTGGAGGCATATCCAACCAAGCATGAAACGGCTCAGACGGTGGCTAAGAAGCTACTAGAAGACATCTTACCCAGGTATGGTTTTCCTGCCCTGGTAGGATCAGACAATGGACCAGCTTTTATCTCGCAGGTAACACAGGCAGTAGCCAAGGCGGTGGGGGCAAACTGGAAATTACATTGTGCTTATAGGCCCCAGAGCTCAGGACAGGTAGAAAGAATGAATAGAACCCTAAAAGAGACCCTTACCAAATTAACCATGGAGACTGGCGGGGACTGGGTAACTCTCCTACCGTACGCCCTTTATCGGGTTAGAAACACTCCTTACACTCTGGGTTTTACTCCCTACGAGATCATGTTTGGCAGGCCACCCTCTGTTATTCCCAGCCTTCGAGCTGAACTTATTGCTGAGTTTAAAGATCAAGAACTTTTTCTTTCCTTGAGCGGGCTCCAGAGGGCGCACGAGGACATTTGGCCGCGCCTCCGTGCCATCTACGAGGCTGGCCCGATCCCGACACCTCATCAGTACAGGCCGGGAGACTGGGTCTACGTCAAGAGGCACCACCGAGAGACTCTCGAGCCGCGCTGGAAGGGACCCTACATCGTGGTGTTGACAACCCCCACCGCTCTCAAGGTAGACGGCATCGCGACCTGGGTCCATCACACCCACGCCCAGCCAGCGGACCCCTCCTCGATCCGGAAGGACTTCGTCACGCAATGGGCCATCAGTCGGGACCAACACAACCCGCTCAAGCTCAAGCTACAGCGCATTCGACCTACCTAATATTGGTAACTCTGTTAACTCTGCTTGTCATTGCTCGTGCTGCCGGGAGTCACCACGCCCCCCAAAACATCACCTGGCAGATCATAGACACCAGCTTGGGGACAATACTTAATCAGACCTCCCAGAGCCACCCCAGGGACACTTGGTTCCCAGAACTTTGCGTAAACCTCCAGACTCTGTCCTTCTTGTCACCATAAATGCAGCCGGTCCCATGATTGGGTCCGTAAGCTACATGACAAGGGGGGAATGAAAGGGCGGGCCTACGCCAGCCGACTCCATCTTGTTCTGTGTCCTTCACCTTGACCACACCTCCTCCCCCCGACTCCATCTTGTTCTGTGTCCTTCACCTTGACCACACCTCCTCCCCTTGACTCCATCTTGTTCTGTGTCCTTCACCTTGACCACACCTCCTCCCCTTGACTCCATCTTGTTCTGTGTCCTTCACCTTGACCACACCTCCTCCCCTTGACTCCATCTTGTTCTGTGTCCTTCACCTTGACCACACCTCCTCCCCTTGAGTAAACCCTCCCTCACCTGCCAGACCCCTCCCCAGGACCCCTCCCCAGCCAATCAGCTGAGGCCACAGCCAATACCTCACCAACTGCCCCCAGGCCCCAATAAAACCTTTGTCCTTTTGAAACACGGGCTCTTTCCCTGGTATCTCACCGCTGCGTCGGTGCAGGTAGGGGATTGAGCTCGAGCTAGCTCGAATAAAGGCTCTTTGCTTTTGCATCGGACTCGGCTCCCTGGTGGTTTTTGGGGATCACGAATTCTGGGCATAACAATTTAAAGTAATGATCATAGAGACACTCATAGTACTTGAGGAAAGAATGGAGGACATCAGTGAGACACTCAACAAAGAGATGAAAAAGGAACCAGAGATGAAGAACACAATAAATGAAAAATACATTTGGTAGAATAAATGGCAGGTTAATGACCTGTAATACAGAGTAATGGAAAGCAATCAAGCTAAGTGAGAGAAAAAAAATTGTACACATTGAAAATAGACTTAGGGAATTCAATGACTCTATCAAGTGTAATTACATTCACATTATAGGATCTCAGAAGAAGAAAGAGAAAAAAGGGAAGAAAAGTTACTTCAAAAAAATAATAGTTTAAAATTTCTGTCATCTGGGGAAGGAAACAGATATCCAGATCCAGGAAGCACAGAGATTCACCAACAAAATCAACAAAGGAGATCTACACTAAGACACATAGTAATTAAAATGGCAATAAGTAGTAATAAAGAAAAAAAAACTTTAAAGGCATCAAGGGAAAGGAAGACAGTTATATACAAGGAAAAACCTGATAAGGCTATCAGTGGATTTTTCAGCAGATACTTTGCAGGTCAGAAGGGAGTGGCATGGTATATTCAAAGTGTTGAAAGGGAAAAATCTGCAGACAAGAATACTCTATCCAGGAAGGCTATCTTTCAAAATAGAAGAAGAGATAGAGTTCCTCAGACAAACAAAAACTAAAAGACTTCTGAGGCACCTGGGTGGCTCAGTTGGTTAAGCGTCTGACTTGGGCTCAGGTCATGATCTCACGGTTCATGGATTCGAGCCCTGTGTGGGGCTCTATGCTGATGGCTCAGAGCCTGAAGCCTGCTTCGGATTCTGTGTCTTCCTCTTTCTATGAACCTCCCTCACTCATACTCTGTCTCTCCCAAAAATAAATAAGCATAAAAAAAAAACTGAATGACTTCATTACCACTAAATCAACCTTATAAGAAATATTAAAAGTGACTCTTTGAGTGGAAAGACTATAAGTGACAGTATGAAAAGTAGAAAATACAAAAGCAGTAAAAACAAGTAGTTCTGTAAAAATCAGTCAAGAGATTCACAAAATAAAAGAATGTAAAATATGACACCACATACTCAAAATTAGGGAGGGGGAGAGAAATAAAGAATGGGTTCAAACGTAAATGAGCATTGAGTTCACATGTTTGTCATATACTGAAGATATCATATACAAATGTAATCGTAACCACAAATCAAAAACCAGTAATAGATGGGTGAAGAATAAAGAGAAAGGAATCCAAGTATATCAGTAAAGAAAGCCAGCAAATCATGAAAGAGAGCAAGAGAAAAAAGGGTCAAAATAAAACTACAAAAACAACCACAAAAACAACTAACAAAATGGCAATAAGTACATATCTATCAATTATTACTCTGAATGTAAATTAATTAAATGTTCCAAACAAAAGATATAAGGTAATAGAGTGGATAAAAAAAATACGACCCATCTATACACAGCCTACTAGAGACTCATTTCAGACTTAAAGATACCTGATGATTGAAAATGAGAAGATGGAGAAATATTTATCATGCAAATGGAGGTAAAAAACTGGATTAGCAATACTTATATTGGACAAAATCGACTTTAAAAGAATGTGTCAAGAGACAAAGAAGGCACTATAGAATAATAAAGGGGTCAATCCAACAAGAAGACCTAACAATTGTAAGTATTTCTGCACCCAATATGGAAATACCCAAATACATAAAACAGTGAACAACAGATAGGAACTAACTGATAGTAATACAATAATAACAGTGGACTTTAACACTATACTTACATAGATGGACAGATCATTCAAACAAAATCAGTAACATCCAAAATCAACAAGGAAACAGTGGCTTTGAATGATTCATTGGAACACAGGGACTTAACAGATATATTTAGAACGTTCCAACCTAAAACAGCAGAATACACATTCTTGTCAAGTGCTCATGGAACGTCTTCTAGAATAGATCACATATTAGGCCACAAAACAAGTCTCAAAAACTTCAAAAGGATCAAAGTCATACCATACATCTTTTCTGACTACAATTTTATAAGTTAGAAATCAACCACAAGAAAAAAACTGGAAAGACCACACATATATTGAGGTTAAATACCATGCTACTAAACAATGAATGGATCAACCAAGAAATCAAAAAAATAAATTAAAAAGTACTTGGAAACAAATAAAAATGTAAAGCAACAGTCCAAAATAATTTCAGATGCAGCAAAATATTTCAGATGCAAAAAACTTCCTAAGAGGGAAATTTATAGCAATACAGGCCGACATAAAAAAGAAAAAATCTCAAATAAAAAAACCTAACCTTACACCTAAAGGAGATAGAAAAAGAACAACAAACAAAACCTAAAACGAGCAGAAGGAAGGAAGTAATAAATATTAGAACAGAAATAAATAATATAGAAATGAAAAAAAAACAACAACAATAGAAAAGGTTGACACCAGGAACTGGTTCTTTGAAGAGATCAACCAAACTGATAAACCTCTAGCCAGACTAATTTAAAAAAAAAAGGTAGGGGGGGGGGAAATAGGGAGGGAGGGAAGGAGAGAAAGAGAGAACCCAAATGAACAAAATCACAAATGAAAGAGGAGAAAAAAGGCCAACACCACAGAAATACAAAGAATTCTAAGAGAATATTTGAAAAATTATATGCCAACAAATTGGACAGCCAAGAAGAAATGGATAAATTCCTAGAAACATATAATCTACTGGAGTGCCTGGGTGGCTCAGTTGGTTGGGCATCCAACTTCAGCTTAGGTCATGATCTCACAGTTTGTGGGTTTGAGACCCACAGCAGGTTCTGTGCTGACAGCTCAGAGCCTGGAGCCTGCTTCAGATTCTTTGTCTCCTTCTCTCTGCCCCTCTCCTGCTTGTGCTCTGTCTCTGTGTGTCTCTCAAAAATGGAAAAAATTAGGGGCGCCTGGGTGGCGCAGTCGGTTAAGCGTCCGACTTCAGCCAGGTCACGATCTCGCGGTCCGTGAGTTCGAGCCCCGCATCAGGCTCTGGGCTGATGGCTCAGAGCCTGGAGCCTGTTTCTGATTCTGTGTCTCCCTCTCTCTCTGCCCCTCCCCTGTTCATGCTCTGTCTCTCTCTGTCCCAAAAATAAATAAACGTTGAAAAAAAAAATTTAAAAAAAAAAAATAAAATTAAAAAAAAAAAAAAATGGAAAAAATTAAAAAATATTTAAAAAACATATACCAAAACTGAAGCAGGAAAAATAGAAAATTTCAAGAGACTGATTGCCAGCAATTAAATTAAATTGAATCAGTAGTCCAAAAACTCCCAACAAAGAAAAGTCCAGGACTGAATGGCTTCACAAATAAACTCCACCAAATTTAAATTTCCATATTTAAAGAAGAGTTAATACCTATTCTCAAACTATTCCAGAAAGATTGAAAGAGGAAGGAAAACTTCCATTTCATTCTATGAGGCCAGCATTATCCTACAGAGACCATTATATCCATTATACCAAAACCAGATAAAGATGCCACTAAAAAAGAGAACTAACTACAGGCCATTATCTCTGATGAACATAGATGCAAATGTCCTAAACGAAATACTAGTAAACTGAATCCAAAAAAATACATTAAAAAATATCATTCATCACGATCAAGCCGGTTTATTCCTGGGATACAACAATGGTTCAATATTCAATTCATCCATTCGTGATAGAAATGCTAAAATAAAAGTGGGGTTAGAGGAAACATACCTCAACATAATAAAGGTGAATATGAAAAATCCACAGCAAACATCATACTTAATGGGGAAAAATTTGAGGTTTTTCACCAACGTTAGGAAGAAGACAAGGATGTCCACTCTCACTACTTTTATTCAACATAGTACTGGAAGTTCTAGCCACAGCAGTCAGACAACCAAAAAATAAATAAATAAATAAATAAATAAAAGAATCCAAATAAGTAAGGAAGAAGTAAAATTTTCATTATTTGGAGATGACATGACACCATACATAAAAAACACTAAAAACTCCATGAAAAACTACTAGAATAAATGCATTCGGTAAAGACACAGCATACAGAATTCTGTTGCATTTATATACGCTAATAATGAAGTAGCACAAATAGAAATTAAGAAAACAATTCCATTTACAATTACACCAGCAATAATAAAATATATAGGAGTAAACTTAAGAGGTGAAAGACCTGTACTCTGAAAACTATAAAACTTTGATGAAAGAAATTGAAAATGGCACAAAGAAATGGAAAGACATTCCATGCTCCTGGATTAGAAGAACAAATATTGTTAAAATGTCTATACTACCCAAAGCAATCTACATATTTAATGCAATCCCTAACAAAGTATCAACAGCATTTTTCACGGAACTAGAACAAACAAGCCTTCAATTTTTATGGAACCACAAAAGACTCTGAGTAGCTAAAGTAATGTTGAAAAAGAAAACCAAAGCTGAAGGCATCACAATTTTGGGCTTTAAGCTGTATTACAAAGCTGTAATAATCAAGACAGTATGGTAGTGGCACAAAAACAGACACAAAAATCAATGGAACAGAATAGTAAACCCAGAAATGGACCCATAACTATATGGTCAACTCATCTTCGACAATGCCAGAAAGAGTATCCAATGGAAAAGACAGTCTCTTCAGCAAATGGTTCTGGGAATACTGGACAGTGACATGCATAAGAATGAAACTAGACCACTTTCTTACACCACACACAAAAATAAATTCAAAATGGATAAAAGACCTAAATATGAGACAGAAAACCATCAAAATCCTAGAGGAGAACACAGGCAGCAACCTTATTGACTTCAGCCACAGCAACTTCTTACTTGACATGTCTCTGTAGGCAAAGGAAAAAAGTGCAAAACTGAACTATTGGGACCTCATTAAGATAAAAAGCTTCTGCACATAGAAGGAAGCAATCAACAAACCTAAAAGGCAAACAACAGAATGGGAGAAGATATTTGCAAATAGCATATCGGATAAAGGGTTAGTATCCAAAACTCTATAAATAACTTATCAAACTCAACACCAAAAAAATAAATAATCCAGTGAGGAAATAGGCAGAATACGTGAATAGACACTTTCCAGAGAAGACATCCAGATACTGAAAGACACATGAAAAGAGGCTCAACATCACTCATCATCAGGGAAATACAAATCAAAACCACAATGAGCTATCATTTCACACCTGTCAGAATAGCTAAAATTAACAGCTCAGCAACAACAGATGTTGACAAGGATGTGGAGAAAGAGGAACTCTTTTGCACTGCTGGTGGGAATGCACACTGGTGCAGCCACTCTGGAACACAGTATGGAGGTTCCTCAAAAAGTTAAAAATAGAACTACCCCATGACCCAGCAATTGCACTACTAGGTATTTATCCAAAGGATACAAAATGCTATTTGAAGGGGCGCATGCACTCCTTTGTTTATAGCAGTGCTATCAACAATAGCCAAATTATGGAAAGAGCCCAAATGTCCATTGACTGATGAATGGATAAAGAAGTTGTGATGTGTATATACAATGGAATTCTACTTGGCAATTAAAAAGAATGAAATCTTGCCATTTGTAACAGTGTGGATGGAACTAGAGGATATTATAGTAAACGAAGTAAACCAGGCAGAAAAAGATGAATATAATATGATTTCACTCATGTGGAATTTAAGAAACACAACAGATGGGGGCACCTGGGTACCTCAGTTGGTAAAGCGTCAGACTTCAGCTCAAGTCATGATCTCATGGTTCCAGAGTTCAAGCCCTACATTGGGCTGTTTGCTGTCAGCACAGAACCTGCTCTCGATCCTCTGCCTCTTCTCTCTCTTCCCCTCCCTCACTCATGCTGTCTCTCTCTTTCAAAAATAAATATTAAAACAAAAGAAACACACTAGATGAACACGGGAATTAAAAGAAAAATAAGGGAAACACAGAGGGAGGCAAACCATAAGAGTATCTTAAATACAGAGAACAAACTGGGGGGTGCTGGAGGGGCAGTGGGTGAGGGGAAGGGCTAAATTGGTTATGAGGATGAGCATTGGGTGTCATATGTAAGAGATGAATCACTGCATTCTACTCCTGAAACCAAGACAACACTGTATATTAACTAACTTGAATATAATAAATAAATAAATAAATAAATCAAGCAAAATCTACTTGAGACATCAATTGTGTGCCATAAGAGGTAATGGAAGAAAGATGACTGTGGTAGAAGAGTTACCCTGGAAGAAATTGTGGAGGAGATAAAGCTTGAACTAGGCTTGAATTATGGATAGTTTTGGTAGACATAAGGATAAGAATATCATAGTCCTCTAAAGGGAGGAAATGAAAAAGTAGGTGATTTTCTCACATAGAGGGAGAGTCATCATAGCAGACAGCTGGATTGCCACTCTCCAGAAGCCTCTAATTTCCTCACCCCACCAGCAAAGGAGGACTCACGTTCTCCCTCTACAATCTAAGATGTTACTACTCTAAATTCCAATTGATTTGCCTCTGTCTGTGGTAGGTAGGAAGTATGGAGACCTTACTGGGTGGAAGAAGACCGTCCGTACTTTCAAAGGCCTTTTCTTTTTTCTTTTCTTTTCTTTTTTTAAACATATGAAATTTATTGTCAAATTGGTTTCCATACAACATCCAGTGCTCATCCCAAAAGATGCCCTCTTCAATACCATCAAAGGCCTTTTCAATGTGTGTCCTTTACACCCTTCCCTAGTGTTCAGGGACCTGTAACAGAACCATTGTTCCATCCCACTGCAATAATCAGCACTAATGGTGCAACTCTTTGATGCTGCTGTTCTGCTGGCCTAGCTAAGAACACAAAAAGAATGGGACTAAAGCCAGAGATTTCACTCAAGATCTCTAGTAACAGTGGTTCTTAATGTTTCCTGAGGTCATGGAGTTATTTGAGACTCTGAAAGAAGCCACACACATCTTCACACATATTCTATCTCCTCTTTTTTCAGTTATAGTTTAGAAATAATATCCCATTGAATTCTTTCCCATCAAGTTACATTTGGGTAATTGATGTAGATAAAACAAATATAATATCTAGATCTCCACTTAGGTGTCCTCAAACCAGTGTGCATCACAATCACTTGGAGAACATAATCAAAATGAATATTTCTGGGCCTACTTCCATGCATTTTTAGCAGGTGCTCTAAGTTGTTTGGATGAAAGAAATTCCCTGGACCACACTTTAGAAACTGCTCCACAGTCATCTAAACTGACTGAACCCTTTTGACTTGGAACATTGCTCAATGGGTTTTTCTATCAGAGTTCAAATCAAAGGAACCCATTTTCTTCTTATAAAAGATTTGAAGTAGGGCAAGGACGAGGAGCCAAAAAACTGCAATGAAAAAAATGTTTAAAAATTATGTTATTGCTTAATATGAATACTTCAAACTAAATTGACTTTGTTGATATTCTATGGAACCATATAAATTAGAACTTGATATTGCATTTTGTCCACTCACTATTGGAGTATGTGTGAGTGTGTGTATTTGCACACATACATGCAAAAACTAACTTTGCTTCCCTGCCTAAAGGACTATTCTACAAGCTGGGCACACAGTTGGCACTGAAATACCATCAGTAGACCCACAAGATGAGCATCAGTTACTTTTTAGGAACTTGCTTAATGCTTTAAATGAGGAACATATGAGTATAACCCCTTGGCTGGGGACCTAGAAAGCCCATATGCTGTCATTGTGGACAAATAATTGTGTAGACTTCTCTGCCATATAATTGAATTTTATTTCACTGACTGGTGTGAAAACATTCCTATTTTCTACCGTTTCTTTTAAGGGATGATTTGTGCATCCCAGGAAAAAAAAGGCAGGGTTCTCACAAGATTTATCTTCCTTACTTTGATGCCCAGATTCAAACACCATTATTTATATCCTTTATTAATCACTGAAAAGTCTGTGCCATCCTGAGGCATCATATGTCCTACAGACATTCAGATGGTTGTCTTACAAAAGTATAGACAAGACAAAACTTGAGATGTTAAAAAACTAAAACATTGTCTTTAGAATTCTCCTAAAGGCAATGTAAATGTTTTTAAATGATCCATCCTGTGTTTAAACTGGGTTTCCCACAGAAATATTTCCATTTTTATTGATTTAACAACTATTTTGTTTTTTCTTTGTTTTGTTTTTAGGTATACTTCTTTAAGGGGCATCTGAAGTTACTTTGTTTTGCCATAAGAATTAATGTACCTCACTGACAAATGGATTATGATATAGTAGTAAATACTACTGCTAATAATAATAGTATTGCTACCATAATTCCAGTTCTAGTTGTCTTCCCAAGAGATAAGAAAACATATGTCCACACAAAGATTTGAATACAAACGTTCATAACAGTATTACTCATAACAGCTGAAAAGTAGAAACAAACTCATATGCCCATCAACTGATGAATGGATAAAAATGTAGCATATCTACACAATGGAATATTATTCAGCCATAAAAAGAGATGAAGTACTGATTCTTGCTAAAACACAGATGTCTCAACATGAATCTTGAAAAATCATCTTGATAAATGAAAAAAGCTGCTCACAAAAGACTACATTTTATATGATACCATTTATATGAATTGTCCAGAATAGTCAAATTCATAGAGACAGAAAGTAGAGTAGTGGTTGCCTGGAGATGGTTTATGATGAAAATGTTCTAAATTGAATTAAGATGACAGTTACAAAAGTTCTTAAATTCACTAAAATTAATTTTAATGTGCAATTAAAATAGGTGATTTTTATGGTGTGCAAGTTATACCTCAGTAAATTTATTTTTTTTACAAAAGCAATTTAAAAATCAAGGGGAAAAGTGGAAACAGTGCTTTTCAGAGATACTTCAATAAAAGGAGAATCCTGGGGGAGCCATAATAAACAATGAGATTAAATAAAATGTTAAGGCCATTTTCCATTTAGTGAACACTTACTATGGTGCCGGGCACTTCACTAATCCCTTTACATATATTATCTCCTTTGAATTTAACAGAAACAATATGAAGTTGAATTACTGTACCACCTTCACATATGAGGAGGCAGGCTTATAGAGTTTAATTATCCAAAGTCACACAACTAGTAAAGGGAAGAACCAGGATTTGGAGACAAAGCTCAAGTCCTCAGCCATATCCTGTGACTTTAAAGTAAATTTTTTACTCTTAACTCTAATTCAAGACTCTCCCTTCAAGTTCCTAAGATTGCCACCTCCCTAGTCCTCTCCCTTGCCAATGTTTCACTCATCTCAGCAGGAGACTGACTTATCCTCAGACTCTCCTTACTTTTACTATTGGGTTGTAAATGATTTGAGAGATTTTTAAAAAGTAATTTAAGTTCTATCATTAGAAACTGCTTTGGAGCTGGGACTTATCTAATAACATAAACACTTGTTAATTCTGCATTTTCCACCATTCCAGAATTCTCTAATTGTTTTGTTAATTCCTTTTTGGTTCACCCTTCCTCTGGCCTAGGCCTTGCAGCAAATGCCAAACAGCAGGACTAGAGTCTGGTAGGCCCATTTCTCGAAGGCCCTCAAAATATTCATGGAAACATAAGAATGGATGAATCAAAGATGAGGCAACATAAATACCTTTTGCTGAGCATTACCATCTTAAGAAACTTTGTTCTGTAATGCTATTAAAATGGGGGAGATGGCCAATTACCACAGTGACATTCTTTCTCTTCCTTTAAACCTTCTAAAATAAGCATTAAAAGACAGCAGATAGTTCCCTTGTGGATCTCACTGACAAACTTAAAAGTGTGGTAAAAGAAAAACAAATGATGATAAAAGTAAAACTGTATTTTTTTAAAAAAATTATAGTCTGTTATCACCACAGCAGTCATGCAAATGAAACAAAGTCCATCCCAGAGTGCGAGTAAAACTCTTGCACCACAGTAAGTGATAGAACAGGTTGAAATGCACACACTGCCAAGTTGCCAGGTGCTATTGTGGGAAAAACCTCTACTGGCACTACATCAGACTGGCATTTGTGGGTTAATAGAATGTACCCTAACTTTCACAGAAGCCATTCAAATATGCCATTAATTATTTACTCTTGAGACCAACCAGTTCTTAAAACAGTGTGACGAAAAAACAAAATTTAAACCAAGATTATCTCTACAGAGAAGATGACAAGAATCACATTGCAAAATAATACAAGTCCTTTGTACACAAAAGATAAATAATTAAGATATGATGCACAATTAATTTAAAAGGTAAAATAAAAACATAATTTAAAAATTATGCACAGGTTATTTCCAGAGTGTGTAGATCTCAAGGCTAAGCTTATTTAAGGTAGCAAGTAGAGATTACATGCAAGAGAATGGTACATACTCAGAGGGAAACATTCCATTAAAAGCATAATGTTGAAAAATTACACATAGCAAAACAGTATTACAAAAAGATAAAAACACTATTTTTATCACATTAGTTCTCTAATTGAAAACATCATAAGCCAACCATCAAGTGCTTTCTCATTAGAGCTCTGTCACTTTCTTTTGTAATCTTAGACAAGTTGCTTTATCTCTTTCACTGTTGGTTGCACCTGCTGCAGGTCCTTATAGTTTTGAAAGTCTATGACAATGCCTTCTGCATCTCTGTGCTATCTTTACCAAACTTCACTTCCTAAACCCAATTAATGGGATCAGCATTATTGATTCACTTGCCTGGTAAACATTGTTACTTGCCTCTAGGACAGGCCCATCTGAGACAAAATTGTTTAGTAAGCTATTTTCCTGTCCCTAACCAGCATCCATGCTGTGGGCCCTTTACCTGGATTAGAGGCCTAGGACCCTCATTATTGTTCCTCTCCTTTCCTTTAAAAATATGGGCTCAGACACTCCATTCACACTAAGCTTCCAATGATTCATGACAACTTGATGAGTGGTCTGGTATGATTGTGCCAGAAACTAAGGCCTTAAGCTAGCAAAATAATGTTCAGACAGTAGAATTTTATGTGCTAGTTGAAATAGGTTTGAGTGCGGGGAGGAGAGGAAATGTTGACCATTTCTGATACCTTGAAATTGTGCCATATATGGGTTATCAATTCTATATATTCTGGATGAGGATGATGTCCCCTAAGCCAAAATCAAACTTTTAAGCCCTGTTTAGTTCACTTAATATCCCTTTATTTCATGACCATAGACTGTGCACCTATTCCATGACCATCTTCAGATGCATACTATGTGTTGGGAAAAAAAGCCCCAGAAGAGAAAATGTGTCTTGCTCAATGTAAATGAGCTCTAAACCTAGAGAGAATGGTCTGAAATGGCATGATAGTTCAATATAAAAGGAATAACATTATAATTTGTATACATTGATAAACAATACCCTAAAATCTGTGTGGACACAGGAAAGATGTTTGTTTTATTAAAAAGTGTAATTGTCATTTTGAAAGAGTAACATTGCCCTTATTAATCAGTTTGCCATTAGTGAGTTATTAGTTACCAAAGTATAATGTTTATGGTATTTCTGACTTTTTCTGCTTTGCCTTTGTAGCTTCTTTTCATGGACTTTTCTCTTATTGGCATTTCTCTTCTCATTTACTCCAGGTGTCTAGATTATTTCTGATCTCATCACTGAATCTTTGCAGCATATCTACACTATCAGCTCACATTCCCACTGAGACTCTAACACAATTACCCTTATTAAAAAGTAAATTTCAAGGAACAAATTATTATGTACTAATTGAATGTTCTATCTTCCTTAAAAGGGAGGAGCAGAGCTCTAGTGTGACTGTGCTTAGTATGAATCATTTTTGCCTTTGGCACTGGTGGATATTGTGATTAGAAATTTTAGCATTGGTAGAAGCTTTACAGATTGCCAGGCTCTACTGCCACCCAGTGTATATCTTAAATTCTGTTTTATGTTATTAAAATTTAAATTAGGACAAAATTTCATTATTCAGCACAAACAGTAGGTATATCACAAGATTTAAATAGTAGTAAATATAGTTGGCCTATGGAATACTAATCAGACATCATGCTGGAGAAGCAGTATTGGCCTGTGTAAGATGACCTAGGTTTAGTTTAGTTCTGGATGAATCACACTGTCTGGGCTACAATTTCTACATCTATAAAATTAAGTTGTAGGACTGTCTATCAGCATTCCAAAATTGTTTGTATTCTTTTTAATTTTTCCCAATGTTTTAAGAATAGTTCAATAAATAACTGAGTACCTCTCATTAGGTCAGTTCTGCCATTATCTTTTTCAAGTGAAAACAAGTCACTTCACTTCTTTCAGTTTCAGTGTCCCCATCATCCATCTTTGTACCTGTTTCAACATCTAGCCAAGCCTTTCACTGATGGGAGAGTTGAGGATATAAGTTGCTGGCGGAAGTAAAAGACAGTTATAAGAGGGAAACACAGATGGGGAATAATAAAGGCAACTGCCAGCTAGATTGTTTTTCTTGGCAGAGAGCCCCCCTTGGGAAAAGGCTTATAATGGCAATAATTCTGTTTTTAAAATTGACCAGGTAAGGCTTTTATATTTTTTAAGTTTTTACTTAAATTGCACTTAGTTAAAATACAGTATAATATTAGTTTTAGGTGTACAATTGAATTATTCCATCTTTCCATATAACACCTGGTGTTCATCACAACAAATGCCCTCCTTAATTCCCATCACCTATATCACCCATCCTCCCACTCCTCTCCCTTCTGGTAACCATCAGTTTGTTCTCTATAGTTAAGAGTCTGTTTTTTTGGTCTGCCTCTCTCTTTTCCTCCCATGATCATTTGTTTTGTTTCTTAAGTTCCACATATGAGTGAGATCATACAGCATTTGTCTTTGACTGACTTATTTCACTTAGCATAATACTAACTCCATCCATATCATTGCAAATGGAAAGATTTCATTATTTTTTATGGATGAATAATATTCCATTGTGTGTGTGTGTGTGTGTGTATATATACACCACATCTTCTTTATCCATTCATCAGTTAATGAACGGTTGGGCTGTATCCATAATTTGGCTATTGTAGATAATGCTGCTATAAACATTGGGGTGCATGTATTCTTTTGAACTAGTATTTTTTGTATCCTTTGGGTAAATACATAGAAGTGCAATTTCTAGATTGTAGGGTAGTTCTATTTTTAATTTTTGGAGTAATCTATACATTTAATGCAAACCAATAAAAATACCAACAGAATTTTTCACAGAGCTAGAACAAACAACCCTAAAATTTGTATGGAACCACAAATGACTTTCAATATCCAAAGCAACCTTGAAAAACAAAAACAAAGCTGGAGGCAGCATAATCCCGGGCTTCAAGTTATATTACAAAGCTGTAGCGATCAAAACAGTATGGTACTGGTGCAAAAATACACTTAGATCTATGTAACAAAATAGAAATCCTAGAAGTGAACCTACAACTATATGGTCCATTAATCTTCAACAGAGCAGGAAAGTATGGGAAAAAGACAGTATCTTCAACAAATGGTATTGGGAAACACTGGATGGCAAAATACAAAAGAATGGAACTGGACTACTTTCTTATACAACACACAAAAATAAAAATTGATTGAAGACCTAAATATGAGGCAGGAAACCAATATAATCCTAGAGGAGAACACAGGCAGTAACCTCTTTGACACTGGCCATGGAAACTTCTTTCTAGAAGTTTGTCTCCTGAGGCAAGGGAAACAAAAGCAAAAATAAACTATTGGGACTTCATCAAAATAAAATTTCCTTCACTGCACAGTGAAGGAAATGATCAACAAAACTAAAAGACAACCTATAGAATGGGAAAATACATTTGCAAATGACATATCTGATAAAGGGTTAGTATCCAAAATCTATAAAGCACTTATAAAACTCAACACCCCCAAAATAAACAATCCAGTTCAAAAATGGGCAGAAGGCATGAATAGATATTTTTCCAAAAAATACATCCAGATGGCCCACAGACACATGAAAAGATGCTCAACAGCACTCCATATCGGGGAAATACAAATCAAAATTACAATGAGATATCACCTGACATCAGTCAAAATGGATAAAATCAATAATACAAGAAACAACAGGTGTTGGAAAAGATGTGGAGAAAGGGGAACACTCTTGCACTGTTTTGGGGAATCCAAACTAGTGCAGCCACTCTAGAAAACAGTATAGAGATGCCTCAGAAAGACCAGGTAAGGCTTTTAGAACCACTGGTAGATTGAAAATTAATACTTGTGAGTCCTGATCTAAGCTATTCACTCCAGGCTCTACAAATCTATCCTCTTCCTCTGAGAAAGGAACTAACAAGGGCTTCAGTTATCCTGCCTATGTGGTGGTAAAAATAATGGTGGTATTGGGATAACACTACTGGGATCGAATAGTGACACAATCTCAAAATGTGTTCTTGGTTCATTCTTGGAGACAGTAGGTCTCAGGATTCCAGGTGAGCTTAATTGCTTAATAATTAATGAACTGGTATGGAATCTTATGGGTATAAAAAAATTGTTGCTTAAATGCATACAGGAATCTCCTGAGACTTACCATTTAATTTATTCAGTAGATCTCAGAACTCTAGGGCTAATCATTTATATCTTCCTGTAAGGCCTACACAGATGTCCCAAGAAAGTCACACACAAGGAGCTGATATTGCTTTAATTCAACATATGCTTTAGTTCAGCAGGAAGTATCCAGTATTATTTTTCTCCCAAAAATTAGTAATATATGTTATGTCTGCATATGAAGATTTAAATTGTTTTCTTTTCAGATGATGTGAATTCCTGTGAGATATTTCTTTCCGGGCTCTCATAAAGGCCCACATAAATTCAGTCATAAAAAGCTTTATTCAAAACATTCTGTTTTCTTGGCTCTCCTTTCTGCAGTAGTATTGGTCAAAGTTCATAAAGTAAGAGTGACACAAATACCCACCAGGAGGGAAAAATAACACCCAATACTGCTTCTCGGAAGGAGCAGGATTAATCACAGCTGATAATTGCATTTGCAAATGATGATAATACATCACATAATCTCATTAAATTTTGAAGCACCATGGCTTTTAGAGAGACAAAACACAGCAAAATTCCACTTTAGGTAAAGATAAAAAAATCCCTTATGTGCTTGAATTCTCAGAATAAATTTCTTTTAGTTGCTTCGCCCTTGTCTATACAAAATGTAAGAAAGATTCCATAGCTATGAGAATCAGAAATCATTCCCTGTGGGGAAACTGTGCTCCTACCAAATGCTGCTCATTAATTAAAGGGAATAATATTGTAACCCATGATTTTTGAGAGAAATACAGGTAACTGTCCTAGGAGACCTAAGGCTAAAAAGGCTAAAAATGATTCCTTCTGTTATCTAAGTTCATATAATTTTAACAAACCTAACTGAGGAAGCAGAGATGATTAGATGTTATTTTTTATGAAATGTTCAAAGCAGAATATAAGATTTAAAAAAACGGTGTTTATGATAGGATTAGTAATGTGCATCCCTGAATGCAATAGAACAGTGCTTCACAGACATTAATGTGCATACAAATTATATGGTGATCTTGTTCCAACACATTGTGAATAGGTAAATCTGAGGTAGAGCCTGAGTGAGAGTCTGCATTTCTTGTGATCTCCCAGGTGATGCTCTTGTTATTGACTCATGGTCCATACCATGGACATAGACAACCAAGTTGTTGAATAATTTGGGTGTTACTGGTCAAGTACAGTGGTTGTTTCAGATCAAAATTATTAAACCTTTATTAAGCACATTCCCTATGGGAGGCATTATAGGAATCTACATGAAAGCGAACCTCTCTCCCTCTTTTTACTCCTTTTAGAATTTAGTTGGAGAGGCAATACTAAAAATAAGTTTTCCCCAAGGTCACAAAAATGATCCTTCATGCCCAGATCTCTTGACTTACCCTCTGTAAATACTTCTTGGGGGAATCCAAAGAGAGCATCCTTGGGCTAGAGACAGGAAACTGAAGGAGTGAACATAGAACTATATGGGGGATTTATTTCACAGTGTGAGGCTATCTCATAGGTGAAATTTTTCCATTAACATTGAACAAAGCATTTCCTCCCCTTCCTCTTTGAGGGGCAGGGACATTTTAACCTTGAACCAAATGTGTGAATTGAGTTTAGATAATATCATCTCACATACTGCAGATAAAGCTTCACACCATATAAAGGAGGGGTATGGTGAGCACAATTTTAATACAGTTGTAGTCATATCCTGGATCTTGAGGTACCACAAGATCCTTATTAAAAATAGGTAGAAATAGGTAGAAATAGTATTAGGGTCTTCTCAATATTTTCGTCCTTCAATGAATTTTTAACATTACATGTGAGCATAATTTGATGAAAATCAAATTATATTCTTGAACCCTAAAAGGTACATACTTCTCAACATTTTCATCCTTAGCATAAATTTCAATGTTGAAGATAGGTGGAATTTCGACAAAAATGAAATTATGTTGCTGAACTCTGAGAGCAACACCAAATTTTATCACATATTTGACCTGTTCTCATTTCACTAAGAAATAAGTCTCTTCCATGTTTGTGACATCAGCCTCTTTACTATGTCTTCAAGATGAAGCTGCTAGCTTCAACCTCTCCCTGTCCAAGCGCATTATTTTGACCCACTCTTCATGATGTTTAATTCTTGGAAATTATTAATTCTTGGAGATCCAGATGGCTCTCCTTTTCTGATTATTTGGCATTAAAATCACTTCACCAGGAGAGATGTGTATACTGACAACAGACTACAAGATATCTAAGTGGCGTAGTGAATGGCAGTTTTTTCTGGTGGTAGATAGATGATCTAAAATTCTAAAAGTCTCCCTTTAATTAAAATAAAATTGGTATAGAATATTACATAAGTTTCAGGCATACAACACTGTAATTTGACTCTATATACTACAAAGTGACCACCCCAGAAGTCCAGTTACTAGCATTTTGCATAAAATTGACTCTTTTCACCCATTTTGTTCATCTCTCAATCCAAACCCCTTTCCCCTTCCCTCTGTTAACCATCAATCTGTTTTCTGTATCTGAGTTTTTTTTATATTGTTTTCTGTACTTTTCTTTAAGATTCCATATATAAATGAAATCATACAATATTTGTTATTCTCTGACTTATTTTACTTAGCACAATACCCTGATGGTCCATGATCCATTCATGTTGTTTCAAGGAGCCAGATTTCATTATTTTTAATGGCTGAATAATATTCCATTATATACACATATACACAAAGATGTGATATCTTTATCTACTCATCGGACTCATTCCTAATTTTTGAGGAATATCCATATTGTTTTCCATAGTAGCTGCACCAATTTAAACTCCTACCAACAGTGTACAAGAGCTCTTTTTTCCCCACATCCCCTCAAACACTATTTTTTTTTCTTTGATAATAGCCATTCTAGCAGCTATGAGGTGATATCTCATTGTGGTTTTGATTTGCACTTTCCTAATAATTAGTGATGTTGAACATCTTTTCATGTGCCTGTTGGCCATCTGTATGTCTTCTGAGGAAAAATGTCTACGTAAATCCTCTGGCCACTTTTTTTTTTCAATATATGAAGTTTATTGTCAAACTGGTTTCCATACAACACCCAGTGCTCATCCCAAAATGTACCCTCCTCAATACCCATCACCCACCCTCCCCTCCCTCCCACTCCCATCAACCCTCAGTTTGTTCTCAGTTTTTAAGAGTCTCTTATGCTTTGGCTCTCTTCCACTCTAACCCCTTTTTTTCCTTCCCCTCCCCCATGGGTTTCTGTTAAGTTTCTCAGGATCCACATAAGAGTGAAACCATATGGCATCTGTCTTTCTCTGTATGGCTTATTTCACTTAGCATCACACTCTCCAGTTCCATCCACATTGCTACAAAGGGCCATATTTCATTTTTTCTCATTGCCACATACTACTCCATTGTGTATATAAACCACAATTTTTTTATCCATTCATCAGTTGATGGACATTTAGGCTCTTTCCATAATTTGGCTATTGTTGAGAGTGTTGCTATAAACATTGGGGTACAAGTGCCCCTATGCATCAGTACTCCTGTATCCCTTGGGTAAATTCCTAGCAGTGCTATTGCTGGGTCATAGGGTAGGTCTATTTTTAATTTTCTGAGGAACCTCCCCACTGTTTTCCAGAGTGGCTGCACCAGTTTGCATTCCCACCTACAGTGCAAGAGGGTTCCCATTTCTCCACATCCTCACCAGCATCTATAGTCTCCTGATTTGTTCATTTTGGCCACTCTGACTGGCGTGAGGTGGTATCTGAGTGTGGTTTTGATTTGTATTTCCCTGATGAGGAGCGACGTTGAGCATCTTTTCATGTGCCTGTTGGCCATCCGGATGTCTTGTTTAGAGAAGTGTCTATTCATGTTTTCTGCCCATTTCTTCACTGGGTTATTTGTTTTTCGGGTGTGGAGTTTGGTGAGCTCTTTATAGATTTTGGATACTAGCCCTTTGTCCAATATGTCATTTGCAAATATCTTTTCCCATTTCGTTGGTTGCCTTTTAGTTTTGTTGGTTGTTTCCTTTGCTCTGCAGAAGCTTGTTTATCTTCATAAGGTCCCAGTAATTCATTTTTGCATTTAATTCCCTTGCCTTTGGGGATGTGTCGAGTAAGAGATTGCTACGGCTGAGGTCAGAGAGGTCTTTTCCTGCTTTCTCCTCTAGGGTTTTGATGGTTTCCTGTCTCACATTCATGTCCTTTATCCATTTTGAGTTTATTTTTGTGAATGGTGTGAGAAAGTGGTCTAGTTTCAATCTTCTGCATGTTGCTGTCCAGTTCTCCCAGCACCATGTTTTAAAGAGGCTGTCTTTATTCCATTGGATGTTCTTTCCTGCTTTGTCAAAGATGAGTTGGCCATACGTTTGTGGGTCTAGTTCTGGGGTTTCTATTATATTCCATTGGTCTGTATGTCTGTTTTTGTGCCAATACCATGCTGTCTTGATGATGACAGCTTTGTAGTAGAGGCTAAAGTCTGGGATTGTTATGCCTCCTGCTTTGGTCTTCTTCTTCAAAATTACTTTGGTTATTCGGGGTCTTTTGTGGTTCCATATGAATTTTAGGATTGCTTGTTCTAGTTTCGAGAAGAAGAATGCTGGTGCAATTTTGATTGGGATTGCATTGAATGAAGAACACTCAATTTTAAAAGGCCTTAATTCATAGAAACTCTTCAGAAATATTTTCCTTTCCTGTAGTATTGATACATAATGACTTTGGTGTGTGTGGGTGTGTTACAAGTGTTGGGGTGATGGCTACTGCTATTTTTCTCTGTAGGAAGGTATGGGGCGCCTGGGTGGCGCAGTCGGTTAAGCGTCCGACTTCAGCCAGGTCACGATCTCGCGGTCCGTGAGTTCGAGCCCCGCGTCGGGCTCTGGGCTAATGGCTCGGAGCCTGGAGCCTGTTTCCGATTCTGTGTCTCCCTCTCTCTCTGCCCCTCCCCCGTTCATGCTCTGTCTCTCTCTGTCCCAAAAATAAATAAACGTTGAAGAAAAAAAATTTAAAAAAAAAAAGGAAGGTAAATATTATGTGTAAACAATACAAATGTCACAATTATCAGAATAAAATTTAAGGTTTTCTTTCTCAGAGAGTTAATGTACCATCATTAACAAGATTTAAAACATTTAGTTCCTGTGACTTCAAATAGGATTCAAAGACTTCATTTCCCAAATCAAGGAGAAATTTCAAAATATGGAAGGCACAACTTCTAGATCACAAACTTCTAGGTAGAGTTTGCATCTGCCTATCGTTCAGAAAACGAAAATTGTGAAATGGATGGGCTTTTGAGGCATCTTATTTAGGTTAGCTCTTCTTTTCATTCTCTTCCTTTGTCAGGCTTATCTTTATTTTACAGTCAAACTTGTCTTGTGATATTTTCCTGTCTCCCTGTAAACCTGATGTTTTATTCGTGAATAGACCTCCCTTTGTCCTGCCATGCTTTTTGCATATAGTAGTTCAGACACAGAAGGCCTTTTTAGCTCCTATTATTGTTATTGGTGGATGACAGGCAGAACTCTTAGGACCCTATTGAAGGACCTTTAATGGTTTGCATTTCTATTCTGTGTTGTTTCCTGCTTGCACTCATTCAATTTCACACAGCTCTTGTTGCAATCTTTCCAATTTGGTCCCAATTACCCAGTCTTTTCACATTGGTCCCAATTACCAACCTAACTAGACTCTGATTTCTGTTCACTTCAGGAGTACTGCTACTTTTCATGTAATCTTTTTTTCACATCATCTTTCACTCTTTTGATATGCAAACCTGAGCCTATGAATTGCTTCTACTTTCTTTCTCCTGAGTTTACCTACTGTGTAATAAGAAAGCACTTTACCATGCCCTTGTCACATTGTTTCGTGTATCCATTTATTAAGATTCCATGTTTAGAACTATTATTTTGAAACTTAACTTTAAAAGATGCCCAATTTTACCACGAAGTTCATGCTATTAAGAATCAACACTCTTCAAATGACTTTGTTTTGTTTTTTCCTCTTCAGAAGCAGTTACCTAACTGCTCTTGAGTCTATTTAATTTGAGCTTTGATCAAGTTTCATCTTCATTGTTCAGGTTAGAATAATTTGTCTAGAAAGTCTCATAAAGAGATAAGACAATCATACTTTAATGATGAAACAGGATAAGCCCCCTGAAGGCCAACTTTCTCATCTAGATCTGTTTATTGTTTAGTGAGTAAAGAACTTGGTTTCTTTGCAAATGATTACATCGAATAACTATTCTAAAGGGCCTAAAGAGAATGACTGTCTGTCTATAGAGTAGACCAGCATTCTGGAGACTAGATATACTTACCTGAGTAGTACAGGTATTCTGTTGAGATCACAGCAGAAGGAAATGTTAGGAAGTTTAACCAGATAAGCAGTTGACACCAGGAAGACCCAATGTTAGGTAAACATAGGATATCTTAACAGGTGGGTAGGGCCAATTATTAGGGTAATTTGGGAGCAGCAGGTAATACAAATGGTAGGGGACAAAAGATGGGCATGCAATTACTTAAACTTGGATATCAGGCAAGGATTTGATCACAAGGAAAAAGCAAAAGTAGATGAAGGCATACTTGCTGCTGGGCTAAGGAATCCAATAGATCTTTATATTGCCTCTGATTAGGGACCAGATTATCTTTAGGTGTTAGAGCAATGCTGGTGATTGAAATGACACAGCCTTGAGGCTGAAGGCAGGGAGGCAGCAAGCCAGGCTTGTCATTATACCTGGAATTCAGTACTGACAGATTCTTGTGATTAATAACTAAGGATTGATTATAATTAACCTGTAGTTCTTTGGACTTTGTATAGCATACTGGGACTAATCTAATTGCTGGCAGCAACAGGTACCATTTTAATGTAATATGTAATATGTAGAGTGTTTAAAAATACTAGAGATTGGGCTTTTTGGAAACCATTATAAAATCTTTCTTAACTCAAATTTAATTTTATTTTGTAATTCAGTAGATGTAGTTATTGATTAAGTGATAATGTTTCTTTATTTTTTTTTCAAAACATTTTTAATGTTTATTTATTTTTGAGACAGAGAGAGACAGAGCATGAACGGGGGAGGGGCAGAGAGAGAGGGAGACACAGAATCGGAAGCAGCCTCCAGGCTCTGAGCCATCAGCCCAGAACCCAACGCGGGGCTCGAACTCACAGACCGTGAGATCATGACCTGAGCTGAAGTTGGACGCTTAACCAACTGATCCACCCAGGCGCCCCGATAATGTTTCTTTAGAAAAGAGCCAGGGCTAATAAAGAAATCATTATACCATTCTTAAACATTAAACATTTAAGAACATTTATGCCAACAATAAGACTGGAGACTGATGATGCTATGATCATTGCTTTTAGATTCCCAGAACAGTCTCAGGTAAGGATTCTGACACCTATAATCTTAGCAGAGGGCAAACATGCCTCAAGCTCTGATTGCCACCCATGAAAAATCTCCAGCTTGTACCTATTTTTATGCTGTGCAAAGTTTCTAATAGTAGCTATTTTCAGTTGAAGTACTGATATCAAGTGATCAAAAAAATTTATAGCTATAAATGAAAAGTGGACTTTTTATTGTAGTTTCATAGTAACAACAGCTGTTCTTTTTTGGAACTTATGGTGGGTTAAGAAAATAATTTGTAGAGAGGAAATTTTAAGAAATATTAATAAGGACTTTCCTAAGATAATATATTCTGTATGAAAAGAATAGCACAATAAAATATAACAATTTGTAATGTGGTAGGGAGTGAACCTACAAGAGGTTTTGAGAAGGACATGAAACAGGAAAAAGATACTGAGGAAGGATGGAAGAGTTATAAAATAACAGAGATACTTAAAGAAATAAGAGACAACTGAGAGACATGACCAAGTAGTGTGTGGAAAGGAATAAGAAATGGTGTGAGTAAGGGGGATAATGTTGAAATGGAAGATTAAATGTCAGAAAACTAAGTAGGATTGGAAACAATGGACATGAAATTCAATGTTTGCCTTATACAGAGGGAAAAAAAATATCATTTGGTATTCTCACAATCATAGGCCAGATGTATACTAGAATTAAGTCAAGCTTGGGGGAAATTTTTCAGGCCAGACTAAGTAAACATCAGGCAACATTTTAAAAAAGCTGGCAATAAATAACTTTCTATGACTTTAGCTATAGAATTCATTAGGAACATCTTCTTTAAGTTCCTTCCTTTATTTCCAGAATACTAGTTTTTGTTTGTTTGTTTTTGAGAGGTGGAGAGGGGCAGAAGGAGTGGGAAAGAGAGAATCTTAAGCAGGCTCCATGTCTACCTCAGAGCCTGAAGTGGGGTTCCATTTCAGGACCATGAGGTCATGATCTGAGTTGAAATCAAGAGTCGGATTTCAGTGAGCCATCCAGGCACCCCTCATTTCCAGAATATTGTTGAAGAAAACTATACAACTGTGTGTGGATTGACCTCACTTTAACATCATTGCCACACATCTCAAATGGCATACAGTATTGCCCAGAGACAGTCCTACACTTCCCTAGTAGGTTTACTTTTGTACTTAAAAAATACTTCACACCTGGGGGCAGGGAGTCAAGATGATGGAATAGCATGGAAGTTTTCATGTGTTTTGCATCCATGAAATACAGCCAGACCAACACTAAACCATCCTGCACACTTAGAAAACTGATCTGAAGGTTAACAAGGTTAACACAACAATCACAACCTGAACAATGGAATTCAGCAGGTACACGGCATAGAGAGGTGAACTTGGGGAGAGAGAAGCTGTGGAGGGCATGGAGCCACTTTCATGGGCAGAGAGAGAACAGAGATGGGGGGAATAGAGGAAAAGTCTCCCCAAAATCATCTGGAGAGACAGTGGAAAATTGGAAACAGCCACATGGACTAAACTAAAAAGGGAGAAAGGAGAAAGGAAAGGGTTCAAATTCCATTAAGACTGTAAACAAGGGGAGCGCAAAGTCTGCAACTCCACAGCTCGATACCTGGTGGTGCTCTGGTGAGAAGGGCGAATCCCCAGGAGCAGAGTGGGGTCTGGGAGGTTCTCGGGCCACACGGGGAAAAGTGATTCCACTGCTGAAGGGACTTTTGGTAGAGACTGTTGAGGTCATCTGGTCCCAGCAGACCCCAGAGAACAACCACATTTGCTTGAGCTAGAACAAGGTTGTTAAGGATGAAGCCTGCTGCCAGAACAAGGTCGTTAAGTGTGAAGCCTGCTGCCAGATGTGTGTTGTGATTTTCCATAATCTCTGAAATGCTGCTGCTACACTATCCTGTGAACTTTTTCTGGGACAGCCTGGCACCTGGTGTCTGGGCTCCAACAGCAGCACGGTCCTGCAAGTATTCTGGGTGCAGCCGACATTCAGCCATTTCTCAGTGAGACCCTCTGCAGAGGGACAGAATGGGTCAAAGCCACAGTCTCTAAGAAGTAAGGGACCATGGAAAACAGCCGCAACTGAGACAAAACTCAGGAGAGAGGTACTACCTGGGGCTTGGTCACGGATAGTGTAAAAGCAGGGAGTGGACAAAAGCTGAAGACAAAGGATGGGTACGTGATTGCTGACTGGGGAGAACAGAGTTCCAATACTAGAGACTGGGGGGCTGGGTGACTCCATTTTCATCACTCCCATGCATGCACATACACACCTATGAGCACCACAACAATCCACCTCAGTAGGCTAGCAGCGCCATATAATGGGGAACAGAGCCATTACACTAATCCCTGACCAACCAGACCAACCCTGCTCTTCAAGAACACAGGTCTCACTGCCTGCTTAGTTTATGGAGTATAAAGCGCTTCATTGTCTGACTTCTAGGGGAAAACGAACTAATTTCATTCGTATTTCAATCTGTTAGCATGTCCATCTATTCAATTTTCTTTCTTTGTTTTTTCTGTTTTTCACTTCTTTTCTTTTTATTTTTTTAATTTTTATTTATTTATTTTTATTTTTATTTTTTAAAATTTACATCCAAATTAGTTAGCTTATAGTGCAACAATGATTTCAGGAGTAGATTTCTTAGTTCCCCTTACCCATTTAGCCCATCCACTCTCCCACAACCCCTCCAGTAACCTTCAGTTTGTTCTCCATATTTATCTTTAATACAGAAAGAGAAAAAAATTATTTTTATTTTCAATTTTTATTAAAAATATTTTCTTTAATTTTTTACTATATTTTTTACTTTTGTGTAAATTTTTTCAAATTGTATTTTACTTCATTTCATTTTAGTTTTCTACACTGTATTCATTTTTTTTCAAATTTTCAAATGATTACCTTTTTTATTTTTAATTTTTCTCTCCCCCCTCCCCTTTTTTCTCTAGTCTATCAAGCCACTTTCAACACCTGGACCAAAACACACCTAGGATCTAGTATCATTTATTTGATTTTGTGTGTGTGTGTGTGTGTGTGTGTGTGTTTAATTTTTTAATTTTAACATTTTTCATTTTACTTTAATTTTTCTACCAAATTAATTTCTTTTCTCCATTCAAAATGACAAAAAAGAGGAATTCACCCCAAAATAAAAAGCATGAAGAAACGACAGCCAGGGATTTAACCAACACAGACACAAACAAAATGTCTGAACCAGAATTTAGAATCACGATAATAAGAATACTAGCTGGAGTAAAAAATAGATTAGAATTCCTTTTTGTGGAGATAAAAGAAGTAAAAGGTAGTCAGGATGAAATAAAAAAAAAAACGCTATAACTGAGCTGCAATCTCTAATGGATGCCATGGCAGCAAGGATGGATGAGGCAGAGCAGAGAATCAGCGAGATAGAGGACAAACGTATGGAGAATAATGAAGCAGGAAAAGAGAGGGAGACTAAGGCAAAAGAGCATGATTTAAGTATTAGAAAATCAGTGACTCATTAAAAAGGAACAACATCAGAATCATAGGGGTCCCAGAAAAGGAAGAGGGAGAAATAAGGGTAGAAGGGTTATGGGAACAAACCATAGCAGAAAACTTTCCTAACCTAGGGAAAGAAACAGACATCAAAATCCAGGAAGCACAGGGACTCCCATTAGATTCAACAAAAACCGACCATCAATAAGGCATATCATAGTCAAATTCACAAAAAACTCAGGCAAGGAGAGAATCATGAAAGCAACAAGGGAAAAAAAGTCCTTAACCTACAAAGGAAGACAGATCAGATTTGCAGCAGACCTATCCACAGAAACTTGGAAGGCCAGAAAGGAGTGGCAGGATATATTCAATGTGCTGAATCAGAAAAACTATGCAGCCAAGAATTCTTTATCCAGCAAGGCTGTCATTCAAAATACAAGGAGAGATAAAAAGTTTCCTAGACAAACAAAAATTAAAGGAGTTTGTGACCACTAAAGCATTTCTGCAAGAAACTTAAGGGGGACTCTATGAGAGGAGAAAAGACGAAAATATAAATAAATAAATAAATAAATAAATAAATAAATAAATAAATACTGAAAGCAACAAAGATTAGAAATGACCAGAGAACACCATCAGAAACTCCAACTCTACAAGCAATATAATGGCAATAAGTTCATATCTTTTAGTACTCACTCTAAATGTCGATGGACTCAATGCTCCAATCAAAAGACATAGGGTAACAGAATGGATAATAGAACAATAACCATCTATATGCTCTTTAAAAGAGACCCATTTTAGACCTAAAGACACCTTCAGATTGACAGTAAGAGGACGGAGAAGCATGCATCATGCTAATGGTCAATAAAAGAAAGCTGGAGTAGCCATACTTATATCAGACAATCTAGACTTTAAAATAAAGACTGTAACAAGAGATGAAGAAGGGCGTTATATCATAATCAAGGGGGTCTATCCACCCAGAAGACCTAACAATTGTAATCATTTATGCGCCAAATGCGAGAGCACCCAAATATATAAATCAATTAATCACAAACATAAAGAAACTTGTTGATAACAATACCATAACAGTTGGGGACTTCAACACCCCACTTACAACAATCGACAGATCATCTAATCAGAAATCAACAGTGAAAAAATGGCTTTGAATGATACACTGAACCAGATGGACTTAGACATTTTGAGAACATTTCATCCTAAAGCAGCAGTATATACATTCTTCTCCAGTGCACATGGAACGTTCTCCAGAATAGACCATATGCTGGGACACAAATCAGCCCTCAGCAAGTACAAAAAGATCGAGATCGGGGCGCCTGGGTGGCGCAGTCGGTTGGGCGTCCGACTTCAGCCAGGTCACGATCTCGCGGTCCGTGAGTTCGAGCCCCGCGTCAGGCTCTGGGCTGATGGCTCGGAGCCTGGAGCCTGTTTCCGATTCTGTGTCTCCCTCTCTCTGCCCCTCCCCCGTTCATGCTCTGTCTCTCTCTGTCCCAAAAATAAATAAACGTTGGAAAAAAAAATTAAAAAAAAAAAAAGATCGAGATCATACCAAGCATATTTTCAGACCACAATGCTATGAAATTTGAAATCAACCACAAGAAAAAGTTTGGAAAGGTAACAAATACTTAGAGACTGAAGAACATCCTACTAAAGAATGAATGGGCTAACCAAGCAGTTAAAGAGGAAATTAAAAAGTATATGGAAGCCAATGAAAATGATAACACCACAACCCTAAACCTCTAGGAGACAGCAAAGGCAGTCATAAGAGGAAAGTATGTAGCAATCCAGGCCTTCCTAAAGAAGGAAAAAGGATCTTAGATACACAACCTAACCTTACGCCTTAAAGAGCTGGAAAAAGAACAGCAAATAAAACCCCAAACCAGCAGAAGACAGGAAATAATAAATATTAGAGCAGAAATTAATGCTATCAAAACAAAACAAAACAAAAAACAGTAGAACAGATCAATGAAACCAGAAGCTGGTTCTTTGAAAGAATTAACAAAATTAATAAACCACTAGCCAGTTTGATCAAAAAGGAAAAGGAAAGGACCCAAATAAATAAAATCAAGAATGAAAGAGGAGAGATCACAACCAACACAGCAGAAATAAAAACAATAAGTAAATATTATGAGAAATTATATGCCAATAAAATGGGCAATCTTGAATAAATGGACAAATTCCTAGAAACAAATACACTACCAAAACTGAAACAGGAAGAAATAGAAAATTTGAACAGACCCATAACTGGTAAGGAAATCAAATTAGTAATTAAAAATCTGCCAAAAAACAAGAGTCCAGGGACAGATGGCTTTCCAGGGGAATTCTACTAAACATTTATGGAAGAGTCAACACTTATTCTCCTGAAGCTGTTCCAAAAATTAGAAATGGAAGGAAAACTTCCAAACTCCGTTTATGAAGTCAGAATTACCTTGATTCCAAAACCAGACAGAGACCACACTAAAAAGAACTATAGACCAATTACCCTGATGAACATTGATGCAAAAACCCTCAACAAGATATTAGGATCCATTGGATCCTCAACCGGATCCAAAAATACATTTAAAAAAATTATTCACCACGACCCAGTGGGATTTATACCTGGATTCAGGGCTGGTTCAATATCTGCAAAACAATTAACGTGATTCATCACATCCACAAAAGAAAGGACAAGAACCATATAATCCTCTCAATAGATGCAGAGAAAACATTTGACAAAATAAATACCTCATCCTTTCTTGATAAAAACCCTCAAGAAAGTAGGGATAGAAGGATCATACCTCGAGATCATAAAAGCCATATATGAATGACCCAATGCTAATATCATCTTCAATGGGAAAAACTGAGAGCTTTCCCCCTAAGGTCAGGAACAAGACAGGTATGTCCACTCTTGCCACTGTATTCAACATAGTATTGGAAGTCTTAGCCTCTGCAATCAGAAAACACAAAGAAATAAAAGGCATCCAAATTGTCCGGGAGGAGGTCAAACTTTCACTCTTCACAGATGACATGATACTCTATACGGAAAACCCAAAAGATTCCACCAAAAAACTGCTAGAATTGATTCACGAATTCAACAAAGTTGCAGGATATAGAATCAATGCATAGAATTCGGTTGCATTCCTATTTACCAACAATGAAGCAACAGAAAGAGAAATCAAGGAATCAATCTCATTTACAATCACATCAAAAACCATAAAATACCTAGGAATAAATCTAACCAAAAAGGTGAAAACTCTATACACTCAAAACTATAGAAAGCTTATGAAATAAATTTAAAAAGACACAAAAAAATGGAAAAAGATGCCATGTTCCTGGACAGGAAGAACAAATATTGTTAAAATGTCAAAGTATCCAAAGCAATCTCCATATTGAATGTAATCCCTATGAAAAAAACACCAACATTCTTCACAGAGCTAGAACAAATAATCCCAAAATTTGTATGGAACCAGAAAAGACCCCAAATAGCCAAAGCAATCTTGAAAAAGAAAACCAAAGCAGGGCGCATCACAATCCCAGACTTCAAGCTATATTACAAAGCTGTAATCATCAAGACAGTATGGTAAAGGCATAAGAGCAGACACTCAGATCAGTGGAACAGAATAGAGAACCCAAAAATGGACCCACAAATGTATGGCCAACTAATCTTTGACAAAACAGCAAAGAATATCCAATGGAATAAAGACAGTCTCTTCAGCAAGTCATGCTGGGAATACTGGACAGCGACATGAAGAAGAATGAACCTGGACCACTTTCTTACACTGTGCACAGAAATAAACTCAAAATGGATGAAAGACCTAAATGTGAGACAGGAAGCCATCAAAATCCTCGAGGAGAAAGCAGGCAAAAACCTCTTTGATCTTGGCCGCAGCAACTTGTTACTCAACACATCTCTGGAAGCAAGGGAAACAAAAGCAAAAATGAACTATTGGGATCTCATCAAAATAAAAAGCTCCTGCAGAGCAAAGGAAACAATCAGCAAAACTAACAGGCAACTGACAGAATGGGAGAAGATATTTGCAAATGACATATCAGATAAAGGGTTAGTATCCAAAATCTATAAAGAACTTATCAAACTCAACACCCAAAAAACAAATAACCCAGTGAAGAAATGGGCCAAAGATATGAATAGACACTTCTCCAAAGATGACATCCAGATGGCCAACCGACAGATGATAAAATGCTGAACATCACTCATCATCAGGGAAATACAAATCATAACCACAATGAGATACCACCTCACACCTGTCACAATGGCTGACATTAACAACTCAGGCCACAACAGATGTTGGTGAGGATGTGGAGAAAGAGGATCTCTTTTTCACTGCTGGTGGGAATGCAAACTGGTGCAGCCACTCTGGAAAACAGTATGGAGGTTCCTCAAAAAATTAAAAATGGAATTACCCTACGACCCAGCAATTTTACTACTAGGTATTTATGCTACTAGGGATACAGGTATGCTTTTTTGAAGGGGCACATGCACCCTGATGTTTATAGCACCACTATCAACAATAGCCAAAGTATGGAAAAAGCCCAAATGTCCATACACACACACACACACACACACACACACACACACACAATGGAGTATTACTTGGCAGTCAAAAAGAATGAAATCTTGCCATTTGCAACTACGTGGATGGAACTGGAGGGTATTATGGTAAGTGAATTTAGAGAAAGACTAATATCATATGACTTCACTCATCTGAGGAATTTAAGAGACAAAACAGATGAACATAAGGGAATGGAAAGAAAATGTTATAAAAACAGGGAGGGGGACAAAACATAAGAGACTCATCAATATGGAAATCAAACAGAGGGTTCCTGGGAGTGTGTGAGAGGGGGATGGGATAAATGGGTAAGGAGTACTAAGAAATCTACCCCTGAATCATTGTTGCACTATATGCTAACTAATTTGGATGCAAATTTAAAAAAATTAAATTAAAAAAAGTTAACATAAATAAAGTAAAAAAAAATACAACAGTGAAAAAAATACTTCACACCTTTCCACTCTCTTCAAAATCAGCACCAATAGCTCATTTTTCTTCCCCTCACCACTGCATAATTTCCCACCTCAAATACATATAATCGCAGTTTCTGATCTTGTCACATTCTCAGTCTTTTACTGTTACAATGTATAATGTGTCCCCATTCCTATTAAAAAGTTCCATCTAGATTTCTCAAAACATACCCTGCAATTGTCCCTTTTCTCTCCTGTATTATTAATCCTTCCCTTTTTATGGGATCGTTCCCATTGGCATTTAAAATATTCTTGTATCTCCTAGTTTAATAAAACAAACACACAAGCAAATTTCCCCTTATTACCATATCTTTCTCCAGCTACTGTCCCATTTCTTTGCTTCTACTGATGGCAAATCTTGAAAGTGTTGTCATATACACTGTCTCTACTTCTTCACCCACATTCTCCCCTCATCCCAATCCAGTGGGGCTTCTGCCACCACCACTTTACCAAGTGCTTAAGTCAAGGTAACCAATGGCCTCTATGTTACCAAATAGAGCAATCATTTCTCAGTATTCATTTTATTTGGTTTCTTATCAGCATATAATGCAGGTGACCATTCCCTCCTTCTGCTATAGAACGTTTTCTATATTTTGTCTTCTGTGTTTCCCCTCCTTTTTTTCCCTTCTAATTCACCAGACATTCCTGCTTTATCTTTTTTTGCTGGGTTCTCCTTTTTTTTGCTTAACCTGTTTATGATGTTATGACCTAGGACTCTGTCCTTGGAACTCTCTTATTTTTTCTATAAACTATCCCTGGGTAATGTCCTCTATTCCCACAGATGGTGTTATATCTATATGCTTATGAATCCTAAATTTATATCTCCTGCTCTGATTTCTCCCCACAATTCAGTCTTCTGTTCAATTTCCTACTTAACACATCAACTTGAGTATAAAATATCTCAAATTTAATATCTTCAACACAGAATGCTGAATTTCTACCCCTGACCAGAAGCTGTCCCTCTTTTCCATCTTCATCTCATTAAATGGCACCACTAAACACACACTTGCATAAGCTAAAAACACAAACCATCATTTTTCAGAATCATTGTCCCCTCATTCTCTGAATCCAATCTGTAAGAAAATAAAATCAATTCTATCTACCAAAAATTTAATAAATCTTACTCTTTCCTGCTACTTCCACTGGTATCACCCTAGTCTAAGTCACCATTATCTTTTTCTAATTGTTGCTAGAATTTTAAAATTAATTATCCTGTTTCCACTATTGTCTTTCTCCAATACTTTCTTCCTAAACAGCCACAGTGATTTCAGAAAGCCAGAAATAATATCATATCACTATTTTGTTTAAAACTTTCTAGGTCAGTATTGTCCAGTAGAAATATAATATGACACAAATATGAGACATATATGTAATGTCACTATATTTTTAAAATTATAGAGAAATATGTGAAATTCATATATTTTGTTTAATCCCACATATCCAAAATATTATCCTTTCAACATGTAGTCCATATAAGATTATTAGTAAGATAGTTTTTAATTTTTTTATGATTATTTATTTTGAGAGAAAGAGACAGCACAAGCATGGGAGGGGCAGAGAGAGAGGGAGAGAGAGAATCCGAAGCAGGCCCCATGCTCAGCATGAAGCCTGATGTAGGGCTCGATCTCATGACTGTGAGATCATGACCTGAGCCAAAGTCAAGAGTCAGATGCTCCACCAACTGAGCAACCCAGGCACCCCTATTAATGAGATAATTTTACACACTGTTTTTCACACTAAGGCCCAGAATTCTAATGTGTAATTTACCCTTAGTGCATCTCAATTTGAACTAGCCACACATTTCAAGTGTTCAGTAGCCACATATGAATAGTGCCTACCCTATTGGATGGTAAAGTTCTAGGGGATTTCCTTCACACCTAGAGTAAAATCCAGAATTCTCTGAGTTTCCAAAACTACAAATGAATTGACTCCTGCCTACCTCATTTCTATATACTCTTTCTCCTTGTTCACTATAATCTAGCCACAGTGCCCTAAACTGTCCCTCCAGTTTGCCAAGTTTTTTCCAGCCTTAGGTCTCTTATTTTTGATATTATATCTTCCTGGAATGTTCCCCCTCCAATCCTTACTTGACTGCCGTCCTCTTATAGTCATGCTTTAGCTTAAATGTCACCTCCTATCTAATGAAAAGTAAACTTCCCAGTCTATTTAATCTTCAACATTTATTAGAACATGGCATTTCCTCACTTATGATTTTGTTGTCCTTCTCCTCACACTAGATATAAATCTATCCTTGATCACAAAACATTGTCTTATTTGCTATCATCTTCCTAGGGCCTCGAATAGTGTCTGGCACATCCTAGGTACTCGATAAGTGTTTGTTGAATGATTAAATAAATTCACTCAAGGCATAGCATTCTCTCTATATCAAATTCTATGTTACCTACTTAAGAAACAAGACAATGGGCTTTGGCGTGACTGCCTGCTAACATGCATGCTAGAATCAAAGAAGTGGTCACTTAATGTGAAAAATAGTACCATTTTCAGTCTATCCATGGCCAATTTCCACTTACCTTTTAAGTTTCAGCTTAAGTATTGCCTCCTCAGGGAAGGATTTCCTGATTTTATAGATTAGTTTCCCCACACTGCTTGTACTAATCTACCCAGCATATCTTGTTTTATATTATTCATCATACCTTCAGTTATTATTTTTTAAGTTTATTTATTTTTTTAGTAATCTCTATACCCAATGTGAGGCTTGAACTCACAATCCTGAGACCAAGAGTCACAGGCTCTTCCAACTGAGCCAGGCAGGCACCCCTGCCTTTAATTATTTAATACTCATGGACTATATTCTCCATGAGGGCAGAGGTTGTATTGGTCTTTTTATGTCTTTATCTAGTATGGTGTCTAGCATGGAGTAAGAGTTTATTAAATGCTTGCTGGATTGACTTAAACTAAACCGGCTCAAATAAACTTTGATGCTAGTAAGTCTGAACCTGAATATAAACTTGCTTATTGAGTGAATCTAAGTTCTGATTTTGAAAGAATCTTAAACTGTCATGTTTGTGGAATGACTATGATATGAAAGAAAAATGAAAATATGTAAGACTATGCATTGCTCTGGTAGCATAACTTCCCGTTCTTTTATTAACTGAAATTAAAAATCTGATGATCAGACATTTCATTTCAGAAAATCTGAGAAGGTTTAAGCCAGTAAAATAGCCATATATGTGAGCAGTTGGTAGATATGTCTCTACTTAAAATAGTACCTTGTTTAGAACTCTAAAGGTTGCTAGAGAAATGGTAAAATGGTGACACCCTTTCAGGAAAAGAGATAAGAGGGATCAAAGCCAGCTTATAGATGGCAAAGAGGATAATTCTCTATCACATGAAGGATTGATCTCTTTCAGTATGAAAGGAGACTAACTCTGATAGATGTCAACACATAGAAAAGTAGCACTTACTGCTTCTACCATAAAGTTAAATTAGAGCAAATGCCTTACCTCTTGAGACTATTTGGACTCTATGACCCAGGTGGCAGAAACTACAACTAGAAGGCAACTCAATCCAGCATGATATCCAGGCCTTTACTTATCTTTTCTTGATCATTGGCTTATTTATTATAGTAAGCACTTTTTATGAAACAGACAAATGTTTCTGAGTATAATACACTAACCTGAGGCACAAGTACTCCTATGCCACATAATAAATAGGTTGTACTCTCACTGGGGTAAGTCTTTACTATTTTATTTTGACCAGCAAGTTTTGTCATTGTTACTTTTAACAACTACTTATTGATTACCTATGTGCCATATACTTTTCTAGAAAATGAGGATACAGTAGTGAGCAAAACGGATAAAGACCCAGCCCTCAGGGAACTTATATTCTAGTGGATAGAGACAAATAGTAACTAGATAAACCAACAATTATGTAACATAATATAAAGGCTATGAATAAAACAGAGAGTGATGGTAAGCATAGGGGTCATTATGCTTGACCATAAGATGGTCAAGGAAGGTCTGCCTGAAGAAGTGTCATTTGATCAGAGACCTGAATACAATGGAGAAGCAAGCTGAGGAATAGCTGGGGCAGGGTGTTTTAGACATAAGAAACAGAAGCTTTTCTATTGATATTTTGGTCAAAGCTAAAGTCTTGAATGCTTTAGGACAGTTTTCAATAGCACCTTGAATGCTTTAAAGAGAATTTTCAGTAGTATTTTGGGGGTCTTCCAGCCCGCTTATGAAGCCCTCTTCTGCCTGGGAAGTCTGAAATACCCAGGTTTTTGCTGCCCCTCTCTATACAAGGTACCCAGAAGAAAGTTACCTGGCATCCCAACAACCTGACTGGGTCATGCTCACTCTATCCTTTTCCTAGTGTATTAAGCACTGGAATTACAGAGATAAAAATCCATGGGTCTTCCCCTCAAGGAGATCACAGTCATTTCTCTGGGGATAGCCGTGGGCTCTGATACCCTTTTTTAATGTCCTTCTCGCCAAAATTCTTAGAACCACCTGGCTATGCATATTCCATCAATTCCAGTCATCTTAGAAACTCAATCTCAGTCTCCTCAGAGTAGATGCCTTGATTCTGGATCCTTGGCCTGGTAATGGATATACTCCAACCATTCGGACTGCATGACAGCTGTTTTAAGGGTTAAATTTTTCTCTTGTTTGCATAATTTACATTTTTTAGAGGAGTATTATTTCTAAGGAGTGAAATGAGCAGATCAATGAGTTTTTTCAAATGTATAAATCTGTGTATCCCACATCTCATTTAAGTTAAATGATCTTTTCATCACCCCAGAACGTTTCTTTGTACCCTTTTCAGTCAATCCCTCTCCAGAGGTAACCACTGTTCCATTTTTTCACCATACTTTAGTTTTGCCTATTCTTGAACTTTACATAAATGGAATTATACAGTATGTACTCTCCTGGCTTCTTTTATTCATCATTATGTATATGAAATTCATCCATGTTGTATTAGCAATTCATTTCTTTTCATTGTTAAGTGATATTCTATTGTATTAATATACCAAATGAATTCACCTATTGATAGAAATTTGGATTGTTTACAATTTTTGCTATTATGAACAAAGCAGTTTAAAAATTTGTAAAAAAATCGTTCTGTGGACATCTTTCTGTTTCTCTGGAGTAATTATCTAGGACTGGAATTTGGATCATAGGGTATAAAAGGACTAAGAATTTTAATGTATATAAAATTTTGGCTCTGAAGCCAGATAATCCATTGGTAATGGTATAAACCCTCTTATAGGTGATGACAGTCTTGACTCTGGCTAATAAAAACACTGTATTGAGACAATAGCATAGTGGTCATGAGTAAGGTATCCAGGGGCATCTGGGTGGCTCAGTCGGTTAAGTGTCTGACTCTTGGTTTTGGTTCAGATTATGGTCTCGTAGTTCATGAGTTCAAGCCCCACATAGGGCTCTGTGCTGACGGTTCAGATCCCAGAACCTGCTTTGGATTCTGTGTCTCCCTCTCTCTGGCTCTCCCCCACTGGCTCTCTCTCTCAAAAATAAAATAAACATGTGTCTTTCTCTGTATGGCTTATTTCACTTAGCATCACACTCTCTAGTTCCATCCACGTTGCTACAAAAGGCCATATTTCATTTTTTCTCATTGCCACGTAATATTCCATTGTGTATATAAACCACAATTTCTTTATCCATTCATCAGTTGATGGACATTTAGGCTCTTTCCATAATTTGGCTATTGTTGAGAGTGCTGCTATGAACATTGGGGTACAAGTGGCAGGAACCCATGGGGGAGGGGAAGGAAAAAAAAAAAGAGGTTAGAATGGGAGAGAGCCAAAGCATAAGAGACTGTTAAAAACTGAGAACAAACTGAGGGTTGATGGGGGGTGGGAGGGAGGAGAGGGTGGGTGATGGGTATTGAGGAGGGCACCTTTTGGGATGAGCACTGGGTGTTGTATGGAAACCAATTTGTCAATAAATTTCATAAAAAATAAATAAATAAATAAATAAATAAATAAATAAATAAAAATAGAAAAAAAATAAAATAAACATGAAAATAATAAGCAGGGTATCTAGACTCTGCTTAAGTTCATATCGGCTCCATTACTTAAGAGTTGAGAGACTTTGGGCATATTATGTAATGACCCTGGACTTTGGATTCCTTATATGTAAAATATACTTGTCTCACAGAGTTGTGTATTGAGGATTCAATGAGATATTATTTACAAAAGTAGTGCAGTCCTGCACATTTCATAAAGTTTCAACAAACGTTGACTTGGGGTTTGGAGGGACGTAAGTCCTACCTGCACAATCCTGAAAGCTTCAGTGAATATAAAATCAAAATAAAAGGCAATCATACGTTAAAATTTTTGCAGTTAAATTGGGATCTCATACAAATAAAAGGCTTCTTCACGGTAAAGGAAACAATCAGCAAAACTAAAAGGCAACTGACGGAATGGGAGAAGATATTTGCAAACGACATACCAGATAAAGGGTTATTATCCAAAATCTATCATGAATTTATCAAACTCAACACCCAAAAAACAAAAAATCCAGTGAAGAAATGGGCCAAAGACATGAATAGACAGTCCTCCAAAGATGACATCCAGATGGCCAAGTGACACATGAAAAAATGCTCATCACTCATCATCAGGGAAATACAAATCAAAATCACAATGAGATACCACCTTACACCTGTCACAATGGCTGACAACTCAGGCAACAACAGATGTTGACAATGATGTATAGAAAGAGGATCTCTTTTTCACTGCTGGTGGGAATGCAAACTGGTGCAGCCACTCTGGAAAACAGTATGGAGGTTCCTCAAAAAATTAAAAATAGAAGTACCCTACGACACAGCAATTGCACTACTAGGTATTTATCCAAGGGATACAGGTATGCTGTTTCGAAGGGGCACATGCACCGCAATGTTTATAGCAGTACTATCAACAATAGCCAAAGTATGGGAAAAGCTCAAATGTCCATCGATGGATGAATGGATAAAGAAGATGTGGTATGCATATACATATACACATATTCATATATATATATATATATATATGTGTGTGTGTGTGTGTGTGCGCGCACACACACACGTACATACACACACAATGGAGTATTACTCGGCAATCAAAAAGAATAAAATCTTTCCATTTGCAACAACGTGGATGGAACTGGAGGGCATTATGCTAAGTGAAATTAGTCAGTCAGAGAAAGACAAAAATCATATGACTTCACTCATATGAGGACTTTAAGAGACAAAACAGATGAACATAAGGGAAGGGAAACAAAAATAATATAAAAACAGGGAGGGGGACAAAACAGAAGACTCATAAATATGGAGAACAAACAGAGGGTTCCTGGAAGGGGTGTGGGAGGGGGGGATGGGCTAATGGGTAAAGGGCATTAAGGAATCTACTCCTGAAATCATGTTGCACTATATGCTAACTACCTTGGGTGTAAATTAAAAAAAAATAAATTAAAAAAAATGTTTGCAGTTAAATCACAGTGAAAGACTAAACTCTGAGTTAATAGGAAACAAAATTAAAGGATCCCCTTAAATAATAATGTACAACCAAATATTGATTAGTTGTTTACCTTTACTCTTCAGACAAACTTTGTCTTCAGCAACATTGTATTTCCTTGTAGTTCCTTGTATACATAAGCCTAATAATATATTCTTACTTCCTTGTGAGTAAACTGTTGACATTCACAGGAGGTGACAATAACAACAGCTGAACTTGCAAAATATTAATAGCCAGATCAATTCAACATCATTAGAGACAATTAGTGCCAGACTCATGCATAAAGATGCCTAAACCATAAGAAACATTTTATGACTTGGCAATTATGAATTTATATATGTTTTACTTATCCATTGTTATGGATAACATAACAGTTATGTTTCCATAAAATCAGTTTCCAACTCCCTCTGCTGAATAGTTTTGGTCAGCTTGCATTAGGCAATGAAAACACCAATGTGCAAATATCGGGGGAACTTTGAAACAATTTTGCTCAGTTTGCAATGTCAAGACTCCCAGGTGTTTGATTTCATAATTGCAGCAAATTCCAGGGCCATGATTCAAAACAGGTGATAATGACCTTTGATTTCACTTCCAGAGGAAACTCTAATCATTGATATAGCTGTGGACTCTAACCCAAGAGAAACTGAAAATCTAAAATCTAAAATTAAGTTTCTCCTATTTTTCCTCAAGCCAAATCATTGAACAATATTGCTTGAGTTAGGTGTGGCCGTGCTGTTGGTGTCACCTTAAATTTATTTTAAAGGGACACTGAAAAGTTGTTTGGCTTTTGTGCCCTTTTCCATTCTTTGAATGGAAAAAAAAAACCCCAAATCTCAAACCCTCAGATTGAGTACAGAAAGCCCAAAGTGAAATATCAAATTCCTGATTTTCTCTAATGATATTGCTGATGATATAAGAAGTCAGGATTCTGCCTCTAACAAAGCCATGAGGACCATGTTGTAAGCTGATATCTTATTTGCTGTCTTCATCAAAGGAATAGGAAAATTGTCCCCTGCATCTTGATAGCCCTCTAACTACATTATGCAGCTGTAATCTATAGACATGTTGGAAATCATTGTCCTTCAACCATTACACCCTAGCAAATGTCCTAAACTGTTGTAAACTAACAAGCACTAAAAATTCTGGAGAAAAAAAAGGAGTTCAAATGAAAAAGCTCCACAATCCACAATGCTTATACCAGTTTTATGGGCCTATTTAATCTGTCAGTTATTAACTTAGTTAAGTGTACCCTTCTGTGTACCTCCCCTGTACTACTTTAATTCCCTTGCTTACCTCTATTATAGTACTAATCACACAGCTGCCAGTTTGATTTTTTTTCTAAAATGAAAATCTGATTATGTTATTCCCTGCTTAGTAGTATTCAGTGGTTTCCTACTGTTTCCAAGGTAACATCCAGACTCTTTACTTTGGCTTACAAAGGCCTTCCATGATATGGCCCTTGTTTATCTTTCTAGCATTATCTCTTGCCATCTTTTCCCTTCAATCCCCTGTTTTAGCCAAACTGGCCTACTTACAGCTCCCCCAAGAAGCCACACTTGCATCTCTCAATGCCTTAGCATATATCTTTCCTACTAATTTTCATGGCCCCTATCCACCCAGCCAATTCTCCTTATTTACAAAGATTCAACGCTGGAGACATTTTCTTCTAAGATCATTTTTGGTTTTGTTCACATATGGCCCAAAATTCAAACCTCCCTAAAATTCAGGTGTCTCTCCATTGCTCTCCCTTAGTTCCTACTAATGTTATCATAACACTTAATGCTTTCATAATTGTGGATTTTCTCAGAAGTCCTTCCCACTACACTGTGAGCTTGTGGTAGGCAAGGACACTATTTTATAAATTTCTGTATTCCTTACAGCCTATCATGTTCGATAAATGTTGGCTTAATGAAACAAAGAGAGGGAAAAGCCTTTGAAATTAGAATTGATGCACTTACTTTTTGAATTCTTAATAGACACAGTCTTGATCTGTAACCAAGATGAACACTTTGGGACCAATTTGTTATCATCTGTGACTCTCTGCACAGCCCTGTGGGTCTCCTGCCAATTAGAAGGCAGTTCTCTGGCATTGTCAATTCTTTGAAAGGATTTCTGATCTCTTGTCCATGTTCTGCTTACCATCTCAATTTCTTGTTGAGGTCTGACTCCAAGACTCTTGTCCTTCCTCTGACCACTCTGTGGACCTCACCTCTCTCCCTTTGACCAACTCAAGTAACTTGTCTGTTACCTTGGTGACTATTCTCCAGGCATGTGTAGCATGAACTCTTCCTTTGCCTAGGTTGCTTAACAACTTAAATGTACTAATGTAATAACATTTTGTTTAAAAAAACAAACAGTGAGACATGGAATAGAGCCAAAATTAGTAGGTCTGGAGTCGTAAATTCTCAATGTCTTAGGAGAAGGGAATATGAGAACATAGGAGTAGCAAGCATTTTCATTACTCATTGGTCCCCTAACAATAAGCATTTCCTTAAATTTGTGAGGGAAATTTCTTTTCTAACATCACCTACCAGTAAACTAAATTTTAGGCTAGTTCTTATATTCGGGCACCTTATGGCTTTTTCCACCAGGCTTCACTAGGTTAACAATGCCAAATATTCCTACTAAAGTCTTTCTTCTTTTATAGATCCTTAATATCCTCTAGGAATAGGCCAGCATCCCTACAGTAATCACAATTTCAAAAAATATGCGTTTAAATAGCCTCAGGAGTAGGATACATCTGGAATAAAACAGGTGTTGACATTTAAATATAATTTTGTAACACAGGTCTTTCAACTGGACTGACCCCAAAGAAGGTATCAAATCATACATATGTCTTATTGAATAATAATCTGTAATATGCCTTAAGGGTCTTCTTTCTCTCTTGGGCCATTGATGTTTTTATGCTTTTGAAGAGTATTCAATACCTATTATATTTTTATAATTCTAAAGTCACCCTATATTCTTTTGCACGATCCACTGTATCTCATGATTTGCTGTGGAGATTTGCACATTACTGATATTTTTTTTTTCTTTCAGATGCCTTGTAACAAAAAAGAAGAAGCATGGATGCAGGACTGTTTTAATGTTATTTTGAAGTCCCTCACTATGTATCATGAAGAATGTCATCATTTTAAAAAAACACATCCCACCAACACTATCCTTATTTACCATCAGGTCTGAACATTTGCACACAGTATGCCTTCAGTGAAAGTAACCACATGGGAATGAGTGAAATAGCAAACACATTTCTTCTACCCAGCATTTCCAGAAGGTCGCCAGGATTGTCTGAGGAAGTGTATATACAATTTGTCCACAAACTGCTCAGCACATCACTGTGGCTCTGGCAAGGTATCTATAGTTGACACCTGCCTTTCCAGCCAGATGGGGAAAGAAGAAGAATTAAGTAATAAAATGGGAGAAATATAATTCAGCTTATGAAAACTCACTTTGTGGTCAGCCCTGGATAAGCCTCTTTATTATCTTAGGTGTAATGCAAATAGTGTCAGCAGTTTCCTTATCACCATGTAGTTTGTACCTTTGTATATCAGAAAAGTACATGTACATATTCACTGAAAAATTGCATACCTGAGGAGAAAGGGGAGATTTCCTTAATCATTGAATTTGAAAATATACAGTTTTTAAAACATATCTTCTCAAAACCTTTTTAGTATGCATGGAGTGCATGTTTTTAAATTTAAAAAAATAGCCTTCAATAAAAACAATAAAAAGTAAAACCAAAATATTTCAAGTGGTAATATTGTCACAGTATCTTCTCAGACACTCAAGGCTTAACTAGAATTTGATTAGATATCATGTGCTAACAAAAGATGGCAGAGCCTACCCATTTATATCAATAAAACTAATAAAATGAGCTGTAGAATATCTGTGAATTCAATCTTTGATGCATATAAAACCAAAATACTGCATCCAGTTCTGTATGAAGAATTACTATTAAGGATACATAGAAATGACAAGGTCCCATAATTCATTTATAAAATTATTTATAATCAGGCATTAGTTCCTAAGTATAAATCACTCCCAATTTCTTAGTGGTTAGTGAGCAAGTAGAAAATTTAACCTTGGCCAATTAAGCCAACCTCTAAATTGCTACCTAAGCATGTTGGTGACAGCTGTCAATTCATAAGCAGTTTATAAGGATTGAAGAATGACAAGAAAATGTTGAGCTGATATGACAGTGATGACAAAAATTTTCTAAAGCATGTATCCCTGTAGGAAATGTCTCTGCACCACAACAGATGGCCAGTGGTCAGAGAAAAACCATTAAAGCCAGAACTCTGGAAACTTTAACTCTTCACTCTGGAAGACTAAAGACTTAATACACACCACTTTCCCAAACCTTTAAAAGTAGAGCTTGGTCTTACAGCCTCAAGGATGTTGGCAGAGGTGTTTACGCTATGCCTTGGATTAGCAAGATAAACTAAAGCATTTAGAAAGAAAAACACTGAAATTTTCCACTGTCTACAAAATTTATCAGGCATGCTTTACTGCAAGGGCTGCCCTATTGTGCCTATTGCCTAGGGGGAGATACATCATCCAGGTAATGAATGATTCACTGAGAAGCACACCTCCAAGTCATACCCATTTGTACTTGCTGTCACAAAGCAGCTGAAAGATGCTCTGTGTAATTCAGTGGGGGCAGCCTTGGTCTCCAGGCACTCTGTTCCTGATGAAGCTACAATGTGGAGCATGTTTAAGGGCAATATTTCTGAGCTGTAGGAAAGGAGGAGGGCAAAAATCTGAGACCACCTGAGATCTAGCCAACAATGAAGGGTACCTAAAAATTTTCATTTAGGGCCTAATTTGATATAGGGCACAGTGCAAGAAAAAAGCCCTCACCGATTAAATAAAAATAGTATATTCCATAGTTTGGAGTGGCAAAGCTGTACTCAATAACAATATAATCTGTATTCTGTTTTAATCCCTCATTGTTTCATTTTTCTGCATTATGATCAATTTATAAACTACCTCAAAGTCTTCTGAAAGAAATCAGGGTATAAATCCCAAATAAGTTATTGACACTACCTTGTGCATTTGCCAGAAGTGTATATCATGTTGAGTCATGATCTCAAACAGCATCGTGCTATCCATTGGCCTTTTCAGAGGCTGCATTGATTGACTCTTGTGCCTCGAGCACTATCTGCTGTGCTGAAAGGGTCATTCCCCTGCATAGTCCTGATTGCTGAGTAAGATATTTGTACATAGGATGGGATAATTATATGCTTATTATCTGGATAGCCAGTGAAATCCATTTCAAAATGGAATGTATTTCTTACCACCAGAATGTGAAGAGATGAGAATACAGAACAGACCACTATGTGGAAAAGTATGGGTAACTAAGTCCCTATTATGCAGTGCTGTTTTGCCAAGAATAACACATCATATTAGTAACATAGTGCCTGTGAGGCAGACAGATGCTGCACATGCATTTCATGCTATTTCTTAATGCTTTGTTGCAACTGGAAAATTCCCTGCAGAGGAATAATAAGGAGAATATTGGTCCATATACTTGGCACTTAAAAGAAATCAGGACAGGACTAAAAGAGACTGAAGCTGTTTCTACACACAAAATCCTGGGCAACTTAATCAAGTTAGAGATTAAACTGGTGTCAGAAAATTTTTTAAAAATGCCTGCCAAATGGTTGTTTTACTGAGTTAAGTGGCAAGTCTATCTAAATGCCTCATAGGCATGACTTTGTTCTTCATCTTATTTTTCTTAGGAATGATTTTTGTGGAATATATGTATTATGCAGCCAATTATTTCACTCAGATAATTCAGCTAAACTGGTTATTAGTGGTATATAGAGGAAACAACTAGTTGACAATATTTTCAATTTTTAACTAGTTGTTTTGCTTCTGTAGACACAGTCTGAGGCTATTTATATCAGACAAATAATTATATTCTTGTAGAATGAGGACTTGAAACTTAATCAAGCTGTCAATTACTAAGCACTTATAGAGTCCATAATAACAACCGTTACAGTTTATTTGATGCTTACTATGTGTAAGACTGCGCTATACAGTTAACATGGATTATCTCATTTAATCATCCAAATAAGCCTTTAAAATGGCTATATTATCATCCCCATTGTATACATACAGAAACAGGTTCAGAGAAGTGTCAAGTCCTAGAAGAACAGCATTATGGTGAGGCACATCAGAATAGGAATCTAGAGACAAATTTAAGATCATGTATTATTAAGCCCTCAGTACTACAGAGACATTCAGAGAAGGGGAAGAAGAATATGGAGATAAACAGTCAGGGAAATCTTGGGATTTGAGCAAAATTCTAAAGAAAAATTGCAAGGAAGAAAAATATTGTGAGCAAAGATGCCAAAGGCAAATGAATGACATTGACTAATATAAAATTAATGGATTGGTTTGAATTTGTAAGACTGGCATAGGGGGTCTACTGCTAGCTTTTCATCTCCTTTTGTATATCATGGGTTTCTAAGATAAAATGCCAACACTGAAATATAGGTACTCACAATGGGATAGTTTGTAAACGTGATGCAGCTGGATCTCAATAAAAGACAAATATTTGATTGCTCCAAAGACATTCATTAAATGCTTCTTTATGCTGAGAAGTATTTTTTAAGGAAAAAAAAAACATATATTATATATTACCTGTCTTTTTATCACCAAGCCAAACATTCCTTCACTTTCTCAATTCTGACACTCTTTTTTAAATTCTGAGAAATCCATGTGGGTAGGATCATTTTGGCAAAAGGCAGTAATTACAAGATGACATCTGTGAGGGTAGTTACTGGTTTCAATAAAACACCTTACCCATCCCTAGCATATATAATATCTCTCTGCTATCAGTCATGCACTCATTCCACGTAGCTGTGAAACATCAATGAGATGTTTTTAATGTTTATTGTTGTAATTAAAAATTTTTGATATGATGGATGCTGCTATTTGATCACTCTTATCTGAAAACACTCAAATCTATTCCAGAAAGAAATGAACACTGAGGCACCTGGGAGGCTTAGTTGGTTAATCATCCGACTGTTGATTTCAACACAGGTCATAATCTCATGGTTCATGAGATTGAGTGCTACATTAGGCTCTGCACTGACATCATGGAACCTTCTTGGGATTTTCTCTCTCCCTCTCTCTGCCCCTCCCCTGCTTGCTCACACACACACACTCTCTCTCTTAAAATAAATAAATACACATTTTTTTAAAAAAATAAATGAATACTTCAATAAATTTACAGGTTTTTAAGCTGAAAGGGCATTTAATCCAAACTTATGTAAATATAAAGAAAGGAAAATGAGGCAAATTTGATTTTTATATGCTTTAATCAATACAAATTTTCAACAATTTTCTCTTAAATACCATTTGCAATGCTTTTATTATTTTTATTCCTATTACTTGCAGTCAGTTTTAGTCATTTTCTTTCTATTTAGTCCTTAACCATAAGTCAAAAATAGTAAGACATCTCTCCTTTCTGCTGCTTTCTAACAACAAAACAATAAACACACTTTCAAATGTATCTGTTTTAAGGCACTCTTTTAAAACATATTTTCTGTTATCTGAGAATATTTCTTTGACCTTAAGGTAGGATGGAATCATTAACCTATAGCCAGCATTAATCTACACTAGTAATATTTTTAGGCATATTTTTAATTGGAGTAGAATATATGCCACATACATTTTTTTTTAGGTTTCCATTTACAATTAGCGATTTATTTACAAACTGAATTTATCACTCTCATGTAAACTATGACCACTTGTACATATTTTTAAATATATTTTTAACTTTTTTTAAATTTACATCCAAATTAATTAGCATATAGTGCAACAATGACTCCAGGAGTAGATTCCTTAGTGCCCCTTACCCATTTAGCCCACCCCCCCTCCCACAACCCCTCCAGCAACCCTCTGTTCTCCATATTTAAGAGTCTCTTATGTTTTGTCCCCCTCCCTGTTTTTATATTATTTTTGCTTCACTTCTCTTGTGTTCATCTGTTCCATCAATACTAATAATTTTGAAATAGTAATGTATTCAATCCTTCAAGGGCTACCTATACCATATGATCTGCTCTGATTACTCCAGTTCATTTGAAATTCTATGGTCCCATCATACTTGTCTGTATAATCCAAGTCAGTGCTTGTTTCCATATCAATTACTGTCTCCACAGTTAGCTTTAAGGCAAATATCAAGTCTTATTCTACTTTTGTGGCCCCCTCACATGGCATCTAGCAAGGTTACGGATAGGAACAGATAAGTAAAGTAGCAATCAGTGGGGAAATTTGAGAGTGGGGGTAATGGAATTGTTGTGGAACCATGTTTTCTCAAAAGTGCTTTTCATATTTTTTATTAATTAAATGTTTTGAAAATCCCACATAGGTCATTAACTCTGTTCTCATAAATTATTCTGGAAGAGATTGAAAGTTCTTAGTCTAGGCACTATAATTAGTTATGGCAGAGTTTCTTATATTGGCTTTATGTTTTTAAAATACAAAGTAAAAAAAAATAAAATACAAAGTAAATATCTTCCCTTTGCTTCTTTAAATTTGAAATCAAATAAATAGTACACCTGCCTAAAACAATAAAGGTAATAACAGCAACACATGGTTGTAATATTTTGCCTTCTGAAAAGCTAAAAGTCAGTTCTAGATATTTGTTTGTGTACCTTTTATTAATGTGCTCCCAAAATATAGGTTATTAAATGGTTAACTCATTTGGGCCATTGCCAAGGGAGATATCTATAGAAAGCCAGAGATTCCTAAAATTCTACATCTACCCTTGCTAACAGGATGTGATTTTAAATTAGAAAACAACTGAAATTGCCATATAGCTAGAATACTTTCAATACAAAGTGAGCTCACTGTGCAATTGTGGTGTGCATCACTGAGTAATGAGGCTGCGTTTAAGTAATGGTACACACTTTGAAATACAGTAACCATTGTTAAGTGGGTGGTCAATGATTATAATACTGATTTAAAGGGGAACAAAAACCATGGCCCAGTTGTATTAGATATTAGAATTGTGTCAAGAATAAACAATGGTATATACATAGGATATTAGACACTGCAGAATACTTTTCCCTTCTCCTAGAGAAATCAGAGCTATAGTGATAAGTATCTAAAATTCTGACTTGGAAACACTTATGAAATACACTTATGTATAGGAAGTTTATTAAGCTACCCAGAAATACGAGGATAATGACAAGACCTCCAACCAGGCCCAGATCTGACTTTAAAAAAACAGAGTTTTTGGACACTAATTTAAACTCCTCTGTTTGTTTCCAGCATTGTGATATTATAATAACTTTGTATGGTGACAGATGGTAACTACACTTATCATGGTGAGCATTTTGTAATGTATATAATTGTCAAATCACAGTGTTGTACACCTGAAACTAATATATTATATGTAAACTATAATTAAAAAATATAAAATTTTAAAAGTTTAAAAGAGTTTTTGGAGAATACATAATGGTTCAAAAGATCAAGAACTCCTAATTTTATAATAAAATTTGCACCATAATTTGACCTTATTATGGGATGTATAAAGTAGATGATGAAGCATGCCTCAAGACACAATGAGTTTTTCTACTATGTATCATGTTGTTCCTAAAGAAATTGGGGATGTGATGATGATGGACAAATTTCAGCCTCATGAATATCTGAAATACTGATTTTCAGCAGCATCACTTAACAAACAGGAAACATAGAAGTTAGAACTGATAAAAGAAGTGTCTTATTCACTTGTACAATTGATCCATCATGTGTAAAACAGAAACAAATAGCACTTGCCCCAGTGAGACATATGAAAAATAACTGACACTTAAAAGTAGCAATTACAATTTCAGTGGAATTGCTATAAGAATTGAAAAGGTTTTATTAAAGGAAATAGAATACAAAAACATTATCTAGGTATATTACAGTATACAGGTTTGTTTCTGATCAGAAAATGCAATATATACTTAACTGTTAAGGCAAAAGTTACTAAAAAATACCAGAGTTTTGGCTGCTAACAAACTGAAGAAACTTATTTTTTTTTCTATTTGCTTTTTGTTTCATGTTTACTTGTTTATATTTCTCTATATATTGTAAACCTTCATTCAATTCAATTCAACCTAGCAAATATTTATTGACCTGTGGTAATGCCTTTAGCACTATGTTGCATACTATAACTAGTTCAAAGATGAATACTATATAGTTTTATGCTTGAAAAACTTATAGTCTAACATGAGTTCTTGGGGTGGAGGCAAGAAGAAAATCAGACAGTTTCATAAATTACAACACATGGTATGCATTTCCTTCAAACATATAAAAAGTGCTATGTGTGTAGAAATGAAGAGTGATCCCAAGTGACTGAGACTGGGAAAAGACTGGATATAGGCAGTCAGTGGTCTTTGAGATGGACTTTCCTTAAGAGATTTTAAAAGGCAAAAAATGGGAATTGGGAGAAGAATTTAATATAGGGTACAGAATGAATGAATGAATGAATGAATGAATGAATACTTTGGTCCATATTCTTTGGAGAGTAGGTTCTGTTTAGGGAGAAAATGAGAGAGAGACTTGGGAAGGTAAGATAGAATAATATCAGCCTGAATTTCTTTAAAAAATATGAAGATAACACTATCATAAAGTAAAATTTCAAATGGCACAAAAGAGAACACAATAAAAAGTGATCTCCTATGCTAGATCTGTTACCCAAGAGTGAAATTTATCATTTTCAATCATTTATTGTGCATTTTTCAAATTTTCACATATATATGCATATATACATCTATACATACATGCATAATATATATGCACTCTATATTATATATATATATATGTATTCTTTTCTTCACAAGTGGAGATATATTGTATGCACTGTTCTGTATTTTGATATTTTCTTTACTTAGCATATCTTGTAAATATTTTCCTATCAGCATAAATCTACTTTAGTCTTCTTATAGACTACATAATAGCACTCTCTGCATGTTCATATTTTATTTGATCAGATTCTTGTTGATGAACATTTAGCTTACTTTGTCTTTTGTTTTTACAAACAATGCTGCAAATAACACCCTTGAACATACATCTGTGCACAGATGTATATCTATAGCAGGATTTCTCAACTTCAGCACAAGTGACACTTTTGGTCAGATAATTTTCTGTTGTAGGGTGTCTATATATTGTAGGATGTTTAGTAATATCTCTGGCCTTTATCCACTAGATTCTAGTAGCACCCCCTGCACTGTTACAACAATCAAAAGTGTCTCCACACGTTGCCAAATGCCCCCTTGGGGCCAAGTCACCCAAAGTTGAATATTACCAATCAGTAGGACAAATTTCTAGTAATGGATTTGCTTCTAACTATGTTATACATTCACTTTCCAACACTACATGTTATCAAAATGTAATACTTATTACTCACGTTAATTTGCATTTATTCATGAGTGAAACTGAAGGTTTTTTCCTAAGTGTATTAAGCCATTTGTGATTCTTTTTCATTGAATTGTTGGTTATCTGCTTTCTTTTGCATAGAATGGTGATATTCTTTGATTCATAACAATACAAATTAATAGCGTTTTATCTGTCATATATGTTGCAAAATATTCTTCAGCTTTTGCCTTTGATCACTGTATTTTTTCTGTGCAGAACTTTATTTTTATTTTTTTCTGTGCAGAATTTAAAATTTTATATAGTAACATTTACTAATATTTACTACTAGAGTTTCTATATTTAGTTTCCTAGGCCTTTCATATTTTAAGACACCTACTCTCATCCATAGCCAGTGTTTACTTTTAATACTTTTACAATTTTATTTCATTTTCAAATCTATGATCTTTCTGAAATTAGTTCTGGTATGCAAAATGAGATATGGAGTTTTTATTTACATTTTCCTCCTTAAATGGGAGGTCAATTTCAATATAATTTTCCAATTTGCTATAACTCTTTAATTATATTAGTATTTGGTCTATTTGTGGGATAAAAAAATCTGTTTATTTGATATGTCTTCCAATTCCTATACCTAAATTACTATGGTTTATAATGTATATTATAAAGTTAATCCTTATTTATAACTCTTACTTCTAATAATTTTCCTACTTATCCTCACATGTTTATTTTCATATTTTATATGCACTTTGGAATAATTATGCCTTCAAGCTACAGTGGGAAATTGCATAGTTGCAACATACACTGACTGGCCTGCAAAACCTAAAATATTTACTACATTTTCCTTTATAGAAAATGTCTACCAACTATGACCTAAAGGGATTGTTCTGTACCTTGTGTGGGGGGCAATTTTAAAAACACTCATATTAGAGTCCCATAATATACCCTAGGTTGGGGTCCATACATGAGGGTTTTTTCTTTAAAGGATCCTACTTGATTCCAAGGATATCTAGTTTGCCATATTGTCCAAACTGACTAATATTCCTGAATCATATCTGCATGCCTTTGATGTTGATTTAAGTAGAGAGATACGTAGAGAGTTATTTCTTCTTTTTCTTGTATATATAAGAAATTAATCCCTGGTATGTTGTAGTACCATGATAAAGGTAGGTAATGCAATATAAAATGACAAGTCAACCATTAGGCTTATTTCTTAAGCAAAGCCAAAGTAAATTGTTTTCTCTGAAGCTTTTGTTTAGGAATTGGCTGAAATGAATGAATACAAATAATATTAGTTCTGTAAAGCAGTTATTTGACAGTTTTAAAACCCAACCTGGAATGATAAATGAATTTTGAAAAACACAATCAAATTTCATAGATCACTGAAAATACCTGTTAATCTATCATAGATTCATGAAGAATAGTATCTGATTGCATAATTGCACACATGCCCCCCCCACACACACACACAAACACACATGCACACATACATCCTACCGTTGTTATGGTATGTGTGGAAATTGAATCCTATGTATTTGAAAGTTACTTACCTTTATGTTTTGTTATTTGCAGATACCCTGTGTATTCTTAAGTCTTATGGAAAAAGCCTCTTAAAGCAGAATTGCAAGAAACTTTGTGTCAAAAAAAATTAGAATGAAAGTGGAAGAAACATGGAAGAGTAAAAAAAAAAGTAGGTATTTTGTTTCTCTTCTGATCCAATTTAAACGCCAAACTTAAAAGCATCATCTATTTAAGGACTTATACAGACTGGCCCATTGAAGGTAGAGGACACTGCTGATATGTTATTTGGGTGCAGGGGCATGGAATATATTTACTGGCCCTAAGGGCACAATAAAATCCAGGAGATATTTCTAAGTGAGGATGGCAGGTGAGGGTATTGACCCCATTAATGTTCATGAGAAACACCTAGATGTCAGAATGTTCTCGATAAAGCCATACTAATGTGTGCAGGATATGCTCAGGATTCCTGAAGGAAATGACTTCTTGTTATGCAAATAACATTACTATATAAGATGTGTGAGATTACATATGAATAGTTAGATTTATAATGAAATCTCCTGGTCAGGAAAGTAAATATAAATGCTAACTACTGCTTTAAGACTATTCAAGGTAAGAGGGGTTCAAGATGGGGGCATAGAATAATCCTAAAGCCACCTCCTTCCACAAACATAACAAACCCAAAGCTGCATATGGAACAATTCCCTCTGAAAAGGACCTAAAAGATAGCTGAACAGTGCCCCAAACAAAGGATAAAAAGGCCACTTTGAGATGGGTAGGAAAATCAAAGACATGGTCTTGCAAAAAAACCCACCTCAGATGTGGTAACCCACAATCCAGACGGATCTCATATACAAAGCTTGTCACTGAGGAGCAAGAGGTTTATGTCACATTTCAGGCACCCTAACCCTGGGAACTCACTAATGAGGCAAGTCCCTAAAGCATCTGTCATTGAAAACCAATGAAGCTTACTTCTAGGAGAACCATGGGGCTATAGGAAATGGAAAATCTATTCCCAAAGGGCTCATGCACAGACACATTGACCCGAGGACCCAGTGCAAAAGTAACAGTTTGAAAGAGATCTAGACCATATGTGAAGGAGACTCATTTGTTAATCTTAAAGCATCTGCCAAAGAGGCAGGGACCTGTTAGGACTCTTTCCAGGAGCAGAGGTACTGGCTGATACCATTTTGGCATTCTTCTTCTTCCAAGTTACTGATGTTGATGCAGGCTAGTGCCATTTTTTGCATTCCACTGCCCTTAGTGTGCTAACTCTGGTGGGAGTGGTCTGCTAAGGCCCCAGGATGCTGACACCCCAACCAAGCATGCCACAGCAGGGCAGCCCAGTACCCTGTCACTGTTCATGACACCTACAACCCACTCCACCTCAGCTCAGAGCCCAGCCCCACCAAAGCCAGGTCAGCCAAGCACTCTAATGTAACAGCTGCAGATTGCCCCACTAGTTTAGTCAGCTGAGTACCTGGTTCTTGAGTACCATAGTGGCAGCAGGCCTTGACATGACTGCAGCCCCTTGAGTACAGGGGATGCCCCTTGAGTACCTGGCTCCAGTGGCCAATAGGAAATTGTATTTCTGGGCCCCATAGTTCTGAAACAATTGCAGAGACAGTCTTTGGTAAGCTACCACCTCCAGGGTACTTCACAAACATCAAATTGAAACATATCCCCAGTCTTTATGTGAAAAAGGCTTATTTTATTATCCTGGAGCTTCAATCTGAAGGGCAGGCTTCAGGTTTGCCACACACCCAGAAGGTACAGAGATGCCCCCAGGGAACATGAGCAGGAAGACAACATATTAGTGACCTCCCTTGTCCTTGCCATAGTTTACAGATACTACCAGCCATTGGGTCAATGAAGAAATCAATGGAGAAATAAAAAAAAATATCTGGAGATAAATGAAAATATATCAGTTTCAAACATAACAGTTTGAAATGTATGGGATGCAACAAAACACTTTTAAGAGGGAAGTTTATAGTTACATACGCTTACGTTAAGAAATTAGAAAAAAATCTCAAATAATCTAACTTTGTACCTAAAAGAACTAGAAAAAGAAGAAGCCCAAACATAATACAATAAAGGAAATAATAAATAACAGAGCAGAAATAAATGAAATAGAAACTAAAAAGGTAATAGAAAAGATCAATGAAATTAAGAGCTGGTTCTTCCAAAAGATAAACAAAATTAACAAAACTATCTAGACTCATCAAGAAAAAAGAGAGAGAGGGCTCAAATAAATAAAAACAGGAATAAAAGAACTTACAACTGATTACCACAGAAATACAAACGATCATAAAAGACTACTCTGAAAAAATATTGGTCAAAAAACTGGACAACCTACAAGAAATGGATAAATTCCTAGAAGCATACAATCTTCCAAGACTGACTCAAGAAGAAATAGAAAATCAGAATAGATTGATTACTAGCAAGGATATTGAATCAGTAATGAAAATCCTCCCAAAAAACTAAAGTCTAGGACCAGATAGTTTCACTGGTGAATTCTATCAAACATTCAAAGATTTATTACCTATGTTTCTCAAACTCTTCCAAAAAACTGAAGAGGAAAGAATACTTCCAAACTTATTTTATGAGGTCAACATTACCCTGATATCAAAACCAGACAGGAACACTATGAAAAAATAAAATTATAGGCCAATATCCCTGATGAACATAGATGCCAAAATCCTTAACAAAATACTAGCAAACCAAATTCAACAATACATTAAAAGGATGATACACTGTGATCAAGTAGGATTTATTCCAAAGATGCAAGGTTGGTTCAACATCTGCAAACCAATGTGATATAGTGCATTAACAGAATGAAAGATAAAAATCATATGATCATCTCAATAAAATGCAGAAAAATAATTTACAAAACTCAACATCCATTTATGATAAAAACTCTCAACAAAGTGGGTATAGAGGGAATGTACCTCAACATAATAAAGGCCTTATATGAGAAACCCACCACTAACATCATATTCAATGGTGAAAATCTCAAAGCTTTTCCTCTGAGATAAGAAATAAGACAAGGATGCCTATTCTTGCCACTTTCATTCAACAAAGTATTGGAAGTCCTAGCCACAGCAGTAAGTCAAGAAAAAGAAACAAATGTATCCAAATCTAAAGAGAAGAAATGATATTGTGATGGCATGATACTACATATATATAAACCCCTAAAGATTCCACCCCCCAAAAAAACCTGAGAATAAATGAATTCAGTAAATTTTCAGGATATAAAATCAATATACAAAAATCTGTTTCATCTTTATACACTAATAACAAGCTACCAGAGAAATTAATAACCATGTTTACAATTGCATCAAAAAGAATAAATTTGCAGATGTTGAACCTTCTTTGAATCTTTGGAATAAATCCTGCTTGATCACAGTGTATTCTTGAATTTGGTTTGCTAGTATTTTGTTGAGGATTTTGGCATCTATGTTCATCAGGGATATTGGCCTATAATTTTATTTATTTATTTTTTCATAGTGCTCCTGTCTGGTTTTGATATCAGGGTAATGTTGGCCTCATAAAATACGTTTGGAAGTATTCTTTCCTCTTCAGGTTTTTGGAAGAGTGTGAGAAGCATAGGCAATAAGTCTTCTCTGAATGTGTGATAGAATTCACCAGGAATAAATTTAACTAAGAAGATGAAAGACCTGTATACTGAAAATGACAAGACACTGATGGCACAAAAATGAAGATGGCACAAATAAATGGAAAGATATTTCATGCTCATGGACTGGAAGAATTAATATTGTTAAAATGTCCATACTACCCAAAGCAATCTACAGGTTCAATGCAATCCCTATCAAAACCCCAAAGATATTTTCCACAGAACTAGAAAAAAATAATCCTAAAGGTTTTATAGAACCACAAAAGATCTTAAACAGCCAAAGAGATCTCGAGAAAGAAGAATAAAACTTGGGGTTTTGTACTCTCTGATTTCAAACTATACTACAAAGCTATAGTAATCACAATATTATGGCATTAGCATAAAAACAGATGCATATATCATCGAAACAGAATAGAGATACTAGAAATAAACGCACACATATATAGTCAATTAATTTACAACAAAAGAGGAAAGAATATACAATGGGGAAACAGTCTCTTCAATAAATGCTGCTGGGAAAACTGGACAGCCACATCAAAAGAATGATACTAGACTACTATCTTATACCATACACAAAAATTAACTTGAAGTAGATTAAAGACTTGAATGTAGGACCTAAAACCATAAAATTCCTAGGAGAAAACAGAGGCAGTAAGCTCCTTGAAATCATTCTTAGCAATGTTTTTGTGGATCTGATGCCAAGGTAAGGGAAACAGAAGCAAAAATAAACAAATGGGATGACACCAAACAAAAAGATACTGAACAGTGAAAGAAACCATCAACAAAATGAAAAGGCAACCTGCTGAATGTGGGAAGATATTTGCAAAACCTATATTTGATAAGGGATTAACATCCAAAACATAAAAAAAATACAACTCAACAACAACAACAAAAAAACCAAACAACTTGATTTAAAAATGGGAAGAGGATCTTAATAGAGATTTTTCCAAAGAAGACATGCATATGCCCAACAGGCACACGAAAAGTTCTTCAACATCACTAAAGTATCAGGGGAATGCAAGCCAAAATCACAATGAGATACCACCCTACACATGTGAGACTGGTTATTATAAAAAAGACAAGAAAAAGCACATGTTAGAGAGGATGTGGAGAAAAGGGAACACTGTTGGTGGGAATGTAAACTGGTGCAGCCACCATGGAAACCAGTAAGGAGATTTCCCCCAAAATTAAAAATATAACTACCGTATATGACACATATATTGAACTTCTGGATGTTTTCCCAAAGAATATGAAAACACCAATCCAACAAGGTATATGTACCCATATTACCCCTATGTTTATTGCAACATTATTCACAATAGTCAAGATATGGAAATAACCTAAGTGTCTATGGATGAACATATAAAGTAGATATGGTGTGTGTGTGTGTATGTATACACACACACACATACATACATACATACAATGGAAAACTATTCAGACATAAAAAAAGAAAGAAAATTTGCCATTTATGAGAACATGGATGAACCTTGATGGTATTATGCTAAGTAAAATAATTCAGATGGAGGAGGACAAATACTTTATAATTTCATTTATGTGAAGAATCTAAAGAACAAAACAAAGATATAAAACAAAACAAAAACAAACAGATACAGAGAATAGGTTGATCGTTACCAGGGGGAAGGTGTTGGAGGGTGAGCAAAATAGGTGCAGTGGCTGAATTGAATGGTGATAGTTGGTAAGTAGACTCATGATGATGATCACTTTGTACTGTATACAAACATCAAATTATAATACCATATACCTGAAACTTACATAATGTTATATACCAATTTTATCTCGATAAAGACTATTGAAATTTTTCTTAATCAAATAATATAAACATACTTTTTATAAGTTTTTAAAAAGAAAGCCCAACATATACCTACTAAAACCTGGAAAAGTCTATCATAGCTCAGTTAAATCTAGATCTCATTTCTGAAATACCATGGCTACCACTAACAATATACCACCAGATTCAGCAAAGTGTTCAATATCTGTTCACCCAAGGACTGTGCGTACTTTGATTCTGCTAGGCTGCCACATGTAATGATGAGAACTGGTTAACATTAGTCCCTCTCCAGGATTAAGAAACCCAGACAAGTAATGATAATTATTAACAATGACCAATGGCCCAGCATTTGTATAAACATTTTAGAAGACAGAGAAAATGAGATAACAGCTATCTAGCATTCCTAGAATGTAAGAGTAAATGCCCTATTTGGTAGTTAGAGCTTGTAACATCAGCCTCAGTGTCTAAATAGTGGATCCAGACACCACACCTTCACAGAAGGTGAATGAATAATGAAGCTGGGAGGCGGAGATTGTAATGTTATCCCAGGATTGTGGAGAGAAGCGGTAAGAAAAGCACAGTTAAAATCTTTAAAACAGCACCTTCCATTATCCTTAAATTAGGATGTTGACGTGTCTTATCCTTGTAAATGTCCTAATGACATATATCAAAAATGAAGTTCTCTCAATCTCAACCCTAAAGTGTCCTTCCCTTATTTAGAGGAGATTTACATAAAGCATTTAGCACGGTTCCTGGTACAAACTATGCACTAAATGGCCTTGGTGGTGGTTTTCATTAGGAGCAGCTGCTGATTTAGAATTTCCTATTCTCTGCAATTGGGGAAAATTTTTCTTCTTACCAGGGCTTCCTCTTAAGACTTTCCATTTCTCCTTATAGAGAAGAAGGTGATAAGCCTAGAAAAAAATTCCTAAAATACCAGTCACTCTGAAGAAGTCTACTTAGGCTCACTGTATTAATGGTCTTTACCTTCAGCACATGGCAAAAATCTTGGCAAAATATCAGCTTCCAAGTGTATTTATTTACCTTCAAAATCATTTGGGGCCTATATTAGGAGACAGATTTTATCATGCCAATGATTTTAGAACTCCGTGGTCCAACAGTGAATTAGGAGAAAGCAAGGTGACTGGAAACATTCTGAAGCAAGCTGAACCAAACCCTTAATTTCTGTAGAGTGCATTAAAAATATCCCCATTGAGGATGATATTAGCATTGTGTTGTCCATATATGGCTTTTATGATCTCGAGGTATGATCCTTCTATCCCTACTTTCTTGAGGGTTTTTATCAAGAAAGGATGCTGTATTTATTTTGTCAAATGGTTTCTCTGCATCTATTGAGAGGATCATATGGTTCTTGTCCTTTCTTTTATTGATGTGATGAATCACGTTAATTGTTTTGTGGATATTGAACCAGTCCTGCATCCCAGGTATAAATCCCGCTTGGTCATGGTAAATAATTTTTTAAATGTATCGTTGGATCCAGTTGGCTAATATCTTGTTGAGGATTTCTGCATCCATGATGATCAGGGAAATTGGTCTATAGTTCTCCTTTTTACTGGGGTCTTTGTCTGGGTTTGGAATGAAGGTAATGCTGGCTTCATAGAAAGAGTTTGGAAGGTTTCCTTCCATTTCTATTTTTCGGAACTGAGAGCTTTCCCCCTAAGGTCAGGAACAAGACAGGGATGTCCACTCTCGCCACTGTTATTCAACATACTATTGGAAGTCTTAGCGTCTGCAATCAGACAACACAAAAAAATAAAAGGCATCCCAATCCGCCAGGAGGAGGTCAAACTTTCACTCTTCGCAGATGACATGATACTCTATGTGGAAAACCCAAAAGATTCTATCAAAAAACTGCTAGAATTGACTAATGAATTCCCCAAAGTCTCAGGATACAAAATCAATGCACAGAAATCAGTTGCATTCCTATACACCAACAATGAAGCTACAAAAAGAGAAATCAAGGAATCGATCCCATTTACAGTTGCACAAAAAAAAAACATAAAATACCTAGGAATAAATCTAACCAAAGAGATGAAAAATCTATACACTGAAAACTATATAAAGCTTATGAAATAAATTGAAGAAGACACAAAAAAAACGGAAAAAGATTCCATGCTCTTGGAGAGGAAGAACTAATATTGTTAAAATGTCATACTACCTAAAGCAATCTACATATAAAATTTAATCCCTATCAAAGTAACACCAGCATTCTTCACAGAGCCAGAACAAATAATCCCAAAATTTGTATGGAACCAGAAAAGACCCCGAATAGCCAAAGCAATCTTGAAAAAGAAAACCAAAGCAGGAGGCATCACAATCCCAGACTTCAAGCTATATTACAAAGCTGTAATCATCAAGACACTATGGTACTGGCACAAGAACAGACACTCTCATCAATGGAAGAGAATAGAGAACCCAGAAATGGACCCACAAACGTATGGCCAACTAATCTTTGACAAAGCAGGAAAGAATATCCAATGAAATAAAGACAGTCTTTTCAGCAAATCGTACTGGGAAAACTCGACAGCGACATGAAGAAGAATGAGCCTGGACCACTTTCTTGCACCATACACAAAAATAAACACAAAATGGATGAAAGACCTCAATGTGAGACAGTAAGCCATCAAAATCCTCGAGGAGAAAGCAGGCAAAAACCTCTTTGATCTTGGCTTCAGCACCTTCTTACTTAACACGTCTCTAGAGGCAAGGGAAACAAAAGCAAAACTGAACTACTGTGACCTCATCAAAATAAAAAGCTTCTGCACAGCAAGGAAACAGAAAAACTAAAAGGCAACCGACAGAATGGGAGAAGATATTTGCAAATGACATATCAGATAAAAGGTTAGTATCCAAAATTTATAAAGAACTTACCAAACTCAACAGCCAAAAAACAAATAATCCAGTGAAGAAATGGTCCAAAGACATAAATAGACACTTCTCCAAGAAAGACATCCAGATGGCCAACCGACACATGAAAAAATGCTCAACATCACTCATCAGGGAAATACAAATCAAAACCACAATGAGATACCACCTCACACTTGTCAGAATGGCTAACATTAACAACTCAGGCATCAACAGATGTTGGCGAGGATGTGGAGAAAGAGGATCTCTTTTGCATTGTTGGTGGCAATGAAAGTTGGTGCAGCCACCCTGGAAAACAGTATGGAGGTTCCTCAAAAAACTAAAAATAGAACTACCCTATGACCCAGCAATTGCACTACTAGGCATTTATCCACAGGATACAGGTGTGCAGTTTTGAAGGGACACATGCACCCCCATGTTTATAGCAGCACTATCAACAATAGCCAAAGTATGGAAAGAGCCCAAATGTCCATCGATGGATGAATGGATAAAGAAAATGTGGTATACACACACACACACACACACACACACACACACACACACACAATGGAGTATTTCTCGGCAACCAAAGACTGAAATCTTGCCACTTGCAACTACGTGGATAGAACTGGAGGGTATTATGCTAAGTGAAATTAGTCAGTCAGAGAAAGACAAAAATCATATGACTTCACTCATATGAAGACTTTAAGAAAGAAAACAGATGAACATAAGGGAAGGGAAACAAAAATAATATAAAAACAGGGAGGGGGACAAAACAGAAGAGACTCATAAATATGGAGAACAAACTGAGAGTTACTGGAGAGGTTGTGGGAGGGGGGATGGGTATGGGACATTAAGGAATCTACTCTTGAAATCATTTTTTCACTATATGCTAACTAATTTGGATGTAAATTTTAAAAAATAAAAATTAAAATTAAATTAAATTAAATTAAATTAAATTAAATTAAAAAAAATATCTTTGCTCATGTAGCTTGAAACAGTTCCTGAACTACTGCTGCTATGAAAGCTACAGTGACAGTAAATGAGAAACACAGCATATATCAACCTTTTTAGAATCTGGCATTTCTGTTGCTAAACTCTCCAGAAGCCAGCTGTGTCTATCCTCTGAAACAGGCAGTCAGGCTTAAAGTACATAATAACTGTTCAATAAGCACCTGCCAAATTCCTTCCTTCCTTCCTTCCTTCCTTCCTTCCTTCCTTCCTTCCTTCCTTCCTCCAGCAAAGAGTTACTGAGTACCAACTCTGGTCCAGGTAATGTACTGAGAGCTTGAGAAAAAGTGCTGAACATAAGACAGACAGGGCCTCTGCCCTTAAGTAGCTTACATTTCTGTGGATAAGATCACACAATAAATAAATAAATATATATATATTATGTAATCTGAGTTAATACTATATTTTATGGAAAAATTAAACAAAATAATGGGATTGAGTATTTCTGAAAGGGGTAGGGGTTGCTACTTTATATAAGTGGGTCAAGGAAGAATTTTCAGATGAGGTGATGATTGAGCTGAGACTGGAAGGAGGCTTGAAAAATATTACCCATGGTTAGGGGGGCGAAGTCATGGTAACAGTAGTACCCTCTAGCATCAGGATGCAGATAGTAGCAAAACAGACATAATTTCACAGGGTGGATGGAGACAAGAAGCTCAGCAACTGAAGCAAAGCTGAAAATTCCGACTTTTGATCCAACAAGACATTAAAAATCAGGCAAGGAGTCAGGATCCAGGTCACTTCATGTCCCCAGATTTGATCTGAATCCAAGGCAGCAATATTTGATCTTTGGCTGTTTTTAATTTTTAATTTTTCTTTTCTCTTCCCTTCGCTTTTCTTTGTTGTTTTCTTTTTTCTTCTCCTCTCTTCCCTTCCTTTTTTTCTTTTTTGGCAACAACCATTTATTAAGCACTTACTATGTGCCAGAGACATTGTGCTAAATCTTTATACACTATCTCATTTAATCTTTTAAAACAATCCAGTGATATAAGTACTGCTATTATTCCCCTTGTACAGATGTGCAAATTGGGATCCAAGTTCATATAGTTACATGGTGGTGGAATTCAAATGTGAACAGAGACATCTGAGTCTAGAGCCCAATCTTAACCATAGCACTTTTATATTTCTACCCCAAATGCTGCTACCTAGCAAAGCAACACAATACATAGGAATTGGAGTAAAGGACTTTGAGTTTAGCTCTCACTCAGACATCAATTAGTCATTAGAGAATAGACACTTTGTTTAATCTCTTCCTGACACACTTGTAATAGTTCTCAATTGCTTTAAGGCTAAAATCAAAGTTCCTTAGTCTGGCATTTAATGCTCCTATTCTATGTTAGTTCATTTTTTTTCCTACTCAGGCAGCTTCTTTTGATTTTTATTTTTAATATTTTTTTTTCTTTTGAGCACAAGTGACACTGAGCCTACATTTAGGCACATGCAGGGCCACTGTACATAGAAAGATGTGCCAGAGGTCCTCTGATTATTATTATAGTAGGTCAGAGAGATTAGAGTTCTCAACATGTTTTACAAGGTTTTTTTACACCTTCTCCTCTGTCCCTTGTCAAACAAAAATCATTAATTTATGTTACTATAGAGCAATACCCTTCTATGCATTTTCCAAATACAAAGTAATCAAAATATGAAGCAGTATCATTCTAATTTGTGTCTCCTTTTAAAAAACAAAGTTATGGGGTAACTGAGTGGCTCAGTCGGTTAAGTGTCCAACTTCTGCTCAGGTCATGGTCTCACAGTTTGTGAGTTCGAGCCCAGCGTCTGGGTTGACAGCTCAGAGCCTGGAGCCCGCTTCAGATTCTGTGTCTCCCTCCATCTGCCCCTCCGCTGATTGCACTCTGTCTCTCGCATTGTCTCAAAAATAAATAAACATTAAAAACAAATTTTTAAAAAACAAAAGAAAATAAGAAACTTGTCGAGGAAGAGCAAAGTTATAAATGCACAACATCTAGAAGCTGTAGTTGGTGAACTTTCAGTTTTTTTTCTTTCTTCCATTCTATCTGGTGTTGCTATGGGAATGCAACACAAAGTGGCAGAGCTTGATTCAGTAAAATCGATGTAACTTCCAGGTGTGACTATAGCAGTATGTAGTCTGTAATTTTTTCTTGCAAAACTGTAATTAGATATGGGGGGGGGAGGTGGAGGAAGATGGAATACAAAGTGGAGTGAAATGGGGGAGGGGATGAATTGTTACAAGAATGAGGGTGAAGATGAAAGAGATTAACATTAAAGTTTTGATTCACATATTGCAATTAGCTGGCACTCAAAATTCAAAGAAGTGAGTAGATAGCCATTCTTTTCCCCCTACTCCCCTTTCCCATACTCACACATACTTCCCTGAGTGCTATGTTTTATGAAAGACACAGAGAAAGAGAAGGACTCTTGTTTACCCACTGTTGCCAGGATATCATGTTTTACAGTTGGGAAGAGCATAGGGGTTGAAGTTTTGGTGCTGTCACTAGATATGTATTTCTTAGGCAACTCAGTTAACATCCTTATGCCTAGCTTTCCTTATCTTAAAATGTGAATAATCTCTTTTTTGATAATTATTCTTTTTTTTTAGAGGAGGGGAGTGAGCAGAGGGAAAGGGAGAGAGAAAATCTTAAGCAGGCTCCGTGCTCAGCGCAGAACTCTGACATGAGACTAGATCCCACGACCCAGGAATCATGACCTGAGCTAAAATCAAGATTCAGACATTCAACCAAAGGTGCCCTTTGTTGATTATTCTAAGTAACACCTGAAGTACTCTTCCTTTCTTTTTTTTCCCCTCCAATAGATTTTCCAGCCTCGTATCCTAGGTTAACCTAACAAGCTAGTTTGTGTGAAGGCTGCTCTTTTCATAAAATATTTGCGGTCTAAATAAAGCCATCAATGATTTAACTCTTCCACCGACTTAATAATCAATCATGTATTTATTAAATGGTGCAGGTGCTCTGCAGTATAACACATAAGTAAGTATATGCCCTGTAGGAACTATATGGCTAAAGAGACCTAAAACAGTAAAAAATAAAAAGGAAACTTAATGTATAGGATAGCTAACTATACAATATTATGGCAAAGAGCTTAAGTACCATCTGAATTTCAAGGGCAGGATGATAGATTTGTCATGAAGTACTTAGAAAAGACTTTATGAAGATGGTGGCACATGACAGAGTGATGAAGGTTGGGTTTGGGCAGGTAGAAAGAACAATGGAAAGCATTCTGGTCAAGGAAAGCAATAGAGGTAAAGGAAAGGCATAATATGGGCCTTCCCAACATTTAGCAGGTCAGAGGGAATAAAATCTTAAGCAAAAGAGTGATGTCCTTTGATGTGGATAGTTACTGGCTGTACCCACACAGGTAGTTAGTCAGTTGTGTCCATGGGGCACAGTAGATGCCTCAGTTTGTACCCTCAAGTGCCAGAAAACACCTCAAGAATGAGGCACTAAGTCAAACAAGTCTACATCATATTGGCAAAGAGGCCAATATTCCTGGCAGTCTTTAGAAAGAAGTCTATTTAAAAAATGTGCTCCAATTTTCATTTCTTTCAGTGCAAATCAATAACTCTAAATGACTGTAGGAGGGAGAAGCTACAAAATGAGTGGCTCCATGTCAGAACAAAATTGATTTCAGGAACTGCAAGGGACCACTATAAGTCCCTGAGTACCAGGAGAATGTGCTGGTAAAAGACCCACATACAACTGTGCTTAAATGTAAGCACTAGCTTGAAAATGAGACACGGGATAGCCTACTTCCAGATGAGGGGATGTAAGATGCAAATGACAAAGGCTAATACAAATAAGTCTTATTAGTCTGATGTACTCTTCTTAAAGGTCTTTCCCTAACATAAGAGAAGTTAGGGTATGCATGAGTTCTTCAGATTTTTTTTAACAAACCAAAAAGAGAGAGATGATTCTTTACCTGTTCAGAAGAGGTACCAGCAATGCTCCAGTTATTGGCTAGCAAACTAATTTTTCTTAAAACCGTACAGCCACAGCCTGCCCCCATATATCCAGCACATCTCTGTTGCTAATTCCAAGAAGATCATATGAAAAAAAAGAAGGCTCAATATTTCTCATGAAGAACCCCTCAGAGTATGCATCCTAGTGATTGCGGGTCAGTAACTAACAACTCTATTGGTACCATTATATCCAAGTGAAATAGGTTTTTAATCTGTCATGTTTATTGGAGCTTACCTCCAGGTTGCTAAGCTTGAGATACATTTCTTCTCTATGATGCCTACAGCTCGGTATTGTTAACCATCATATTTGGACTCATCCTGACAGCTTCATGAGAATGCTATAAACAGTAACAATAAGTAATCTCAATAATGCCTCAACGCCCCTCCTATGGGAGCACCCAAGGCATGTGCCAGCATTCACTAATTAATCTGTACTGTATACAGTGTTTTAGAGTGGTAGGCAGCTATTATCAGGTCCCTTTTTTTCTTATCTATGGCAGCAATAAATACTAATGCAGCACTCTATCTGTCTTGTCTCTGTAGCCAAGTTTACAAAAGAGTTCACATGAAGCACCTTAAAAATGATTCATATGTGATGGATGTGAATTACCTAAGTAGCAACACAGAAATGATTATACCCAGACCTCATAGAACTTCACACTTCACCTCCCAATCTTAAAAGTCAGGGCCATCTCAGTTTCTAACCAGTTCAACCTGATAGGCTTGATGACAAACTATGGATGTCTGGGGTCTGCAACAAATCATACTCCCTTTCTGTCCACTCTCTTCCCTACCACCACCCATGGACCATATAACTTAGTGAAATTAGGTTAAGATAGATACCAACAATACATAATTTGTGGGACCTGGTACAAAATGAAAATGCAGGATCTGTTGTTCAAACTTATTAAGAATTTCAAGAAATCAACAGAGTAGTAAACAAAGCAACTGCACAGGTCACATGACCATGATGCCAGCCCTGCCAAGAATGTTCCTAAATAAATAAATTTCCTTTAGAATATAATTAAGGCATGATATTTTCAAAAGCAACTTTAGCAAAATTAAGGGGAAACTAAGTGAAATAATTACAATAAAAATAATGTAAAGTTAAATTTCTAAAGTGTGTTTCTGATTGTAAAAATATCAAATAAAAGCAATGTGTGTGTTTCCTTAGATCTCAAAGTCCCTTAAGATGATTGTCTTAGCCAGTTCAGGCTGTTATAACAAAGTGCCATAGACTGGGTGGTTTATAAACCAATTTGTCACACTTCTGGAAATTGGAAGTCTGAGATCAGGGTGCAGGTATGGTTAGGTTCTGGTTAGAGCCTTCTGAGAATTCTGTAGATTTTTTCTTCTTATTTTATCCTAAATTGGCAGAAAGAGGGTGAGAGAGCTCTCTGGGATTTATTTTATAAGAGCACTAATGCCATTAATGAGGGCTCCACCATCATGGCCTAATTACCTTCCAAGGTCCCAACACCTAATATCTCATATTGGGAGTTAGGATTTCAATATATGAATTTTGTGGGAATGCAAATATTTAGTCCATAGCAATGATCACGTTTTGATTAGGGAGAATAGGTTCATAGAGAAGCACTGTATGCTTCCCACCCTCCATATCCCAGATCACCTCTCAGTTCTATGACCCCTAGGCATCATCCTGCCTAGATAGTTCTTTGCAACTGGTCTTTCCTTCCCCACTTGGTCCCATCTAAACACATATGACAATTATACAAACTAAAAGATTTCAAAGCTTGTTCCTCACTTACTCGAACAGACTTTGCACTCAGAAGAAATTCCAGACCTGAGTCCCTTCCTAGTTCACTGAAGAACTACAGGATACTGGTAATTGACACCTTAGGAGCATCTACTCTTTAACCTACATCTTTCTGGTTTGGACTATTATTAGCTTCACCCACCTCATTCAAGTGAACCCCTCTAGCTACCTATCTACACTCAGAGGAACAGTCCACCTTCCACTTTTGTCATATCCTAACTCAGCAACAGCAAATATACATGCAAGAAAAATAAATTATTTTCCTTTAGACCTTCAGGGATTTTAAGCACTTTCTATCTCAGCTATATCCTCCTAGCTAGCTTTATGAATTATCCAGTAGCATGAGGGCCTTTTGAAGCAGGATACCTAAAGCAATAAAAAAATCATACTTCTTAGAAATTATCTGATACAATGGTTTATAATTTTTGTAAAAACATATAGACCTCTTTGGTCAAATGGAATTGTATGTAGGATGAAAACGTGAAAGAAGATAAAAGTTGAACTGCTCTTGTTGAAAACAAGGGGTTGGGGGTGTATGTGAGTGATAAACTCTTGGCCACCAGAATTCCTTCTAATGTTGTCTCTGCTGAATGCCTAAGGCTATGAAGAAAGCCACAGAATTATGGTAAATAAGTAAAACCTTATTACTTTTTACAGATGATGAAACTGAGTCCCAGAGAAGGGAAATGAGTTACCCAGGGTTAGTGTCAGTCAGTAGCACTGGGGAGGCTATTAGAACCCAGAATTTCCTCCCAATTCAGTATATTCCAGGAGTACCTTTTATCTACCAAATGAGCCAGAGCTGGATGTGAAAAAACAGCTGCACTCTCTCCTCTATGCCCTTCTCTATGGCCCACAACAGGACAGACCTGCAGAAAGACAATTTACCATGCTTTCTGTAGATTACTGTGGTGCACAGAAAAAAGTACTGATTCCCAACTCATTTGTATACCCTTCCTTTTGCCCCAGAAAGCAACTTTGAATCACTTTAGATAAATACAAGAACAAATACTGTTAGATTTCACAGTGCCTTTCCACTTTATCAAATTTTCCCCCCTCTGGTAGCTTTTCACTAATAGAGAAAACTGACTCCTACTCACAGTACACTCTTTGGCAGAGAAGACTCTCAATGAATGAAAAATAGGAGTGGCTAAAACCAAATTTAACTCCTTATATTTCCTACCAGGAGACGAGGTTCTGAAGCCAAATGTTAGAAGGTCAAAGTCACTGTTCTAGGTCTCAGAATGACATAGAATTATTGGAGAACACACCTAAAACAGTTTCTAAATGATCGGTAAGGTTTAACCCTTCTAGAAAAGCTACAGAGCATGGAAAGTTTAGCACTTAAGAAATGACTCCATTCTCTTGGGGGGGGGGGTGTAAAGAATCACAGACACTCCAGTATAGAGAGGGAATACCTGTATAGAAAGCATGTGAACCAGGGAGAGACTGTCCCACACTCGAGTCCCCTGAAGAAAGTGTCCCAGTGATTTTAAGCATATTTAAGATACAAATAATAGAGGGTGACTATTCTTTCCTCTGCCTTTCCCATATCCAAGCTATAGTGTAGGTAAGACTTGACCATATCCACCTGCTGCAAGGAGAAGTAAAGCCCTGTTTCATACTCCCAACCTCATCAACTTTTCTTTCATAACAGTCATAATACCCATAACTACTTGTAAAATATATGTTTTGTCTGCCAGACTGGAAACTCCATGAGGACAGGAACTATGTCTGTCTTGTGTATCACCACATCTCAAGCACATAGTACCTAGCAAGTCTTCAAGAAATATGTATTGAATTAAATTGAATCTATGCTTCAAAACATCTATGGTTTTGTGGATCATGATGGCAAGAATGGAAAAATTACTTCTTCATGCTGCTTACTTATGAGTTGAAGACTTATTATTAATGATTGAAAATCACTGTGGTTTTCCTCTTCTCTAGAGTCAATGTCTGCTATGTGAAACATGTGCTTATCTATAGAGTGCTTTAGAGGTAACACTATTTCTCTGTGAATCTATTTTACACATACAGTATTTTTTAAATAGGTTGCCAGTTGAATTAATTCAGTTTGACCTATTGGCCCAGGGCAGAGAGAAAGAATATCCCCTCAACTCTTTCTCCAATGTAACTGTCCCTGGACACCTTTTGATTTCCACAGCCTAATTTTGTCAGTTTGGAACACGACCTAATTCCCATCCTCCTCACTCTTGCTCAATTCACTGTTCAACAAAAACAGTAATTTTATAGAAAGTGCAAAGAAGAGAAATAGAGAGGAAAAATAAATTAAATTATGAGCTATGCTAAGAAAACATAATCCGGATGTGCTAGTGTCCAGATCGGCATGTTTGACTGTTGATTGGGGGTAAGTGAATCTATGATTCACATTACCAGGAAAATGGGAAAATCAGAAACACATTAAAACATATACTATTGATACAGTTTATGGTAGAAAAATAAACATTTATACTCATATTGATGAATACTTCTGTTCTATTTAGAAATGTAACCTTACTTTTTGGATTCATTGTTCATTTTATACTAAGCCAGTTAGTTTAGCTAGAGTAGCAAAACAAAGAAGCCGAATAAAGTTTCTCAACCTTTTTTCTGAGCCTAGGTACAGGAATTCCTTGTAATAGAGGAGATAAAACAATTATGTAATTCTTTTTCATGTGGAGTGTTTTGCTAGGGATTTTGCCACTAAAGAAAATGCCAAAATATGACATATAAAATATCTAAATTTTCAATTGTATGAAAATTGTATGTTTTCATTCCAATTTACATGGGCTTTCCTAACTTGGTTATCTGCTCCTCCTCAGGGCTCCTACAGAACCTGTGTTTTTGTCTATAGTAGCACATCACCATACTGCAATATAAATGCCTATTGACCTGTTAGTCTCCTCAACTAGCCAACGATATCCTTGAGAACAGGGCCAAGACTTCCTCATCTCTGTAACCTCTCAACCATGCACAGAGTACATAAAGAAAGTGACTTTTCATTATGGTAGCTGTGGGAACTACATATTCATATATTGGAATTGTTGAAGGCATTATTTAACTCTTCTTTTGCAATTGCCTTCAGAACCCATTTACAAACCACTCCCCAAAAAAGAAGTTACATTACTTATGACCACACCTGATACACTATCTAGGAATAATGAATTGCTAAAGGATGGTTCAAAATATAGTCCATATATAAATATTATGCTGCACAAAAATGAATCTCTTTTTCTGATGCTGAGCTTTGGGAGTCATCATTGTGACCTCTGATCAGAATTTGACAAGTATGGATTGCTACTTGACAGAGAACTCCTTCTAAATAAAATGCTAAATTAATTGAAAAACTGAATTTTGTAAATCGGACATCAGAAGAATTTGGCATCATTCTAATGATACTCTTGTAGCTCTATTAGCTGATGAATATAGGGACGGGAGTAGATGATGTGGGAAACACCTATCTTTTACTCATTTACCACAAATCTACTATATAGGTACCTTTAATTGGTGAATGATCAGTGCCTAGGACACACCCCAAAGTTCTTCCCTTCTGAGAAATTACTACATAACTATCAATATGATAATTAAAACATTGTTTTGTGTGTTGATGTTTCCTTTGTTAAAATAAATGTTCTCTTTGCATGAAGATAAGTTATGTAGTGTTCTTATGGTTTTATTAATTTTCACTGCATTCTGGAGTGCTCCATCTTTTAAGTATAAAGCAATCTAGAGAAATTGACCAACAAACTTATAGATAGCTGAAGCATACTCTTTTGGCTTCCTTAGAAGTTTTTCATGTGAAGCTTATGAGCAACAACAACAAAATATCTATTTTCCAAAATGTCAATTTTATCTTTAAATTAGTCACTTTAGAGCAAAGAAAACTTTGCTTTTCTTAAATGTTTATCCCACTCTACATATGTTAAGGGTATAATAAATTTTCACAAAATGCATTTTATAACTAGCATATTTTATATTGTAAAACCATAGACAATTTAGGCCCCACCAGGAATTTTATATTAGGTTTTGAGAATTCAGATATTCTCCAACTTTTACACACACACAGAGCTCATTCAGCATTGCTTGTATAGTATATATTTGCTATAATATGTACAATATAGAGAGCTAAATAGTGTGGCTGATTGGTACATGTTATTTGTCAAGCCATATGTATTATAGTTGTATCTTAATATATATTCTGTTTATAGTTTACTATAAGTTCAATACCAGATAATGTCTTATTTACCTTTGCATAACCAATGTATAGAGTCTGGCACGTAGTTGTATTAGCAGTTACCATTTATTGAGTGCCTTCTATTGCCAGGCACACATACATACTTTCCTGTTGAATCCTCACTATATTCTTGCAAAGTAGGTATGAGAGCTCAATTATACAGTTGAAGAAGCTATGACAATTAGCAGTTGAATAACTTTCTCAGAGTCAGAGAATAAACTGTGATATGGGAAACTAAACCCAGGTCATTTGATTGCAAAGCCCATGTTCTTCAGCACTGTGGTAGACTGCACAGGGTAAATGTTTGTTGAACTGAACTGTTAGGCTGAACATCAAAAAGTTAAAGTCCCTTTCATGAACTAGGTTTTATTTATAATTTTTCATTAAGAGCCAAAAAAATTGCTGTTTTTATTCTCTTTTGGTAACTTCAGCTCAGATAGTTGAATATAAATGACTATTCACCATAAGTGAGTTGTACTTTTCTGTACCTCCATATCTGGAATTATAGCAAATGCTATGTAATTACACATCATACTTTTAAATTTAGTTAAAAATAATAAAATCAGCCTTTTTTTACTATTAAGACATACTTATTATACCTCTTTTTAAAAGCCCAGAGGAGTAGAACTACTCTTATGATCCAATAAGAGAATAAAAGTATTTACCCATTTGATTCTAAAATAAGCTGAAAAAAAGAGAAAGTAAATTGTATGAAAATCAGAAAAGGTCTATATAGATTGGAGCACATTAATATTTATGTATGACTAATAGTGAATTAAATCAAGGCAAGATGTGATACAAATACTCATTGTAATAGGACCATAATCAATGAACTTATAAATGGCCTTTTCAAGACCTTAGAAAACATCATCTTCAGTATTCCCATGCATTGTACATTTCACATTTGAAGCATATTAAAAAAAAGGCACATATGAAGTTGTTAAAATTAACTGGTAACCTTTTATAAGGGTACACACATTCCCCTAAGATACTTATTTCCAAAGATACTTATTTCCCTGTGTATTGTACACCCGATTCTAATTAGCAGCAGATAATGCTCTGATTGTTAAACATATTGACCAAAGTGATGAATTTGATAATTTAAATTTTTTTAGTTATGAATCTATATTACATATCTTATGAAATCTTTGCAAAAATATAGGGCTCACTTAACAGGCTCATCTTACCAGCAGAGACTTTATTTTGGGGATATTTTAGACATTTGGGAAGATGAGCACTCTCAAAACAATGAGAAATTATTATTTTAAATAGAATAATTATTAAATTTACTAAGTTATAATGTTTTCCTTTAAACTTTTAATTATTTATCTTCTTCTTCCCACTATTACAATATTTACCCCTCCATGGGGCACCTGGGTGGCTCAGTCAAGCATTCAACTCTTGATTTCGGCTCAGGTCATGATCTCACAGTTCATGAGATTGAGCCCCACATCCGGCTCTGTGCTGATGGCAAGAAGCTTGCTTGGGATCCTCTCTCTCCCTCTCTCTGTGCCCCTCCCTTGCTCATGCTATTTCTTTCTCTCTATAAAAATTAATAAACATTAAAAAAGTAAAAATAATAATATTCACCCTTCCTTATTTAGTAACTTTAATTACTTTATAGCACATCCAAAAGAATGAACATTTATTAAGCACCTTCTACATGATAGTTACATATAAAATTTAATGCTCAAAATTTCATTTTATAGTTAGGACAGAGGCAGGTGGAGAAGAAACAAGAGGAGGAAAAGTGAGATTCGTGCTGACCACTATGCTAGGTACTTTTCACATTACTTACCTAGTCCTCACAATCTGGTGAGATCATCATTTTGGAGATGACAGAAATAAGGATCGGTGATACCAACTTCCCTAAAGCCACAAAGCTAGTTAGTGTCTGAGGGAAGGATTTGAATACAGGTCTTTATGATTCCAAAACCTATGCTCTGTTCAGCACACATCAATGTCTCTTTCTCTAAGACATGTAGAGCAGAATACATCTCTGAATTCTTATATTTAAAAACCCCAGGGCACAGAAATATTAGAAAACTAGTCTGAAATCACATAATAAGTTAATGAACGTGCTGGAACTAAGACCTAGGAAAAGGAATCCTAAAGCAGTATTTCCCACTGGACATCATGTAACATAGAATATATGTGCCAGTTCTAAGAAGGCAGAACAGTCCTCATCAATTAAATGTAAAATTTAGACTAATGAGACTCTGAGGTTGACAACTTAAATATAGGAATCATTTATGATAACAGCTTTGTAATACAGCTTGAAGTCCGGGATTGTGATGCCTCCTGCTTTGGTTTTCTTTTTCAAATTTCTTTGGGTATTTGGAGCCTTTTCTGGTTCCATATAAATTTTAGGACTGTTTATTCTAGCTCTGTGGAGAATGCTGGTGGTATTTTGATAGGAATTGCATTGAATACGTAGATTGCTTTGGGTAGTATCAACATTTTAACAATATTTGTTCTTCCTATCCAGGAGCATGGAATATTTTTCCATTTTTTTTGTATCTTCTTCAATTTATTTCATAATTTTTCTATACTTTTCAGTGTATAGAGTTTTCATCTCTTTGGTAAAGTTTATTCCTAGGTATTTTATGTTTTTGGTGCAATTGTAAATGGGATCGATTCCTTGATTTCTCTTTCTGTAGCTTCATTATTGGTGTATAGGAATGCAACCGATTTCTGTGCATTGATTTTATATCCTGAGACTTTGCTGAATTCATGGATCAGTTATAGCAGTTTTTGGTGGAATCTTTGGGGTTTTCCATACAGTGTATCATTTCATCTGTGAAGAGTGAAAGTTTGACTTTCTCCTGGATGATTTGGATGCTTTTTATTTCTTTGTGTTGTCATATTGCAGAGGCTAAGACTTCCAATACTATGTTGAATCAGAGTGGTGAGAGAGGACATCCCTGTCTTGTTCCTGACCTTAGAGGGAAAGCTCTCAGTTTTTCCCCATTGAGGATGAAAATAGTGGTGGGTCTTTTGTATATGGCTTTTATGACCTTGAGGTAATTACAAAGTTGTTTTCATCAAGACAATATGGTACTGGAGCAAAACCAGACACTCAGATCAGTGGAACAGAATAGTGAACCCGGAAATGGACCCACAAATGTATGGCCAACTAACATTTGACAAAGCAGGAAAGAATATCCAATGAAATAAATACAGTCTCTTCAGAAAAAGTGCTGGGAAAATTGGACAGCAATATGCAGGAAAATTAACCTGGATCACTTTCTTACACCATACACAAAAATAAACGCAAAATGGATGAAAGACCTAAACACAAGACAGGAAGTCATCAAAATCCTGGAGGAGAAAGCAGGCAAAAACCTCTTTGACCTCGGCCACAGCAACTTTTTACTCAATACGTCTCTGGAAGCAAGGGAAACAAAAGCAAAAGTGAACTATTGGGACCTCATAAAAATAAAAATCTTCTGCACAGTGAAGGAAACAATCAGCAAAACTAAAAGGCAACTAATGGAGTGGGAGAAGATATTTGCAAATGACATATAAGATAAAGGGTTAGTATCCAAAATCTATCATTAACTTATCAAACTCAACAACCCAAAAACAAATAATCCAGTGAAGAAATGGGCAAAAGACATGAATAGACACTTCTCCAAGGAATACATCCAGATGGTCAACCGAAACATGATAAAATATTCAACATCACTCATTATCAGGGAAATACAAATCAAAACTACAATGAGATACCACCTCACTCCTGTCAGAATGGCTGACATTAACAACTTAGGCAACAACAGATGTTGGCGAGGTTGCAGAGAAAGAGGATGTCTTTTTCACTGCTGGTGAGAATGCAAATTGGTGCAGCCACTCTGGAAAACAGTATAGAGGTTCCTCAAAAAATTAAAAATAGAACTACCCTACGACAAAGCAATTGCACCACTAGGTACTTTATTCAAGGGATACAGGTGTGCTGTTTCGACGGGACACATGCACCCCAATGTTTATAGCAGTGCTGTTGACAACCAAAGTATGAAAAGAGCCAAAATGTCCATCGATGGATGAATGGATAAAGAAGATGTGGTATGTATGTGGTATATACACACAATGGAGTATTACTCAGCAATCAAAAAGAATGAAATCTTGCCATTTACAACTATGTGGATGGAACTACAGGGTATTATTCTAAGCGAAATTAGAGAAAAAAATATCATATGACTTTAGTTATAGGAGAAATTTAAGATACAAGACAGATGAACACAAGGGAAGGGAAGCAAAATAATATAAAAACAGGAGGGGAACAAGACATAAGAGATTCTTAAATATAGAGAACAAACAGAGGGTTGCTGGAGAGGTTGTGGGGGAGGAGATGGACTAAATGGGTAAGTGGCATTAAGGAATCTACTCCTGAAATCATTGTTGCACTATATGCTAACTTGGATGTAAATTTAAAAATAAATTAATTAGTTAATTTTCTAAAAAGCATCATTTAAGTCCCCATGTCTGAAATTAAAGCATATCATATGTGCTAATTGCACACATATACTCTTTTGCTTTCTTTGCTAGGCTGTAAACTACCTGCTTTTAGAGACAAGTTAATGTTGGTAAACAAAGAAAGCCTTGAGAAATTAAAAAAAAACACACATTCAGTGTGAAATATGAATGATAATTAGATGTTATAAAAACTTTCACATAAAATATACTTTGTTTCACTTTTGAAGCTGTATAGGGGAGATGTTTAGAAAAGAAAAATGGAAAATTCAGAAATCAAAGCTCTTGCTAGCTTTCTAGTGGAAAATTACAAAAATTGGAAATATTTTCAGTAGCTGATAAAGATCACAACTTGACACTTAATTTGAATTGGAGATGGTTGTGGGTGGAGAGGGCATGTGGTTAAAGAATAGCTGCTTATTGAATGATATAAATAGTACATGTTGTTTCAGTCAGAAAATACACATCATGTGCCCTATGAAAGGAAGTGTTACATTGGTTTTGGAAAATCGATACCAGTCGTTGCCAAACATTAAGAACCACATTTAGGGTCATTAAAAATAACAGAGACTGTATGCAACATGGTATTATTTGTTCATTGAACAAGTATTCTTTGAGTGCTACCATGTGTCCATGACAGTTTCTGGTACTGTGGATACAGGAAGTAAACGAAATAGACAAAAATCTCTTCCCTCATGGAGTTTATATTCTACTGGGTCTAGACAGCTAAACATTAGCAGGATAAGTAAGTAAATTGTATATCATGTTAGATGGTGAAGAAACAGGGTAGGCAGGGAACCAGTGGTGCTGAGTATTTGCAATTTTAAGTGGTGTGATTTGTGTGGTCTTCATTAAAGAAAGAAGGTAAAATATGATCAAAGGATTGAAGGAAGAAAGGGACCCAAGCATATGGATGTCAGGGAAAGAACATTCCACCTAGAGAAAATGGTGCAAAGGTTTTATAGGGGCATCATGACTGAAGTATAAGAGATCAATCAAGGTGACTCAAAGGTTTTAACCTGAGAAACAGGAAAAATGGATTAGTCATTAACTGTGAAATGAAGATTGGATGGAGCAGGATTTAGAAAAAGATCAGTTAAGCTGGGGACATTTTAAATGTGAAATATCTATTAGACATCCAAATGGAGATGATGAATGGGCAAGTTAGCTGTTCAAGTTGAGTTCAGGGGAGAAGTCTGGTTTGGAGAAATTGTGGAGTTCTCAACATAAGGATATCTAAAGCCATGAAACTGGATGAGATGACCAGGGGAATCAGTGCAGATAAAGAAACGAACAGGTCCAAGGACTGAGGCCTGAGGCACTCTAATGTTAAGAAATAAAAAAAAAAAAGAAGAGAAACCAGCAAAAGAGACTGATATAGAAGAGATAGTGAGATCAGAACTAGAATAAACAAACCCTAAAATGCTAAATTGATAGTTTTTTAACATTAACAATAAAATCGTGAGGCCTGAATTCTCCCAAATGTCTTCTATTGGGTTGTTAATTTCTTTTAATCGCCACAGATCAGGGATAACATACTTACATTACTTTACATTTCTATTAGACCTTTTTGAAGGTATGTTGAAAATATATGTACATATATATATTCCAGTATGTAATACATATATACATATACATATATGGTAATATATTCCAATCTAGGTTATTTAAATATATATGTATATACATATATATATGTATATATATGAAAAAATAGACATGTTTATATGATATATATGTTAATATGTTAATATATATCCATTATACATACATATATGTATGTATGTATGTTTTGAGGTGTATAATATTGATATTAATTATTTAAATAAAAAATCAGGGACACCTGAGTAGGTCAGTTGGTTAAACGTCCAACTCTTGGTTTCGGCTCAGGTCATAATATCACAGTTCACGAGCATTGAAATATGCCCTTGCCACCGGCTAAGTTGTTGCTGTCTCGGGCTTCCCCAAGTATGCCCTGCAGCCTCTACCGCTCCTGCCCCTCCCCTGCAGCCCTTGGACTCTCCACGCAGCCCACAGCTTAAGGGTTAATGGCTGGTCCAACAGAAGGCTTTCAGTACCCAGTGCTCATGGGCCTTCTGGCAGCTTCTCCAGTTGGTCGTTTGCCCATTCTGGACCAGAAACTAACGGCTTTGGATACCACCCTAAGTACATCAAGAGGCGATATCTTCCTTACAGGTGGTGGTAAGAAGAAGCTTATAGAAAAAAAGCACTAAGTGATCTTCATGAGAAAAACAGCAATTTTATTTCAGGGCGCCTGGATGGCTCAGTCGTTAAGCATCTGACTCTTGGTTTCTGCTCAAGTCATGATCTCACAGTTAGTGAGTTTGATCCCCATGTCTGGCTGTGTGCTAACAGTGCGGAGCCTGCTTGGGATTCTCTCTCTGTCCCTCTCTCTATGCTCCTGCTCTGCTCTCTCTCTCCATGTCTCTCTCAAAAATAAATAAAAAACAGAAAATGGTGAGCACCTTTTTAAAGATAACACCATTTTAAAAACTGTCCCTTATATTTAAAAGGAGGAGCCATGGCATTTAAAATTTACTAAACAATGGGGCGCCTGGGTGGCTCAGTCGGTTAAGCGTCCGACTTCAGCTCAGGTCACGATCTCGCGGTCCATGAGTTCGAGCCCCGCATCAGGCTCTGGGCTGATGGCTCAGAGCCTGGAGCCTGCTTCCAATTCTGTGCCTCCCTCTCTCTCTGCCCCTCCCTCGTTCATGCTCTGTCTCTCACTGTCTCAAAAATAAATAAACGTTAAAAAAATTTTTAAAAAAATAATAAAATTTACTAAACAATGATTATAATTTGTTTTTTTAATAGTCATACTGAGATATAATTCATATTTCATACATTTTATTTTATGTGTGCAATTCAATGGTTTTTAGTATATTCACAGATATGTGCGACCATCACCATGGTCATTTTTACAACATTTTCTTCATAACAAAGAGATAGTCTATACCCTTTAGCTGTCATTCCCCTACCCCACATCTCTCCAGCCCTAAGCAATCACACACTAATCTGCTTTCTTTATATATAGATTTGCCTCTTCTGAACATTTCATATAAATGAAATTATGTAATATGTAGTCTTATGTGACTGGCCTATTTTTCTTAGCATGTTTTCAAAGTTCATCTATGTTGTAGTATATATCAGTACTTTATTTCCTTTTATGGCCAAATAATATTCCATTACATGGATATAACTCATTTCTTTATCCATTCATCTATTGATGGAAATTTGAGTTGTTTCCTCCTTTTAGCTATTGCGAATAGAACTGTTAGGAACACTTGTGTACAGGTTTTTTTGAAAACCTGTTTTCACTTCTTTAGTGTATATACCTTACCTTGAAATAGCAAAAAATATGTCTGCTCTTTAACACCTATGAGCATTATTTTTCACTTCTTTCTTATAAGAAAAAAGGGGTGGGCAAAGATCCAAAGATTAGTGCTAATGCTTACTAAACAAAAACTACACACACACACACACACACACACACACACACACTGGAATATTACTCAGTGATGAAAAAGAATGATATTTTCCCATTTGCAAGAATGTGGTTGGAACTGGAGTATATGATGCTAATAGAAATAATCCAATCAGAGAAAGACAATTATCATATGATTTGATTGATATATTGAATTTAAGAAACCAAACAGATGAACATAGGGGAAGGGAAGAAAAATAAGATAAAAATGGAGGGCAGCAAACCTTAAGAGACTCTAAAATACAGAGAACAAACGGAGAGTTACTGGAGGGGAGTTGGGTGGGGGATGGGTTAAATGGGTGATCAGCATTAAGGAGGGCACTTGGGATGAGCACTGGGTGTTATAGGTAAGTGATGAATTACTGGGTTCTACTCTTGAAACCAATAGTACACTGTGGTTAACTAACTTGAATTTAAATATATAAATTTTAAAAATAAAATGCTAACATGAATTGTGATTATAGGTGAGAGAGGATTCAGTGTTTTCTTAACTTATTTTCTCCTAGAACCCTTTTTTGTGGACGGTTTCACAAGACTAATATTTCAATGGAACATACATTGCAAAACACTGGTGTAATGACTAAGATCTTCATTGTTATTTCTTAATTTTTTTTGAAATGAGAAAATACTATTTTCCCCATGTCACCATTTTCGTCTTTTCCCTGGTCATTTGTTAGAAGAGATTCGACATTCAGATGGCCAGATTACACAAAGAAACCAACAACTCCCATGTTTCTAATTAAACGTCATGGCCAGCCTTCTACCTTGCCATTTAATCAACAGTGTGGACATTAGTCCTTTTTTGTATACTCCAGCAAATTTAATATTAGCACTTAATTAACCTGAGCAGGAAACAAAAATGGAAGAAGAGAGAGTGATTCATTACATAAATTTAGAGTTGGAAACATTTCCTGAAGGCAAATCATTTTATTAGTAGTAATTCAAAAAATCTATTGCATTCATTATTTTGAAGATATTTGCACATTGCATTTCAGACATAGGCTACACAATTTTCCATAGTCACACTATAGACAGGTATTTTGAGGAAAACTCTAGCTGCTATTAGAAAATCCCAAATTTCAATATTTTGTTCTAATTATCAGAAAAAAAAATAAATTGATAATCAAATAGTACCATACAGGTATTGGGCACAAATTCTAATAAAGTAAATAATGCATTTTGCCAATAATTGTTATCCATAATTATGAACTATTTTGATATTCAGAGCATACATAAAAATCATATTCTGAGAGAAAATTTTAAAGAAGTGCTTTCTGCCCCAAGTAAATATGTTTATATCCAATTCACTCAGATGATTGTTTATTTTATTTTTTTAATGTTTATTTATTTTTGAGACAGAGAGAGACAGAGCATGAACGGGGGAGGGTCAGAGAGAGAGGAAGACACAGAATCTGAAGCAGGCTCCAGGCTCTGAGCTGTCAGCACAGAGCCTGACACGGGGTTCGAACTCACGGACTGTGAGAACATGACCTGAGCTGAAGTCAGACGCTTAACCGACTGAGCCACCCAGGTGCCCCTCAGATGATTGTTTAAACCAGATTGTAATGTTTTCAATATTACTGACTTAACCTTTTAAACCTTTTCAATCTTTCTGTTTAATCAAAAATTAAATCTATTCTACTGCATGCAAATATCACAGAGAATGAAAAGTGCTCTGTCTGGTCAACCAAATGTAAATCAGCAGCTGGATAAATGAGGTGGCTGCCTACAATTTAGTATTTACTTACTATCTTATGCACCTCATTCTTGCTAACTACATTCGTTTAAAATAAAAGTAATATGCAGCTAAATGTGAAAATGCTGAAATCACTACCTTAGTAACATAGAAATGAAACAGCCTATTTTTATCCAAAAAAGTATAAGCACCAATGATCAATACAGCCCTGTCACACAGCAGAAGAGTATAGAGATGGTAAAAAGATGAGCAATGAATGTATCCTAAAAACCTGTGTTGGAAATTTCTGAAGACACTTTGATGAGTGCTGTAATGTACCTTGACTGAAAAAGCTATCTAGCTGTTCACCAAAAATGCATACTACTCTTCATTGTGTGCTGATGTTGCTGGGAGGCAGTTGCCTGCTCAGGGACTACATTTCATAGTTCCTCCTTGGATCCAGGCATAGCCAAGTAACCAGTTCTTGCCAATGGATTGTGAACAGAAATGATGGCTATCACTTACAGGTGCGAGTTTTTAGTAAGTTGGTGTGTCTTTTTCCACTCTTTCTTTATCTATGTTTGGGATGAATGCAGAAGACTCTGAAAGCCCTATGGGAGAGGATTCCACAGTTTGGAATAAATCTGATTTCCTGAATCCCCATTTGGAGAAACGCTACTCACTTGCCCACATCTACAATGTGAATTACATGAAAAAAAATAAATCTTCTATTGTGCTGTCACTGAAATTTTGAGTTTTACTTTTTACAGAAGCTATCACTATCCTAAGAAATACATTTTTTACAACATCATTTTTTTTCTCTGAATTTAAGGTATACACAGATTTGAGTCAAAACATGAGCAAATTCAGCAGGCGAATAATTTGGTGCCCCTTCAAATCAAATTACTTTAAATATTTGTTCAATGTTTACTGAAATGACAGATAGAACTCTATAGATATGGGGGCAAAACATAGAAGAAAGGACTCAGTATCTGCCTGCTGCTCTAAGCAATACAATTCTATCTACAAACTCATCTACGTTACTCACATATACTACTTTCGTATTGAAGAGTCCTGGTAAATGTAATTTTCTCTGTTTATGTTACCTGTGAAATGTTTTGCTTGTATAGATTGGCACTCAGGGAAGTTGCCCAGCTGATAGACCACTTAACCTGGCTTTAAATCTGGTTTTCATCCTAAACTGTGCTTTATAGCAGTGTTTCTCAAACATTTTTTTTTTTTTTACTTTGACCCACAGTACAAAATACATTCTATACTGGACACAGTAGCCTTCTAAGTTTGTTTCATGAAAAGGTAGTTGCCTTACTGTATTGGATATATTCTGATAGTTTCTATTTGTTTTCACTTTTAAAGTGCTATTTGCAACCTACTAAAATGAATTCACATACACTAATGGGTCATAATATGCTGTTTGGAAAACATTCTTAGATGGACCTTTCTGATTGGTATTTGACTTTATCTTTTGGAATGGGAGAAGGGATATAAGTTCAAACAAGGAATGAAATGGAGAAAGTTATTATAAAGTGGTTAAAGGTGGGAAGAAGGAGAAGAAATTATGATACTGTGAAAAGGGAAGAAAGAAAACATAATATCAACAGATGTACAGCACGTCATCAGCTATGCTCAATGTAGAATATATTGTCAACAGGAAAGTTTGGGCTCTGTTTATAGCAGAAGCCTTAGAGTTTGGGGAAGTCCAACTGTGGAAAAGCAGAAACATGTTGCCCAGGTAAGAGTATTGCCAGACATTTCAGCTCTGAATAGGGAGAGATGTTGAAAAAACTTGAGAAAAAAGGGCCAAGGATATCATAATTGAGAATTTTATGCTCTTATTATACTACATTCTTGTCCTGTCATAATAATTACATACACATTCACAAAATTTCCAAGATCTGAGAACCTATAAGATCATATTTAATTTCAGCTTTGGAAAGTGTCCAGTCCATTTTGTAACTACTAAGAAGAACAGAAGAAATGAAAAAAAAAAAACCACAAAAAACCTTTCGGCTTTGTAAGTGTGGCACACTCTTCAAGTGAAAATGATTGCTGAAGAGTATATTTATGGATTAAAACAGATGATATGCTAATTTTCACATGCTAAAAAGGAAAGCCTTGGCTAGAAGTCATAAATTCTTTCCAGAGGAACATTTATATGTCACTATATGAAGCTTTCTTTCCATTTTCTTTTTGCCATAAAAATTATGGTCTTTGGTCACAGTGGTCAAAAATGTTGCAAACATTAACACTTTCTAAAAAAAAAGTTTTCTTTTTTATTAACCTTATTTTTTGAGAGCAATTTTAGTTTCACAGCAAAATTGAGGGGAAGGTACAAAGATTTCCCATATACCCCTTACTGCTACAATATGCATAGCATAGCCTAATTATTAATATCCCCTACCAAAGTGGTACATTTGTTGCAATTGACAAGTCTACATTGGAACATCATAATCATCCAAAGTTTACATCCATAGTTTACATTAGAGTTTACTCTTGGTGTTGTATATTCTATGGGTTTGGACAAATGTATAATGACATGTGTCCATCATTATATTAAAAAGTGTATTCATTACTCTCTCTTCTCCCAACCCCTGGAAATGACTAATCTTTTTACTGTCTCTGTGCTTTTATCTTTTACAGAAAGTTATATAGTTAGAATCATATAGTTTGTAGCTTTGTGATATGGGCATCTTTCACTTAGCAACCTGCATTTAAGATTTTTTCCATGTATTTTCATGGTTTGATAGGTCATTTCTTTTTTGGAACTGAATAATATTTCATTGTAAGAATTATCACAGTTTATCCATTCACCTTTTTTTTTTAATTTTTTTTTAACGTTTATTTATTTTTGGGACAGAGAGAGACAGAGCACGAACGGGGGAGGGGCAGAGAGAGAGGGAGACACATAATCGGAAACAGGCTCCAGGCTCTGAGCCATCAGCCCAGAGCCTGACGCGGGGCTCAAACTCACGGACCGCGAGATCGTGACCTGGCTGAAGTCGGACGCTTAACCGACTGTGCCACCCAGGCGCCCCTATCCATTCACCTTTTGAAGGACATCTTGGTTGTTTCCAGGTTTGGGAAATTATGAGGAAAACTGCTATAAACATCTGTAAGCAGGTTTTTACATGAACATAAATTTTCCACTCATTGAATAGATGTCAAGGAATGCAATTACTACATTATATGCTAAGAGTATGTTTAGTTTTTTAAGAAACCACCAGTCTTCCAAAGTGGCTGTAATATTTTGCATTTCCACCTGAAATGAATGAGAGTTCCTGTTGCTCCACATTCATGCTAGTATTTGGAATTTCAGTGTTATGGATTTTGGCAATTTTAACTTGTTTTAATTTGCATTTCCCTGGTACATATAATATGGAAAATCTTTTAATAGGCTTATTGTATAAGCCTATTTTATATCTTTTTAAAAAAAAATTTAATGTTTATTTTTTGAGATAGAAGCAGACTGCAAGCAGGGGAGGGGCAGAGAGAGAGAGAGGGAAAAACAGAATTGAAGGCAGGCTCCAGGCTCTGAGCTGTCAGCACAGAGCCTGACAAGGGGCTTGAACTCATGAACCATGAGATCATGACCTGAGCCAAAGTTGGACGCTTAACTGACTGAGCCACCCAGGTGCCCCAGCCATCTGTATATCTCATTTGGTGAGGTGTCTATTAAAATTTTGGCTCATTTTTAGAAATGTTTTTAATGTTTATTTATCTTTGAGAGAGACAGAGACAGAGCATGAGCGTGGGAGGGACAGAGAGAGAGGGAGACACAGAATCTGAAGCAGGTTCCAGGTTCTGAGATGTCAGCACAGAGCCTGACGTGAGGCTTGAACTCACAGACCATTAGATCATGACCTGAGCTGAAGTCAGAAGCTTAACCAACAGAGCCACCCAGGTGCCCCTCTTTTTGTTTTTTAATGTGCAAGTATATCTTCAGAATAGATAGGGTTATTACAAGGCACAAAGAAATTACTACGACTACAAAACAAAAAAAATGAGAAAAGTCACACAGGAATAGTTCATAATGGATGAACTACACCTGGCCAATAAACATAAGAAAATACATGTTCAAGTTAATATGTAAGCAAAGTAATGAAAGCTAAAGCAACTAAAACTGATGTTTTGCTTAGGAAATTGATACATATTTAAACTTTGAAATAATGTTACTAAAGGAATGATGAAACTAGAGTGTTAAGACAGTATGTGGAAGAGGAGTACAAATTGGTACAACTTTTCTGGGAAGCATCAAGATTCATTAAGAGTCTTAGAAATATATATCATTTTTGGCCTAGTATCTCTGTTTGTAGGAATCAATTTTAAGGAAATGATCAGAAATTCAGGATAAGAGTCATACACATATGTTTGTTAGAGTATCAAACACCGCAACAGAAAATCATGAACAATCTAGATATACCACAATTGCAGAATAGCTGAATTATCTGAGCAACCATTAAAAATGATGTCTATAGAAATTTCAATTGCATGGGTAAATTGGCCCAGTACAATAGTAGGTTAGACACAGAATGATGGAACTACATGTTTGGTATTATCTCAGGAGCGCAATAAATATATAAATGGAAATACACACCAAAAATATACACAAATGTACACACCAAAATCTGCAATGTTCATTTCTTGGTAAACACACTATTGAGCTCTTCTGCAGGTGCCCAATGCTCTACAGTGATTATATGTAGCTCATATACTTTTTAAATAAAATAAGCTTATAAAATAAAATAAAGTTTTAGGGTAGGAGGAGCCAAGATGGCAGAACAGTATGGAAGTTTTTTTTGTGTCTTGCATCCATGACATACAACCAGATCAACACTAAAACATCCTGAACACCTAAAAACTGATTTTAGGATTAACACAACAATCTGCACAACCTGAACCACAGAATTCAGCAGAAAGAGAAAAAAAATATTTTTATTTGCAATTTTTATTAAAAATATTTTAAAAAATTTTTCTACTATATTTTTTAATTTTTGGTAAATTTCCTCAAATTTTATTTTACTTCCATCATTTAATTTTATTCTATTTCAGGGTATTCACTTTTTTCAAAATTTCAAATGATTTCCTTTTTTTTCTTTACCCTTTTTTCTCTAATCTATCAAGCTCCTTTCAACACCCAGACCAAAACACACCTAGGATCTAGCATCATTTATTGCATTTGTTTTATTTGTGTGTGCTGTTTTTAGTTTTTTTAATTTTAATTTTTTTAACTCAATTTTTTTTTCCTTCAAAATGATGAAATGAAGGAATTCACTCCAAAAGAAAGAGCAGGAAGAAACGACAGCCAGGGACTTAACCAACACAGATACAAGCAAGATGTCTGAACCAGAATTTAGAATCACAGTAATAAGAATACTAGCCAGAGTAGAAAATAGAATAGAATCCCTTTCTGTGGAGATAAAAGAAGTAAAAGCTAGTCAGGATGAAATAAAAAACGTTATAACTGAGCTGCAATCTCTAATGGATGCCATGGCGGCAAGGATGGATGAGGCAGAGCAGAGACTCAGGGATATAGAGGAAAAACATATGGAGGATAATGAAGCAGGAAAAAAAGAAGGAGACTAAGGCAAAAGAGCACGATTTAAGAATTAGAGAAATCAGAGACTCATTAAAAAGGAACAACATCAGAATCATAGGGGTCCCAGAAGAGGAAGAGAGAGAAAAAGGTGTAGAAGCTTTATGGGAGCAAATCATAGCGGAAAACTTTCCTAACCTGGGGAAAGACACAGACATCAAAATCCAGGAAGCACAGAGGACTTCTATCAGATTCAACAAAACCCAACCATCAACAAGGCATATCATAGTCAAATTCACAAAATACTCAGGCAAGGAAAGAATCATGAAAGCAGCAAGGGAAAAATGTCCTTAACCTACAAGGGAAGACGGAACAGGATTGCAGCAGACCTATCCACAGAAACTTGGCAGGCCAGAAAGGAGTGGCAAGATATGTTCAATATGCTGAATCAGAAAAATGTAAAGCCAAGAATTCTGTATCCAGCAAGGCTGTCATTCAAAATAGGAGAGATTAAGTTTCCCAGACAAACAAAAATTAACGGAATTCATGAACACCAAACCAGCCCTGCAAGATATTTTAAGACAGATTCTCTAAGGCAAGAAGACAATTAATCAGTCAATAAATGAATAAATACCAAGAGCAACAAAGACTACAAAGGACCAGAGAACACCACCAGAAGCTCCAACTCTACAAGCAACATAATGGCAATAAATTCATATCTTTCAGTACTCACTCTAAACGTCAATGGACTAAATACTCCAATCAAAAGACATAGGGTAACAGAATGGATAAGAAAACGAGATCCATCTACGTGCTGTTTACAAAAGACACACTTTAGACCTAAAGACACCTTCAGATTGAAAGTAAGGAGATGGAGAACTCTCTATCATGCTAATGGTTGACAAAAGAAAGTCTGAGTAGCCATACTTAGACAATCTAGACTTTAAAATAAAGACTGTAACAAGAGATGAAGAAGGGCATTATATCATAATCAAGGGGTCTATCCACCAAGAAGACCTAACAGTTATAAACATTTATGCTCCAAATTTTGAAGAACCCAAATATACAAATCAATCACAAACATAAGAAACTTGTTGATAACAATACCATAATAGTTGGGGACTTCAACACCCCACTTACAGCAATAGACACATCATCTAATCAGAAGATCAACAATGGCTTTGAATGACACACTGGACCAGATGGACTTAACAGATATATTCAGAACATTTCATCCTAAGGCAGAGGAATATACGTTCATCTCCAGTGCACATAGAAGATTCTCCAGAATAGATCACATACTAGCACATAAATCAGCCCTCAGCAAGTACAAAGATTGAGATCATACCAAGCATATTTTCACATCATAATGCTATGAAATTCTAAATCAACCACAAGAAAAAATTTGGTAAGGGAACAAATGCTTGGAGAGTAGAGAACACCTGACTAAAAAATGAATGGGCTAACCAAGAAGTTAAACAGGAAATTAAAAAGTACATGGAAGCCAGTGAAAATGATAAGACCACAGCTCAAAACCTCTTGGATGCAGCAAAGGTGGTCATAAGAGGAAAGTATATAGCAATCCAGGCCTTCCTAAAGAAGGAAGAAAGGTATCAATACACAACCTAAGCTTACACTTTAAAAAGCTGGAAAAAGAACAGCAAATAAAACCCAAAACCAGCAGAAGACAGGAAATAATAAAGATTAGAGCAGAAATTAATGCTATTTGGACCAAAAAAAAAAAAAACAAAACAGTGGAACAGATCAATGAAACCAGAAGCTGGTTCTTTGAAAGAATTTTAAAAAATGATAAACCACTAGCCAATTTGATCAAAAAGAAAAAGGAAATGACCCAAATAAATAAAATAAAGAATGAAAGAGGAGAGATAAAAACCAACACAGCAGAAATAAAAACAATAATAAGAGAATATTATGAGGAATTATATGCCAATGAAATGGGCAATCTGTAAGTAATGGACAAATTCCTAAAAATATATACACTACTAAAACTGAAACAGGAAAAAATAGAAAATTTGAACAGACCCACAACCAGTAAGGAAATCAAATTAGTAATAAAAAAATCTCCCCCCAAAACAAGAATCCATGGCCAGATGGCTTTCCAGGAGAATTCTACCAAACATTTAAAGAAGAAATAACACATATTCTCTTGAAGCTGTTCCAAAAAATTAGAAATTGAAGGAAAACTTCCAAACTCCTTCTAGGAAGCCAGCATTACCTTGATTCCAAAACCAGACAAAGACCCGACTAAAAAGGAGAACTATAGACTGATATCCCTGATGAACATGGATGCAAAAATCCTCAAGACACTAGCCAACTGGATCCAACAATACATTAAAAAAATTATTCACAATGACCTAGTGGGATTTATACCTGGAATGCTGGGCTGGGTCAATATCCACACAAAAATCAATGTGATTCATCACATCAATAAAAGAAAGAACAAGAACCACATGATCCTCTCAATAGATGCAGAGAAAGCATTTGACAAAATACAGCATCCTTTCTTGATAAAAACCCTCAAGAAAGTAGGGATAGACGGATCATACCTCGAGATCATAAAAGTTATATGTGAAAGAAGCAATGCTAATATCATCCTCAATGGGGAAAATCTGAGAGATTTCCCCCTAAGGTCAGGTGCAAGACAAAGACAACCACTCCTGCCACTATTATTCAACATAGTAATGGAAATCTTAGTCTCAGCAATCAGACAACACAAAGGAATAAAAGGCATCCAAATCAGCCAGGACGAGGTCAAACTTTCACTCTTCCCAGATGACATGATACTGTATATGGAAAACCCAAAAGATTCCAGCATAAAACTTCTAGAACTGATTTATGAATTCAGAAAAGTGTCAGGATATAAATCAATGCACAGAAATCGGTTGCATTCCTATACACCAGTAATGAAGCTACAGAAAGAGCAATCAAGGAATTGATCCCATTTACAATTGCACCAAAACCCATAAAATACCTAGGAATAAATCTAACCAAAGAGATGAAAAATCTATACACTCAAAAACTATAGAAAGCTTATTAAAGGAATTGGAGAAGACACAAAAATGGAAAAATATTCCATGCTCCTGGATAGGAAGAACAAATATTGTTAAAATGTCAATACTACCCAAAGCAATCTACATATTCAATGCAATCCTTATCAAAATAACACCAGCATTCTTCATAGAGCTACAAAAAATAATCCCAAAATTTGTATGAACTGGAAAAGACGGTGAATAGCCAAAGCAATCTTGAAAAAGAAAACCAAATCAGGAGGCATCACAATCACAGACTTCAAGCTGTATTACAAAGCTGTAATCATCAAGACAGTATGGTATTGGCACATAAACAGACACTCAGATCAATGGAACATAATACAGAAACCAGATATGGACCCACAAATGCATGGAGAACTAAGCTTTGACAAAGCAGGAAAGAATATCCAATGGAATAAAGATAGTCTCGTCAGCAAGTGGTGCTGGGAAAACTGGACAGCAACATGAAGAAGAATGAGCCTGGACCACTTTCTTGCACCATACACAAAAATAAACGCAAAATGGATGAAAGACCTAAATGTGAGACAGGAAGCCATCAAAATCCTTGAGGAGAAAGCAGGCAAAAACCTCTTTGATCTTGGCTGCAGCAGCTTCTTCCTGAACACGTGTCTGGAGGCAAGGGAAACAAAAGCAAAAGTGAACTATTGGGACCTCATCAAAATACAAAGCTTCCGCACAGCGAAGGAAACAATCAGCAAAACTAAAAGGCAACTGACAGAAGAGAAGATATTTGAAAATCACATATCAGATAAATGGTTAGTATCCAAAATCTATCATGAACTTATCAAACTCAACAGCCAAAAAACAAATAATCCAGTGAAGAAATGGGCAAAAGACATGAATAGACACTTCTCCAAGGAAGACATCCAGATAGCCAACCAACACATGATAAAATGTTCAACATCAGTCATCATCAGGGAAATGCAAATCAAAACTACAATGATATATCACCTCACACCTGTCACAATGGCTGACATTAACAACTCAGGCAACAACAGATGTTGGCGAGGATGCTGAGAAAGAGGATGTCTTTTTCACTGCTGGTGAGAATACAAACTGGTGCAGCCACTCTTCAAAACAGTATGGACATTCCTCAAAAAATTAAAAATGGAAGTACCCTATGACCCAGAAATTGCAACACTAGGTATTTATCCAAAGGATACAGGTATGCTGTTTCAAAAGGGTACATGAACCCAATGTTTATAGCAGCATTATCAACAATAGCCAAAGTATGGAAAGAGCCTAAATGTCCATTGATGGATGAATGGATAAAGAAAATGTGGTATATATATACAATGGAGTATTACTCGGCAATCAAAAAGAATGAAATCTTGCCATTTACAAATACATGGATGGGACTAGTGGGTATTATTCTAAGTGAAATTAGTGAGAGAAAGAAAAATATCATATGACTTCACTCATATGAGGACTTTAAGACACAGAACAGATGAACACAAGGGAAGGGAAGCAAAAATAATATAAAAACAGTGAGGGGGACAAAACATAAGAGACTCTTAAGTATGGAGAACAAACAGAACATTATTGGAGGGGTTGTTGGAGGGGGGATTGGCTAAATCGGTAAGGGGCATTAAGGAATCTACTCCTGAAATGATTATTGCACTATATGCTAACTAACTTGCATGTAAATTTAAAAAATAAAATAAAATTTAATAATTAAAAAAATAAAGTTTTATTATAAAACCAATACATGCTTGTTACCAAAATTAGAAAAATGAAGTCAAAAATTTGCATTTATATATTTTCTGTGGCCCTGTTATGCCTTTATATTGGTCCTGTACTCTATATATCAATTTGTGTATACTAATTTTTAAATAACATATTTTTCTGATTACAAAAGTAATATATGCCTATGTATAAAATTAGAAAAAAATATTTAAAAAATAAACTAAAAATTATCTACAATCCTACCATCCACAATATGATGACAATGATAATGATGATGAAGATGATGATAGCAGAAATATGATTAGTCACAGATAGGCAGTGCCTCCTGAATGCCAGACTTTTTATTAATATTTTAGTAATTTATATAAATTATATCATTTAATTTTCACAATAATTCTGTGAAGTAACTATGAATAATTTTGTTTCAGATGTGAAAACATATTCAGAAGAGTTACTTACCTCATCGAAATTCATATAAGTGCTAAGTGGTAGAATTGTCCTGGCTCCACAGCACAAGGTCTTAAGCACTGCACTATATTTTTTTGTTTTTATTATTATTTATAGTCCCTCTTGGCTATCTATATTTGTATGCCAAGCAGCCTATGATTTAAAAAAGAAACTTTATAAAGTGTGGCTGTCTTCTTTTTCCTCTTTTCACTAATTTTGCCTAGACAGGGAAGGGCCTACATTTCTCAACTCAGGAAAGTTTTCTTTTTTTCTACATACATCTCATTATTGTTTTAGTTGTTTTTTTTTTTCCATAGGAATATTTAAAATTATTAGAATAGTTATCCATTCTTCAAGTTTATCATCTGGAATAGGTTAGTCTCATCTTTGTCTTTTTCATTGCTTTATGAGAATGTTTTTCAAGTAAGTATGACATTTTCACTGATTTGTCAACATAGTCAATTCTGCTTTCTACAAAACTTTATTGACAATATAAATCTGTGGCTGAATTGTAATTACTTGCAATCTTTCTTTATCTTATATCCCATTTTAATAGGTTTATTCTGTTACCTTCATATTTTCTTTGATTGTGGCAGGGGTTCTTAAACTCAGCTTTAGAAAAGGACTTCAGAGGATATATGAAACGCCAGAAACTGAATGGAAAAAAAAATGTGACTATATTTATAAATTTGTCTTATATGGAGGGAAAATCTAAAATTTTCATCAGATTTTCAAAGTAGTCCATGAAAGATTTTGAACACCTGCCATTTTATACTTTGCCTTTTCTTTGTAGAAGTTGTCATCTTGCATTTTAATTAAAATAACATAATATTTTCTAATATTTTTTGACTCCTTTAAAAACTCATTTTCAGAAAAGTGTTCCTCAAGTCAGCAGAATAATTTTGTCTTTTAGCCTCTTTGCATTTTTTCATGTTTCATATTGTTTTTTTATTTTATTGCTTATTTTCAAAGTAGTTGCAATCAATCTTGGCCCTATATTTGCCAATAGTTAGGACACAATAATGTTTCATAAGCTGTGCTCAAACTGGGTGTTAGAGAAATTCCTTTATCAGATATACAACTGCATAATAGGGTGATATAGACATCTCCTGTTCTCAACTGTCTGTTCTCTGTGTCTGTGTCTAACTTGATTTCATCTAATGTATCTTCTATGAACCAATATTGGATCCTATTTTTACCCAACTGCCTGCCTTGTTGATAATCTGAACTGATAGAATATATAAAATACTACAATTCCTGGAATACACTCCAATCAAGATTCTTCTTTTCTCTGTTCCTACTTACAGAAATTTGTTTGTGTGGACTAATTCTTAAGAATGTGATTCATCACTGCTTCATACTCAAATTCCCAAAGCCAAAGTATTTATCATCCTTTGCCTTCCTCTCTACTTGTTTTCTGGGAGTTTCAGTTCCCAAGTATATATAGGAAGAATGACAATGTTTTAGGGGTGGTGGCCTGCCTTCTAAAATAGTACCTTTCATGCAGTAAAACTATCCTGTTTTTTCTGAATATAAAATTTGTATTTTGGAACCAGTATTTAGACCGTATAGGAATGAAACAATTTTTTCTACCTAGTCTCAGTGTATTAGCTTACCAAATTTCTAACTGCATAGTATGAATTGTTCACTGATTGCACTTTTCAACCCATTTCTTTCATATTTTTACCTAATGAAAATTTCTCACTAGTTCTGGTGATAATTTAATTGTCAGCCCAAATTATCAGCATTGTTTTGAGTTCTCATCATTTTCTATGTCTTCATATACACTTTAGTGGAAATTCAAGAGTGGCTGAGTTAGGGGCTGCTAGCCAGATGCCATTTTTCAAAGTTAGCATTTCTAGGGCTACGCCAGGGGGAAAACATTCCAAGAGAAGGCTGGCAGCAAATTCTAAATCCCTGCTAACCTCAGTATGTTAGGAAGTGGAAATTTCCCAACCCAAACTCTAGAATTAAAAAAAAAAAAGTCTTTTAATTTCTCTCAGATAATTTTAAGATTCTCAGAAGTAGAAAAATATAATACCTAAAATTAAGGTTAACCATGATCAAAGGTCTGATGTAGATGAAATATGTCTCTGAGTATGTTTCTAAATTTTCAATGGGCTTCTACCACACACATTCCCCTATTACCCAGGGCTTTCATCCCTCCCACTGTGGAAGTCTATGCTGGCCTGTCTTCCTTAGGCAGCAGTTCATATTCCTAAATCATCTTTCCTACCTTCTCCAGTCAAATATCCTCTTTCTTCCATGTGCTAAACTCTCATGCCAAATAGACAGTTAAATATAGATCCTAGCAGTTCACAGGAAGGTAGTTTTTGGAGGAAGGGTGTTATTATAAGAGCACAATACTCTGATTCATGCTTTCTTTGCTATGTTTCTGTTTCCACAGTAGAACAGATTTATATATATATTCACTTTTCCTAGAGGTATACATCACATTCTACTTCACCTCTCCTTAGTGCTACTTCTGACAAGTTCGTTCTGGAAATCCTTGCTAAGTCAAATTTCTTAATGAAGAAAGATATTGATTCCATGTTCCTTGGGAAATCTTATCATTTTTAATATCAGGAATAACTACATATAAATTATTGATATTGATTATATAACCCAACATCTTCCATTTAATAGGCCCTGTAGGCAGCAACACTAAAGGTATGATTTTCACTTTTTGCTGTAGGAACCTATAGATCAGCTTTTCTGTTTGTTGGCTTTTAATCCTTTACTGGTACAGTATAGCATACTGTTTGCAGATATGAGTTCAAATCCTGTCTCTGCTACTTACTAGCTGTATCATTTTGGAGACACTACTTATTTCCTCTAAGCCTCGGTTTCTTCATCTGTAAAAGAAAAAAAACAATGGTGCCACCTGTCTTGAAGGGCTGATGAGTGATTCAATAAGCTAACCAGTACATGGCGGCTAACTATTCTGTGTGCCTATATCATTATAAGTGTACACAAGATATTAGGCATCATTATAAGAAGGCTATACAATGTGAAGGTTAAGAGAGATATGGATTTTGAAGTTCTATTACATAGGTTCAAATACCTAATCTACCACTTCCTGGTTGTATGTCCTTAAACTAGTGACTTATCCACCTGAATCTCTATTTCCTCATCTATAAAACAGATATAATAACAGAACATACTTTGAAGGGCTACTGTGAATACTGAATGAAATGCTTCACATAAAGCCCTTAGCAGAGTATCTAGTACATGGTGAACACTCAGTGTTAAAAATTTGGCAACAATGGTGACAATTATGTAAACAAGGAAATCCAACAGCTCTCCAGTCGCATTTACAGACCAGGCACAACCTACTTACCTGTCAATGTGGCTTTCCCGGGGTTCTCTTCTCATCTTTCAGTAAGAAACTCATAATACCTGACCATAAATCATAAATTAATTCCTTAAAAGTAGCAACACTATTTCTTCCTCAATGTAGGTTTTCTCGGAACTGAATGTCACTGATTGTTTAAGAGCTCAGCAAGCAGTTGTACAAAGAAAGTCCCAAGTAGAAGAACTTCTGTCACAGAGATAGCCCCAAAGTCAATAAACAGGAAATATTCTCGTGAGGTAGCAGCTCAGCTGACTATGATTAATTGAAAGGGCAATCAAAAGATGGTAATGTGGTTGTAGTTGATGTCATAAAAGAACACAGGAATACAGAATATAGGCAATAACATGGGAAGAAGTGTATAAGCCCTAAAGAAAACATTTTAGAAAAAGTGTGAAAGCTTACAAGTTGACTTAGAATTTGTGAGATGTTAGTGACAAGCTATGTTTGGATACAAACTTGAAAAGACATAATTTCTATAAGGCATATGGTTCCACTGTAGAACATGTGAAACATTTGAAAAAAAGTGACATTTGCATGAAATATATTTTGTGGCAAATAGCTGTATAGAGAAGGAATATGTAGACATGAAACAGATCTCGAATTTGAGAAATTTGTGCTGAGCATTAATGAAGATGTTGTGTGTGGATGTCAAAATGGATGAATGAATTGCTGCCCCAAACACACATGCTGGCTAACGACCTGCCATACATTCAAAAAAGCTACCTGGAGCTGAGTCAGGTAAATTTAAAAATGATGAAGCAGTAGCAGAAATAAACACTGCAATAAGAAAGTCTGGATTACAAAAATGACACTAGTGTGAATTCCAGAATTCTGGAACTGAGAATTCATGCTGACACTGGCAAGCCAAGCTCTTGGAGCTACTGTTGCTAGAGAGGGTCCAAATGGGCCAGTGAACACTAATGGTATGGAATATAAATGGCATCAAGTGGCATAGAAAGTGGCCCCCTGCACTGTGTTTGCAGAGTCTTCTTGAGCATGGCACTTAACATGAGGCTGAGTCTCTTGGGTTAAGAGAAGTTGGCTCATGAAAAAATGAAAGACTAAATAAGGATTTTTATTGATAGGGCTCATATGGTCATAAGTATAAAGAAAATGGCATGAATTCCAGGAATTATGCTAATGTTTCATTTGCTAAGTCTATTTATGATGGTGTGAAACCGCATATCATGACTAAGAGGTCACGGGACAAGTTGCGTTAATTTTTGATAACCTTGCTTTTCTATATAAGTCAATTTGGGAGCATAGCAAACTTTTTGTTTTCTAATAAAATATTAGGAAGATCAAATAATTTATCTTTTTCTGACATCCCAATGAGAAATGTTATTAATTCCTTACGCAAATGAAATGTGAATGAATCTAAAACAAGTTTATTTTCAAAAAATCCTTGACCAGAAATATATGCAATCTGTATGATCACCATAAATCCTGCCTTGGTATAGCAAAGCCAACACATTCCTCTCACCACCATCATTATCTACCTTACAAACCCATACAAAGGAGACCAAATTCTTTTCTATTATTTCTTAAAACATCAAATCAACATAAGTCTTTCCAATTCTAGAGAGTAATATCACATAGCACATATTTATGCTCCCTTTCCTCAAGTGGTTCCCAATTCCTGTACAGCCCAAGTACATTTTTAGCCAGTGCTTATTTGCATGGATACTTAAGCCCTGGGAGTTGGGAAATGAAATTTCTTTAAGCAACATCAACTTTCCTTATTCCCTGGAGTCTCATTCTGGCACAGAGAAAGAGAGAGAAAAAAAAGCATTTTGTTGGAATAACTAATTTCTCTATGTGTGGCACACTCCCAACCTGATAGAGAAACAACACAGTTCCCTTGGCATGACTACATCTGAAAGGTTTCTCCACGTCTCCTGGGCCAGATGAACTTTGAGTTGCTAATCGCTATGTTCCAGTACACTCTCTTTGCAAGCTAAGAAAGAGAATAAAGGATTGACAAGACACTTGTTGGCAAATATTCAAGGCATTGTGATAAACTGGGTTAATATCTATAATGAATCTAATCAAATGTTGCTAAATGTTGAGTGTACTTTGCTCCTGTCCACATCTGTAGACTGGAAATACACTTTGTGATTGGAATGCTACCATCTGTTTTCACCAAATACCAGAGAAATGACTCTGGTGCTTGCAAGTGAACACTCCCTTGAGTGGTGACAATGTCATTTGTCATGCTTCTGAAGAAAGTAAAATAAAATAATGTTATGATTAAATAATGCTGTATTCTATAGAATATGTATAGAAAAAATATTTCTATGGCAGGGCACTTAAGTTAAAAAGGAAGCATTATTGACTTCATGGAGCAGACAAAATTTGGAAAGTAGAAAGGAAGGAGTTCATGTTTAAGCTAAACTCCAAATTTTATTTTATATTTCTTTAAATGTTTCCAAAATTACGTGTTTTTGTTATGGAAGAAATGTGGGAAAAATTCAATCACAGTTTGAATGTGAATTTAGGACAATAGTGTTAGAAGGTATTTTAAACTACCTTCATCCATCCATTCAACATTAATTCAACAAATCTAGAACAAAATATTGGACAGTATGTTTGGGAAATATAAATGTTTATAACTCATCATTCCTGGCCTCAAAAGTGCTAAAGTTAAATGGCAATACAAAGTGATAGAGAAGATTGAGTGCAGTAATGACAATAAATACAATAGTTGGATGAAAAACAAGATATCGCTGGGAGTTGCTGGCAGGGTCAATAGCTTTCAGACAAGGATATCAAGATCATTTAATAGAGAAATCAAACATTTCTAACAAATGGGTCTGTGATAAGTCAAGAGAATGAATTTGGTCCACTACTTCACACCATGTACAAAAATATTGACCTGAAATGGATCTGAAACCTCGATGTGAGAGCTAAAACAATAAAAGGAAACCATAGGGGTAAATTCTCATGATCTTCGATTAAGCAATGGATTATTAGATATGACTGTAAAAAGCATAAGCAACCAAAGGAAAAATAAATTGCACATAATCAATATTAAAATATTTTGTGCTTCAAAAGATACTACCAGGAAAGTGAAAAAGCTCACATAATGGAAAAAAAATGTAAATCATTTATCTGATAAGAGACATGTATCCAGAATAAAGAACTCTTAAGAATTCAGCAATAACAAACTAATTTTAAAATGGGCCAAGAATCTGAGCAGATCTCTCTCTAATAAATACATGAAAATATGTTCATCATTAGTTATCAGGGAAATGCAAATAAAAACCACAATGAGATATCACTTCAAACCCACTAGCTTGGCTGTAATCAAGAAACTGTTATTGTGTTACCAAACACATTGGAAAAATTAGGACACTCACACATCCCTGAGAGAAATGTAAAATGGCACAGCCAATTAAAAAATAGCTTGGCATTTCCTCTTATGGTTAAACATAGACTTACCATATGACTTAGCAATTCTACTCCTAGGTATATACCCAAGATAAATGAAAACATAAGCCCATATAAAAACATATACAAGGGGCGCCTGGGTGGCTCAGTCGGTTAAGTGTCCGATTTCGGCTCAGGTCATGATCTCGCAGTTTGTGAGTTCAAGCCCTGCATTGGGCTCTGTGCTGGAAGCTTGGAGCCTGGAGCCTGCTTTGGATTCTGTGTCTTCCTCTCTCTCTGCCCATCCCCCGCTCACACTCTGTCTCTCTCTCTCTCAAAAATGAACATTAAAAAAATATACAAGAAAGCTCATGGCAGCATTATTCATGATAGCCAAGAAGTAGATACAATCCAAGTGTCCATCAACTCATAAGTAGATATGAAAAATGTTACATATCTATATGAAAGAATATTATTCAGCCTTGAATAAATGATGCACTGATACATGGTACAACATGGATAAATCTTGAAAATATTCTACTAAGTGAAAGAAGCAGACAGAAAAGCCCATATCTCACACAATTCCATTTATTTGGAATACCCAGAATACACAAATTCACAGAGAAAGAGTAGACTAGTGGTTTCCAGGGGCCAGGTGTAGGAGTGGGGGAAGTGGGAGCTAGGTATGGAGAATGACAACTAATAGGTTTGTTTGTTTTTGAGGTAATGAAAATATCATGGAATTACAAAGTGGTGATGATTACACATTATAAATATATCAAAAGCCATTAAATTATACGTTAAAAAGTGAATTTTATGATATGTATATTATTACCTTTTTTACATCTATTTATTTTTTGATACAGACAGAGCACAAGTGGGGGAGGGGCAGAGAGAGAAGGATTCACAGAATCCAAAACAGGCTCCAGGCTCTGAGCTGTCAGCGCGGTGCCGGATGCGGGGCTTGAACTGACAAACTATGAGATCATGACCTGAGCCGAAGTCGGACGCTCAACCGACTGAGCCACCCAGGCGCCCCAGTGATATGTATATTATATATCAATTTTCACATTCTTTCCTTTTTAGGTAATATATATTATATATATGGATGAAAGTAAGGGATGTGTCTACCGCTCAGATTTTGCAAATGTTTTGCTGTATTTACTTCAGATTTCTCTTTCCCTGTGTATAAATAGAACATTTATATTCTATAAATATATATTTATATTTATATAAAAATGTATAAATTCTTAAAGAATTGCCCAATCCCTTCTTTCCCAGAGGTACCCACTTTTCTGACACTATTGTTAATTGCACCATGCATGTTTTTATACTTTTATTACTGATGAGTGTGTTTTTCAAATATATGTAAATGCTTTCTGTCGTTGTTTGGTATCCCTAGAAAGCACAGCCTGAGGCAAAATTGTACCTGCTGCTACTACTATTGGTAATGCAATCCCAGGGCAGCAGAAGTAAGGGAAAAGGAAAGTGAAGGAGAAGGTAGAAAAGAGGTAGGAGAGTGTGATGCTGAGTTGGCCACTACTTGGTTTAAAGTACAACTGATTGTTTGATTTCTAGAGAGCATTTACTGAGATCAGCTACTGTGACTCAGAAGAGTAAATCTGGGCTGTGGGGAGGAGTAGAAATTATTTGCCAGCAACAATCTCCATTGGCCAAAGTCTCCCCACAGAGCATGACTTCCCTCACACTTCTGAGTTATGTAGACAAGGGTGCTGAGTGAGCCCCATAGCATCTCATGCTTCAGTGCAATAGGGAGACCTCAAGGTGGGAGATATGAGTCACACAGCACAGACATAAAGCAAAATTGTATCCTTCTAAAGTCGATGTGAGCCCAAACAAAATTAGTCATTACAAGGTTGGCTTGGGCAGAAAAAGTGCCAAAGAGCTCCAGAGACTTGTGAGGCAGAGAGGATCTGAAGTGTGGCATAAGAGTCATCTAATATTCTAGTTCTGTGAAATATACTGTTGGTATTTTAATAGGGATTGCATTAAATGTGTAGATTGTTTTAGGTAGTATAGATATTTTAACAACATCTGTTCCTTCACTCCATAAGCATGTAATGCTTTTCCATTTCTTTGTATCTTCAATTTCTTTGATCAGCGTTTTATACTTTTCAGAGTACAGGTCTTTCACTTCTTTGTTTAGATTTATTCCTAGGTATCTTATGATTTGGGGTGCAATTGGAAATGGGATTGTTTTCTTAATTTCTCTTTCTGTTCCTTCATTATTGGTGTATAGAAATACAGCAGATTTCTGTACATTGATTTTGTATCCTGTGACTTTATAAATTATCAGTTCTAGCAGTTTTTTGGTAGAGTATTTGAGTTTTCTGTATATAGTATCATGCCATCTGCAAATAGTGAAAATTTTACTTCTTCCCTACCGATTTGGATTTTTTTTATTTCTTTTGATTGTCTGATGGCTGAGGCTAGGACTTCCAGTACTATGGTGAGTAAAAGTGGTGAGAGTGGACATCCTTGTCTTGTTCCTGACCTTAGGGGAAAAGCGCTCAGATTTTCTCCATTAAGGACGATGTTAACTGTGGGGTTTTCATATATGACATTTATTATGTTGAGATATATTCCCTCTAAACTTACTTTGTTGAGGATTGTTGTTATCATACATAGATGTTATACTTTGTCAAAGGCTTTTTCTGCATCTATTGAAATGATCATATGCTTCTTATCCTTTCTCTTATTGATGTGATGTATTACGTTGATTGATTTATAAATATTGAACCACATTGCAACCCAGGTATAAATCTCACTTGATTGTGGTGAATGATTTTTTAAATGTATTATTGAATTCAGTTTATTAGTATTTTGTTGACAATTTTTGCAATTATGTTCATCCCTCTTAGGGGGCGCCTGGGTAGCTCAGTTGGATGGGTGTCCAACTTTGGCTCAGGTCATGATCTCGTGGCTTGTGAGTTCGAGCCCCATGTCGGGCTCTGTGCTGACAATTCATAGCCTGGAGCCTGCTTCAGATTCTGTGTCTTCCTTTCTCTACTTGCATTCTGTCTCTCTCTCTCTCTCTCTCTCTGTCTCAAAAATAAACATTAAATTTTTTTAATTAGAAAAAAAAAACTTCCATCTTAGAACCACTTTTGGTGCATCCCAAAGCTTTTGGACCATTATGTTTTCATTTTCATTTGTTTCTATGTACATTGTGATTTCATGTTTGATTTCTTGGTTGACCCAGTCGTTGTTTAGTAGCATGTTACTTAACGTACACATATTTGTGTTTTTTCCAGATTTTTTCCTGTGGTTGGTTTCTAGTTTCATATTGTTATGGTCAGAAAAGATGTAGGGTATGACTTTGAACTTTTTTAAATGTTGAGATTTCCTTCGTGTCATAATATGTGATCTACTATGGAGAACGTTTCCTGTGCACTTGAAAAGAATGTGTGTCCTGGGGTGCCTGGGTGGCTCAGTTGGTTAATCGTCCTACATCCGCTCAGGTCATGATCTCACAGTTCAGGAGTTCGAGCCCCGCATCAGGCTCTGTGCTGACAGCTCGGAGCCTGCAACCTGCTTCAGATTCTGTGTCTCCCTCTCTCTCTGCCCCTCCCTTGCTTTCAATCTGTCTGTCTATCTGTCTGTCTCTCTCTCAAAAATAAATAAACATAATAAGCCATACAGAGAAAGACAGATACCATATGGTTTCACTCTTATGTGGATCCTGAGAAACTTAACAGAAACCAATGGAGGAGGGGAAGGAAAAAAAAAAAAGAGAGAGAGAGGTTAGAGTGCGAGAGAGCCAAAGCATAAGAGACGCTTAAAAAGTGAGAATAAACTGAGGGTTGATGGGGGGTGGGAGGGAGGGGAGGGTGGGTGATGGGTATTGAGGAGGGCACCTTTTGGGATAAGCACTGGGTGTTGTATGGAAACCAATTTGACAATAAACTTCATATATTGAAAAAAAGAGAAAAGAATATGTATCCTACTCTTTTAAGATGAAGTATTCTAAATATAGCTGTTAAATTAATCCAGTCCAGTGTGTCATTCAAAACCACTGTTTCTTTGGTGATTTTCTGTTTGGATGATCTGTCCATTGATGTAAGTGGCATGTTAGAGTCTTTTACTATTATTGTCTTACTATAAGTTACTTCCTTTATATTTGTTATTAACTGTTTTATGTATTTGGGTGTTCTCATGTTGGGTGCATACACATTTACAATTGTTATATCTTCTTGTTGGATTGTCCCCTTTATTATTATACAGTGCTCTTTTTTATCTCTTTTAAGACTTTGTTTAAAAGTCTGTTTTGCCCAAAATAAGTATTACTACACCAGCTTCCTTATTTTAAGTTTATTTATCTTGAGAGAGAGAGAGAACAAGAGGGCAGGGCAGGGGCAGAGAGAGAGAGAGGGAGAGAGGGAATCCCAAGCAGGCTTTGTGCCTTCAGTACTAAGCTTGATGCCTGGTTTGATCACATGAACCGTGAGATCATGACCTGAGACAAAATTAAGAGTTGAACACTTAATCAACAAACCACCCAGGTGCCCTACCCAGTTTTTTCTTTAATTTTAATTTTAATTATTTTTTAATTTAAATTCAAGGTAGTTAACATACAGTGTAGTCTTGGCTTCAGGAATAGAAGCCAGTGATTCATTTGTTCCTATGGCATTCAATAGTCATCCCCCAAAGAGCCCTCCTTAATGCCCATCACTCATTTAACCCATCTGCCCCACCTTCCCTCCAGCAACCCTCAGTTTGTTCTCTGTATTTAAGAGTTTCTTATGGTTTGCCTCCCTGTATGTTTTTATTTTCCTTTCCATGCCCTATGTTCATCTGTTGTGTTTTTCAAATTCCACATATGAGTGAAATCATATGATATTTGTATTTCTCTGACTGACTTACTTTGCTTGCCATAATACCCTCTAGTTCCATCCATGTTGTTGCAAAATGGCAAGATTTCTTTTCATAATGTTTCTTTTTTGAGAGAGAGAGAGAGACAGAGACAGAGAGACAGAGAGACAGAGAGAGAGAGAGAGACATAATGCAAGTGGGGTAGGGGCAGAAAGATGGAGACACAGAATCCGAAGCAGGCTCCAGGCTCTGAGCTGTCAGCATAGAGCCCAATGTGGGGCTTGAACCCACAAACTGCAAAATTATGATCTGAGCTGAAGTCGGACACTTAACCAACTGAGTCTCCCAGGCAACCCACAAAATGGCAAGATTCATTCTTTTTCACTGCTGTGTAATATTCCATTGTATGTATGTATGTATGTATGTATGTATATCATATCTTTATCCATTCATCAGTCAATTGGTATTTGGGCTCCTTCCATAATTTGGATATTGTTGATAGCACTACTATAAACATGGGGTGCATGTGACCCTTCAAGTCAGCATTTTTGTATCCTTTGGATTAATACCTATTAGTGCAATTACTGGGTCATAGGGTAGTTCTATTTTTGAGTTTACTCAAACCTTTTTGAGGAACCTCCATACTGTTTTCCAGAGTGGCTGCACCAGTTTGCAATCCCAGCAACAGTGCCAAAGGGTTCCTCTTTCTCTGCATCCTCACCAACATCTGTTGTTTCCTGAGTTGTTCATTTTAGCCAGGTATGAGGTGGCATCTCATTGTGGTTTTGATTTGTATTTCTCTGATAATGAGTGATGCCAAGCATACTTTCATGTGTTTGTTAGCCATCAGGATGTCTTCTTTGGAAAAAATGTCTATTCATTTTTTCTGCCCATTTCTTCATTAGATTGTTTGTTTTTTGAGTGTTGAGTTTGGTAAATAACCCAAGTTTGGATACTAACCCTTTATCTGATATGTCATTTTGAAATATCTTCTGGTATTCTGTCAGTTGCCTTTTAGTTTTGTTGTTTCCTTTGCTGTGCAGAACTTCTTTTTATCTTGATGAGGTTGCAATAGTCCATTTTTGCTTTTATTTCACTTGCCTCCAGAAACATGTCAAGTAATTAGTTGCTGTGGCTGAGGTCAAAGAGGTTGCAGCCTATTTTCTCGTGTATGGTTTTGATGGCTTACTATCTCACATTTATGTCTTTCATCAATGTTGAATTTATTTTTGTGTACAGTGTAAGAAAGTGGTCCAGTTTCATTCTTCTGCATGTCACTATCCAGTTTTCCCAGCACCATTTGCTGAAGAGACTATCTTTTTTCCCATTGGATATTCTTTCCAGCTTTGTCAAAGTTTAGTTGGCTATACATTTGTGGGTTCATATCTGGATTCTCTATTCTATTCCATTGATTTATGTGTCTGTTTTTGTTCCAGTACCATAGTGTCTTGATGATGACAACTTTGTAATACATCTTGAAGTCTGGAATTGTGATGCCTCCAGCTTTAGTTTTTTGTTTGTTTGTTTGTTTGTTTTTTGTTTTTTGTTTTTTTCGACATTGATTTGGCTATTCATGGTCTTTTCTGGTTCCACATAAATTTTAGTATTGTTTGTTCTCGCTCTGTGAAAAATGTTATTGTTATTTTGATAGAGATTGCATTGAATGTATAGATTGTTGTTCTAGCTCTGTGAAGAATGCTGTTGTTATTTTGATAGGGATTGCATTGAATGTATAGATTGCTTTGGGTAGTATAGACATTTTAATAAAATTCGTTCTTCCAAGCCATGAATGTGGAATGTTTTTCCATTTCTTTTGTCTTCCTCAATTTCTTTCATAAGCTTTCTATAGTTTTCAGTGTACAGGTCTTTTACATCTTTGGTTAGATTTATTTCTAGGTATCTTATGGTATTTGATGCAATTGTAAATGGGATCGATTTCTTGATATCTCTTACTGCTGCTTCATTATTGGTGTATAAAAATGCAACCAATTTCTGTACATTGATTTTATATCCTGCAACTGTGCTGGATATATTTTTGGTGGAGTCTTTTGGGTTTTCTTTTTTTGTAATGTTTATTTATTTTTGAGAGATATATATAGAGAGTATAAGCAGGAGAGGAGCAGAGAGAGCGAGATACACAGAATCAGAAGCAGGATCCAGGTTCTGAGCTGTCAGCACAGAGCCCGTCGTGGGGTTTGAACCCACAAACTGTGAGATCATGACCTGACCCAAAGTCGGACGCTTATCCAACTGAGCCACCCAGGCGCCCCTCTTTTGGGTTTTCTATGTAGAGTAATATTTCATATGTGAATAGTGAAAGTTTGACTTCTTCCTTGTCTATTTGGATAAATTTCATTTATTTTTGTTGTCTGATTGCTGAGGCAAAGGCTTCCAGTACTATGTTGAACAACATTGGTGAGACTGGACATCCCTGTCGTGTTCCTCATCTCAAGGGGAAATATCTCTGTTTTTCCCCTTTGAGGAAGATATCAGCTGTGGGCCTTTCATATATGGCTTTTGTGATGTTAAGGTATGTTCCTTCTATCCCTACTTTCTTGATGGTTTTTTATGAAGAAAGGAGGCTGTATTTGTCAAATGCTTTTTCTGCATCTATTGAAAGGATCATATGGTTCTTATCCTTTCTTTTATTAATGTGGTGTACCAGGTTGATTGATTAGTGAATATTGAACCAGCCCTGCAGCCCAGGAATAAATTTCACTTAATCATGTTGAATAATTCTTCTAGTGTGCTGTTGAATTATATTTGCTAGTATCCTGTTGAGATTTTTTGCATCCAGATTCCTCAGGGATATTGGACTGTAATTCTCCTTTTTGTTGTGGGCTTTGTCTGGTTTTGGAATCAGTCTAATACTGGCTTCATAGGATAAGTTTGGAAGATTTTCTTCCATCTCTATTTTTTGGAACAGTTTGAGGAGAATAGGTGTTTACTCTTCTTTAAATGTCTGGTAGAATTCCCCTGGGAAGCCATCTGGCCCAGGATTCTTATTTGGGGGGGGGGGATTTTTGATAACTTATTCAATTTCTTTGCTGGTTTTGGGTGTGTTCAAATTTCTACTTCTCCCTGTTTCAGTTTTGGTAGTGGGTGGGTGTCTAGGAATTTGTTCATTTTTTCCAGATTGTCCTGTTTGTTGTCATATAATTTTTCAAAGCATCCTTTTATAATTGTTTGTATTTCTGTGGTGTTGATTGTGATTGCTCCTCTTTCATTCTATTTGGGTCCTCTCTATTTTCTTTTTGAGAAGTCTGGCTAGGGGGTTATCAATTTTGCCCTTCTTTTAAAAAAACAGCCCTTAGTTTTATTGATCTATTCTTCTATTTTTTAAAAATTCTATATCATTTATTTCTGCTCTAATCTTTATTATTTCTTCTCTTCTGCTGGCTTTGGGCTTCATTTGCTGCTCCTTTTCCAGTTTCTTTAGGTGTATGATTAGGTGTTGTATTTGGGACTTTTCTTGTTTCTTGAGATAGGCCTGAATTACAATGTATTTTCTTCTTAGGGCTGCCTTTGCTGCATCCCAAAGGTTTTGGGCTGTCATGTTTTCATTGTCATTGGTGTCCATGTATTTTTTTTATTTCTTCTTTAATTTCCTATGGAACCTATTCATTCTTTAGTAAGATATTCTTTAACTTCCATGGATTTGAAGGCTTTCCAATTTTTTTCTTGTGTTTGATTTCAAGTTTCATAGCATTGTGATCTCAAAATATGCATGGTATGATCTCAGTCTTTTTGTACTTGTTGAGGACTGATTTGTGACCCAATATGTGACCTATTTTGGATAATGTTCCATGTGCACTCAAGAAAAATGTGTATTCTGCTGCTTTAGGATGGAATGTTCTGAATATATCTGTTAAGTCTATATGGTCAGTGTGTCATTCAGACCTTTTGTTTCCTTGTTGATTTTCTGCTTAGATGTTTGTCCATTGCTTAAATGGAGTATTAAAGTCTCCTACAATAATGGTGTTATTATCAATGAGTTTATGTTTGTGATTAATTGATTATATATTTGGGAGCTTTCATGTTTGGGACCTAAATATTTACAATTGTTAGCTCTTCTTTATGGATAGACCCCTTAATTATGATATAATGCCCCTTTTTATCTCTTATTTCAGTCTTTGTTTTAAATTCTAGTTTGTCTGATATAAGTATGGCTACTCCGGCTTTCTTTTGAAAGAAAGGAAAAATGTTTTCATTGTTTGATGGTTTTCTTTAGTAATATATTTGGATTTCTTCTTATTTATTTTTTGTATATCTATTACTTTTTGATTTATGGTTACCATTCGGTTTATGTATAACATCTTCTGAACATAGCAGTCTATATTATACTGATGGTCACTTGATGTTGAACTCATTCTTTGATCCTCTCTTCTCCATGTTTCAGATATTTGCTATTATATTTTGCATCCTTTTATTTTGTGCTTCTCTTGACTGATTTTCACAGATATACTTTTCTTTTTTTGCATTTGTGCTTCCTATTTTTCTTACTCTCACCTATGGTTTTTGTTTTCCACTCAAAGAGTCCCCCTTGACATTTCTTGTAGGGCTGGTTTATTGCTAATGAATTCTTTTAACTTTTGTTTGTCTAGGAAATTCTTTATCTCTCCTTTTATTCTGACTGATAGCCTTGCCGGTTAGAGTATTCTTGGCTGCAGGTTTTTCCCTCTCAGCACTTTGTGTACATCATGCTACTCCCTCCTGACCTGCAAAGTTTCTGTTGAAAAAGTCAGCTGAGAGCCTCAAGGGGTTTCCTTTGTATGTAACTGTCTTCTTTTGCAACCTTTAAAATTATTTATCACTATTATTTGTCAATTTAATTACTATGTGTCTTGGTGTGGACCTCCTTGGGTTGAATTTGTTGGGGGATCTCTGTGTCTCCTGAATCCTGCTCTCTGTTTCCCTCCCCAGATTCGGCAAGTTTTCACTATTATTTTTTCAAATACATCTTCTACTCCCTTTTCTTTCTCTTCTCCTTCTGGAATCCCTACAATGCAAATGTTATTGTGCTTGATGGTGTCACTGAGTTCCCTAAGTCTGTTTTCATTATGCAGTATTTGTTTGTCTGTCACTTGTTCAGCTTGATTGTTTTCCATTACTCTATCCACCAGGTCACTGATAGGTTCCTCTGCTTCCTGTAGCCTAGCATTTCTTTCAACTATTGTATTTTTAATTTCATTGTTGAATTCTTCATCTCTGATATGTGATTTTTTATCTCTGTGTCAAGGGTCTCACTGAGGTCCTCCACACATTTCTGATATCCAAGAAGTATCTTTATAATCATTACTTTAAATTCCATATCAGGTATATTACTTATTTCTGTTTTGCTTAAGTCTTCTGCTCTGATTTTGTCCTGTTTCCTTAGTTGGGACATATTTCTCTTTGTATTCATTTTTTTCTACCTCTGTGTCTGTTTCTGTGTGTTAGGAAAATTGGGTATGTTCTCTGCTCTTGAAAGAAGTGGCTTTATGAAGATGAAATCCTCTAGTGTCCTGCAGTGCAGTGCCCCCTGTTCACCAGAACCTGGCACTTCAGGAAGGTCTCCTATATGTGTTGCTTGTGTCCTGCTATTGTGTCTGAGTTACTTTTCCTTTCAGTCCAGTCATCTTCACTGACTCTCTGCCTGCCATTGAGTGTGCTTGTTCTCTGTGATATTAGTGAGATCCAGGCAGGCAGGTTCTGAGGGAGTGTGATTGCAGAAGGGCTCCAGGGTGGGGCAGCAGAATTAGCAAAATTTGCATGGAGCTCGGGGCCCAGGCCAGCAGGTCTGGGGTGAGCCAGTCATCCAGAGAACTCATGGGTGGGGCACATTTGTAACAGGTTCCATAGCAGTTGTCTGTGCAGAGCTGCCCCCTTAAAGTGGCTCTGTGTTTATGCTGCTGGATAGGGAAGGAAAATGGCACCTGCCAGTTCCTTTGTTTCCAGAGAGAAGTCCCTCCAACATGCTTTGAAATCAGTATAAGCAGATCTCTCTCTCATTGTGTAAGCCCTTGTTTCTTTGCAGTCTTTTTGCAGGCTGTTGTGTCTTTAAGGGCAGAGACCTGGCTATGACTTGCCCTCCTGTCTTGCCCAGTCCTAAGTCAGCTGAATTCTAAAGATCCAAGCTCCACATCTGGCAGGTTACACAAACGCATGGAATTCAGTCCCTCTGGTTTTCAAGGCCAGATATTATGGGGATTTGTTTTCCCCAGGTGGACTCTCTGATGTTTTTCCCTCTTTGTGCCTGCTACTCCCTCCCTCCCGTGAGCAGCTCCTGTTTTTGCCTTTCCTAACCTCTCCTATGTGGCTTCATCTCTATGTTTAGTTGTGGAGCTTGTTCTACCAGTCTTTGGATCACTCTCCAGTTTATTTACTTGGATGTGAGTGATATCTAGTTGTAAACATGGGATGAACTGAGCATAGGGTCCTCCTACTCTACCATCTTCCCAAGCCTCTCTCCCAGTTATCTCTTTCATATATTTTAAATAGTAATGTCTGAGTTAGTTATTGCCAACAGAAGTGATTATCATAAGTAGTGGAAGTCAAATGCTAAAGCATGGGATCTACACAAATATCCTGTATAAAAATCTATATCCTTTGCCATGCTACCCTCCAAGTATTAAATAAATGAATGTTAATATAATGTTAATATAATCCTATTGTTCCATCATAAACAGAATATAGTTTTTCAGTGATCTTCCCCTTATTTTTCTTTTGTATTTTTCAGGCAATATGTCATGGCCTCACTTTAAAATCCAAAGCCAATTTGGGAACTTCCCTAAGATTAAAAACAAATTGTGGGCAATAATCAAATGAAAGAGCTAAGGGACCTAAGGGATTTTCTTTTGCAATAAGTTAGCTTGCTCCTCTTGAATATTACAACATCAGAAATCTAATGAGAAAGTAACAGTTTTTCCTGATATCTGAATAATATAAGAGGCCTTGAGATTTTTATACTCCTCTTCTTCTCTTTCCCTTTCTTTCCATAAACTAGGAAATAATGACTTATTTTTATCAGGGACAGTTTCTTGGTTTGCTTTATCAGATATCCTGGTTCTTTCCTATATAATAATAACAAAGCACATTTTAGATCCCAAAGGTAAAAAAAATAAAAGGGGTCAATTTCATTCTCTTTCACTGCAATTTCAATATTCTATAATAAATAATACAGTTAAGACATTTTTATTTACTATGACTTGCTTCAAATACACTACAGACTTTTGCACTCTTGCTGACAATTCCAGAACATTTGACATAAAAAAAGTGGAGAAATCTTTATATGTGATTTAGAGGATCAACATCTACTCTCAGGGTTCAGGATGTCAGATGACAGAATCTTGTTTATTAATACAAAGCTGAAAGATTACTGGGGAAAGAGATTAGAATGGAGAAATAGGGTGATGCAGGCCAAGAGGAGGGAAAAGGTTACTTACATCACCATCTTAAAACCAAGAAAGTTTCTTTTAAAAGAAGCAAAGATGATAAGCATACATTGAAGGTAACAAATAACAGAAGGGCAGTAGTTTCCCACATTATAGAGATAAAGTGTTTTCAATTATATCACTCTAAAATGTGAAGCCAGATTCTGTTCATAGATAAAGTCACCAAATTCCCAGTTAACCCAAAGACACTTTTCATTCTCTACTAGTAACAGTCTGCAGAATTCCATTCTTCATTTAAAAAGGTTAAATCAATATGTTGTAAACCTGAAACTAATAAAACATTATATGGTAATTATACTTCAATTAAAAAGAACTCCAGTGCCTTCTCATAGGCGTCTGGTTAAAAAAAAAAAATGTCAACCTCTTGAGCATGATAAACGTAACCTCTACTCTCTGGTCTTCCCACTTCTGACAGACACACCCTACAATAATCTCTAATGAGTCAAGCACTTGTGAAATCTCCTCCCTGTAATCTCTTCCCCTTGACTGTAGGTAGAACGTGGAACCTGCTTCTCACAAATATAATATAGCAAAGATGAGAGATACCACTGCCATGACTATGTTATATTGTATGGCCAAAGTGAAGGAATTTTGCAGATATATAATTAAGGCCCCTAATCAGCTGGCCTTGAGTTACTCAAAAGAGAGTACCTATCCTGAAAGGGCCTGGCTTAATCAGGTGGAACTGTTGAAAGAAGATGTAAGCCTTCCCTAAAGTAAGAGACTTGAAGCAGCTGTGACTTCTTATTGATGGCTTTGAAAAATCAAGTTACCATAAATTCTACACCCACAAGGGAATTAATTCTGCCAACAATCTGAGATCCACATGAGAATGCATCTGGTCAACAACTTGATTATAGTTTTGTGAGACCCTGAGCAGAGAACTCAGTCAGGCTATGCTTAGACTTCTGCCCTCCAGAAGCTGTGATTTACTAAATTCACGTTGTTTTAAGCTGCTAACTTTGTGCCGTTTTCATATGCAGCAATAGAAAACTAATATACCACTTGTTGCCTCAAACACCATGTACTAGCCAATGAAAAGTACTAGTAGCGCTCTGACTTTGATATGCTATTTTACATACTCATATGTTTATAAATATTGTTCCTTTTCCATTAAATATTCTTCCTTAATTTTGTTTGTCGGTAAAAGTTATGCTCATACTTTATTATATAGCTCAAGCTTCTACTCTGTTATTAAGACTTCATGACCCATTTGACATCCTTTGTGCCACCACTAAAGCTATTTTTTAACACTTCTCTACCACCTACCATACTGTATTCCACTCAGCTCCTTACACACCTTACTCATTTATCCATTCCATAAGGTCAACGGATATAATTCATTTTTGTATTACCAACCTGGCCTAATTTAATGCCTAACTGTATTAGAGACTCAATAAAAGTTTGTTAAATTAATGGATTTACATTTGGTTATTGCATTGATTCTTCTTGACGATTTATAGCTAGCTCCTTCCTCAATATGGTACCATATTTGATTTGCCATTTGTTGAAAATGTATACTTTTGAGATTTGAGAGTATATATTTGGGACTGGGAGTGGATCAATAGATTTGGGGGAAAATCTATAATCTTCTACTCTACCTCCTTCATAATTTTATGTATAATCATATTCTCTCTCTCTCTGTCTCTGTCTCTCAGCCTTTGGCTTTTCTTTCTAAAAAGATCTTGTCTTCTTGTTCACATGTTTCCTAGCTGTTCCAATTATATTTTGTAGCTTCAAAAATTAGGTAATTCCTAACAATAAAAGGTTACAGACCAAAATTTGTTCTCCTAGCTCTTCATATTCATATTCTTTAAGTCCTTGATAAGTCTTCACCAACAAGATGATATCTTCTCTTGCAGTCCTCTTTCACCGAGAGGGCATTTAAGTGGATTCAAAGCAGTTGACTTAAAAGCAACTTGTTTAAATATCAAGCATTCACAAAATGACATTAGGGAAATCCTACAATTGTGTATTTCCTTTTTCAACCCTGTTTCACTAATTGAGCTAAGAAAAAGTCAAAAGATCAAAAAAGACAAATTTCCATTTTATTTCTTTAGAATTTAACTGAGAACTATAGATCAAAAATTCTAAGTGCTCCGGCTAGTATGATCTATTCTATTGAATCTTTTAATTCTTTAGTCTGTTTCTTGGAGATGACATAAACATCTTGATTAACCTTCTGAGGAATTTATCATAGGAAATGGGAAAGAGAGTTGAAAAGGATAAAAGTCCTAGAATAGCAAATAAATTATTCTTTGGATTCCTTAACCACTCCCAAACATTTATACAGCTTTTGTGAAAACATTTGCACCACCTTGCCAATTTTGAGTTCAAGGGGACAGTCTTAGGCCAGAGTGTGCATTATGACAGAGAAACAATGAACAATTCACAGAATACCTTTATACATGTGTAGCTTATATGGTGATTTAAGGCATGATTTATGTTTTGGTCATTAGTATATGAAAGAATTGATAAACTTGGCTCACTGATATGAAATTGAAACATACTTATTAAATGCAAATAGATATTTCTCAATAACCATGACAGATTGAACACACACGTTTTCCTTCATCTCCTTTCCAAAACCCTACAAAATTGACATTAAGTAAAAATAAATATGCACAATAGGAAATAATAGCAAACAAAAAAATGTCAACAAAATTTTGGAAGCTAGAAAACAAATAAATGAGTAGTAACTAACTTAGCATACTGAAGAAAGTGAAAACTTAAACCATGTCAGGAAACAAAAAGAAACAAGCCTATTCTTCCCACACAAGTCTTGAAACACAGATACTGAAGACATCAGCTACCTCTGAAGCTAAGTTTTGGTGGGGGGGGTGTCAAAAAGACGATTGGTGGAAAGCCTATTAAAAAAACTGTTCTAGATGAACCCCATTCCATCCTTTAATCTTTAGTTAGATATTCCAGATAGGGAAAATTGTGTGAAATTTAATGAGACTTCACACTGGTAAACCAGAGTAAGGGCCTCATTGACTATACTGCAGCAGTGTTGGGGAGAGAATGTATTCCATTTACCACAATAAAATATTTGGACAAAACAGGAAGAAGTAATAAATTTGAGATATAATTTAAAACCCATGAATGAAAAAAATGAATTTAATGACCCAGAGGATATCTATCCACTTCAAAGCAATCTGAAGAGAAGTAAATGGGCTATACAGGAGTGCAGCAAAACCAAAGAAAGTAACAACTTGGAATGCAAGTAATTCTCATTGCAATGCAAACAAACAAAATGGATCTTTCTCTGGTTCACCAAAAGTTCCTCAGAAAAGAATTCTCCAAAATCATTAAATATATGTAGTGGGGAGGAAAGAACTCAACAGAAGAAGAAATCCACCTAGGAATCTAGAAAAAAGTACTAACTACCATTGATCCTAGAAAGTAGAAGAGAAAACAGACATCTGAGAAAAATCAGGCCAACTAGTGGTAATAGCTTACTGATTCCTATCTGATTACTTTATTGGTGAAATCTCTAAACATTGACAACTTCTCCCTGAAAAATTTAGTTGTATTCTTATACTATTTTATTTATACTTTAGTTTAGCTCTGTTTGTAATCTGTATCAGCAGCTCTACCAGTAGTTAACTCTATATTCACTTCCTAATCCTAACAACTTTTATTGAATTGGATGGGGCCTGAGCTCTGATATTTTCTCAAAAGCTCTATAGGTGATTCTTAGGTACAACCAGAGCTGACTGTAAATGTGAGTTCCTAAAAAATAAACACTTTTATTTTTTCCCCTTTACTTTAGAACCTGGCACAACTTGGAAACAATATTTTTAAATGGAGCTCCTTTTAGATGAAAGACATATGCTTTATGTCAAATGCTCAGAAGTGAATATTATAACAACATTCCAGTGTAAACTAAAGGCTTCTAAACATCAACTACAATGTATGTAGTAGATGCTGTGAGGTTCATTTGTTGGCAGAGGATGACATCTAAAAATATTCCATTTGCTTTTAAAAGCCACATCACATTTCAAAAGAAAAATACACTCACTATGGACATTCATGACTTTTTAAAAACAGTTACAAAAGACACTCATTGCAAAAAGATGTTATTGTTATGATTATTATATAAATCTAATGCTGAAAATTATTTCCTTCTTAATAAATCCACACCTGCATTGTGAGAAACTTGAGATCACTCCTTGGCTGTGAGGAATGCTGTTTCCTCATCTTTCCTGAGCTACTCTAGCTTGCAGTACGTAATTCTTTGGATTAACTAATTCTGTTGATTAGAACTAATACTCTAGATTCTGTTAACTCTCTAGTGGAACTGCACATGCAGAGGCAGGAAAAGGGATCTCAAATCAGAATCAAGAGGTATCTCTTTCTATTGATGTTCAATAGATATTTGTTTAGTGAATGAATGAATGAATGAATGAATGAATGAATAGAACAAATTCCTCTTCTTCCTTTTCTCACCAGGCCTTACCTTTTATGTACAATCAGGAGAAATAATGAACATACAGATGTTATTTTTATTTAAAACACATTTAAACCCCCGATGGAGTTGCAAATAGATATCATTCATATATTTTCCTAATGAATAGATATAATGAATAGATATAATTCACATATTTTCCTAAATCTAAACCTAAAACACTAAACCTAAAACACAGATAACTATATCATAACTCAATAATTATCATCAATAATATCATCACCATTTTATTCTCTATCTTAAGGCAAATAGGTGATTACTTAAGCAAATAACAAAAGATTTTTCAAAACAGACTAGACACAAGTATTCTTGCATTTGCAATAAGATTCACCACAGGATTATTGAAATTAGCACTTCTCAAATTTAGTTTGTATCAGAATCACCTAGGTGAGGCTTGTTATTGCTGGGCCTTGCTCCTAAGTTTTTGACTCAGTAGGTCTGGCATGGGGTCCAATAATTTGCATCTACAACCAGTTGTCAGGTCATGCTGATGCTGTTGGTCCAGGGACCACACCTTGAGAAGCACTTGTGTAAACCAAATCTGGTCCCAGTCTCCATAACACCATTTGTTTCCCAGGTAAGGTGGGACATCCATAATATTTCCTTCAAGAACATGATGTGTAGACTTAAAGAGCACTCTCTAATAGGCAACTAATGGAAGCCACATATATAATTTAAAATTGTCTAGTAATCATATTTAAAAAAAATAAAAAGAAGCTGGTAAAGTTAATTTTAATTATATATTTTATTTAACCCTTTATATACAAAATATTACCATTTCAATATGCAAGCAATTTCAATATAATTGAGACATTTTACATTTTCTCCTAGTAAGTCTTTTAAAAAGTTGTGTATTTTACACTTCCAATACATGTGAAATTGTACTAGCCAGGTATCAAATGTTCAATAGCCCTATGCAGCTAGTAACTACCATACTGGATATCACAGCCATAGAGACCAGATCTCTATCTTTTGCTTTTAAAAAGCAAGAGATTTTAATTTATCTTGGTCTTCAATAAAAATATTTAAAATAGGTACACACAATGGTAGAAAGAGATACTTTTCAAGGAAGTTAAGTTAGGCCAAAGTAAAAATCATATTTTCCTCCATTCCATTAAAAGTAGCACTCAATGGGGGCCACCTGGGTGACTCAGCCCGTTAAGTGTCTGACTTCAGCTCAGGTCATGATCTCAGGGTTCATGGGTTGGAGCCCCACGTTGGGGTTTGTGGTGACAGCTCAGAGTCTGGAGCCTGCTTCAGATTGTGTCTCCCTGTCTCTCTGCCCCTACCCCTTTCATGCACTGACTCTCTCTCTCTCTCTCAAAAATAAACATTAAAAAAAATAGCATTCAATGACCAAAATGCAAATCACATACAACTTCTTCCATAGAGTTATATTTTGTAAAAATATGTTACTATATAACAAATAACCACTTTTATTTGAATAACAGCAGCATCTGAGGTTCTAAAGTACTAATTAGTATGGACCTGATGAGATGCCTTCAATTAAAATGTCAGAAATTATATTATGCCATAAGAAGTGGATACTTTCTTCTTGTTACAACAACTTTTTAAATAATTTTTATAATTACTTTTATGGTAGATATTCATTACTGAAAACCGAGAAAATACAGATAAACAAAAATATTATACATATTATCTGTACTCCTATACCATTAATTCGTTTTATATGTCCAGATATTTTCCTTGCCAGTATTTTTTTTAATTTTTTAATGTTTTTTTTTTAAATTTATTTTTGAGACAGAGAGAGACAGAGCATGAATGGGGGAGGGTCAGAGAGAGAGGGAGACACAGAATCCGAAGCAGGCTCCAGGCTCTGAGCTGTCAGCACAGAGCCCAACTCAGAGCTCGAACTCACGGACCATGAGATCATGACCCAAGCTGAAGTCGGACGATTAACTGACTGAGCCACCCAGGCGCCCCTCCTTGCTAGTATTTTTTAAGGCAACTGCAATGTACATAATGTTTTGTGACTTGCTTTTCTCAATTAACAACATAGAATGAGTAACTTTCCTTGCATTCATGTATTATTCTATAAAATCAGTTTAAATGGCTATATAGTATTGTATGGGCATGTCCCAATATCTCTAGTCTACTTTTATTGGACATTTAGCATTTTTATTCTTGTAAATGACATTGGGATGCAAATGAGATAAAAAGCTGTCAGAAATTTGACTAGCACTCCCTACACACAGGATCCTGGTGATCCCTTACTAGCAACTCTCAGTCCTAAGCAATTACTCTCCAACTTTAACTTGCTGTGTTTTGAAACTTTAGAGTGTATCAGAAATACCAGGTCAGTTTTGCATGTTTGTATGTTTTTAATGAAGATCCATAGGCTCTAACTTTAGAGTCTGATTCAGCAGGACTTGTGTGGTGCCTAGGGTTCTGCATTTACAAGTTCTCTGAGTGATTCTATTGTAGGCAGTCCCTATCTTGAGAAACACTGCTCTGGTCCTTACGTCACATTTAAAATAAATTCAATAGTATTTTTCATTTACCTGTACATACTTCTCAAGGAAATGCCCTGAAATAAATAAATGCAGAAAATTTATCACTCTTAACCAAATTTCTACTCCCAGTAGCCAAAATCTATTTTTAAAGTCCCTATAGTTCTTATTATAAGAAACCTAATATTCTAATACATAATTTCTTCCTTAATACATTTTTTAAAGAGAAATGTGGTTAGTGTTTTACATGTTGTAAATAGAGGGCTCTACTTTGCAGCTGATATAAAAGCTTAATTTCCCACAGACATGGATGGCATTTGCAAAGGTCTGAATAACCTTTCTAGCCACCATCACAGACTGCTCAGTTGACTGAAATGCTCTCAACAGACAGAGTGTCCATCACCTTTAGTGGGCATTACTCAGAGTTGGAGTTTGTAGGATTACGCCTGAAAGGGCTAAGTAGTTTCAGTTAGAATCTCTTAATGTTGCTTAAAATTCTATCCACAAATCAAATGCAGATAATCAGCCTCTCTCTAGTGGCAGTTGATACAATGCAGATGATGCAGAGATATAGGCTGCCCAGAGCAAACAAAATAGAACATATCCCTTCCAGTTTGTTCAGGGGATTGAAGTGATAAGCCACGAAGAAACTGATATTCTGAAACTTTAATGAAACCTTGTGAAATATTCCACAGTGGCAGAATAACATCCCTGCTCCCACTTCTGAAAGGAAACAAAGGATACTTGAACACTGTGCATCTGCCTAGAAAAGCAAAGGCGAATAACAGACCTTATTATCTTCCAAGAATTATTTTAAAACCTTAGAAAACTCTGTCTCCTGTGGTCAATGGCTTTCATCCTGAATGCAAAACATAACAAAACAAAACAAAACAAAAACTATTTTTAATGATATATCAATATACTTTGAGCCTTGCTACAAAAAGCAGAGAGAAAGGCCACACATAGTCTTGTATCACATAGTCTCTGTGTTGCTTTTTCAGATGAAGTCAACCTCATAGTGATTTTTCTCTTATTCTGAATTTCACCAGCCCTGGTAGATACAGTCTTACTGTTTTTCATTGCTTATATAATATGTCAGAATTATTTTCCTGGTCTTTCAAGAGTATATTAAGATTTCCAATTGTAAGAATTATGTCTGCCACTTCTTTTCTTTTGTATCTCCACTGGCACAGTCACAGGCACATGGTATTTGCATAATGAACTAATGAAATTGTACCACATACACAGGTACGTATACACACCCTTGCTCTGTGACCTTGTCTGTTTTTCAAAACTGTAAATTACTTTGCATGGAGTACCTGGAGGGTTCAGTCAGTACAGTATTGGATTCTTGATCTTGGGGCCATGTGTTTGAGCCCCACATTGGGCATAGAGTTTATTTAAAATTACTTTGCATGGTGGTGAATAATGGGACTTTATCAGAGCCAATGGACTCAGGACTTTTTGGGATAAGTTAATATCATCAGCCCTGATGCTTGGCCCTAATATGCTTTATCATATTTGCTAGTAGACACACACAGAAGATAAGCATTTTCCCTACTTCTGAAAGGAAGGCACTCCTAAAATGAAATGTAACCAGTATTGGAAAGCCACAAAGTATGAGAGTATCCATATACGTCTCATCATACTGATTTGCTTGCAGCAAGCTTCATAAATATTTCCACAAATTAATACTTATCCTAGTCTGCCAGGGCGAAGACAGGATTGTCTTTTTTAAAGTATAATTATGGGGGTGGAGGCAAATAGAGAAAAGTGGTATAGTAGAAAGAGCCCTGGACTATGACTCAAAAGAAAGGGTTTCATTCTCAGATGGACAGTACCTTGAACAAGCCATATTCCTTCCCTGGGCTTTAGTTTTCTCTTATGTGAAATGAAAAATGTTGGACTAGATTCATTTACTCCATATATATTTAATGCCTACAAGGCCCTTTTCTAGGTGTTAGGAATAGAGCAGAGAACAAGAAAAATCCCTGTCCTCTTGAGCTTACATTCTAGTGAAGGAGAAAGACAATGAATATTTAGAAAAATGATAGTTTTAGATACTGACAAGTGATATGAAGAAAAATGAAGATGGCTAAAGGGATACAGAGGCAGGGAGAATGAAGAAATGACAAGAGATTGGGCAAAACTTCTTTGAGGCGATATTTGAACAGAGGCTTGAATGATGAAAAGATGACTATACAAACAGCTGGAGGAAAAGTGAAAGCAGAAGGAAAAGAAAATGTAAAACCTCTTTGCTGAAAACAGGCTTGGACTTTTAAAATAACAGGAATAAGTTCAGTACTTCTAGAGTAGAATGAGGCAGAAGGAGAGTAGTAGGAGATGGGGTTGGTGAGGTAGGCAGAGGCTGGATCATGCAGGAACTTGTAGATCATGGTGAAAGGTTTGGATTTTATTCCATGCATCATGGAATGTCTTTAGAGAGATTTGATCCAGGAATGACATAATATGATTAAAAGGCATAATCAATAGAATTTTCAAACTGATTCATTAGATGTGGGATATGAAAGGGAAAAGAGGAATTAAAGATGGTTCTTGGCATTTGGACCTGAGCAATAATTATCTCATCGTTCTTGTTTCAGACATTTCAACTATGTTCATAGATGAGATTGGATTATTCTTTAGTTGAGTCTGTCCTTTCCTGTTTTTTTTTTAAATCAAAGTTATACTAGTCTCATAATGTAAGTTGAGTACCTTTCTTTATTTATTTTTTTTATTTTTTGAAATTGTTAATGTGATTTGGATCATTTTATCCTTGAAAGTTAGGGGAAATTTGCCAGTAAAATTATCTAATCACCTGGACCTGAGATTTTATTTTGAGATGGGCATTAATGTTAATTACCAATTCAAAATGTGTTTAAGCATATTAGTTTATGAAAGTTTTCTAATTTTTCTTGGGTCAATTTTGATAAATTATATATTCTTTTAAAAAAAGTTTTTAGGGGTTCCTGCGTGGCTCAGTCAGTTAAGCGTCGGACTTCGGATCAGGTCATGATCTCACTGCTCCTGAGTTTGAGCCCTGTGTTGGAGCCTGGAGCCTGCTTCACATTCTGTCTCCGTCTCTCTGCCCCTCCCCTGCTCATGCTCTCTCTCTCTCTCTCTTCCCAGTATAAAATTTAAAAAAAAATTAAGGAAAAAATTAATACTTATTTTTGAGAGAGAGAGAGAGAGAGAGAGAGAGAGAGAGAGAGAGAGAATGAGTAGGGGAGGGGCAGAGAGAGAGGGAGACACAGAATCTGAAGCAGGTTTCAGGCTCTGAGCTGTCAGCACAGAGACCAACACAGGGCTTGAACTTGTGAACTGAGGGATCATGACCTGAGCTGAAGTCAGATACTTAACCAACTGAGCTACCCAGGCGCTGCAATAAACTATGTATTCTATTAATATGTCCATTTAATTTGTTTTCAATTTATTGGCATAAAGTTGCTACATAATATTCTCTTTCACTTTTTTCAAATCTTCATTTTATCTATCACTATATTGCTATTCTCATTCCTAATTTACTTGTATGTGACTTTCTCCATTTTTCCCTTTCTGTATGTCAATAAGGCTCATGATAGAGTTTTAGAAGTAGAAGGCTATAAGGAAAATGATTTACAGAAGATCTTAAAATGTATCATTTTAATAGCACACCCCCCAGTCATACCTATTGTTTCTTCTGGTGTAGAGGGCTCATAAATTAGATGTGTGTCAGGGTATGTAGGATGGGATGCTGTGAGAGTGGGAGTTATACAATTAAAAAAAACATTAGGAAAAAGAGAGAGACAAAACCCCCAAGATGTCATTTTATTAGGTTCTAAAAATGCAAGTCTGCTATGCCAACCACATTCAAAGAGGAAATTCAAGTATTTAAAATACATTCAATTTTATAAATTTTGAAACCAAGCAACTTTAATTTAACAGACATGCCATGGCAGTTTTATCATCTTTGGGTACACAGATGGATAAGGTTAGCAATCAATATATTTCAAAACATAAATGAGAGAGAAGTAAACAGAACAATGGAAATTCAACATAAAGAAGTTGGGAAAACACTAAAAATACTATAAAACAGCATAAAAATGTTTCACGAACTAGAGACTGACAGTTGTTGCAGTTAGGATTGGCTGATATGTGGAATACTCTTTTTTTTTTTTTTGAGAGAGACAGAACATGAGCAGGGAAGAGGGGCAGAGGGAGAGACAATCCCTTACTAGGCTCCACACTCAGTGTGATAAGGGGCTCAATCCCGTGACCCTGGGATCACAACCTGAACTGAAACTGAAAGTCAGACGCTCATCTACTGAGCCACCCAGGCACTCTAATATGTGGAACCCTCTTAGACCACCTATAATCTAGAAGCACTACCATTCATCTGAGATAAGACACAACGTAACTAGAGGTAAATAGATACCACACATCCTAATGGCTGTGTTCCTTGGGCAACTGTGAAATGAGAATACTGGCACTTAAATGAAGAAACATTACATTGCATTACCACCTTTGGTAGTTCCCCAATATCAAAAGGGAGAGTGGACCCTATAGTAATCAGAAAGACTCTTTATGATAGAAAGAAAACATGTTTCTAAAGATACATTTGTGGAATGGAACCAAAATACTTTTATTGCTACTAGATCTTTGGCTATATCTACATTACAATACCGGTTACTATGACCTCCTCGACTACTTACATATAGTATGGGAAACTGGACCAGGATAGTATTCTCTAAGCCAAATATCACTTTAACCTATTAGAGTTAAGGGGGGAATAAGAAACATGATGGGATGTGTAAAGCTAGAATTAAAACACACACACACACACACACACACTCACACACTCAGAGGAGTACTTTTCAACTTAGTGCAGACCTGTCAAGAGAGGGACAATTAACCCAGTAACTGTTGACAATAGCCATTAGTTGGTGATAGAATAGTACACAAAAATGAAGAGAACATTTGCAAGTAGAATACAAGAATACATAGGCAATTTTAAGTACCTTTTTGACTCAATAATCTTCCTCTCCTTGGACTCAACAATCCAAACTATAGATGAAAGTTAAGATCCAGAATGCTCTCAGTTTTAACCCTGACTTATATACTAGTTGTCTGACAAGACACCACTTATCCCTTCTGTGTTCCATTATTATTATCTGTAAAATAGGGATACTATGACAGACTTTAAAGTTCTGGGGAATTGTAGAGGACACCCATTATTTTCCCTTGGTTACAAGCTAGCTCAATCACCTGCTAATGGAGTTTGTTCTTTGGACTTATTGTGGTATTTACATTTCTAAGTGTTTCCAGAGTTCATTTCCATCGAAAGCCTAATGGAGATTTACCTTCAAAAGTTTTTTTTTAATAACTTCTTTTTTTTAATTTTTTTAACGTTTATTTATTTTTGACACAGAGAGAGAGCATGAACAGGGGAAGGTCAGAGAGAGGGAGACACAGAATCTGAAACAGGCTCCAGGCTCTGAGCTGTCAGCACAGAGTCCAACGCAGGGCTCGAACTCGCAGACCGCGAGATCATGACCTGAGCCAAAGTCGGCCGCTTAACCAACTGAGCCACCCAGGCGCCCCATAATTACTTCTTATCTTGGGTGGAACCAGAATTGTTGGGGAGAGGAGAGGGAATAACACCCAGCCAACATATATAAAGGTGACAACTTAGTGCATTACTTACTTACTGAGCTGACTACATTTAATTAAAAGGTGTTTTGTTTTTGTTGTTTTTTACCATAATTGGTTAACCTTATCTAAATAAGGGCCTTAGAATAGCTCACTTTCTTCCCTTTATTCACAACATAGTAGTAATTTCATAATGGAATAAAAATATTTGGGATATTGTATTAAATATATAAACTATTAATGTCCCCTCCCCAAAGAAGCTACAGCTCTAATAGGACAATGAAGTTGTTGAGCAATATTTTATTTCCCATTGTATAGTATTTAAATTACTTTATACCAATTTCATTTTGTTTGTATTTTTTTTAACGTTTATTTATTTTTGAGACAGAGAGAGACACAACATGGGCAGGAAAGGGGCAGAGAGAGAGGGAGACACAGAATCTGAAGCAGGCTCCAGGCTCTGAGTTGTCAGCACAGAGCCTGACACGCGTCTTGAATCCACAAACTCTGAGATCATGACCTGAGCCAAACTCGGACGCTTAACCAACTCAGCCACCCGGGTGCCCCCTTTATATCAATTTTAAAATTCATTAAAGATGCTCTTTTAATTTTTTTTTCAACGTTTATTTATTTTTGGGACAGAGAGACAGAGCATGAACGGGGGAGGGGCAGAGAGAGAGGGAGACACAGAGTCGGAAACAGGCTCCAGGCTCCGAGCCATCAGCCCAGAGCCTGACGCGGGGCTCGAACTCACGGACCGCGAGATTGTGACCTGGCTGAAGTCGGACGCTTAACCGACTGCGCCACCCAGGCGCCCCAAAGATGCTCTTTTAAAGAGTAGCATTTTCAGTCCCTTTGGGTAGTGCATATACTTTGTCATCAGCTTATTTCCTTTACAGCATTAACAGCAATTTATAATCTGTTTTCTTCCTTTATTTTTTATTTGGTTATTGCCTTTTGCACTAGAATTTAATGAATGAAATACAAAAGACATTAAGATATAAGATATTTAATATTTCTAACCTGACCTTATTTTTATTTACATTAGCCAAGCTGGAAATTGTTAGCTATAACCTCAGTAATATTTTTAGAATATAGATAGGTAGATAAAGATAGAACATATCCTAAAAGTTATTATTTGTTAATTACACAGCTGCCATTCTAGAACTTCCATGTTGCTCAGTGCTAAATATAAAACGTATTAGACTTAAAGCTGAGAGAATTTTTAAAAGATAATTAGATACTTAGATATTAGAGTATTTATTTTTAGATTCAGAAATAATTGTCAAAGTTAACAATTTTTAGTAGCTAGAATACGATTCAAAATAGACCAATTCCTACTAACCTAGAGAAATGTTTTTTCTCACTCCCTATCTGGGCTCACCCAATCTGTATCAGAGTTCAAAGAAAAAAAATTGCCTCAGTTGATGTAATTTGGAGGTTAACAGTGGTAATTTGTGAAAAACAACATCTCAGAAATTTTCCCATTATGCTGTAATCTACTGTGTCAAAAAGTACTTCACTTGCTATGAATTATTTTTCACCTCCCTGGTCTCTGTTATGTCAAAAGCCAGAGGTGACTAGGAAGACAAAGTTTAATTTCCGTTTGGCCTTGGCAGTCCCCTCCCAGAAAACAAGAAGTTACTCTACTTCCATAACATTCATACTAGGAGAGAAAGGCTGAAAAGAATTCATGGAAATGCCAAGTATAAATGTAGTTTCATCATGGGTCCAGGATCTGATGATAGAAGGAAACAGCTAATTAATGTTAAGCGTCAAAGAATAAGAAGGAATAAGATTCAGAAATCTTTTCATTAATATCTGACAGGAGAGGGAAATACTGTTCATATTATACAGTAAAGATAAATGTATTAGTGAAACATAGGCAATCATGGGAATGAGAGGGATTAGCATTTGTTGAATGCCTAATATGTGACAAGTACTATACACACATTGTTGCATTTAATCCTCACAATGACCCTGCAGCATGGGAACTGTTATGCCTATTTTACATATAAGAAAACTAAGGTGCATGGAAGTTTATTTGCTTCCCTGAGATCATATAGGTAGTGAATGGCAGGGCTAGAATTTGCAACTAGGTCTTTCTTGTTTCAATGTCACCTCTCCAGCTGTGTTTTTCCATAAGGAATTTTTTTAACATATCACTATGCAAGAGAGTGTCAACTAAGTTTTCGGCACAGAACGGTTACCAGGTGCTGAACAGAGCCCTGCCAAATCAGTTGGGCTCTCAAAATACAGAGCCTGATGGAAAACAACCAACTCCTCAATCACCTAAAAATCAGAAAACACTCAAATAAATCCTGGGTCATTAACTGGGGTATACTAATATAGTTGACTGAACTAACAAATGAATAACAAAAGACCCCAGAGTAAGTGATTCTTAAATGAAAATGAATGGAATCTCAAAACAGTAGGAACTTTGTTTCTTAGAAAAATAGCCTTATACGAGATAACATTTTAGTAAACAATTTCAGTGGCTTTTTGGTATCCTTGAAGCCCATTGTGGTAGACTACATCATTGCTCCTAATCCTCCTTTCCTTATACTCATGTCCTTTGCCAGAGGAATTTGTAACTACTCCACTAGAGGCAGAGAATACTCCTTGCCCCAGTGATGTTGGCCTTAGCCAACAATTTGCTTTGGCCAATGTAAGTGACATAATGCCTGTTTCAACCTTAGTCTTTAAGAGCTATTGCATGTTTCTGCTCATCCCTCTTGCATTTCTGTCATTACCATGAGAAAAAAAATGCTCCATGTAACCTTTTGGTCCAAGAAAGATGAGAGACATATAGAGTACACCTGGGCTCAACCTGCGGCATGAAGCTCAGCCTAGCTAAGTTCAGCTTAGATCATTCAATCTCCAGCTGACTTGCAAATATATAAATGAGAAAAAAAACAATTGTTATTTTTAAGCCAGTGAGTTTTGGGGTGGTTTTTAATGCAGCATTATTGCAGCAATAGTTGACTGTTACATCCATTCACAGAACTTCTCCTCCTCAAGAGTCTACATATGGAAAGAACCTCTGCTCTAGAATGTTTTACTATGTAAATTCAGTGTGCTTCTTTATACTATACACATATTTTTGAAAATTAGTTTATGAATTCCATTTTACATAAATCAAATGCTATGTTTCCCCACCAATTTACATTATAATATTTGAGGTGTTTAATTTTCATTTCAGTGATCGTCACCTGGCATTAATTTCTAACATGTTAGCTATTTGTCTCCTCCTCAGTTTTTTCTGATAAGTAGTCAATAATCAACAAGCATATATTTAAAAGTATGAAGGGAGAATCTCTTTAAGGGAACCCTACAGTGAACCCATTTGTAAGTGGAAGAATCCTTCTGTAATGGGAGCTATCTTATTATTTATCTCTTTGGTAAGCTTGAATTGTTGACACCTGGGTCTCTGAAAGCAGGGCACCTAAATTACGAAGGCTGCCTCCAGGCAAAGTGCCTTTTTATCAAGATAAAAAGTATTTATCTTGATGTAAAGTAAATAATACTATCTGCTATGTTTTTGGTTGCTGAAAATTTAGTATGATACTTCAACCTCATTCCATATGAACAATGTTTATATGAACATTACTGCAACATATTTCAAGATATATGACTGAGAAAACTCCATTTCTGGTTTACGTTCCTTTCTACGAAGGAAGAAAACAAAATGGACCAAGCAAGGTAGGGTTTGGCAGAGTTCATTGCACTTAGATGCCTGATTAATATTTATGAAATTTAATTAGTAGAAAACTGAAATGGATGCTAAATGAACTTTGTCACCTCCAACTGTTTGACTTTAGGCAAATCACTTAGCCTCTCTCGCCTCTGGAAAGTGGGAAAATTCAGCTCCTCCAGGGGAAAATGTTTTATTTATTTTTATATTTTCAGTCACCCAATAAATACAGAAGAAAGTTCAGAATGAAGGAAGACAGAGAGATAGGTAAGAAGAGAAATTTAAAGAGACACAGACATAAACTGGTCTGTTCTTATTTTTTCCAATTCCAAGCTGGCCTCCAGCTACTGTCAGGTGAGAAATCTAAAGAGAAAGAACCAGTTCAATCATTACATCTACAGTTAAATATAATGATGGTAACTTTAAAAGGCTGTCCTCTGTTAGAATTGTGTTTAACAATTGATTAATTTTTTGCTGCTCTTCATGAAATTTTTTGAGTTCATTACTAGAAAAGCAAATACCCATATTTCCTTATTTTCCAGACAAATAAACATTCTTAATCTGTTTTGTTTTCAAGGAAAACAGCAATCCCAAACATTTTACATTGGTGGCAATAATATAAACATTTTGGGGGATTACCAGACATTAATGGAGTCATCAGAGAATTCTGAGTAATATTCAATGTGGCAAATAGAAGACATAACAAGTACACCTTGTACCATATAGAGATGCTTGTGATTTACTTGAGGTATTCTTGACATGCTATTGAGCTCTATAACTATAAACAAATATATTGGATAACTAATATTCCTTAGTTTGAGTAAATTTAAATAAATTTGAAACTATATACAATCATATAAAATAGGAGAATATTTAATTTTCTAAAGCACAAAAACTGAATCATAATGAATTTTTCAATTGCAAGCCAATATGTATAAACATGCAGTTTTAGCCAACTATATTAGATATTTTAAAGAAAACTAAGGTTTAAAAAAATGAGCCAAGTCCTGGGAGGCTAAATGTGTAGAGTCATGTACATCACTTGTACATCGCTTCTATTATCTCATTTGCTTCAAATAATGATGAGAACTAGGAATTATTTTCCCATTTTATAGGTAAAGAAAGTAAGGCTCCAAAATTTTAAGTGATGTGTTCAAGATTATAAAGCCAGTGATTGGCAGACAGAAGTTTGTTCCCAGGTCTGACTAGTATTATCATACTATGGTGCAGAAGCATGACCATGAAGAAAAGCTTCCAGAGATAAAAAAAAAACAAAACTGAGGAATGTATAGAATTGTTTAATTAATATGTTGTATACATGAAACTAATATAACATTGTATGTCAATTGTAATTCAATAAAAAATGTTGAAAATACATTACTTTATTTCATTCCACATGCCAAGCATATATGTTGATATGATAACCAAAAACCATATTTAAGTAATGATAAAAAGAGTTCTTTTAATAAGTATAAAATATGAATTCTAGATAATAGCAAACCCTTGTGACATAGTTTTCTGGGCAGCATCTTTTCTTTCTTAATGGTACATAAAATGGTGTGTCTTAAAGCAATGGAATCTTAGATGTGATGAAATATAGCTATAATTTCAATCTAGCAGATAAGGAAAATGAAGTTTGGTTGATTGTGTCTTTTTCATTGGAGGACTTAGAAATCAGATAATTAAGTTCACTAAGAATTGGAATTAAATTATGTATTAAGGCTCTTAGTAAAATTTTCACCTGAATATGGTAGCTTTGTGATCACTACTTCAGGTGGGCTTTCCCATACTTCTGATCTCTAGAGAAGCAAGGTGCCATTACATATGGTTAGACCAACATAGAGGTCTAGAAAATAAGTGCTAAGAGCAGGCAGATGACGAGATCAGTTTCAGCTGGTGAGTAATCATGTAAATATTCACAGAGGCAGTATAACATAAGCTGAACCATCTTGTCAAAAGGAGGTATTAGGGGATATGAATAAAGTCTGAGGAAGAGGAAAGATATTCTAGGAAGACAAAATTGCCTACACAAGTAATGAACATTAATTATTCAGTGAGCAGAGAAAAGACCAGTCAGATGAGAGAAAGATTGTAAGGGTAAGGAAGAAAACTATAAGAACACATAATTGTATGACAGAAAATGTTGGACACATTTCTTACAGATTTAGTCAATATCTGAATTGGGTTAGTTTTACTCAGAATACACAAAGAACAAAGTGGAATCAAAGAGAGACTGTCTTTTGTATTTCCTTTCACACACTTAATTTAAAATCCAGAGGTTAGCTTCATTTTTCTAAGAATCATGCCCTAAGGGAAGATAACTCTTTGCAGTTGAGAACAACAAGCAAAAGAAAATTTATAATTGTATTCAAAATGAAAATGCTATTGAGACTGTAGCATTCATGTCACTCAATCGAAAGACACAGGAAAATATATTCAGGAGCAATAAACTTCAAGTTAAATAAATAGCATTAAAGCTTATAACAAAATTACAGACAAGTAATTCAAGCTTTCTCAAGGGCCTTACATACTTCAAGGAAAACAACTTCCAATTATCATAAAAAGCCCTCTCCAATTTTCACAGTTCATCTATAATAGGCTGATTGCGAATATAAAATGTATGGCTCAGGTAGTGCTGTATAGTCAACCATATCTCCTGTGTAATGACAAGCAATTGGAGTAGCATTACTGTTACTTAAGCTATTTAATTCAGATTGCTTGGCATTTATGTTGATACTCCCACTGGAGGGAAAAAAAAACACAAAATATTTGTAATAAACAAGTATTTTCTTACTAATAATCTTTTATCACACAAAACAGCTCACCAAAAAATAAATCAACAGCAGAAAAAGAAACAAATGATTCTTTGACTACAGTGGTAATAGAAAAGTATAATTTTCTTAAATGTATTTCCTACAATTATCATCAATGGAGTGCCTGCAGGGAAAAATAAAAAGAACAAAAGAAAATATTCATCTCAAAGATTAAAACAGGGAATCTAAGAAAAGGTTTGTAGATGTCTGACCATTAAGAGCCTTCATGGGGGAAAAAGGTCTATTTAAAAATTTCATTATACAGTGTCATTATGTAAAATTGTCAGAGAGTAGGAGTCCTGGCTACACGTCTAGTTTGCTAGGAGTTAAACAATTTACCAACTTTTCTGCCTAGACAAGGAGGTAGCAATATAGGCTGATGTTGGACAGGCCAGGCGTTTTTTGGAGCAAACTTGAAATTTTACAGGGATATCCATGTCTTCAAGGGGCCCAGTGGCCTCCTCGCCAACATATGATTTTGTCTTTTGGGACCCTTCTTATTTGTTATTTCACTCATTAACACACCTAATTACTTAATGATTCCTACTATATGGCAGCCTCTGCTAGGTCTCTTCCTTCAAGAAACTTACCTTCTAGTGGGGTAGACAGCTCTACAAATAAAGAGAAGAAAGATCATATCTACCTAAGAGATGAAGGTGAGATGAACTGGGAGGAAGTCAATATAGTCTTCAAAGACAAAGTGAACCCTGAGTTGAGTCTTGAAATATGATTACGGGTTCTCCATACCGATAAGAAGAAATTTCAAGCACAGGAAATGACATAAATAAAATCCCAGAAGTATGACCGGTCATAGTATTTTGGAGGAATTATAGTTATGCCTAATTAGTAGGTCTTGGGCTTATCCCCAATCTTCATTTACCTTGAGATATTCAATATAACCCAAGCACCCTAATATCTGGCACTTCTCAGTAAATAAGGTTTAACTATAAATAAGGTTTAACTATAAATAAGGTTTAACTATATCAGAATTATATCTTTGCAACATTGCATCACAGATAATTTGATTTACAAAAGAGAACAAGAAACAGGATAAAATATCTTCATCCAACTTCCTGATCTTGTTAGTTGAAGATCAAAGCCATAGCCATTGATAACCTTTCAATTTAAGGTGAGGTTTTTTTTTTTTTTTTTTCAACGTTTATTTTGGGGACAGAGAGAGACAGAGCATGAACGGGGGAGGGACAGAGAGAGAGGGAGACACAGAATCGGAAACAGGCTCCAGGCTCTGAGCCATCAGCCCAGAGCCTGACGCGGGGCTCGAACTCCTGGACCGCGAGATCGTGACCTGGCTGAAGTCGGACGCTTAACCGACTGCGCCACCCAGGCGCCCCTAAGGTGAGGTTTTGATTTTCTTCTATATGAGTAGCATAATCAGAGATGAGGGTGGGCAGCTTCCTCACAGGACTTCAACTGGTTTATAAATAGGACCTTCCTATAGAGTTTGAGGAATGTTTCCAAAATCTAGCTTCAGTACCTGTTCCTATGTGCATACACTCAAAGCCTCCTGGGCCATTGTTTCCTGAAGTTCTCTCTCCCTCTCTGTTTGGGGATATGGAGCCATCACTTCCCCCTTCTCCCAGTGGTTCTAGAGTCAGGGACAGGTAAATTGTGTATAGAACTGCAGAACAGTACCCTCTTAGCCAATACTGTTTTCCAAATCACTCTATAATTCACTGGTAGTCTAGGAGTTTTCTTGGCCTAAAGAATGTATGATTCATTCTTCAGTCAATGCCATAAGGTATCAGGCTAACTAAAGATCTTTTTTAAAAATGTGTTCAAAACAATCTCATCTCACTTATGTAGTCCTTTGAGATGAAGTTTATCATTCCTGACTCTATGTCTTTTTACCTCACACACTGATATACTGTAAGAGAGTGCGAAAAAACAATGTGGAAAAATGGTTATTGGGGCGCCTGGGTGGCTCAGTTGGTTAAGCATCTGACTTTGGCTCAGGTCATGATCTCACAGTCCATGAGTTCGAGCCCCGCATCAGGCTCTGTGCTGACCGCTCAGAACCTGGAGCTTGTTTCAGATTCTGTGTCTCCCTCTCTCTCTGACCCTCCCCCGTTCATTTTCTGTCTCTGTCTCAAAAATAAACGTTAAAAAAATGGTTGTTAATTATATCCATGACATAGCCAAGCTCAGTCCTGATTTGTAGACAGTTTCCCATGGTATGGTGGGTGGACAAAGACAGTCTAATGGACATTGAACTAACTTACTCATGGAAGGCAACCCATACTATGGAAGGGAGGATGGAAGGAATGAAGGAAAGAAAGAAAGAAAGAAAGAAAGAAAGAAAGAAAGAAAGAAAGAAAGAAAGAAAGAAAGAAAGAAAGAAAGAAAGAAAATAGCCCTTTTTTTCAGATGGCTATTCCAGATAAACTAATAAAAGACTGACAGACTATCCACATCATTCCTTTATGGAACTCCTACATTCTCTCAACCAAAGCTTCTTCTCCCAGCCTGAAAATGTTTCTGCAGAGTATGACATACACATTTTGGTCTTTGAATTACTGTTTTTAATGCACTTGATCTCTTATATGTGTGTTCACAGTGATACTGTATCTCTTAGACATAAATTCCCAGAGGCCAGAGGTTCCTTCTATGCTATTTCTTAGTATAATTAATGTATCATGAAGCAGCATGAACAGCTAGGTGCTTAATCAACGGCTTAATGCTTTGGGATTAGTATATAAATAGGGTGACCATGTAATTGATCATTCATATAGGGACACTTGTGAGAGGAAATTGGGACACTATTAATAATTATGCTGGGACAAAAGGCATAAACCAAGACTCTTCTGGAAAAACCATGGTATTATTGTCACCCTTTTAATCCAAAAGAAGGATTATCCTTTGGAGATAGATTAATTTCTTTACAATTATTAATAGGAGAGCATTTAGAGTCAGACATTACTTTAAAGTGGAGAAAAAGTATATCCTTTCAAGATGACTCCAAAATAATGAAATTGGGTGTTTCCACTCATATATACTGAATTTTCTTTGTAGATATTGTAGGCTAGTAGGTCACCACCTTTACACTTAATTTTTGATTTGGGTTATATCTGTTAGTATGACACCTCATTCCAACTCTGTTGGAAGCAGGTACATCTAACAATGGGTAAATAGGAAAAAAACAATGGAAAGTTATTGCAATGGGCATCTATTCAGTTCTTTTTTGAAAGGCTGCCATTTAGAGTCATTAGTTCATTAAGTACATTTGCATTTCCAAGAATGTAATTGTCTTTTCACAAATTTCCCATTTTAGGCCAAGCAGCCAAATTTTCATTTGCATTTATCAAAGGAGAAGCCATGAATTAACTGTCATGAGAGGGTTAACTGGTTAACAATGACAACAACAACAACAACAACACAGATTTGCTATCTATTCTTCTATTTCTAATTCCTTGCCATATTTATTTTATCTCATTATCAAGTACTCTAACAGCTACACACTTGAAATTCTAGGAAAATCTCTTAAATAACACCTTTCGCTGAAAACTAGTTACAAAAGATATATTTGTCTGACAGTAAGTTGAGAATGAACACTTGGCATTAAAGACGTATCTCAGACTCTAAGCCCCTTTGTTTATTTTCTGGTTGTTCCCTTCCCTGCTGTTGTCATAGTACCAAGGCAACAACAGGCCATAAGTCTTTAACAATAATGGAGAGAAATAATGGAGAGAAAATCTAGAGTGTGATTAAAATCATTTAGTTTTGGCTCTGGCTTTATAGACAAAAGGTGATATCTGAGGTAGTTTTTCTACTATATTAGTGTCATTTCGTTAAGGTCATTTTAGTAATTGGATATATATACATTAAGCCCTCCCCTATTCATACTCCTTCTAATCATGCAAGCATGAACATCTAAAATAATCCTTTTTTTCCTTTTAAAAAGTTACAAGGGGGTAAGTGAAGGATGGAGAAGCACAATATTTTAAATCAAAATTTCAAATTAATTCAGGACAAAAGCCCAACCTTCTGCCAAAGTACATGAAAGGCAACACAGTAAAAAGTCAGCCCCAGAATTTTTTCCTGATTGTTACTTGAAATAAGGATTAAAAAGCATACACATTTTAAGTCATTTTAAAATTCAGTTTAGCTTGGTATCACTTGCAACTATGAATGCTAGTATACCTATACTTGTCTCTCATTGGGCATGTTATATGAGGTGTATGTGGCTCAGTGTAGGCCCTGTAGCATAAAATCAACACTAGCTACCTTAAGGAATCCCTTTTGTTCCACCAAACTTGTTCTGATCTTTCCAACTTTTATTAACACCATCCCACTATCATTTTATTCTCTCCTAAAGATTAGTAAATGGAGGTACACAAGTATACAAGCACACACCCAATAAGATATACCACCCAAACCAGTTTCCATGGAAACCAAGTAGAACTCTAATTGAAAATTAGGGGCTCCTGTTTCCTGCTGGATATTTTCTTTGCCAGTCTCTCCCCTGTCATGATCACTGTCAGATCCCAAGAACAAGAACTGGAACTTATACCCAAAGCTTATGACTATCCCAATTGTCTTAAGAGGAACTCACTATGTCTTTAAAAAACACTAATGGATTGGGTGCCTGGGTGGCTCGTCCATTAAGTGTCCAACTTCAACTCAAATCATGATCTTGTGGTTTGTGAGTTTGAGCCCCACATCAGGTCCTCTACTGTCAGCACAGAGCTTGTTTTGGAACCCCCATACCCCCTCTCTCTGCCCCTCCCCTACTCGTTCCCTCTCTCTCTCTCTAAATAAAGTTAAAAAATTAAAAAAAAACACTAATGGATCAAGAAAATGAGAATAAAGTAACATTTACCATTGTCTCTTCTGTGTGTTCAAAGTCTTTAAATTTTTCTTCATTTTAATAAAAGTTTCTATTTTAAGCAACCAGCAACCCAGTACATACACATACTATATGACTTATAAAGGTAATTTCTAGATATTTTTCATGGGCAACATAATTGTAATGTCAAGGTTACAGGCACTATGATCCTTGGCATTGCTTTTGAGGCACTTACAGTTCACTTAGCCTATGCTGGTTTCTCTAGAGGTTTTGATTTCTTGTATTTGCTATTTTAGCAAAGTAAATGTAAGACGTATCCTGCTCACCTAACACACATAACTTTTATAGTAATGATGGCTAAACATTGTTTGACACTTCTCCCATTGAAAGCTGAGGTCTATGTCCTCCCTCTTTGAATTCTGTCAGACTGTGTGTATTTTGGCCGATAGGATATGAAGAAGTGACTGGGCCACTTTCTAAACCCAAGATTTAAAGATTGGCCACTTTCATTTCCTGTCTCTTGAAGCACTTGTAGTGAGGGAAACAGCTATCACATGAGAAGTCCAACTATCCTGGGACCACCACTATGTTTTTATGAAGCCAGTGCTACCATGTGGAGATTCCATGTAGAAGGAGAAATTCCCAGCCTGTCCACAGCTTTCCTGCTATCCCAACCTAGGCTGTAGAGACATGTGTGAAGAATCTCTGTTGACATCTAGTTTTTGGATTACTCCAATCCCAGATTTCTGATGGTAATAGCATGAGATCAAGTAACAACTGATCATCTGAGACTAATCAATCTGTAGAACCACAAAAGATAATAAATTATTAAAGTCATAGTTTTGGGGATCCTTTGTTATTCAGCAATAAATAACCAAACAGTTTCCAACAAAAGGTAACTATTTTTTCTTGATTGATTATTTGAAATGGATACTTAGGAGAATAAATCACCTAATGAATTTATTTTTCTCATACTCCTCATAACCCCTCTATTTTATTTATGACCCCTCTATTTTTTAAATTCTTTTTAAAATGCTTTAAATATATATATCTGATACCAGGCTTCACCTTTTTATTATTCTTCTGCATTTCTGCAGCATTTGGTATTATATTTGCACATTTGTATAAGCATATTTACATATTGTAAGTAGTAATATCCTCTCTATTACAAAATGAGATGTTCATTTTTTAGGAAAGTATTTCACAAAGAGAAGCATATATACCTGAATATAAAATAGGAGTTCACACACAGTAGAATATTTTTCCATTTAGGAAAGTATTCCACCTATACTTTAGCTACATGGGTGTAGCCTCTTAGAGTTTATATTCAGGAAAACGGACACTTTTTAGTAGATAAGCATCTTCTATATGGTCTTCCTAGAGTCTATTTAAATTTTGTAATAAATTACCAGTTTGGTACCTCCATACACCTATATGACAGAGCAGAGCATGCAAAACAAGATCAGATTGCTGAAAAGCAGAGCTTAATCTATGGAAATTATTTTTCTCTGTTCCATGCATTACAACATTAATTCAATAAGATTTCTAAAGTGGAACTATGCTTATATAAGCAGATAAATAATTAGAAAGCATATAAATCATTACTTCCTAATGTGACTACAACAAGATTCAATGCAATTTAAAGGTAAATATGAGAAATCACTTCTTTTTTACTGAATTTAATCTAGCAGCATTTCTAAGAGAAATGAAGGTTCCCATATTCACTGGCAAAGAACATCATCATAACGAAAGATAAATCTCATTTTTCATCCATTTAAAATACTCTCTGAGTAAGGGGAAGATAGCTACAAAATTAACATTGTTTTCTTTTAGTTAGTAAAATTCCATCTTAAAATGAGAAGATAACCCTTCATTTCTACTACAATCTCTATATGTAGAATAAAGTTCAAGAGACAAGAATGACTTTGTATAAAGTCTGAGTCTCAAGCTGCTTTTAAAAGGATATAGTGCTTTTAAACTACACTACACATTAATAACCATTAGGTAAAATTAGATCATTACTGAAACATTTAAGGCTCAAAATCAGTCTATGTCACTGAGTATTGTGAAATATAAATCATGAATAACCTACAGAACCCATCACGGGACCTAGAAGTTTAAGGCATTTTTGAAGGATTACATATTTTATTGGGGCTTGCTTTGGGAAACAAAAACAAGTTTTGTGATAGGCATTTTAAAATTGTTAGATAAAACATTTCCATAGAAATACATTATTTCTAATAGTTTACATAATAAGAGTCACATAGACCTATCCAAACTATAGCAAATTATGATTTTTGTGATATGCTAATTAATTAGTTTCTTGTTTGTAAAATGTGTCATGAAGTTCTGTCTCCTTGCTTAGGAAAGGATTCTAAGTAGTGAACTTAGATAATGGAAATGAACAAGTAGAAATCTGGAGGAAAGACCATCCTCCTGGAAAATAACAGATATAGCAAACAGCCTTACTTGTTCAGGGTTTATACCAGAAAAGGTATTCTAAGTTGGTATAAAAAGTGAGTGGAAGAACAAATATTGTTAAAATGTCTATACTACCCAAGGCAATCTACACATTCAATGCAATCCCTATCAAAATAATACCAGCATTCTTCACAGAACTAGAACAAACAATCCTAAAATTTGTATGCATCCAAAAAAGACCCCAAATAGCCAAAGAAATCCTGAAAAAGAAAACCAAAGCTGGAGGCATCACAATTCTGGACTTGAAGCTATACTACAAAGCTCTAATCATCAAAACACTGTGGTACTGGCACACAAACAAACACATAGATCAATGGAACAGAATAGAGAACACAGAAATGGACCCACCAACGTACGGCCAACTAATCTTCAACAAAGCAGGAAAGAATATCCAATGGAAAAAAGACGGTCTCTTGAGCAAATGGTGCTGGGAAAACTAGGCAGTGACCTGTAGAAGAATGAAATTGGAACAGAACACTTCCTTACACCATACACAAAATTAATTTCAAAATGGATGAAAGAGCTAAATTTAAGACAGGAAACTATCAAAATTCTAGAGGCAGCAACCTCTTTGACCTTGGCTGCAGCAGCATCTTACTAGACATGTCTCCAGAGGCAAGGGAAACAAAAGCAAAAATGAACAATTGGGACCTCATCAGGATAAAAAAGTGAGGAAACAGTGAAGGAAACAATCAACACAACTGAAAGACAACCATCAGAATGGGAGAAGGTATTTGCAAATCACATATCAGATAAAGGGTTAGTATCCAAAATCTATAAAGAACTTCTCAAACTGAACACCCAAAAAACAAATAAACCAGTGAAAAAAGGGGCAGAAGACATGAATATACACTTTCTAAAGAAGACATCCAGATGGCTAACAGACACATGAAAAGATGCTCAACATCACTCATCATCAGAAAAATACAAATTAAAACCACAATGAGATATCACCTCACACCTTGTCAGAATGGCAAAAATGAACAAATCAGGAAACAAAAAGATGTTGGCAAGGATGCAGAGAAAGGGGAACCCTCTTGCACTGATGATGGGAATGCAAACTGGTGCAGCCACTATGGAACACAGTATGGAGGTTCCTCAAACAATAAAAAATAGAACCACCTACCTTATGACTCAACAATTGCACTACTAGGTATTTACCCAAAAGATAAAAAATGCTAACTCAAAGGGGCACATACACCCCCATGTTTATTTCAATGCCATCAACTATAGCCAAATTATGGATAGAGCTCATATGTACATCCACTGATGAATAGATAACGAAGATGTGGGGTATATAGATAGATATAGATATTGATCTATATAAAGAGAGACAGCAGACAGCAGACTCAGCAATCACAACAAATAAAACATTGCCATTTGTAACAAAGTGGATGGAAGTAGAGTGTACTATGCTAAGTGAAATAAGTCAGAGAAAGACAAATATATATTTTCACTCATGTGGAATTTAAGAAAACAGATGAACATGGGGGAAAGGAAGGAAAAATAAAATAAGATAAAAACAGAGAGGGAGGCAAACAATAAGAGAATTTTAAATACAGAAAACAAATTGAGGGTTGCTGAAGTGGAGGTGGGTGGGGGGACGGGGTGATGGGTGATGGGCATTAAGGAAGGCACTTGGATGAACGCTGGGTGTTATATGTAGGTGATAAATCACTAAATTCTACTCCTGAAACCAGTACCACAATGTTAACTAACTATAATTTAAACTAAAATAAAAGAAAAAGAAAAAAAAGTGAGTGGAAAAATGAATGCTATCTGATTCCTGGAGGGTCTTTGTATGGCACAGCATTCCAGAAGCTATATGCTCAATGAAACTATGCTTTTTTATTGAAAAAAGCCCCAACGTGAAGGCTGCCTGGGTGGCTTAATCAGGTAAGCATCTGACTTCGGCTTAGGTCACGATATCACAGTTTCTGAGTTCCAGCCCCGCGTCGGGGTCTATGTTGACAGCTCAGAGCCTGGAGTCTGTTTCAGATTCTGTTTCTCCCTCTCTATCTGCCCCTCACCCACTCGTGATTTCTCTCTCTCTCTCTCTCTTAAAAATAAACATTAAAAAAATAAAGAAAGAAAAAAAGAAAAAAGCCCCAACAACTACAACAATAACTTGGGGAATTAGGAAGGGTGCCAATCTCTGGCAGGTCTCTCCTACAGAAATTTCACTCAGTAGCTTGCCAAGAAAAAAAATGACCAGCCTATTGGGCTAAGATCATATGTCCCCAATTTTAAGGCTTTCTTCCATAATTTGTTCCAGGCGTTCCTTGAGGTGAAATCCAGTTCTAATCATCAGAAAAGATAACCGGCACATTTGTGGGTGACCACAATTACTTAAAGGAGAAGTAAAGAGTAGTAGAGGGAAAGAAAAGTATTACAAAAGAGATTTTGTGGACTCAGCAGGGGAAAATGAAATATACTATAGTTTGGGTAATCAACTCATTTATACACTACTGTAGTCTTCACATTACCCTGATTTTCAACTTCACCATTCTTTTCTGCTACTTGGAAAACATTCCTTCAGTAATTTAGTCCAGATTTAGTCTGTTCTTGAATAAGCTCTTTTGTAATTTTGAGTATTTTTCACTGTCTCTACTCTCCTCCCACCTCACCAAAAAGGACCCCCACAAATCATATGGCTATGATATGAAAAATATAAGATGCTGTAAAAAAAGAATTCATGATAGCTAAACTCATACCTGTTTAGCAAATGAAGTCAAATGGCTACACATACAAAATATATCATGCCAACAAGAATTCATGCCACAACTTACACCAAACTTGGGGAGATTGAAGTATCTGGAAATAATTGGCTTCTGGCAAGAATTTTACATTGTATATCCCATTGCAAAGGAAATATAAAGTTAACAAAGGAAGCCTCTAATAATTCAATAAATAACCAATGTATTACACTTGAAATGGAAACTGCTATGTTTGGTAAAACAAGTTGCCAACTGACACAAATGTTATACTTGATTTTCTCATGAATATTGCAAGAAAACATGCATGCAGAAGAGCCATAAATTGTGTGGAACAAGGTTGTATTTTTCTCATTCCTGCATTATTTCCACTGGTTCTACTTGGTCTCTTTTATAGGTTAGTGTGTTTGTTTGTTTGTTTGTTTTCAATTTTGCATTCAAAATAGATAGGACTAAGAATTTTCAATAATAGGAGTAACAAGCCCTTAGGACAATGACCCACTCTAAATTCCACCTAGCAATGGATTGCTGCACAATTATTTGCACTGGCTATCCACAACTTAGTAAAAATAGGAAATCTAAAACAAACAAAAACATGAATTACAAAAACTCCACTTTTTTCTAGATGGTATAATATTTTATATATTTCTGTGACTAACTCTTAATATACACCACATCATTAAAAAGCATTTATTAAACTATGGTGCTAGCTCAAAAGGAAATCAGGATGTAGTTGATTGTTTTCTGTCCTTAACATCTTCTTCTGTCATATATTTCTTGGCAATGTGTTTTTCTTATCAATTTCACGTATCTAGACCCCTCAAATTCTCTAAACTTAGGTACATCACAATTTCTTTATTTAAAAAGAGGCCTGATAAAATGCACTCATTTTATGCCCAGTAATATTTGTTATAATTAGATTTATAGAAATATATGCCCTTTAAATAAAGAACAAGAAGGTTTATGCTAATATAAAGTGTTTTTAAATTTTAAGATTTTTACTCTGAGCAATATCTTCCCATTTCCCTACTCCCACCCTGTAATAATTACCATTTCACTCTCTGTTTCTCTGAATTTTTCCTATTTTGAATTTACATATTAAGTGATATCATACAGTACCAAATATTTTTTAAATATTTGAGTTTTAATAACTGACAGGAGGAATAAGACACAATTTTTTATTTTAAGTGGATCATGAAAAAAGATAAATCTCTGACTTCTTAAATATAAAATTTCCCTAGTTTGTAGAAGATCCCAAATAAAAACAAATGTATGAGGTGAAATTGTCATGGTCATGAACATAGTATATCTATTAAACAAAATTTTAAAAAGAAAGATTTCATGAGTTATCTCAGTAATTCTTAAAGCATGATCCATGTATTGAATGCCATCAGAGGGTCAAAGCAAGCTTAGTTAAGACAGCCAGTTATGACTTTGTTGCTGCAAAGTTATGTTGCCCAGAGTACCAACTCCTCAAAGTCAAAGAATGGCAGAACAGGCCCTTCAATATTGATCCAAATCAAAAGTAGAGGTAGTAGCTGTCTAGTATTATATGACAGATAAATCATTCAGCCAATTAAAAAAAAATAGTATTTCTTAAGTACTGACTAGTGCTGTTGCCATCTATCCATTAATTCAACAAATATCTTTTGAGTTACTATTCTATGCCTTGCACTGTTATAGGCTTCTCTGGAGATAAAACATTGGACACGACAGATATAATCTTTGTCCTCATAGAGTTTACATTCTAGCAGTCAAGATATATAATAAACAAAATTAAATAAGTAAATGATGTAGTATATTGAATGGTGATACTTGCCAAATAGAAAATAAAGCAAGAGAATAAGATACGTACGTCCAAAAGGTGCCTGTATGTGTGTGTGGGGAGAGAGGAGTGTGATGCAATTTTGAAAAACATAGATCAAATATCTCTGAGAACTTCATCTTTGAGCAAAGGCTTGAAGGAATAGAGAAAGCAAAGAATATAGCTATCTGGAGGAAAAGATTCCAGATCAAGAGTATTATGGACCAGGCACTATGGAGACTGGGAGAAAAGAAGAAGATATGGCTCTTCTCCTGAAGGAACTTACTATCTGGTTAGGTAGAAAAAAATACATACAATTAAATGTTTCACAATATCCTATGCTTACCTCTGAGTATTTTTCACATTGTATTTTAACTATACAGTTACTTTTCTATCTTCCCCTAGTAGGCTGTGAGCATCTTGAAGCAGGAATCATGGTTTATCCATTTTTTTGTGTCCTCAGTGTTAAGCACAGTATCCAATGGAGTAAGTGCTCAATAAACAAATGAGCATGAATCAGTTTAAGAAATAGTACTGAGGAGTATAGGGCCATAGTGTGTTTCAAGCTATAAAATTCCCCAGGAGTTCAGAAAATGAAAATTAGGCTAGAGCTGGAATTGTCAGGGTAGGCTTCACGGAGTAAAATACACTAGATTAGTGATGGGAATGGGTATGAATTGAGATGAGAGAACTAATTCTCTCCTTAAGCATCACAAAGCTGGAAAACCTTTTATTTTATCATAGGCTAGAGAGATCTCAGAAGGGTCCCATTTCTCAGATATAACACTGAAAACTTAGTGACTGTGAGATTAAATTCATCATAGAAGATGGACTTCAAGCCTGAAGAATAGAGCTGCTATGAATATACCCCACTAGAATCCAGACTTTCTAAATCCCTTCAGAACTAAAGTTATTGGTTAATCACCCCTTCCAGGAGCCTGTATCTCCCTACATCAGGTCTATAAAATTAGTGAGGCTAGAGAAACCTAATGAGGAACTTTAATCAAAACTTTAATTCCAAAATTTAAACTGACAGAATCTTGATTCAGTGAATCTGAGAGGCGGACATTCCTCAGTACACTAAACAATTAGGAAAGAGCTTTGTCAAGTGCCTTTCTAGTATTGTCATCATTTTATTTGGTTATTATCTGGTCAGGGTGCAGATTTATATTCTGGTCCCTTCTATGCTTGAACATAAATTTTCTTCCTGCCAATTTTGCCAATTTCTATTTACCAGCCATTGATTTTTCTAGCGTGTTTCTAAATGGAGCTTGAAATTAATATGCTTTCTTTTTATTCACTTTCCTCTATCCTTAGCAGCATCAATAACCAGTCCATGAAGTGGACCTGATTTGTGGGTAGAGAATGAATGTTGCCATTAGAATTATCCTGCTGTAACATTCATGGTATAATGTAAATGAAAATCAGATTACTCTGGTGAAGAAAGAAAAACATGTTCCACCCCATTTATCCTGCTCATAATCCTTTGTACATCCTAAATTTCAGAGAAAGAGTTAAAAAAATTAAAACATACATTAGAGATTTTCCCATAGACATAATAAAGATTGGGAAAGAACTTTGAATTGGAAGTGGAACTGAGGAAATGATATTCATGTCTATATTTGGATTGAGCTTATTTAAGAGTAATGATGAGGGGTGCCTGGGTCGCTCAGTCTGTTAGGTGCCCAGCTTCAGCTCAGGTCGTGATTTCACAGTCCGTGAGTTTGAGCCCCGCGTCGGGCTCTGTGCTGACAGCTCAGAGCCTGGAGCCTGCTTCAGATTCTGTGTCTCCCTCTCTTTGCCCCTCCCCTGCTCATGCTCTGTCTCTGTCTCAAAAATAAATAAAAACATTTTAAAAAGTAGTGATAATATAATCATATCAATAAAGAAATTTTTAAGAGTATCTAAAACTACAGGGAAAAACCACATAAAATAATGATTTTCAAGCTTCATTATGCATACCAGAAGGACTCATTTGCTAATGCCAAAAGTTTTCTACTTGTCAAGTTTTGTATCCTTTGTTCAAAATATTCAGTTTCTCCTTACAAGAATATTATGCACCTTTACCCTATTGTCTTCTGACCACTGCAACATGAGTGGATTAATGCATGCTGTTTTCCAGGACTTTTAAGAACAATCAAGTGGTCTAACTAACATCTTGCTTTTTTCCCTCTGAAATGAAAATATCAATGTCCCAGATAAGTACTGTTCCTTTGGCCTAGGTCCCAGAGTAAAGAAAACATGGAGCAGAGCTGCAGTCAACTTGCAGAAAACTCCTAAGGGAAGAATCAATCTTTGTTTTTATAAGCCACTGAGATCTTGGGGTTGTTTATTATTGTATCATAACTAAAATTGACTAATATAGTTCCTATGAGACAAAATAGTCTTAAAAGTAATGAGACTTTATTAAAAACCATATTCACACACATTTTACAATTTCTTACTTTGAAGTCCCATTTACATTGCTCAGCTATCTCTAGTTGCTTGAATGTGAATTCACCTATCTGTTGGTTCTGTGGCATATCTTTCTTGATGTTGAAGTTTTTCATATGTTTTATAAATTTTTTCCAGATTTCTTAAGAAACAATTGACATACATCACTGTATCTGTTTAAGGTGTAAAGCGCAATGGTTTGATTTACATATATTGTGAAATAATTACCATAATATGTTCAGCTAACATTCATCTCATTTAGATACAATTTTTTAAAAAGAAAGGAAAAAAGGAAACACATTTTTCTTTTGATGAGAACGCCTAGGCTTTACATTCTTAACAACTTTCCTATGTATCATACAGCATTGTTAGCTTTGGTCATTATATTGTACATTACACCCTAGTACTTACTTATCTTATAACTGTAAGTTTGTACCTTTTGACCACTTGCCTACAATTCTTCCCTCCCGCCCCCCATGCCACACCTCTGGAAACCACAAGTCTGATATTTTTATGAGTTTTTTTCTTCTATATAACTGATATATTGTGTTTGCCTTTCTCTGTCTGACTTATTAGACTTAGCATAATGCCTTCAAGATTCATTCATATGGCCACAAATGATAAAATTTTCTCATTTTTTATGGCTGAATAATATTCCATTGTGTATATTTACCACAACTTCTTTATCCATTCATCCATCAGTGAACACTTAGGTTGTTTCCAGGTCTTTTGGTTATTGCAAATAATGCATTATATAATACATATAATTAATATGGCCAGTATTGTTATCTCTTTTCTTTTTAATGATGGCCATTCTAATAGGCATAAGGTGATATCTCCTTATGGGTTTAATTGGCATTTCCCTAATGACTAGTGATGTTGAGCATCTTTTCATGTATCTGTTGGCCTTTTGTATATCTTCTTTGGAGAAATGTCTATTTGGGTCCTTTGCCCTTTATTTAATTGTGCTATTTGTTTTTTGTATTTTGCTATTGACTTGCATGGGTCCTTTATATATTTTGAATATTAAACCACTATTAGATATATTTTTTTCTCATTTTATAGGTTTTCTTTTCACTTTGTTGATGGTTTCATTTGCTGTGTAGAAGCTGTTACGTTTGATGTAGTCTCACTTGTTTATTTTTTATTTTGTTACTTATGCTTTAGGTATCATAACCAAAAAACATTACCAAGACTTATATCAAAGAGCTTTATTCTTAAGTTTCTTCTGAGAATTTCATGGTTTCAGGCCTTACATATAAGTCTTTAATTCATTTTAAGTGAATTTTCATGGGTGGTGTATGATATAATTTCAGCTTCATCCTCTTATGTGTGAATAACCACTTAACCCAGACATTTATTGAAAAGACTCTCTTTTGTCCATTGAGCATTCTTCACTCATTTGTCAAATATTGGTTGGTTGTATGGTTTATTATATATGTTTGAGTTTATTTCTGGGTTCCTGATACTGTTCTATTGGTCTATTTCTCTGTTTTTATGTCAGTACCATACCATTTTGATGATGATATCTTTATAGTATAGGTTGAAATCAGGAAGTGTGATGCCTCCCACTTTGTTCTTTCTTTCTCAGGATTTCTTTAACCATTTGGGTTTTTTTGTGGTTCTATATAAATTTTAGGAGTGCTTTTTCTACTTCTGTAAAAAATGCCATTGGAATCTTTATAGGAATTGCATTGAATCTATAGATGGCTTTTGGTAGTATTGACATTTTAACAATATTAATTTCTCCAATCCATGAACACAGAATACCTTTTTTTTATTTGTATCTTCAATTTCTTTCATTAGTGTCTTGTAGTTTTCAGAGTAGAGATCTTTCACCTCCTTAGTCAAATTTATTCCTAAGCATTTTATTGTTTTTGATGCTATTGGATAGATTTCTTTATTTCTTTTTCAGAAAATTCATTGTTAAATGTAGAGAAATACTACTGATTTTTGTATGTTAGTTTTGCATCCTGCAACTGTAATGAATTTATTAATGATATCTAACAGGTTTTTTGGTTACATCTAGGATTTTACTATATGTAAAATCATGTTATTACAAATAGAGATAATTTCAGTTCTTCCTTTCCCAATTATTATATTGTTTATTTCTTTTTCTTGCCTGATTGATCTAGCTAAGACTTCTAGTATGTTCAAAAGGAGTGGTAAGAGTGGGCACTCTTGATTTGTTCCAATTTTGCATCATCGAGTATGATGTTATCTGTGGGCTTGCTACATATGTCCTTTATTATATTGAGGTATGTTCCTTCTACTAATTTATTAAGAGTTTTTTATTATGATTTGAGTTTTGTCACTTTTTTCTGCATCTATTGACCTCTGCATATGATTCTTTTCTTTTATTGTATTAATGTGATACATCACATTTGTGTATGTTGAACCATCATTGCATCGTAGGAATAAATCTCACTTGATCATGGTGAATGATCCTTTTAATGTGCTGCTGCATTTGGTTCACTAGTAATTATTGAGAATTTTTGCATCTATATTCATCAGAAATATTGGCCTGTAGTTTGCTTTCTAGTAGTATCCATTTCATGGTTTGGTACCAGGATAATGCTGCCTGCATAAAATGGGTGTGGGAGTGTTCCTTCCTCTTCAATTTCTTGGAAGAGTTTGAGAAGAATTGGTGTTAAAGAATTATTTAAAAGTTTGGTAAAATTCAGGGGACCTGGGTGGCTTAGTTCATTAAGCATCGACTTCAGCTCAGATCATGATCTCGCAGTTTGTGAGTTCAAGCCCCACGTCCGGCTCTGTGCTGACAACTCGGAGCCTGGAGCCTGCTTCAGATTCTCTGTCTCCCTCTCTCTCTGACCCTCCCCTGCTTGCACTCTGTCTCTCTCTCTCTCTCTCAAAAATAAGTAAACATTAAAAAAAAATTAAAGTTGGGAAGCTTATCAGGTCCTGGGTTTTTCTTGGGATATTTTTGATTACTGAGTCGATCTCCTTACTATTAATTGTTTCCTTCAGATTTTGTATTTCTTCCTGATTCAGTCTGGGTAAGTTGTATGTCTCTAAGAATGTTTCTATTTTTTCTTGGTTGTCTACTTTGTTGGCATATTATAGTTTTTTATAGTAAGTTCTTATGATTCTTTGAATTTCTATGATATCAGTGGTAATGTCTGTCACCTTTTCATTTATAATTTTGTTGATTTGGGCTCTTTTTCTTATTTCCTTGGTTAGTCTAGCTAAGGGTTTGTCAATCTTATCTTTTCAAAGAAACTACTCTTAGTTTGGTTAATCTTTTCTATTGTTTTTCTGTTATCTATTTCATTTATTTCTGCTCTAATCTTTATTATTTCCTTTCTTCTGTTAAAATTTGGGCTCAGTTTATTCTTTTTCTAGTTAAGGCATAGATTTAGGTTGGTTCTTGGGGATCTTTCTTTTTTTTAAGTTTATTTATTTCTATTTGGGGGGGGGGACGGGCAGAGAGAGAGAGGGAGGGAGTCAGAGAATCCCAAGCTCCACACTGTCAGCACAGAGTCCAACAAGGGGCTTGATCCTACAAACTGTGAGATCATGACCTGAGTTGAAATCAAGAGTTGGACACTTAACCAAATGAGCCACCCAGGTGCCCCTTCTTTCTTCTTATTGTAGATGTTTATTACTATAAAATTTTTTCTTCCCTGCTTTTGCTGTATCCCTCAAGTTCTGGCATGTTGTGTTTCCATTTTTGTTTGGCTCAAGAAACTTTTTTCTTTTCCCTTTACTTTCTCCTTTGATCCATTATTTGTTCAGGATAATGCTGTTTAATTTCCATGTATTCCTGAATTTTGTAGTTTTCGTCTTGTTTATTTCTAATTTCATTCCATTATGGTCAGAGAAGATACCTGGTATGATTTCAATATTCTTGAACTTGCTAGGACTTGTTTTGTGGCCTTACATGTGGTCCATCCTAGAAAATGTTCGATGTACGCTTGAAAGAATGTGTATTCTGACAACATTGGATGGAATGTTCTGCATATGTCAGGTTCATTTGATCTACAGTGTTCAACTCCACTGTTCCTTATTGATTCTGTCTAGATGATCTATCCATTGTTAAGGGTGGGATATTAGAGTCCCCAACTGTTATTGTATTATTTTTTATTTCTCCTTTTAGCTCTGTTACTTTTTGCTTGATATATTTAGGTGCTCAATGTTAGACACATGTTTACAATTATTATATCTTCTTGATGTATTGACCCCATTATAATTATATTTTGACCTTTGTCTCTCTTTTTTTACCACTTTTAGTTTAAAGTATATTTTTCTGATGTAAATATAGCTATCCCTGATTTTTTTGGGGAGGGGTGCCATTTGCTTGAATGTATTTTTCTAACCCTTCACTCTCTATGTGTGTCTTTAAAGCTAAAGTGAACCTCTTGTAGGCGTATTGTAGGAGTTTGTTTTCTTTATTCAGCCATTTCATGTATTTTAATTGGAGAATTTATTTACATTTAAAATAATTATTCATTGATAAGGACTTATACTGCCATTTTATTAATTGTTTTCTTGTAGTTTTGTAGATCCTTTGTTCTTTATTTCTTATCCTTCTGTCTTTTTTGTGTTTTGATGTCTTTTGGCATCAGTAGGGTTTGACTTCTTTAACACGTTCTTTTGTATGATTACTACAGGATATTCCCTTGTTATTACCATGAAGTTTACATAAAATATGGTAAACTTTTACCATGAAGTTTACATAAAATATAGTAAACTTAAAACACCCTAAAATAAACTAATAACAACCTAACTTCAATAGAAGTAGTAAACTTTACACTTTTACTTCTCCTCCAACTTATGTTTTAGGTTACTGTGGTTATAAATTACATTTTTAAAAAATAGCATGTAACTAATAACAGGTTTTTGTAATTATGGTTATTTTTACTATATCCATTTTTTAACTTTAAAACTAGAGTTGTAAGTGAATTATTCACCACTATGAATAGTGAGATTTATATTACCTTGTTATATTTTGATAATGCTCATTAGCATTCTTTTATTTCCATTTAAAGAACACTGTTTAGCATTTCTTATTGTAAGACTGGTCTGGTGGTAATGAACTCCCTCAGCTTTTGTTTGCTTGGGAGAGTATTTCTCCTTTGTTTCTGAAGGACAGCTTTACTGTGTATCGAATTCTTGGTTGACAGTTATTTTCTTTCAATATTTTGAATATGTCATTTCATTTTCTCCCCTGACCTGAAAAATTTCTGTTGAGAAATCCTTCAATAGTCTTCTGGGGGTTTCCTTGTATGTAACCTCTCTCTTCTCTTAAATTTTTTTTTTCTTTAACTTCTGATAATTTAATTATAATGTATCTTGGTGTAGCCCTATTCAGGTTCAACCCATTTGGGGTCTGTTGGCTTCCTGGATCTGAATGTCCATTTCACTCCTCGAGTTTGGGACATTTTAAGACATTATTGCTTTGAATATACTTTCTGTCCCCCTCTTTTTTCTCTTCTCCTTCTGTAATTCCCATGATGTAAATATTATTTCTTTTCATTGTGTTATGATTCCTGTAGGCTTTCTTCACTCTTTTGCATTTTTTCTTTTTGTTCCTCTGACTGGGTGATTTCCAGTGTCTTATCGTTCAGCTTGCTGATTCTTCCTTTTGCTTGGTCAAGTCATTTTTGAAACTCTATTAAATTTGTTAGTTCAGTTATTGCATTTTTCAACTCTAGGATTTCTGTTTGGTGTTTCTTCTTTTTTCTTTTGATGGTTGCTATTTCCCTGTTGAAGTTCTCATTTGGTTCATGCATCATTTTCCTAATTTTGCTTGACTGTCCATGTTTTCTTGTAGTTCACTTAACTTCCTTAATAGGATTTTTCTGAATTCCTTGTCTGCTGTCTGAATTCCTTGTCTGAATTCCTGTCCTTCCTTCCTAGACTGCTGTTGACTGGATTATGCAGCTTCTTTTTTTATTATTTTATTATTTTATTATTTTTTAATTATTTTTTCAATATAAGAAGTTTATTGTCAAATTGGTTTCCATACAACACCCAGTGCTCATCCCAAAAGGTGCCCTCCTCAATACCCATCACCCACCCTCCCCTCCCTCCCACCCCCCATCAATCCTCAGTTTGTTCTCAGTTTTTAAGAGTCTTTTATGCTTTGACTCTCTCCCACTCTAACCTCCTTTTTTTTCCTTCCCCTCCCCCATGGATTTCTGTTAAGTTTCTCAGGACCCACATAAGAGTGAAACCATATGGTATCTGTCTTTCTCTGTATGGCTTATTTCACTTAGCATAACACTCTCTAGTTCCATCCATGTTGCTACAAAGGGCTATATTTCATTCTTTCTCATTGCCACGTAGTACTCCATTGTGTATATAAACCACAATTGCTTTATCCATTCATCAGTTGATGGACATTTAGGCTCTTTCCATAATTTGGCTATTGTTGAGAGTGCTGCTATAAACATTGGGGTACAAGTGCCCCTATGCATCAGTACTCCTGTTGGATTATGCAGCTTCTTATGTGCTCTGGTTAGGTTCTCTGATTGGAGAGGCTATATTCAGCAATAAGTGTATTCAGCAATAAGTGTAGCTATAAATTAGATTCCCTGCCTGAGTACAGCTTGTAAAACTCTTTATTCCTTAACTCAAGCCAACCTGCACCCAAGTTTCCTGACCAAACAGGGCCACTGACATTGCTCTGCAAACTATTGGCTGTGGCTGTCTACCTCTTAGTTCAAATGTCACCATCTGCACTGCTTCTAGGAGTTGTCTCCAGCCATTTTGGTCATACAGGGTAGAAAAACATTCTCCACTGAGGATGGGCCTATATCTCTGCTCCCTTGTCTAGGCAGGAGGGGAAGAGGCCACTGCAGGTTTCTTTCAATTTCCCAAAGAGTCTTCAGTTTTGAGAAGCCATTAACTACCATCAACCTTGGCTATGAATTAATAACTCCTGCCTGTGCATAGCATGGGAATGCTCCAAGCCTAGCACAGACATTTTTCTGGGGATGATCAGTTCTCTCTGCCTGCCTATTGGCTCAAGTTTCTCTGGACCACACTGATTCCAGAAGTTGTCATCAGCCCTTCTGGCCAGATGAGGCCAAAAGATACTCTTCACAATGGGCGGGGCTGTGATTCAGTTCCTTGCCTGGGCATGGGCAAACCAAGCTTTATGATGGGCAAAATTTGTTTAAGGATCCAAATCAGGCAGATATATGCCCCACTGAGCTTCCTAATCAGAGCGAACCCCTGACTTGGTACTGTAGATGTACAAAGCTGCAGGTTGTGATTACTACTTGGGCACTGCATGTGTGAATTCAGTCTGTCAAGATCTGTGTGCTGTTTGCTGCAAGCCCCTCCCCCCTTCTTCATCACAGTCAGATTTGCAGTGATTGAGCCCCACATATGCCCCTGCAACCCCCATGCTATGAGATAAGAGTAGGGGTTCCTGAAATGTGACTCACAATGCTGGGGGAAGCTGGTTCTCCACTCCCCCAGGTTGCTCCTTACCATTGGGAGAATTACCATTAGAGAATAGAGGCTAAGGAGAAAACTGTCCATGTGGTGCTGTTCTAGCCTGGGGGAAGGGTAATGTGGTCAATGTGCAGCTATTTCTCACCCTTCTGTCTGGGTCTTTGTGGTGCAGGAAGGTCCTTCAGCCCCACTTCTATATTCTAGGATTGTCTCAGTGGTATCTTATTCTTGAAAAGTTAGTTGTTCTTCTGAGGGGGAGCAAAGTCATAAACCTATGTCACCATCTTGATGATGTCACTCTATAATGTTAATGTTTAAGCCCAAACTCCATGGAGGTGTGAGCCCTATTTCTGCAGAAGACACATGGTTGTGATGGCATCCTTTTTTGTGGTTTCATAGATACTTCTGCCTGGGCACTAAAAGATTCACCATTTCCAAACCAGTTTTTTTAATGTTTATTTATTTTGCAAGAGAGAGAGAGAGAGAGAGAGAGAGCAAGCACACATGTGTGACTGGGGGAGGGGCAGAGAGGGAGAGAGATAATCCCAAGCAGACTCTACACTAAAGCTTGGAGCCCAATGTGGGGCTTGATCTCATGATCCTGAGATCATGACCTAAGCTAAAATCAAGAGTTGAACACTTAACCAACTGAGCCATCCAGGTGCCCCTCCAAACTAGTTTTTACATACATTTATTAACTTTAGGTCTTTACAACTCAAGGATAGGGTTCTAGTCTCTCTCATGTTACCTAGAGCTTAGGGTAATTAGTGAATTATCTGCAAGCCCTTAGGCCAGGTAGCAGAGACTTTTGGTAGCCATTCATAAATGGCACACTGCTTTTCTGGCTCTGGGTAATATGTAGGGAACCTAATACCCATTCCTTGCCCTTTCATGATCTTATGATCTTGATAATAGGACAGAGACAGATTTAGTATAAAGCTAATAAAGCTTCTATGGTCCAAGGAATGGCCCAAGAAATGTGCCCATGTGATCATGCATTTTAGTGACATTGAAAAGTAAGATAATTTTAAGGAGAGCTTTCTAAATTGTATGGGATCCAGGTCCCAAAAACCTTGAAATTCCTGTGCTCACAACCTGTAAAACATTATTCCCAGCCCCTAAGGTAATGTGTATTTAGAGACTTGTCCTTCACATCCTGTGCAGCTTTGATTATCGCTCACTACTTTAGCTGTGGTCTTCATTTACAATATATAGAGATACCCTTTTTTATGCTTCTAGGTCTGGCTAAATGTATAAAAATATATTTTATCAAGTATTTTATTTGTTTTTGGTAGAGTATTTCCTTTCTGCTCAGTTCACCATCTTGGCCGGAATTTATACTCAACACTGAATTATGCAGGGTCTCTCAACAACAGATTCACTTTAACAATGGTTTGAATGCTCTTTTTTTGATGTTTATTTTTGAGACAGAGAGAGAGAGCACACACACAAGTGCAAATAGGGGAGGAGCATAGAGAGGGAGAGAGAGAATCTGAAGTGGGCTCCGTGCTAATACAGAGAGCCTGATGTGGGGCTCAAACTCAAGAACTGCAAGATCATGACCCAAGCCAAAGCTGGACACTCAACTGATAGAGCCACCCAGGCACTCCTGAATGTGTTTTTTTATGTTAGGCACTGTGGAGAATACAAAATAAGACAAAACCATAATCTCTGCCATTAAGAAACTTGTAATTTAATTGAGACTATAAGTCTAACCTCTAAAAAATAGTTAAAAATAATTTAATTAATGTGTACATAAGTATTCTTTCATGAGGTAATTTTCATAAGAGTTAGAAAGTTCTGACATAAAATGAGAACTAACCAAGAGAAGGACTCACCCACACCAATATTTTGTTAACACCTAAGACAGCTCATTTTTCATTCTAATCACCTTTGTGTATCTTATTTGGAATTTTTCCAAGACCTTCCTGTCCCTTTTACACAGAGGAGTTTAGAATTAGGCATATCACATTAATAAAAGGTATAACATTTTTCAGAAAAAAAAAGGGCTATAATCACTTTGAATTTTAAAATAATGGAAAATGTTATTTAGAGCCAAATCACCCATGATAAGGATAAAAAATGATGTGAGAGTTGGACAGGATTTTAAAGGTCAACAAGACAATCCCTTTATTGCATAGATGAAGAAATTAAGAACAAAAGAAACTAAATGGCAGTATCTGGTTCTATATTTCTACTTTTGTGTTCCAGACTTATATTACAATGTGACAGCAGAAAAATATGCAATTTGGACAAAAGCAAGCAACTATATACAGCTTTGTTTCTACATTTTAAAATAATGTAAAGGCAACTGCATTATTAAAAAATTTAGTAGATATCTTGAGTATAAAATATTTCTAAACTAACTTTTTGACTTATTAGCCTCGTGTAGTGAGATCTATATGAATAGGGACATACTTTTTTCAGGGGTTTTTAACATACTCTGAAACTTTTTCAAATCATATTTGTTTCCATATTCAGCATTTAAGAATTTATGAGTAGTTATTTAGTTTGTTTTTTTCCCCATGTGCTTGTCTTTTTGGAGGATCTGAAAATGCTGTCCAGTGTCTAAGGAGAAAGTTCAAAAAGGGGCTGATTACAAAATGGGGGTAATTTCACAGAAAAATTTCCCAAAGAATTCAGGGCCATGGTGTCATTTACAGAGAGAGATAGGAAGAGCTCCATAAGGCATACAAATGTCTTCCATACTCACACTGACAATTTATAAATGACAAGAAACAAAATACAAAAGACTTAAGTTTTACTGAAGACAATTTTCTCTCTTAGGAAAAGAGAATAGAATAGTTCCATTAAAGCCAACAAAACAAAACATCCTTAGAAGAATCACAGAGAGAGAAAAATGTCACCCTGATGATATTCCTTAATAGGAAAAGAGAAAGTTACAATGAATTCAGGATATGATGGGGATATGTGTAGAACAGTAAGCAAAGGGAGGTAGTAATTAAGAGCAGACTTTAGAGCCAGCGAAAACAGGGGTTGAATCCTTGCTACCTGATTTATGATATAGTCTTAAGCCAGTTCCTTAACTTCTCTCATTCTAAGGTTTCTCATCTGTAAATTTACAGTATAACATTTGTAATAGCCCAGTTAATATGCTTAACATAGCACCTGGCAGAAACTAAACATCCAGTACATTCTTGTTATTATTGTTATTCAAGTTAAATATAAGAATACATTCCAAAGCCATATAGTGACCCCACCACCATATCCCTTCACAATCATGAGTAATTAAAATGTTATTACATTTTTAAATAAAGTTTTCATAGTACTCCCTTCATGAAGTTATGAAAATAAAATGAGATAGTACATATAAAGTGCTTTGAAAACTTTAGTCTTAATTAAAACAGCACCTAGCACATTGTAAGTGCTCAGTAAACAACAGCCACTCTTCTTATTCTTAGAACTTGGTGATGGTTGCATCTTCATTTGATCTATAGTCTTATTCAAGGAAGCAATTAAAAATGCTGCAAGTGCAATATCTTATTGTATTGATAGTGGAAGAGATACAACATGCCAGGGGTATGTGTTATCATAAAGTCCCTGGTATGCATATTATAGACACTATTTAGTTATCTCATCTAAACAGTTATAAATTTAAAAATAGTAGTCACACTACATTCAATGAAATAAATGTTTCTCCCAACAATTTACAGAGATGTTACAGGGTAGTAGTGATGGGGAAAGATCTTAAAGAAGAAATGATATTGGAAGGGTGGGAACTAAACCTCAAAAATACAACCTACTTCCTCTTTCTGTCTTTGGATGTCTGTATTTGACAGACATTCCTGTAGCTTCATTGAAAAAGGTTGGTTCTAGCTCTTCCTGGGTGAAACTGGTCACTAATTCAATGATATCTTGTTGGTTAGAACTGTCTCAAGAGTATAAAAGACACCTACAAAAATATTCTATAAGAAACCATGAAGTAGCATATAAATTTTTGGTAAAATTTATTTTAAAAGGAAGAGGCTTTTACTAAAATGTATTTACAGTAGTTTCTCAGTCTTGGGTAAATGACACTAAAGATACACGAGATACTCCTCCCTCCCCCAAATAAACAAACAATTTGCATTAAAACAATTTTAGTAACTGGCCAGAAAATGATATTAGGGTTCAAGAAAAGTTGATATTTTTCTTGAGGCCAACATTATGACACAAGGTAGGATATTTGATATTAGAAAAAAGAAATGAATATTTGATGGTAAACATATGGTCAAAAAGACAGAAAAATCATTTAAGTCACCTTCAGACATCACAGTTAATACAGATGGGAAAAGAAACATGTCTGAACCCAGTGAATTTACTTTCTTGTATGAGAAAAATGAGATCATGATTTGATTGGAGGCTTTTTAAGGCAATGAATATGTGTAATATTCAAAGCTGTGCAAGGCTGACTTGTATATTTCACCAAAAATTGATTTGTGTAAAAATTAATTAGCAGTGTAATTTACAAATGACTATAATTCATTCCCCCTGCAAAAATTAATTGGAAAGGTATAGCATCACAAGAGATCTTGGATTATGCAAATTTCTACTGCCACAGAAACAGCACTTATGTTTCTTTAGGGATCAAATAAATAACAATTATATATGCAAGATGATGTCACAATGTCAGGTGCCCTATTGGGGGACAAATCATCAAGTTCATTCCTGTAGTCAATTGCTGCTGTTGCAAATATCTATGGTACTAGATTTCAAACAAAATGAAAAGGAAGAAGTTGCTCTATTGTTTTCCCTAGTTCTCTTTAGAGCAGACACAGGTAATTTAATATCCTAAAGGAGAAATATATCCCAAAAGGATAATCCATCACAACAGAAGAGTTAGTATCTCTCAAATACACATTCAAATACAGAATTTCAAAGCTTTATGTAACAAAGTTATCCAAAACCCCACTACTAGTATGTCTAGAATATCTTTTCAATCTCACAATATATTTAAATTACCATACTCTTACAACTGGATTATTCTTCTCATGTTCAGGAGAAGAGAGGAGGGAGTTAATGTGATAAATATACTCATAGTCTCACTCAAAAGTACCAAGACTTCTAACCAAGTCTCTTGGAAATAGCCTCCTAATGGGTCACCCTACTTCTGGGCTTGTCTATTTTCAATATATATTTTTTTACACTACAGCAGAGTACCTTTCCATCAGTGGTTCCGTAATGCCTTTAAGGATAAAATTTGAATTTATTAATGTGGCATACTGCCCTCTATTAAAAGTCCTGGATTAACTTCCAGATTAATCTCTTAACATTCCTCCTCACAAATTTTGTGATCATGTATCCTAAATATATTTCAAATCTATAGCCATGGTTGGTCCTCATGCTCACTGCACTCACTGTGGGCCCTTATTACTTCTCAACTAGATTGCTAAAAATAACCTTCTAACTGGTCTCCTCCTTTTCTTTAGTCTCTACCCCTCCAATCGATGGGCCATACTGCAAAGAGTGCATCTAGAACACAAATATGACTACCTGCCTCCCTGATTGAAAGTCTCCCATGACTTTTCATTTTCTACAGAATAAAGGACAAGCTCTCCTTAGCTTGATTCATACGGTGGCTTCTCATGCAAGACATGGGCATTATCAACCTCTCCAGTGTCATCCTCTTATTATCACATCCACATACCTCATCACATCCAATCACTTCATGCTGATTATTGCAGTTGTTAGCATCCACCAAATTCTTACATAAATGGCACAATGTTTACACAAATACATAAGATTATAAGAATCAATCTTAGGATCCTGGGAAGATGGTGGCGTAGGAGGACGCTGGGCTCACAGCGCGTCCTGCTGATCACTTGGATTCCACCTACACCTGCCTAAATAACCCAGAAAACAGCCAGAAGACTAGCAGAATGGAGTGTCCAGAGCCAAGCACAGACAAGAGGCCCAGGGAAGAGGGTAGGAAGGGCGGCGAGGCAGTGGGTGCTCCACAGACTGGTGGGAGGGAGCCGGGGTGGAGTGGCAGCCCGCCGGCCAAACAGAGCCCCCGAGTCTGGCTGCCAAAAGCGGAGAGGCCGGAGGGAGTGTGTTCTGACAGAAAGCAGGACTTGACATCTGGAACGTTATAAGCTAACAGGTCTGCTCGGAGAACGGGAGGGCTGGAGGACAACGGGAGGGAGAGTCGTTGAGCTGTGGACGACAGAGCTCAGCTTGGTAGGGAACAAAGGCTCTCACCAGCGCCATCTCCCTCGCCCATCCCCCAGCCAAAATCCCAAAGGGAACCAGTTCCTGCCAGGGAACTTGCTTGCACCACACAAACACCCAAGGCTGTGCTTCTGCGGATCCATCCCTCCCATGGGTCTGACTCCCTCCTGGTGCCTCAGGCCCCCTCCCAAAGCGGATCTCCAAAGGAAAAGCAAGCTGAGCCTGCCCCGCCTGCCGTGTGCACCTTGCCAATCCACCCCAGCTAATACACCAGATCCCCAGCACCACAAGCCTGGCAGTGTGCAAGTAGCCCAGACAGGCCACGCCACCCCACAGTGAATCCCGCCCCTAGGAGAGGGGAAGAGAAGGCACACACCAGTCTGACTGTGGTCCCAGTGGTGGGCTGGGGGCAGACATCAGGTCTGACTGCGGCCCTGCCCACCAACACAAGTTATTCAAGACAGCACAGGGGGGGTGCCCCGCAGTCCATAACCACTCCAGGGACTATCCAAAATGACGCAAAGGAAGAATTCCCTCAGAAAAACGTACAGGAAATAACAACAGCTAATGAACTGATCAAAAATGATTTAAACAATATAAGAGAAAGTGAATTTAGAATAATAGTCATAAAATTAATCGCTGGGCTTGAAAACAGTATAAAGGACAGCAGAGAACCTATTGCTACAGAGATCAAGGGACTAAGGAACAGTCAGGAGGAGCTACAAAATGCTATAAATGAACTGCAAAATAAAATGGAGATGACCACGGCTTGGACTGAAGAGACAGAGGAGAGAATAGGTGAACTAGAAGATAAAATTATGAAAAAGAAGAAGCTGAGAAAAAGAGAGATAAAAAAATCCAGGAGTACGAGGGGAAAATTAGAGAACTAAGTGATACACTAAAGAGAAATAATATACGCATAATTCGTATTCCAGAGGAGGAAGAGAGAGGGAAAGGTGCTGAAGGTGTACTTGAAGAAATAATAGATGAGAACTTCCTGGATCTGTGGAAGGAAAAAGCACTGAAATCCAAGAGGCACAGAGAACTCCCTTCAGACGGAACTTGAATCGATCTTCTGCATGACATATCATAGTGAAACTGGCAAAATACAAGGACAAAGAGAAAATTCTGAAAGCAGCTAGAGATAAACGTGCTCTACCATATAAAGGGAGACCTATAAGAATCGTGACCGACCTCTCTACTGAAACTTGGCAGGCCAGAAAGGAATGGCAGGAGATCTTCAATGTGATGAACAGAAAAAATATGCAGCCGAGAATCCTTTATCCAGCAAGTCTGTCATTTAGAATAGAAGGAGAGATAAAGGTCTTCCCAAACAAACAAAAACTGAAGGAATTCGTCACCACTAAACCAGCTCTACAAGAGATCCTAAGGGGGATCCTGTGAGACAAAGTACCAGAGACATCACTACGAGCATGAAACCTACGGGCATCACAATGAGTCTAAACCCATATCTTTGTATAATAACACTGAATGTAAGTGGACTAAATGCACCACCCAAAAGACATAGGGTATCAGAATGGATAAAAAAACAAGACCCATCTATTTGCTGTCTACAAGAGACTCATTTTAGACCTGAGGACCCCTTCAGATTGGGAGTGAGGGGATGGAGAACTATTTATCATGCCATTGGAAGTCAAAAGAAAGCTGGAGTAGCCATACTTATATCAGACAAATTAGACTTTAAATTAAAGGCTGTAACAAGAGATGAAGAAGGGCATTATATAATAATTACAAGGTCTATCCATCAGGAAGAGCTAACAAGTATGAATGTCTATGCGCCGAATACAGGAACCCCCAAATATATAAAACAATTACTCACAAACATAAGCAACCTTATTGATAAGAATGTGGTAATTGCAGGGGACTTTAATACTCCACTTACAGAAATGGAGAGATCATCTAGACACACCGTCAATAAAGAAACAAGGGCCCTGAATGATACATTGGATCAGATGGACTTGACAGATATATTTAGAACGCTGCATCCCAAAGCAACAGATATATACTTTCCTTTTGAGTGCACATGGAACATTCTCCAAGATAGATCATATACTGGGTCACAAAAGAGCCCTTCATAAGTACACAACAATTGAAATCATACCATGTATACTTTCAGACCACAATGCTATGAAGCTTGAAATCAACCACAGGAAAAAGTCTGGAAAACCTCCAAAAGCATGGAGGTTACAGAACACCCTACTAAAGAATGAGTGGGTCAACCAGGCAATTAGAGAAGAAATTAAAAAATATATGGAAACAAATGAAAATGAAAATACAACAATCCAAACGCTTTGGGATGCAGTGAAGACAGTCTGAGAGGAAAATACATCACAATCCAGGCCTATCTCAAGAAACAAGAAAAATCCCAAATACAAAATCGAACAGCACACCTAAAGGAACTAGAAGCAGAACAGCAAAGGCAGCCTAAACCCAGCAGAAGAAGAGAAATAATAAAGATCATAGCAGAAATAAACAATATAGAATCTAAAAAAACTGTAGAGCAGATCAACGAAACCAAGAGTTGGTTTTTTGAAAAAATTAACAAAATTGACAAACCTCTAGCCAGGCTTCTCAAAAAGAAAAGGGAAATGACCCAAATAGATAAAATCATGAATGAAAATGGAATTATTACAACCAATCCCTCAGAGATACAAACAATTATCAGGGAATACTATGAAAAACTATATGCCAACAAATTGGACAACCTGGAAGAAATGGACAAATTCCTAAATACCCACACGCTTCCAAACTCAATCAGGAGGAAATAGAAACCTTGAACAGACCCATAACCAGCGAAGAAATGGAATCGGTTATCAGAAATCTCCCAACAAATAAGAGTCCAGGACCAGATGGCTTCCCAGGGGAGTTCTACCAGACGTTTAAAGCAGAGATAATACCTATCCTTCTCAAGCTATTCCAAGAAATAGAAAGGGAAGGAAAACTTCCAGACTCATTCTATGAAGCCAGTATTACTTTGATTCCTAAACCAGACAGAGACCCAGTAAAAAAAGAGAACTACAGGCCAATATCCCTGATGAATATGGATGCAAAAATTCTCAATAAGATACTAGCAAATCGAACTCAACAGCATATAAAAAGAATTATTCACCATGATCAAGTGGGATTCATTCCTGGGATGCAGGGCTGGTTCAACATTCGCAAATTAATTAACATGATACATCACATTAATAAAAGAAAAGAGAAGAACCATATGATCCTATCAATCGATGCAGAAAAGGCCTTTGACAAAATCCAGCACCCTTTCTTAATAAAAACCCTTGAGAAAGTCGCAATAGAAGGAACATAATTAAAGATCATAAAAGCCATTTATGAAAAGCCCACAGCTAACATCATCCTCAATGGGGAAAAACTGAGAGCTTTTTCCCTGAGATCAGGAACACGACAGGGATGTCCACTCTCACCGCTGTTGTTTAACATAGTGTTGGAAGTTCTAGCATCAGCAATCAGACAACAAAAGGAAATCAAAGGCATCCAACTTGGTAAAGATGAAATCAAGCTTTCTCTTTTTGCAGATGACATGATATTATACATGGAAAATCCGATAGACTCCACCAGAAGTCTGCTAGAACTGATACATGAATTCAGCAAAGTTGCAGGATACAAAATCAATGTACAGAAATCAGTTGCATTCTTATACACTAACAATGAAGCAACAGAAAGACAAATAAAGAAACTGATCCCATTCACAATTGCACCAAGAAGCATAAAATACCTAGGAATAAATCTATCCAAAGATGTCAAAGATCTGTATGCTGAAAACTTATGAAGGAAGTTATTGAAGAAGATTTAAAGAAATGGAAAGACATTCCCTGCTCATGGATTGGAAGAATAAATATTGTCAAAATGTCAATACTACCCAAAGCTATCTACACATTCAATGCAATCCCAATCAAAATTGCACCAGCATTCTTCCCGAAACTAGAACAAGCAATTCTAAAATTCATATGGAACCACAAAAGGCCCCGAATAGCACAAGTAATTTTGAAGAAGACCAAAGCAGGAGGCATCACAATCCCAGACTTTAGCCTCTACTACAAAGCTGTCATCATCAAGACAGCATGGTATTGGCACAAAAACAGACACATAGACCTACAATTTGTGACCTACAATTTGTAAAACACTGTTCCCATGGATTTCACTGTGTTATCCATTGTCCAAATCACAGATCAGAAGTAACTTTACATTTGTGTAACTAGCATTCAAATACTCATTCTTTCATTAATTCATTCAATGCACATTTATTAAGTAGCCAATATGTGTCACATGAAAAAGCACCATTATTAACTAATAGACTGATTGGTCACTGTAGAAAGGTTACCTGCCAGTGGAGGTTCTGAATCCAATTGAGTGAACATTCCAGAGGCACTCTGAATAAGCCACTTTGCATGTTTTGTCTTTGCATCTTTTCCCAACTTAAAGCAGTTTCTCTGCCACTTCCTTTCTTTTTCAACGTTTATTTATTTTTGCGACAGAGAGAGACAGAGCATGAATGGGGGAGGGGCAGAGAGAGAGGGAGACACAGAATCGGAAGCAGGCTCCAGGCTCCGAGCCATCAGCCCAAGAGCCCGACGCGGGGCTCGAACTCACGGACCGCGAGATCGTGACCTGGCTGAAGTCGGACGCTTAACCGACTGCGCCACCCAGGCACCCCATCTGCCACTTCCTTTCTGCATGGTTCTCTTAGGATATGTTCTAGCAACATGGTGAATCCCCTTGCAGTTTTCAGAGCTCAGGAACAAAGAATGTGAGACCTAATAATTGTTTCTGAATGAAGACTATGTTTAGTGTGAGAGACTCTCTTTCTGCCTAACCTCTGAAGTTAATTGATCAATGTATAAAACTGAGAGGAAAAGAAAACCACAATGTGAGAATCCAAGTGTTCTTTATAACACAACCTAGAGGCTAAGTGAATGCCAGTTAGCAGGGCAACATCTGGAATTCAAGGAAGGTAATTGGTTTCTTGGTTTACTTCCCCTCTGAATTATGACCAGAGTTCCTTTTTTATGACAAGGGTTCCAAATGACAGCTCTACATCAAGCTTCTTCCATGTGTAGGAGCCTTTTGGGGCCCAAAAGCTACAGAAAATAATATACTATCCAAGAAGGATGGCTTTCATATTAAGACAAGGCTTTACACCCAGTGTGAGAAAATGGCTGAAAAAAAATAATCATTTCAAGTTTCAGAGTTAGAATTCGTCAATGTTATTCAACTAGAAGTATGAATTGTACTGTTCCTTGACTGAGGAGTTAAATTATTGAAGGAACAAAGATGACCCTGAAAAAGTATTTAAGCTTAAACCATTTTAATCAGATATGTTGTGATAGAAGCTACATTTTAGTTCTGGAAATCAGTTCCTGATTAGTTAGGCCAGGTAAAAGGGAAATTATTCTTTACAGCTTAGACAGATACCGTGGGAATTATCAACTGTTCCATGAGCTTTTGACTACAGCTGAGATGTTTGGGCCAGTGAAACAATTTTACAGAGCACAGGGCCATTGTGGTCTGACACATCACTACATTTACTCTGGTTCTTAATTTATTCCTAATATTTAGTTGTATAATTTGACATTGGAAGTACTCAAGGTGGGGAGAAATGGAACGGACATTGCTCACTTTCTCCTTCCTTTCTACCAAGACCAATGGGTGTCAGTGATCTGAGCAAGTGTACTATTTCACAGATTCAAAGTTTCATTGACTGGGCTGCTCCAAGTTTCATCCTGGGGCACAGAGAATTATTAACCTATTTGGTTCTTACAGTCAGCTACATCTTCCAGCCACCCAGCCTTTATAGTATTTTAGATGTTACTTCCATCCCCATCTCCCATCTCCCAACTTTGTGTTTTATTTATTAATTGGTTTAAAACTCAAACAGGGAAGAGGTGTGCTATGGGGTTTACTAGGCCGCATAAAGACCCCAAACGCTTTCCTAACTCATTTCTCTGTTTCTCATCATAGTGTCCTCCAAGCCTCCCTCTACACTACTGCAAGAATAATCTTCTTAAAACACATATGACCTTGTCACTACTTTGTTCAAAATATTAAGATGGCTTTACTATCTTACACTCAAGAAAGCATATTATACAGTAAGTGAATGATATCATGTTATTATTATAGGAATAAACTTAAAACAATTTTCATTTTCTTTTAAAAAGTTTAAAAAGTTTATAAAGTTTATAAAATTTAGAAACTTGTTAATAACTGTATTAGTTTCCTAGGACTGCTACAATAATGTAACACAGACTGTGTAGCTTGAACAACGGAAATTTATTTTCTCATAGTTATGGATAATAGAGGTTTGAGATCAAGGTGTTGGCAAATCCAAATAAAAGTGAAGACACAGGAAGAACATCAGGTATATGAATGCAATGGTAAGAGGTTGAGACTGGAGATGGTAGTTCTCTCCCTATGTGTTCACATGGTTTCCCTCTGTATCTGTCTGTCTTTCTCTTCTTATAAGGACATTGTTCAGATTGGAATAGGGCCTTACCCTAATGACCTCATTTTACCTTAATTGCTTTAAAGACCCTGTCTCCAACTACAGTCACAATCTGTGGTACTGGGTGTTAGAACTTCAACATATGAATTTTTGAGGGTGGAGGGACATGATTCAGCTCATAACAGTAACCAAAAACTAATTTAGTGTAAGCAGTTAACAAATTGCAGGTCACCAATATGCCTCAAGATAAAGCACAGGTTTTTAATATAATATAAAAGGGCCTCCATAGTCAAGTCTATGTCAGCCATTCCAGCAACATCTTCCACTTCTCCATATATGAAATTTCAGGCTCATCAAACTACTTGTAAATTGTACCTTGCTGTTTCATGCTGCACAGTATTTATGTAGTCTGTTCTATGCCTGAGATGCCCTCCTTCCCTATGTCTAACAAACTCTTATTTATCCTGTAGACCCAACTCAAACTTCATCTCTTCTCTGACAGCCCTTTACCTTGTACCTATGTTTGACAAAACCTACCACATTATATTATATTTTATATTTTTAGTAGGTTTCTCCTACTATACAGGGTTCTTTGAGGGCACTGAAAATATATATTTATATTTTATGTCCCCAGTGCTCACATGTGCTTGGCACACAGTGCAACTCAACAAACATTTGTTAATGAACACATAAATAATTGGGTTATTAAAGAAAAAGTAGACTTGTTTAGGGATCACTCTTAGCCTTATGAAACTGAGTGCTGTAAAGGACAACTAAAATGATTTTCTATAAAGCTTTTTTGGAAACTTTATCAGAATGCTGAACAAGCCACTGATTTACCTGCATTAGCATTTTGTCAAAGGAGGGTATTTTAGCATTTATTCCTAAATCACTCTAGGTTTTCTAGAAACCCAAGTAATACAGTTAAGAGTAAGGCTCTGGAATTAAAAGCACAAAAATAACGCAGAAATCAAGTCAGATGTTGCCAGTCTGAGATTGTATGCAACAAGGTCAAAGTTCAGGGAGGAGGAAAGGAAACAAGAATGAGACAGCTAGAGTGCAAGGACGGGGCATCCAGTAAGACCACCTAGGGTTCTTAAGTACTTGATTACAGTCGGCAGTAATCTCACATCGTTCTGATCTTGGATTCCAATGTAGCAAATTTCTTCCCATTTGTCCAGTTTAGTTCACCAGTGAGATTTTTTTTTTTAATTTTTTTTTTCAACGTTTATTTATTTTTGGGACAGAGAGAGACAGAGCATGAACGGGGGAGGGGCAGAGAGAGAGGGAGACACAGAATCGGAAACAGGCTCCAGGCTCTGAGCCATCAGCCCAGAGCCCGACGCGGGGCTCGAACTCACGGACCGCGAGATCGTGACCTGGCTGAAGTCGGACGCTTAACCGACTGCGCCACCCAGGCGCCCCTCACCAGTGAGATTTTTTAAGTTTTCCAGTCATATATCATTTTCCTAGGTGCTCCAGGAAATCAAGGATGATGTTTTACACATCTTTGGTAGTTCATATGCCACATATGATAATTCAAATTCAGATAAACAAGGGGGATAGTTGTTGTTATGTTTGAAATTCAGAAGGAACATCATATGTCATGCAAAAAACAGAGGTGCATACAAAGAAATAGTAGGAAACCAGAAAAACAAATCAACTCGGCAAGTGAAAATAACAATAGTGTTTTTTTTTCCCACCACATCTACTTTACCTTGAGATACAGCCAGAGGTTAGATGGTTTTCTTACCTTGAGCTATTTCTCTATATTCATTATAGAATTATAAGACAAAGCCTGCCTTTCTTCAGCCTCATCCCTGATAAATGGGTCAGCTCCATTGACTATTGTTAGTGGCAGCCCTTGGTCTTGACAGCCTGACTTAATTAATCTGTTTAATTTATTGACCAAGCAGACAGCAAAAGAACATTCTTCAATAAATGGGTTTTTAATCATCTGGAGTTATAGAGCTAAATGCCTTTTAAAATGTGAAATTTAGTTAGCACATGACATACTGTCTGTCTTAGAAGTTACTTACAAAGAGGAAAATGCAAAGATTAAAAATGGCTCTGTGTCTTTAAGTAATGACCAAGAGGTCAGACAGTAATATTGAACTCTAGTCTGTCTACTTCACTGAAACTACAGCACAAAGCAATATCACCTCCAAGTAGTTTTAGGCTGATGCCTGAAGTTACAGTCATTAAACTATATTACATATGTTGTGTCCAGCAGGAAGGTGATTGGGTATGATTTCCTGAGGTCCATTATGTTCATTAGGAGAAGGTGGCTACCTTTATACCATTTAGAATAAATTCACATTCTGTCCAGATCCAATAATTTATTTTCCCCTAAATTACAGCTCTGTGGCCAACTCCCTAATTTTAGTCTGTAATAATCACAGCACCTACCATTAATTGATGTCCAGGGACTGCACTAAGCACTGGAACATGTTTCTCATTTGATCTATATACCAATCCTATCACCAAAGTCTCATTATATAAACACTTTTTGCAGCAGAGGAGACTGAGGCCCCAAAACATTATATGTTAAGGTTGGATTTTGAATCCAACTCTGTGTGATTCCAAAGCCTATGCTCTTAGATGTGGGCTTTTCATAAATGGCTCTTATGATGTTTAAGTATGTTCCTTCTACCCGACTTTCTCAAGGGTTTTATTAAGAAAGGATGCTGAGTTTTGTCAAAGGCTTTTTCTGCATCGATTAACAGGATCACATGGTTCTTATCTTTTCTTTTATTAATGTGATGTATCACATTGATTGATTTGCAAATGTTGAACCAGCCCTGCAGCCCAGGAATGAATCCCACTTGATCTTGGTGAATAATTCTTCTTATACGCTGCCAAATTCGATTTGCTAGTATCTTGTTGAGAATTTTTGCATCCAAGGGATAAAGGAGTGCTGATGCATAGGGGCCCTTGTACCCCAATGTTTATAGCAGCACTCACAACAATAGCCAAATTATGGAAAGAGCCTAAATGTCCATCAACTGATGAATGAAGAAAGAAATTGTGGTTTATATATACAATGGAATACTACCTGGCAATGAGAAAGAATGAAATATGGCCTTTTATAGCAATGTGGATGGAACTGGAGAGTGTTGTGCTAAGTGAAATAAGTCATACAGAGAAAGACAGATACCATATGTTTTTACTTTTATGTGGATCTGGAGAAACTTAACAGAAGATCATGGGGGAGGGGAAGGGAAAAAAAGGTAGAAAGGGAGGGAGGCAAGCCATAAGAGACTCTTAAAAACCAAGAACAAACTGAGGGTTGTTGGGGGGATGGGAGGGAGGGGAAAGTGGGTGATGAGCATTGAAGAAGGCACCTTTTGGGATGAGCACTGGGTGTTGTATGGAAACAAATTTGACAATAAATTTCATATTAAAAACAAATAAAATAAAGAAGGAAATTAAAAAAAAAGCCTATGCTCTTTCTACTATTCCCTGCTACCTCACTTGGACCTTGCTTTAGCACATAATTTAGCACTTGATTAGAGCTGCCTTTGTGTCACTTTCAGGTTGTTTCATGTCTCTTTCACCAAACTAAAAGCCATTATTTTATCTCCTCCCTTACTCTTGGCCATTGTGCACCCAGAAGATTCACAGGTAAATTAATGCCCACAAGTAGAGGCATCCATTGATATTTCAGTAGAACATCTAGAAACAATGAACTATTTAAGGTTGACACAGCATTCAAGGTGGAGGGAAAAACATATTAATGATATAGTGTACACCCTAGTAGCCTCATTAGAAATAAATTTAAAAGCCATTTGAACAAACCTCAATGGGAGAAGAGCTGAAAAGTGTAGGTCAATCAAGCCATTACCTGTATAAATTTAGTGCCATATTTTGGTTTCAGAGTCTCAGCAATGTGGGAAGGAGATTAGTCTCTGTTCTTCCTTGCAATCCCATTTTTATTTATTTCCAGCCAGCTGTCTAGCTAAAGAATGACTCTTCCTATTCAAAGGCTAAATGAAAGGTCATTGACTCTCGAAGACATTTTCAGATCCTTTGGGGGAAAACCTGGTTTTTGCTCTTGTCTCTCTATATAATACTACTTGATTCATATTATTCAGATTTCAGCATTTTCTTATAAACTGTTCTTTTGAAATGCAATATTCTTTTTTTTTAGACCAGACACATGTTTTATACTAAACCAAGACCAAACAGATGACTAAAAGTGACATGGATGGTGGTTTCATTTTTTTAAGCTTATATTTCTAACATTCTTTGTATTCCTTGCAAGAGGTAAGGCCTCTAAAAGTCTCAGGTGAATGCATTTCAGTTTTATTCATTTTTAATTACTGGTTGTAATTAGGATATAGGAGTTGTGTTTTATTTTGAAAAAAAATTTTTTTCACAAGTTTATGTTTAACTTTGGTTTATGGTTCACTAAGAAAATCAACAATTGGGTCTGAATCTAGAAAATAGTGAATTTCATGCCAAATAAGCGGTCTACAGTTGAGGTCAAGTCCCATTCTGATTACTTAAAATTCTGTAAAGAATGTGTGTAGGCACAGGAGAAGTGCCCTGCAGTTTGGAGCTACCGCAGGGACTACCCAAAATGATGAAATGGAAGAATTCTCCTCAAAAGAAACTCCAGAAGTAGTGACAGCAAACGAATTGATCAAAAACGATTTAAGCCATATAATGGAACAAGAATTTAGAATAAGAGTCATAAAATTAATCGTTAGGCTTGAAAAAAGCATAGAGGACATCAGAGAATCTATTGCTACAGAGATCAAGGGACTAAGAAATAGTCATGAGGACTAAAAAATAGTATAAATGAGGTGCAAAGTAAAATGGAGGCAGCCATACATGGATTGAAGAGGGAGAGGAGAAAATAGGTGAATTAGAAGATAAAATTATGGAAAAAGAGGAAGCTGAGAAAAAGAGAGATAAAAAAATCCAGGAGTATGAGGGGAGAATTAGAGAACTAAGTGATGCGATCAAATGGAACAATATCCATATCATAGGAATTCCAGAGGAGAGGAGAGAGAGAAAAAGGGGCTGAAGGTGTACTTGAAGAAATCATAGCTGAGAACTTCCCTGATCTGGGGAAGGAAACAGGCATTGAAATCCAACAGGCACAGAGAACTCCCTTCAGATGTAACTCAAATTGATGTTCTGCACAACATATCATAGTGAAACTGGCACAATACAAGGATAAAGAGAGAATTCTGAAAGCAGCTATGGATAAATGGGTCCTAACATATAAACATATACATATTAGGGTAGTAACACACCTATCTACTGAAATTTGGCAGGATAGAAAGGAATGGCAGGAAATCTTCAATCTGATGAATACAAAAAATATGCAGCTGAGAATCCTTTCTCCAACAAGTCTGTCATTCAGAATAGAAGGAGAGATAAAGGTTTTCCCAAACAAACAACAACTGAAGGAATTCATTGCCACTAAATGAGCCCTACAAGAGATCCCAAGAGGGATTCTGTGAGTGAAATGTTGCAAGGACCACAAAGTACCTGAGACATCGCTACAAGCATGAAACCTACAGACATCACAATGACTCTAAACTCATATCTTTCTATAATAACACTGAATGTAAATGGACTAAATGCTCAACCAAAAGATATAGGGTATCAGGATGGTTAGAAAACAAAACCCATCTATTTGCTGTCTACAAGAGACTCATTTTAGACCTGAGGACACTTTCAGATTGAAAGTGAAGGGATGGAGAACTATCTATCATGCTACTGGAAGTCACAAGAAAGCTGGAGTAGCCATACTTATATCAGACAAACTACACTTTAAATTAAAGGCTGTAAAAAGAGAGGAAGAAGGGCATTATGTAATATTTAGTCTACCCATCAGGAAGAGCTAACAATTATAAATGTCTATGCGCCAAATATGGGAGCCCCCAAAGATATAAAACAATTACTCACAAACATAACAACTTTATTGATAAGAATGTGGTAATTTCAGGGGACTTTAATACTCCACTTACAGCAATGCATAGAACATCTAGACAGAGAATAAACAAAGGCCCTGAATGATATATTGGATCAGATGGACTTGATAGATATATTTAGACTCCACATCCCAAAGCAACAGAATATACTTTCTTCTTGAGTGCACATGGAACATTCTCCAAGAGAGATCACACACTGGGTCACAATACAGCTATTCATAAGACTAAAAGAATTGAGATCATACCATGCACACTTTCAGACTACAATACTATGAAACTTGAAATCAACCACAGGAAAAAGTCTGGAAAACCTCCAAAAGCATGAAGATTAATTAACACCATACTAAAGAATGAATGGCTCAACCAGGGAACTAGAGAGGAAATCAAGAAATATATGGAAACAAGTGAAATGAAAATATCACAATCCAAACTCTTTGGGATGCAACAAAGGGAGTCCTGAGAAGAAAATACATTGTAATCCAGGCCTATCTCAAGAAACAATAAAATTCCAAATGCAAATTCTATCAGCACACCTAAAGGAAACAAGCAGAACAGCAAAGACATCCCACACCCAGCAGGAGAAGAGAAATAATAAAGATCAGGGCACAAATAAACAATATAGAATCTAAAAAAAAAAAAAACAACTATAGAGCAGATCAATGAAACCAAGAGTTGGTTTTTTGAAAAAATAAACACAATTGATAAACCTCTAGTCAGGCTTCTCAAAAAGAAAAGGGAGATGACCCAAAACGATAAAATCATGAATGAAAATGGAATTATTACAACCAATCCCTCATAAATACAAGCAATATCAGGGAATACTATGAAAAATTACATGCCAACAAACTGGACAACCTGGAAGAAATGGACAAATTCCTAAACACCCACACACTTCCAAAACTCAAACAGGAAGAAATAGAAAACTAGAACAGACCCATAACCAGCAAAGAAACTGAATCAATTATCAAAAATATCCCAACAAATAAGAGTTCAGGACCAATCGTCTTCCCTGGGCAAATCTACCAACATTTAAAGAAGAGATAATACCTATCCTTGTCAAGCTATTCCAAAAAATATAAAGGGAAGGAAAACTGTCAGACTCATTCTATGAAGCCAAAATTCCTTTGATTCCTAAACCAGAGAGAGACCCAGCCAAAAAAGACAACTACAGGACAATATCCCTGATGAATATGGATGCAAAACTTCTCAATAAGATACTAGCAAATCGAATTCAAAAGCACATAAAAATAATTATTCACCATGATCAAGTGGGATTCATTCCTGGACTGCAGGGCTAGTTCAACATTCGCAAATCAATCAATGTGCTACATCACATTAATAAAAGAAAATATAAGAACCATATGATCCTGTCTATCAATGCAGAAAAAGCATTTGACAAAATTCAGCATCCTTTCTTTAAAAAAAAACCCTCAAGAAAGTTGGGATAGAAGGAACATACTTAAATATCATAGAAGCCATTTATGAAAAGCCCACAGCTAACATCATCTTCAATGGGGAAAAACTGAGAGCTTTTTCCCTGGGATCAGGAACACGACAGGGATGTCCCCTCTCACTGCTGTTGTTTACCGTAGCGTTGGAAATTCTAGCATCAGCAATCAGACAACAAAAGGAAATCAAAGGCATCCAAATTGGCAAAGATGAAGTCAAGCTTTCACTTTTTGCGATGACATGATACTATACATGGAAATCCCGATAGACTCCATCAAAAGTCTGCTAGAACTGATACGTGAATTCCGCAAAGTCACAGGATACAAAGTCAATGTACAGAAATCAGTTGCATTCGTATACACTAATAAGGAAGCAACAGAAAGGCAAATAAAGAAACTGATCCTATTCACAATTGCACCAAGAATCATAAAATACCTACGAATAAACCTAACCAAAGATGTAAAAGATCTGTATGCTGAAAACTATAGAAAGCTTATGAAGGAAATTGAAGAAGATACAAAGAAATGGAAAAACATTCCGTGCTCATGGATTGGAAGAATAAATATGGTTAAAATGTCAATACTCCCCAAAGCTATCTACACATTCAATGCAATCCCAATCAAAATTGCACCAGCATTCTTCTCGAAACTAGAATAAGCAATCCTAAATTTTTTATGGAGCCGCAAAAGACCCCAAATAGCCACAGTAATATTGAAGAAGAAGACCAAAGCGGGAGGCATCACAATCCCAGACGTCAGCCTCTACTACAAAGCTGTAATCATCAAGAAAGCACGGTATCGGCACAAAAACAGACACATAGACCATTGGAATAGAATAGAAACCCCAGAACTAGACCCACAAAAGTATGGCCAACTAATCTTTGACAAAGCAGAAAAGAATATCCCATGGAAAAAAGACAGTGTCTTTAACAAATGGTGCTGGGAGAACTGGACAGCAACACGCAGAAGGATGAAACTGGACCATTTTCTTACACCATTCACAAAAATAAACTCAAAATGGATAAAGGACCTGAATGTGAGACAGGAAACCATCAGAACCCTAGAGGAGAAAGCAGGAAAAAACCTCTCTGACCTCAGCTGCACCAATTTCTTACTTGACACATCTCCAAAGGCAAGGGAATTAAAAGCAAAAATGAACTATTGGGACCTCATGAAGATAAAAAGCTTCTGCACTGCAAAGGAAACAATCAACAAAACTAAAAGACATCCGACGGAATGGGAAAAGATATTTGCAAATGACTTATCGGACAAAGGGCTACTATCCAAAATCTATAAAGAAACTCCATCAAACTCCACACCCAAAAAACAAATAATCCAGTGAAGAAATGGGCAGAAGACATGAATAGACACTTCTCTGAAGAAGACATCCAGATGGCCAACAGGCTCATGAAAAGATGCTCAACGTCGCTCCTCATCAGGGAAATACAAATCAAAACCACACTGAGATATCACCTCACTCCAGTCAGAGTGTCTAAAATGAACAAATCAGGAGAGAATAGATGCTGGCGAGGATGTGGAGAAACGGGAACCCTCTTGCACTGTTGGTGGGAATGCAAACTGGTGCAGCCGCTCTAGAAAACAGCGTGGAGGTTCCTCAAAAAATTAAAAATAGACCTACCCTATGACCCAGCAATAGCACTGCTAGGAATTTACCCAAGGGATACAGGAGTACTGATGCCTAGGGGCACTTGTACCCCAATGTTTTATAGCAGCACTCTCAACAATAGCCAAATTATGGAAAGAGCCTAAATGTCCATCAACTGATGAATGGATAAAGAAGTTGTGGTTTATATATACAATGGAGTACTACCTGGAAATGAGAAAGAATGAAATATGGCCCTTTGTAGCAATGTGGATGGAACTGGAGAGTGTTGTGCTAAGTGAAATAAGTCATACAGAGAAAGACAGATACCGTATATTTTGACTCTATGTGGATCCTGAGAAACTTAACAGAAACCCATAGGGGAGGGGAAGGAAAGTTAAAGGTTAGAGAGGGAGGGAGCCAAAGCATAAGAAACTCTTAAAAACTGAGAACAAACTGAGGGTTGATGGGGGGTGGGAGGGAGGGGAGGGTGGGTGACAGGTATTGGGGAGGGCATCTGTTGGGTTGAGCACTGGGTGTTGTATGGAAGCCAATTTGACAATAAATTTCATATTAAAAAAAGGAAATAAACATTAATAATTCCTTTAAAATTATACATTCTTTGTTGAGAATTTTTTCATGTTTAGAGTATGCACACAATCTTGGAATAATTTCTTATATGTCTTTAATTACCCCCATTTCTGCCATGCTTAATACCAATATCTTTTTTTTTTTAAATTTTTTTTTTCAACATTTTTTATTTATTTTTGGGACAGAGAGAGACAGAGCATGAACGGGGGAGGGGCAGAGAGAGAGGGAGACACAGAATCGGAAACAGGCTCCAGGCTCTGAGCCATCAGCCCAGAGCCTGACGCGGGGCTCGAACTCACGGACCGCGAGATCGTGACCTGGCTGATGTTGGACGCTTAACCGACTGCACCACCCAGGCGCCCCAATACCAATATCTTTTACATAATGGTAGTGGCACTCATGCACTGATTGATTCAGCTCATAGAAATTTGTAGCTTTTTTTGGCCTTTGTAAAACTTATCTTCAAAAGCTAAATAAATATATGAATTTTGTAGTTTATAAAGAATAGAAGATTTTAATAGCTTTGATTCACAAATATATAAAATTTATAGAGGAAATTATTTTTGTAATACTATATAAAGATGTATAATCTGTGCTTTAATTTATTCTAATCAGAATGTAAGATTTCAGTATAAATCTGCTTTCAACTATTCCAGTGGCTTCAAAACAACTGTGTCAGTTTTTCAACTTTGCTCTCAAACTTTGCTTTCTCTGAGTGAGATTGGCTGTCCTGTAATGTTTATAAGATAGGCAGAGAAAATTCCCATAATGTCATATTATTTTTTTAAAACTTCTATGTGTCATAGGGTAGTTTACTCCTCTGTGGAATTTAAGAAACAAAACAGATGAACATAAGTGAAGGGAAGGAAAAATAAGATAAAAACATAGAGGGAGGCAAACCAGAAGAGACTCTTACATATAGAGAATAAACTAAGGGTTTCTGGAAGGGTGTTGGGTGAGGGGATGGGCTAAATGGGGTAATGGGCATTAAGGAGGGCACTTGTTGGGATGAGTACTGGGTGTTATATGTAAGTTATAAATCATTAAATTCTAATCCTGAAACTATTATTACAATATATGTTAATGAAATTGGATTTAAATAAAGTAAAAAAATATATATATCTAATAAAGAAAAATAAATAATTAATTGTGGGTGAAAGCTCCCATTTACAAGTTTTTACCAGCAGAATCAGACCTATAAATACAGAGAACAAGCTGATGGTTACTAGAGGGAAGGAAGAGAGAGGGGGTAAAATAGGTGAAGGGGAGCGGGAGATAAAGGCTTCAGGTTAGGGAATGAATAAGTCATGGGGGTAAAAGACACAGGACAGGGAATATAGTCAATGGTACTGTAATAGCATTGTATGATGACAGATGGTAGCTACACCTATAGTGAGCACAGTATAATATATAGAGTTATTGAATCACTATGTTGTACAACTGAAACTAAAGCAACATTATGTGTCAACTAGACTCAAATTTAAAAAATAAAATAAAATAAAGTTCTTACAGAAAAAAAAAAACTTCTCTGTGTGACAAGCCACTATTGTTTACTTCAACACTTTTCAAAACACAAAAAATATACTGGTTATCTTACACAGCTGAGCAAACACCTATTTGTCTTCTAGAGGTGAGAATTCCCACACCCATCCCAACTCTTAAGTACTTGACAAGTCAGTTATTTATAGAGTGGTTGAAAAGGTTATGGGTCTCTCTTAGTGGTAACAGAAAGTCAAACAGGTTGGGGCATATAGGTTTAGGACTTAACAGGTTAGACCTGAAGATAGGCTGTTGAAAAATAACATTATCTATTCTCTTTATAAATTTCTTTGTCCTTTCTTGAAGCTCCAAGTGCTAGAAGGTGAAGCATTATGAAAATGTACCAGATCACAGCAGGTTAGTAATTCTCAAACATTTTTCAGTTTACAGATGTAGAAAATCATCTCCCATAGTGTACTTACTACCCCAATCTGGCCCTCCACAAAGAAAATTCCCAACCCAGAATTAATGGAAACATTGTAAGCACTTTTTATAAGATTCCAATAAATTGAGATCTGCTTTTACATTAAATGTTGCTATCACATGTTCTTGCTGGAAACTATTATTGTATGGGCCTAACAATTAAAATTAGGAGCCAGCATGGATTGTCTATGGGAGACTCTCATATCCTAGCAACAGTCTTCAGGCCACAATATGAGAACTGAAAACACATGGAAATTTGATGACTTGTAGAAGACTACTGCCTGGGCAGTAGCTTTAAGTCCTTTCATGATTCAGGACTGTCATATGGAGTGTCATTGCTTTCTTCTCCTGAATCCATGTGTTTGTTCCAATAGTACCTGCTTCCAGTAGTGATCATATAGTTATACATACTCAATAAATTCTTCATTTCTACACTAATATTTTAGAATCCTTCAGTTTTAGGGGAAAATTAGGGGCACTATATTTAGAATATCCTCACCTTGCAGATTTCTAGTCAGCCAGTACCAGTTTTCCCTCATTCAAGTCCTAAGGCTGAAGGAAGAATCTCAAATTTCACACAGTTATTAATAATGATAATGAAGGCATGTGTTAGTACCATGATGAAAAAATAATTCAAGACTCCTTGACAAGGGCAACAAAAGCTAAAATAAACAAATGGGATTATATTAAGCTAAAAGGCTTCTTCAAAGCAAAACAACATCAACAAAATGAAAAGGCAACCTGGTGAATGGGAGAAGATATTTGTAAATAGTACATCTGATGAGTTAATAACCCAAATATATAAATAACTTAAACATTTTAACAACAAAAAACAACCTGATTACAAAATGGGCAGAGGAACCAAATAGACATTTTCCTAAAGAAGACATACAGATCGCTAACAGAAACTTGAAAAAAAATGCTCAAAATCACTCATCATCAAGGAAATGCAAATCAAAACCATAATGAGATATCAATTCACACAAATTGGCAATTATCAAAAAGACAAAAATATAACAACTATTGGTGAGAATGTTGGGCAAAGGTAACCATCGTACACTATTGGTGGGAATATAAATTGATGCACCACTATACAAAACAGTATGGAGGTTTCTCAAAAAATTAAAAATAGAAATATAAAATCAAGCAATTCTACTTCTGGGTATTTATCTGAATTAGATGAAAATAACAATTCTAATATAACACCCCTATGTTCATTGAACAATTATTTAAAATAGCTAAATTATGGAAGCAACCTAGGTGTTTATTGATAGAAAAATGGATAAACAAGATGTGATGTACATACACATACACACACATGTACATGCACACACACACTGGAATATTACTCAGCCATAAAGAATAAGGTCTTGCAACTTGTGAAGACATGTATAGACCCAGAGTATGTTATGATAAATGGAATAATCAGAGAAAGACAAATACCTATGACATTACTTGTATGTGATCTAACAAAACAAAACAAATATCAAAATAGAAAGAATCTCACAGACATAGGAAATAAACTGTTAGTTACCAGAGGGAGATGGGTTGGGGGGCAACAAAATAGCTGAAGGAGACTAAAAGGTACAAATTTCAGTTTTAAAATAAATAACTAATAGGGATGTGATGAGCACCATAGGAAATATACTCAATATTATTGTAATTAACTGTATGGTAACAGATGATAACTAGACTTATTGTGGGAATCATTTCCTAAAATATATTGAATCACTATGAGGTACACCTAAAACTAATAGGATATTTTATACCAATTATATTTCAATAAAATTTTTCCTCAGTTTAGTTGCTAAATACTGCAGTGTCCAGGATTTGGATTCCTTTGTTCCTTGAGGGTAGAAACTATACTTACTTTGTATACCTAAGTCTAGAAGAGAATTTTGAACATGGTAGATGCTCAGAGAAAAATTTTAAATGAATGTGAATTACATTAAGATTTTTTTTGGCACCTACAGCACATTCTTTATTTTAATATGAAATTTATTGTCAAATTGATTCCTATACAACACCCAGTGCTCATCCCAACAGGTGCCCTCCTCAATACCATAACCCACTTTCCCTTCTCTCCCACCCCCCTTCAACCCTCAGTTTGTTCTCAGTTTTTAAGAGTTTCTTATGGTTTGCCTCCTTCCCTCTCTTTTTTTTCTCTTTCCCCTCCCCCATGGGTTTCTGTTAAGTTTCTCAGGATCCACATAAGAGTCAAAATATACGGTATCTGTCTTTCTCTGTATGACTTATTTCACTTAGCACAACACTCTCCAGTTCCATCCACATTGCTACAAAGGGCCATATTTCATTCTTTCTCATTTCCAGGTAGTACTCCATTGTATATATAAACCACAACTTCTTTATCCATTCATCAGTTGATGGACATTTAGGCTCTTTCCATAATTTGGCTATTGTTGAGAGTGCTACTATAAACATTGGGGTACAAGTGCCCCTAGGCATCAGTACTCCTGTATCCCTTGGGTAAATTCCTAGCAGTGCTATTGCTGGGTCATAGGGTAGGTCTATTTTTAATTTTTTGAGGAACCTCCACGCTGTTTTCTAGAGCGGCTGCACCAGTTTGCATTCCCACCAACAGTGCAAGAGGGTTCCCGTTTCTCCACATCCTCGCCAGCATCTATTCTCTCCTGATTTGTTCATTTTAGACACTCTGACTGGAGTGAGGTGATATCTCAGTGTGGTTTTGATTTGTATTTCCCTGATGAGGAGCGACGTTGAGCATCTTTTCATGTGCCTGTTGGCCATCTGGATGTCTTCTTCAGAGAAGTGTCTATTCATGTCTTCTGCCCATTTCTTCACTGGATTATTTGTTTTTTGGGTGTGGAGTTTGATGGAGTTTCTTTATAGATTTTGGATAGTAGCCCTTTGTCCGATAAGTCATTTGCAAATATCTTTTCCCATTCCGTCGGATGTCTTTTAGTTTTGTTGATTGTTTCCTTTGCAGTGCAGAAGCTTTTTATCTTCATGAGGTCCCAATAGTTCATTTTTGCTTTTAATTCCCTTGCCTTTGGAGATGTGTCAAGTAAGAAATTGGTGCAGCTGAGGTCAGAGAGGTTTTTTCCTGCTTTCTCCTCTAGGGTTCTGATGGTTTCCTGTCTCACATTCAGGTCCTTTATCCATTTTGAGTTTATTTTTGTGAATGGTGTAAGAAAATGGTCCAGTTTCATCCTTCTGCGTGTTGCTGTCCAGTTCTCCCAGCACCATTTGTTAAAGACACTGTCTTTTTTCCATGGGATATTCTTTTCTGCTTTGTCAAAGATTAGTTGGCCATACTTTTGTGGGTCTAGTTCTGGGGTTTCTATTCTATTCCAATGGTCTATGTGTCTGTTTTTGTGCCGATACCGTGCTTTCTTGATGATTACAGCTTTGTAGTAGAGGCTGACGTCTGGGATTGTGATGCCTCCCGCTTTGGTCTTCTTCTTCAATATTACTGTGGCTATTTGGGGTCTTTTGCGGCTCCATAAAAAATTTAGGATTGCTTATTCTAGTTTCGAGAAGAATGCTGGTGCAATTTTGATTGGGATTGCATTGAATGTGTAGATAGCTTTGGGGAGTATTGACATTTTAACCATATTTATTCTTCCAATCCATGAGCACGGAATGTTTTTCCATTTCTTTGTATCTTCTTCAATTTCCTTCATAAGCTTTCTATAGTTTTCAGCATACAGATCTTTTACATCTTTGGTTAGGTTTATTCGTAGGTATTTTATGATTCTTGGTGCAATTGTGAATAGGATCAGTTTCTTTATTTGCCTTTCTGTTGCTTCCTTATTAGTGTATACGAATGCAACTGATTTCTGTACATTGACTTTGTATCCTGTGACTTTGCGGAATTCACGTATCAGTTCTAGCAGACTTTTGATGGAGTCTATCGGGATTTCCATGTATAGTATCATGTCATCGCAAAAAGTGAAAGCTTGACTTCATCTTTGCCAATTTGGATGCCTTTGATTTCCTTTTGTTGTCTGATTGCTGATGCTAGAATTTCCAACGCTACGGTAAACAACAGCAGTGAGAGGGGACATCCCTGTCGTGTTCCTGATCCCAGGGAAAAAGCTCTCAGTTTTTCCCCATTGAAGATGATGTTAGCTGTGGGCTTTTCATAAATGGCTTCTATGATATTTAAGTATGTTCCTTCTATCCCAACTTTCTTGAGGGTTTTTTTTTAAAGAAAGGATGCTGAATTTTGTCAAATGCTTTTTCTGCATTGATAGACAGGATCATATGGTTCTTATATTTTCTTTTATTAATGTGATGTAGCACATTGATTGATTTGCGAATGTTGAACTAGCCCTGCAGTCCAGGAATGAATCCCACTTGATCATGGTGAATAATTATTTTTATGTGCTTTTGAATTCGATTTGCTAGTATCTTATTGAGAAGTTTTGCATCCATATTCATCAGGGATATTGTCCTGTAGTTGTCTTTTTTGGCTGGGTCTCTCTCTGGTTTAGGAATCAAAGGAATTTTGGCTTCATAGAATGAGTCTGACAGTTTTCCTTCCCTTTATATTTTTTGGAATAGCTTGACAAGGATAGGTATTATCTCTTCTTTAAATGTTGGTAGATTTGCCCAGGGAAGACGATTGGTCCTGAACTCTTATTTGTTGGGATATTTTTGATAATTGATTCAGTTTCTTTGCTGGTTATGGGTCTGTTCTAGTTTTCTATTTCTTCCTGTTTGAGTTTTGGAAGTGTGTGGGTGTTTAGGAATTTGTCCATTTCTTCCAGGTTGTCCAGTTTGTTGGCATGTAATTTTTCATAGTATTCCCTGATAATTGCTTGTATTTATGAGGGATTGGTTGTAATAATTCCATTTTCATTCATGATTTTATCGTTTTGGGTCATCTCCCTTTTCTTTTTGAGAAGCCTGACTAGAGGTTTATCAATTGTGTTTATTTTTTCAAAAAACCAACTCTTGGTTTCATTGATCTGCTCTATAGTTGTTTTTTTTTTTTTTTTTAGATTCTATATTGTTTATTTGTGCCCTGATCTTTATTATTTCTCTTCTCCTGCTGGGTGTGGGATGTCTTTGCTGTTCTGCTTGTTTCCTTTAGGTGTGCTGATAGAATTTGCATTTGGAATTTTATTGTTTCTTGAGATAGGCCTGGATTACAATGTATTTTCTTCTCAGGACTCCCTTTGTTGCATCCCAAAGAGTTTGGATTGTGATATTTTCATTTCACTTGTTTCCATATATTTCTTGATTTCCTCTCTAGTTCCCTGGTTGAGCCATTCATTCTTTAGTATGGTGTTAATTAATCTTCATGCTTTTGGAGGTTTTCCAGACTTTTTCCTGTGGTTGATTTCAAGTTTCATAGTATTGTAGTCTGAAAGTGTGCATGGTATGATCTCAATTCTTTTAGTCTTATGAATAGCTGTATTGTGACCCAGTGTGTGATCTCTCTTGGAGAATGTTCCATGTGCACTCAAGAAGAAAGTATATTCTGTTGCTTTGGGATGTGGAGTCTAAATATATCTATCAAGTCCATCTGATCCAATATATCATTCAGGGCCTTTGTTTATTCTCTGTCTAGATGTTCTATGCATTGCTGTAAGTGGAGTATTAAAGTCCCCTGAAATTACCACATTCTTATCAATAAAGTTGTTATGTTTGTGAGTAATTGTTTTATATCTTTGGGGGCTCCCATATTTGGTGCATAGACATTTATAATTGTTAGCTCTTCCTGATGGGTAGACTAAATATTACATAATGCCCTTCTTCCTCTCTTTTTACAGCCTTTAATTTAAAGTGTAGTTTGTCTGATATAAGTATGGCTACTCCAGCTTTCTTGTGACTTCCAGTAGCATGATAGATAGTTCTCCATCCCTTCACTTTCAATCTGAAAGTGTCCTCAGGTCTAAAATGAGTCTCTTGTAGACAGCAAATAGATGGGTTTTGTTTTCTTTTTTTTTTTTTTTTAATTTTTTTTTAACATTTATTTATTTTTGAGACAGAGAGAGACAGAGCATGAATGGGGGGAGGGCCAGAGAGAGAGGAAGACACAGAATCTGAAGCAGGCTCCAGGCTCTGAGCTGTCAGCACAGAGCCTGATGCGGGGCTCGAACTCACGGACTGTGAGATCGTGACCTGAGCGAAGTCGGACGCTCAACCGACTGAGCCACCCAGGCGCCCCTGGGTTTTGTTTTCTAACCATCCTGATACCCTATATCTTTTGGTTGAGCATTTAGTCCATTTACATTCAGTGTTATTATAGAAAGATATGAGTTTAGAGTCATTGTGATGTCTGTAGGTTTCATGCTTGTAGCGATGTCTCAGGTACTTTGTGGTCCTTGCAACATTTCACTCACAGAATCCCCCTTAGGATCTCTGGTTTAGTGGTGATGAATTCCTTCAGTTGTTGTTTGTTTGGGAAAACCTTTATCTCTCCTTCTATTCTAAATGACAGACTTGCTGGATAAAGGATTCTCGGCTGCATATTTTTTCTGTTCATCACATTGAAGATTTCCTGCCAGTCCTTTCTGGCCTGCCACGTTTCAGTAGATAGGTCTGTCACTAGTCTTATCGGTCTCCCTCTATACATTAGAGCGTGTTTATCCCTAGCTGCTTTCAGAATTTTCTCTTTATCCTTGTATTCTGCCAGTTTCACTATGATATGTTGTGCAGAAGATCGATTCAAGTTACATCTGAAGGGAGTTCTCTGTGCCTCTTGGACTTCAATGCCTGTTTCCTTCCCCAGATCAGGGAAGTTCTCAGCTATGATTTGTTCAAGTACACCTCAGCTCCTTTCTCTCTCTCTTCCTCTTCTGGAATTCCTATTATATGGATATTGTTCTGTTCTTTGCATCGTTTAGTTCTCTAATTCTCCCCTCATACTCCTGGATTTTTTTTATCTCTCTTTTTCTCAGCTTCTTCTTTTTCCATAAATTTATCTTCTAATTCACCCATTGTCTCTCTTGCTTAAATCCGAGCTTTGGTCATCTCCATTTAATTTTGCACCTCATTTATAGCATTTTTTATCTCCTCATGACTATTTCTTAGTCTCTTGATCTCTGTAGCAATAGATTCTCTGCTGTCCTCCATACTTTTTTCAAGCCCAGCGATTTATTTTATGACTATTATTCTAAATTTTTGTTCCATTATATCGCTTAAATCGTTTTTGATCAATTCATTAGCTGTTGCTACTTTCTGGAGTTTCTTTTGAGCAGAATTCTTCTGTTTTGTCATTTTGTCTAGTTCTGTCCCTTATGCATATTAAAAGCTTGTGTGCTCTGCATCCACAAGCATTGCTATATTGAAAGCGGGTTGCATACTGTCCATGGCTTGGTCTTTCAGGAGGTGTTTTTTCGGGGATTGGTACTTGCTCTCTGTTGTTGGGACTTGGTTATTTTATTTTCCTACTCGTGGTAATATTTTGTACCTTCCACCAGGTGTGCTTTGATTTTTTCTTTGGAGTAGTCCTGTAAAGGAAAACATATAGACAACAGGAGACAAAAACATGCACACACACAAATAACACAAACAAATAAATAAATAAAAACATAAACCTGAAGACTAAAAGCAAAAAATCCCAAAACACCGACTACAAGTAAAGAAGAGGGTGGACAAAACATAAACGACTCTTAAAAACTGAGAACAAACTGAGGGTTGATGGGTGTGGGAGGGAGGGGAGGGTGGGTGATGGGTATTGAGGAGGGCACCTGTTGGGAGGAGCACTGGGTGTTGTATAGAAACCAATTTGACAATAAATTTCATATTAAAAAATAAAAAATAAAAAATAAACACTAATAAAAAAAGAAGAGGGTGGAGGCAGTGCTGATAGAAGAGCATATACAAAGAGAGAAATGACAGGAGAGGGGTGGGGGGGTGATAAACCTTGACTAGGCAGAGAGACTAAAAGGCTTAATCCAGAGAGAGACAAAGGAAAATAAAGAAGGAGGCAGGGAAAACGAAACAAAGATAAAATTACCCAGACAGAGAAACTATATGGCTTAATTATTCCAAGAGGGAGAAACGAGTGTAAAGAAGGAGGTATAGAAAATGTATCAAGACAATGGATTAAACATGCCTGTTCAGGCAGTCCAATAACCAGAGTAGCCAGCCTAGGGGAGGGAAGAGATAAGGAGGAGAAATGGTAGGGGGAGGGGAGAATATACCTATATATCCAGAATTGATCTAGAGTTAATCCAGGCAATGCTGCATCGCTTGTAGGTAGTAGCTGTCTGCAGGGTCTGTGCAGCTCTGGTGGATAAGCAGTTACCCAGTGCAAAGTGGCATGGTTTGGCGTTTTCTGGACCCACTTCCACTATGGGGCCCCGGGAGTGATCCATGAGGCCCCTTCTTGGTGGTGGTGGGATGGGGGGGGGCATGGTGATCTCCCAGTCTCTTCTCCAAGGAGCTGGACCCAGTGGACTCCATTTGAGTTGTCCTCACTGTGCTGCATGCGCAGATGTGGGTGGTCCTTCTCGCTCCACCAACTCCCCGGACCCTGTGCTTGGCTAGGATTCAAAGTCCCGCTCAGTGTGCTCTGGTGCTGGGGAAGCGCCTCTCAGTGAGGTGATCTGTGGTCCTGGCTGGCTTTGTCTGTGCCGGTGCACTACAAGGAGGACTGATTTCTCCTATTATGAACTGAGAGCCGCTGCCCTCTCCAGGAGCCCCTGGGGTGGCAAACGCAGGCAGGCTTTGTCTTTTTCCACAGCACTCCAGGTAAACGGCGGCCTTATCCTCCTGCAGACTGAATCCTGGGCCCAGCCACTGCACCTGGGGGTGGTGGATGCAGGGAGGCTCTGTGCTATCATGCAGCCCTCCAGGGAGGGAATCACTTTATCCAGCTGTGGACTCAGCCTCTGACCTGCCACCGCACCCATGCCTGGCTCCAGTTCTCCCCAGGTGCATGGACAGGGAGCCTGCCACAGTCAGAAGAAAGCCCCACAGTTAGAGATCACATCCCTCTCAGTTTTAATCCAAGATCTTTCTCCTGTCTAGCTATGGTCCTGCACTTCCCTAGCCACTCTTTCTCTTCCCTTTGTCTCTCTGCAGAAGGTGGTCCCTCCCCTCCATGCCCACGCAGCATTTTTATCTCCCCCAGTTCGCAGTTATCCACCTATCTTTTTTCCAGCTTTCCCATTTTCTTCCTAGTAGATTCAGTCTCTTTTCCTCCCGGGCTCTGGTGTTCAAAGTCCTTTGGCTTCTATACTTCTTTGTTTGAGAGACATGGGATGTATGGGTCCCCCTACATCTCCGCCATGTTGGCCCCCTTCTCTAAGAGAGATCTTCTTGAAGACAAAATGAAAATTTCCTCTTCCAACTGCATATCTAACTGCATGGTAACATCATGTTTGCATGAGACTAATAGACATATATGTGCTTCAATTACACATAGGAATCATAGTAAGAAGTGATCAGAAATTGTGAATAAAGTAAAGCCTTTTCTTAAAATATGGAAAAGGAGGGATATTTTAATTAGATGGCACATGGATTTTGATGCAAAGTTGGTTAAAAAAAATGGATTCCCAGCTAAGAGAAACAGAGTGAACTACAAGGAAAAATCCTAATCAAGGTCTGTGAATGAGATCAAGGACCAGAATAAATGCATAATATTTAAGAATCAGTGATAATAGCTATAATTTATTTCATTAAAAAATGTAGCACCAAAATACAGTAAGAGGCACTATAATCTTATTTTACTTTTTTAAAGTTTTACTTATTTAAGTAATCTCTACGTCTAACATGGGTCTCAAACTCATGACTCTGAGATCAAGAGTCTTATGTTCTTCCAACTGATCCAGACAGGTGCCCCAAAAGGCAGTATAATTTTTCAAACTAAGAGAAGTTTTTAGAGTTGGAATGCCTGTGTGTGAATCCGTGCCTCACTACATGTTAGCTGTGTGACCTTTGGGATGTTTCTTAACCTCTCTGTACCTTAGTTTCTTGATCTATTATAAAATTGAGTTCATAATCGTCCTCTACTGCATAGAGTTACTGTGAGGATTAAATAATTGAATATGCAAAAGGACTTAGTATAGAATCTGACACATAGTTAGCATTTAATAATTGTTAGCTGGCTAGTTTTAAAATACTATTTATTAAGAATCTTTAAATTTAGCTATTTAAATAGTGATTTCCATCTCTGAAAAAAAACCTTCAGTAAACTACTCTTGCAGAAAAAGGCTATTAGTCAAATAACATGGCATAATGAAAGAGACACTCCCACCTATATCTTTCACTAATTGCAGACAGAATATCTAAGAAAAATAGTTCAAAATTTTTAATGATTATCTTCAAAGTCAATTCAGAGTGCTATATAACTTTCCTAGGATACTCATTGCAAGTAACTGCAAATAAATAAATAAATGAGAAGACCAGTAGAAGTTGAAGTACTCTTTCCTCTCTGCATCAGCTTTGGTAGTTTATGGAATGGAATGTGGGACAGACAAGGTGATCTGAATATTGTTGTAGCCAAAACTCATTATGAGTAACCATCATGTATTGAACACTTATAAAATGCCCTAGAGATATAAAAATAAAGTTATTAGATTCTCTCCCTGTCCTCAAGAGAAAAGCAGTGTAGATATGGAGTCAAACACATACATACACACACAATAATAGCTCCTATAAGCAGTGCAGAGCTAATGGGATTTAAGTCACTACAAAAGTATTGTCATTATCAGCAATAGAAATAGTTTTCATTCATTGCCATGTGATGTTTTAACAGGATATAAGACAATGTGTACCTATATTTTTTCTCATTTCCTATTTATTACACATCTTAGACCTAGTAGTCTTAGACATATTCGAAAGAAGGCATTGAGGTTAAGCAGGATTAGGTGAATTGACCATGGACACCTAATAAATGGAAGAGATGAAATATGAACTGTGTGACTCTGTACTCCAGCATTATGGATGTTGTATATGTTAATAGGGATGAAAGTGATGACTAAACTTTCCTAGGGAATGTTATTTATGGGATGCATGATAGATATATTTAAACACCTATACAATTCTCTTAGGGGCATAATACTATATCATTGCTTTCATTTCCCCTTGCAAACAATAGCACATACATACACCTTGAGTAAAAACACTGCTATTGTCCCCTAATAAGATAATGACAGGGATGACATGACACTAAAATGATTAACAGATACCATTCCACATACAAAAGTGGTATATTTCCTCAATAATGAGGTTCCCTTTTTTTCTTTACTCTTTTTTTAGGGTGGCATGTGGTAACAGTTGAGTCCTACCTACCTGTAGGTCTAATGTGTGGTGTTCATAAATTAGGTGAAAACAATGTACTTCTGAATATGATCTACTCAGCTTTTGCCCATTCTGTTAACCCTCATTACCCCAGGGTTGTATCTGTTCACTTAGTTGTATCTGTTCACTGCTAGGAATTAGATTAACTGATGAACAGCTTCTAAATACAGAGTATCCTTGGAGCACCTGGGTGGCTCAGTCAGTTGAGGGATTTATCAGTCAGACCTGATTTCGGTTCAGGTCATTATCCCAGTGTCATGGGATCGAGCTCCACAACAGGCTCCACACTGAGCATGGAGCCTGCTTAAGATTCTCTCTCATTCTCTCTCTCTCTCTCTCTCTCTCTCTCTCTCTCTCTCTCTCTCTAATAAATAAATAAAATGAAATAAATTTTAAAAATATAGAGTTTCCTCTATCGTTCTGGTATCAAGAGACAGGACTAGTTTACCTCGGGTGGTGAAAGGGCACAGGGAACTGGAATAAGGGACACTTCAGTTTGAATCCCAGCTTCACTCTCAACTGGCTGCATGACCACAGACAGGTTATTTAACTTCTCTGACATTCAAAGCTTCATTTTTCACATCTATAAATCAGGTATAATGATATTTGACTTACAGAGTTTTCCTGAGTATTGAACAGAATGCTGTATATAAAATAACTGTCCCTGTACCAAGTACTTTAAAAGACCTGATACACTTAACCATCTTCTTTATGGTTAGAACATGTGTTTGATTGTAAGTCATTTCAATCATACGGAGTTGTATTTCAAGAGCATGACTTCACCCACATTTTATCCCAAAATCTATATATTAAAATGCTATGTTATGATGATGGTCTAATGAAAGGCACATTGAACAGAAGAAGCAAATCACATCTTATAAATGCACAAAAAGTTAAATCAAATTATCTCTTGCATAACATAAAGCTTCACCACCAAATACACAACAAATATTTGTTCTTGTAATAATTGCCATATTTTTCTTAGTTCTAGATATTCAGTTTCTCTGCAAGAAATTTACAAGTTGTCATATTGTTTTCAGAAGAGACATAATTCAATCAGTGATCAGAATACATAAGAATTGAAGACAAATTAATTGGTAAACTTGGAACCTTGTTAAAATGAGTTTGTGTGGTAATTTCTTTCTCGCTTTTTTGACCAGGAAACTTTTGTCATTGATACTTTTTTCTTATGGGCTATTGTTTTCTCTGAAAATAAATTAAGTACTTGCCTATAAAAAGGAACAAACTAATTAATCAAACAGAAGTGTCTATGAGAATTATCATATTTAACAAACGTGTACCAGTTATCATGTTAGGTTATTTTACATATGATATTTAATTTTCACAAAAATGAGTGAGGTAAAAATTATTTCTATTTTACAAGATAGGAAACTGAAATTCAGAGAAGCTAACATATTTGCTCATAAACATTTAGTCAGTTTCTGGTAGTGCCAGAATTTAAACCCAGAGACTCAATCATTGAGCATAGTATCCTTTCTATTCTACCACAACCTCTATGAAAATCAGAAATGCTGTCCTGGGTCATATCTATGATTTATCCAGCTGGCAATGCTGATGCTTGGAGTCATAGTATAATATAGAATCAGGGGTAAAAAGCTAGTGCTCTAGAACAAGGATCATTCCAGTACTCTAGAATCAGAATGCATACCTATTTCAGCATTTGAGATAAGTTAGTGAATTAAATCATGCAAGCACACGCAAGTTTGAAAGCACATAGGACAAAGCATGATAGGGTAAAAGAGACAAAAATATGGGAACCAAAAAGGTTTAATTCCTAGAGACTAAGGCAAATAGGAATCTGGAAATTCACAGAAACCAAAGGGCCAGCCTCAGTAGTCAGAAGAAAAGACATATGGCACCAATAACAAGGCATATTCAAATCCAATTCAGTCCATTTCCTGGCCAGGTAGCTTCTTACCAACTTTAACCAGGACAAGACACAGTTGTGGGAAAAGCTAATAAGTATCTCACTCTCTAATACTGATCTAAAATGATCAATTGGAAGGTTTTTTAATGTTTATTTTATTTTTGAGAGAGAGAGAGCAAGTGAGAGTGGGGGAGGGGGAGAGAGAGAGGGGGACAGAAGATGGAAGTGGGATCTATGCCAATACCAGTGATCCTGACGCAGGGCTTGAACTCATGAACCATGAGATCACAACCTAAGCCAAAGTGGGACACTCAACCAAATCAGTGGAAAGTTTTAAGGCACATTCCATCTTTCATATCTAATACCAATCGAACTCTTCTTTATCTAAAAAACGTAGTGTGAAAAACTGATCAAATATTTCGACTTCAATTGGTTGCATAATGACTACTTGGGGAAAGAATAAAAAAATCCATGTCTATAGAAAATTTGGAATCATTTCTGAAAAATCACAAAGCTCTCATTTACAGTCAGAGATGAATATGTGAAGAGAAGATATGGGCAAAAAACATTTCAGGATGCTGGAAAAAATCAGTCCTCAACAAAAGGAACATGTTCTAAAGAAATAATAGCTAAAAGTCTTCTGCTGTTGTGTTTAGTACACGATATCATATAAGCAGTATAAATCACAAAGTACTTAGTACTTAATGTCATCATATGGAAGCACATTTCTGAGATAAATATAATGAACAGACACACTTCATTCTTTCCTTAAGTACATATGACATAGGGACAACATGCACCAGGAGAGTGTTGGCTACATATCTATGGATATACTAATCAATGAATCTCAAGGTAGTTAAATCTGCCCATTTCTAAGAGCCACTTCTTTGAAATACACTGGATAAAATAAAAGTACCTTGCCTTTTCATCCATGTTCTAATCAAAGATGCCTCCCACCCTTCCCTGAAATAAGAAAATTCACTAATTTAGGTGGGCCAGGCTAACCAAATAACTTTTATACTAAAGAACCATTTTTTTTTGTATTTGCTTACCATAGCACCCTCTAAATGCCAATTCTTTGACAAGGCCTTTATTCCACTAAGACCTTGGGCTCTGAGCATGTTCAAAACTGTCTTTTAAATGTGCCAGTCAGCATGGCTTTTAAGTTAACAACAACAACAACTATAACAGCTACTTCTTATTGAGCACTTACTATATGTCAGGCATCTTGCTACATGATTTATCTCATAGAAATAAAGGCAGTGTCCTTGCTCCTGTCAAAGCCCAACCCCTCCATTTGAAATCTGGATTCCATCCTCTCTTGTTTTCTCTTCCCTGATTTCTCCTTTACTAATGAATCATCTCTATTAGCATATAGACATACATAAGAATTTCCCATATTTTAAAAAAGAGATCCTTCTTTGATGACACATCCAGCTACCATCCCATTTATCTATGTTGCTTCATAACCAAGCTTCTCAAAATGGTCAAATTCAATGACTATTCCTCTGTCCTCATTTTACACAGTTAACCACTCACTCTTTCTTGAAACACTTTTCTGTCTCAACTAACAAGAAAGGTAGGTTTCCTTCCTTTCTTTTTGCCACACCTCTTAGTTTCCTTTGCTAGTTCCTCATCATTATTCTTCAGAAATTGATCCAGGGCCGTCTTTCCTTCTCTTTCTAAATTCTCTCTGTTGGTTTCCTCATCCAGTATCATAATCTTAAAAATCAGTATATTGACTACTCCCAAATGTATATTCCTGGTCTATGATCTTATGAACCCCAGGCCCATAGAAAAACTGCTCAACTTAGAGCTTTACATTGATATTCTACAAGCATCTCACACTTCACACATCAAAATACGAACTATGCTATTCCCCTGACTTATATCCAAATCTATTCCTCTCAGTTTTCTCCATAGCGAGAAATGGTTCCACTGCAGAATCAGTTGCTTAAGTTAGAAACCCAGGAGTCATCCTTAATCCCTTCCCTTATCTCAATCTCTACATCTATCTTATTGATTGATTGATTGATTGATTGATAACTTGTAGTGGTATTAACATTTGTATCAATAATAATAAGAGGAGATAGATCTTCTTGAACACCTAGTATCTGCCAGGCACAGTGCTGAGTGTTTTAGCTGTATTAATTCATTTAATCCTCATACCAAGTCTTTGAGGTAGGTACTATTATTAGTCTCATTTTATAAATTAAAACAACTGAAGCAAGAATTTGAAATAACTTGCCTGAAGCCACACATATCTTAAATGGTAAAGGTTGTATATGAATCCAAGGCATCAGGCTCCAGAATGCATCCCCTTTGCCATTACCTGAGCTGCTTTATTTTAGTTTGATTTATAGTGTGTCCCTGTACTTAGATTTTTTTGATGGGCAGCTACCTGGTTTCACAGGGAAAACAGCATTCAGTGAATATCTCCCCATGATTCAGTGAATTCTCCAAAATATATAGTGCTACATATGTTAAAAGTGAAGCTCAGAAAGATTAAATAATTTGTTTAAGATAATTAAGCTAGTGAATCTTGGAGTTAGAACCCAACCCAACTTTTCATGATTCCAGAGATCAAACATTTAACCACATGTTATACTGCCACCTTGTTGAGTTTGCTACACTGACAGATTCAAACTAACCATCAGATATTCCCCATCACCAAACTACCAAATCACAACCAAGCTCTTACTGTGCAAAGATGACTTTGCCTTAGGATCACAAGGTCACTAACAGTTATTCTCAGTTTTAAAGCCATATTTTTTGTAAGCCATTCTGAGAGAGATAAGGCCATTCTGAGAAAGGAGAACTAATTGAGGACTAAGATAAATAATGAAAGCATTCTTTGTCTGCAGGGCTGGTTATGTGCCTTCCTTCACATATAAAGAGAAAAGTATTAACTCAATATCAGTAGGGCAGAAATTTAGGAATTCTTTCTCCAATAACAGAAATGGAAATCACACACACATGTAGTCACATTTTTTTTGTTCATCTGAACTTCATCATAAAGAAAACATCTAGGAAAAAGAGCACAGGCTGTAGTCATGAACTAGAATTACACTATAGTACACATGAAAATCAAATCCATGGCTCTGGCTAAAGTAAATTAGAGAAAAGTCAGACATGTTACATAGTATCCTCAAACATGGCCACTTTTTAACGCAGGCACTGATAGATTAAAAACAGAGAGGGGCTCTAGGGGATTGGCTACATGGAGCCATTAAAATATTATCTTTAGGGGCACTTGGGTGGCTCAGTCAGTTAAGCATCTGATTTCAGCTCAGGTCATGATCTCTCAGTTCCTGAGTCTGAGCCCCACATCAGACTCTGTGCTGACAGCTCAGATCCTGGAGCCTGCTTTGGATTCTGCGTCTCCCTCTCTCTCTGCCCCTTTTCTGATCACTCTGTCTCTCTCAAAATTAAACATTAGAAAATAAAATAAAATATTATCTCTAAACATGAAATCTAACCAGCATGAGGCTAAATATTTAAGGAGTTTCCCAAAACAGAATTTCTTCCCCCAAAATGATTATATGCTAAGCTTGACTCTATTTTATTAATTGCTCAATCAAAAAATTGTAAGATGTCAGTAGAGGGATAAAAGGAAAATGCTAGGAAGGAAAAACAATGGGGAAAAAATGGAAAAGCGGAGAGGGAGGAAAGTGGTCTAGGATGAAGCAGAAGGATATGAAGCAGAGCGCAAAGGAAACTTGAAAAAATTAACTTTGGGATTAGAGGGGTGAATATAAGAACATTCATAAAATTTCTTACATGGACTTTATCTTACACTATATCTTAATTCACAGAACTCAGTACTACTAACTTTTACTTTATTTTTTTAAATTATGTTTATTTACTTTTGAGAGAGAGACAGAGCACAAGCAGGGGAGGGGAAGAGAGAGAGGGAGACACAGAATCTGAAGCAGGCTCCAGGCTCTGAGCTGTCAGGACAGAGCCCGACAGGGGACTTGAACTCAGGAACTGTGAGATCATGACCTGAGTCGAAGTGGGATGCTTGAATGACTGAGCCACCCAGGCGCCCCAACTAACTTTTATTTTAAAAGAAACATATTACGTGTGTAAAGATGTGTTAATATACATTAAAAGTCATAACAAAACTATTTTTAAATAGCATTACTAGGCTCTTAAAGTATCTGTCTCTGATAAAATTAAATAGTATTTTTTACATTGTTAGAAAGGCATTGGCTCTCATTCAGTGTTTCTTGGCCCATATCTTCTATATGACCTATATACTTTTCACCCAAGTTTGTCCATATATTGTTAGTTGATTCTTTGAATATGGGAGGGGTCCACAAGACAAGAAATGTAGACATCCTCTAGATCCTGGAAAAGGCAAAGAAATGGATTCTTCCCTAATGCCTTCAGAAAGGAACACAGCACTGTCCATACCTTGTTTTATCCTAGTAAGACTCATTTTGGACTTCTGGCTTCCAGAACTGTAGTATAGTAAAAGTGTGCTGTTTTAAGCCACCAAGTTTGTTGCAGTTTGTTACAACAACAGAAAATTAAAACCCCTTCTTTCTCATGTCTTTGGTTTCTAAGCTCTTTCTCCACTACTGACTGATCTTATGCAATGTTTTGACTAAGAACATCATCAACTCAGTCTCTTATCTTAATCTCCCAAGCACAGGCTGCCAAGACCAAGGGATGTCTTCATCTTCACATACCACTTCTCCTTCAGCTCTTGCCATTTAGTCTCAATAATCCAAATATCTGATCAAATTAATTTGAAGCCTCAAGTGACATATGTCCCCTTAATTTTTACCATATTCCAAATATATAATATTATTGTCCTCTTGTCCTCCTGGGCTGCTTCAGAGGGTGTAAGAACAACAAAAACAACAAAAGGATACAGCCACTCATTAAGAACATTACTTGGCTCTAACCTTCCCTGACATAGAGACAAGGCAAAGGCATCCTTGGATAATGGAGACTGATACACAAAGGGGCAGGATTTGACATGAAGAATCTGGTGTTTCATTTAAATCCATGTCTCCATATTGGTTTACAAATAGAAAGACAACTGAGGGAGGGTGATAATGGAAGAATTATTGTAAGATATTCTATTCCTCTCTAATAATCAAAGAAAGGCAGGTAGGAATCCAAGGGTCTTCCTTTATGTTAAGTCTCTAAAATAAGGTAGCAGGTCTTGTTAATTCAACCAACTATCCATTGAATAACTAAACCATATGCCTACAATTTTGCTCAACTCTAAGGGTGATATAAAATAAAGTAGTGTCATAGTCCCTTCTCTGAGAGAGTTTTAAATTCTGTTAGAGAAACAAAATCAACATATATGCCAAAATTACAAATTAACCCAATATGATACATGATCAAAAGATAAATCGTAGGTTCTTGTTCAATATACTACACAGTTTTGAGAAAGGTGAGATAAATGAAGGCCAAAGTAGCTAGAGAAATCTTCTTAAATAGGTATCCAGATGAGAAAGCCACTTTTTCCCATTAAGTTAATTACTTTAGCATAAGAACTATTTGTGAACAGGGATGAAGATGAAGATACCTACAAAGATTTATTTCTGCCTCAGTGATAGCCCAGTGCTAGCTTTGCTTTCCCTGCTATTTAGAGCAGAGTTCTTACCACTGGTGCCCATACCCAGAGAGACAACTAGAATAAATGAGTAAAAGATATGGGGAAAAAAATGGAAAGAGGCTATAAGAGGAAAAAAAAACAGGGTCTAGGGGCACCTGGGTGGCTCAATCATTAAACATCTGACTTCAGCTCAGATCATGATCTCATGGTTCATGAGTTTGAGCCCCACTGGCTCGCTGCTGTCAGCTCAGAGCCCACTTCAGATCGCCCCTCTGTCCCTTCCCTGCTCTCACCTGCTCTCTCTCAAAATTAAATATAAAAAAAGACAGGATTTAAATAAAGGAAGACCAGAAAAAAGAAGGAAATAGCATCCACCAACCCTCAAAATGACAATTACAGGCTGCTCATCAAAGCTCATACAGCTGAAGACAAGACAGCTGTGAGAACTACACCTAAAATCTTCCCAAATGTTGCTTATTCTCATGAAGACACAGATGTATATTCCTTTCCCTCTCCTGTTCTCGTCCACCAGGAGCTTAAGGACACCCTTGGAAGATGTTTTCCAGATAGCTTGCAGCAGAAGTCACTGATATTTTGCCCTGTTCTCCAAGCCAGCAATGTTATACCTAAAATAATAATAGAAAAGAAACTGAATCTGTGATTCTATCACAGTGACAGAACTGACAAAGTGACCACATTGTAGGTGGCAGCCTGTAATTTACAAATGTCTGGGAGGTATACAACTCAGTGGCCCAAAGTACATGGCATATAGTAGAAATTCAATATATGCTTGTTGAATTGTATTCACAAATGAGTGACTCTAGAACACAACATAAGCCTGACAATATGGAGACCCTCTAGTATAAGATATCCAACAATATCATGAACGTGTTTTCAGTGAACATTCAACAGGACGCTGAGTCCCACAAAGGACAGTCTTATACTGCTGGTCCTTGCCTACCTTTTCAGTCTCATCTGATATCAGTCTTACACTTGCTCATAATGCTCCACTGGCCGCCTTTTTAACTCCTCAAGCATTCCCTACTTCTTCCCTTCTCATGGCAGTCACATATGCTGCTACTTATGTATAGAATGCAATTCCTTTTTTTGAGTTTTTATTTATTTTTCTGAGAGAGAGAATGAGGGGGGAGGGGCAGAGAGAGAGAATCCCAAACAGGCTCTATACTCTCAGCACGGAGCCCAATGAAAGTCTGACCTGAGCTGAAATCAAGAGTTGGACTCTCAACCAACTGACACCCTCAGAATACAATTTCTTCTCACTTCATCACCACTGACTAGCTCCTACATATTCTTTTTTTTTGGGGGGGGGTCCAATTTTTTATTTTGCCTTCACTATGTTGTCTTCATCTTTTTCACTTATAATTATTTTATACACACTTTCCCCCGAAGCACACGGTACATTACCGATCGTTTTTTGTTTTTTGTTTTTTGTTTTTATTATTTTATATATTTTTTTAATATATGATATTTATTGTCAAATTTGTTTCCATAAAACACCCAGTGCTCATCCCAAAAGGTGCCCTCCTCAATACCCATCACCCACCCTCTCCTCCCTCCCACCCCCCATCAACCCTCAGTTTGTTCTCAGTTTTTAACAGTCTCTTATGCTTTGGCTGTCTCCCACTCTAACCTCTTTTTTTTTCCTTCCCCTCCCCCATGGGTTCCTGCCAAGCTTCTCAGGATCCACATAAGAGTGAAAACATATGGTATCTGTCTTTCTCTGTATGGCTTATTTCACTTAGCATCACACTCTCCAGTTCCATCCACGTTGCTACAAAAGGCCATATTTCATTTTTTCTCATTGCCACGTAGTATTCCATTGTGTATATAAACCACAATTTCTTTATCCATTCATCAGTTGATGGACATTTAGGCTCTTTCCGTAATTTGGCTATTGTTGAGAGTGCTGCTATGAACATTGGGGTACAAGTGACCCTATGCATCAGTACTCCTGTATCCCTTGGGTAAATTCCTAGCAGTGCTATTGCTGGGTCATAGGGTAGGTCTATTTTTAATTTTCTGAGGAACCTCCACACTGCTTTTCAGAGCGGCTGCACCAATTTGCATTCCCACCAACAGTGCAAGAGGGTTCCCGTTTCTCCACATCCTCTCCAGCATCTATAGTCTCCTGATTTGTTCATTTTGGCCACTCCGACTGGCGTGAGGTGATACCTGAGTGTGGCTATGATTTGTATTTCCCTGATAAGGAGCGACGCTGAACATCTTTTCATGTGCCTGTTGGCCATCCGGATGTCTTCTTTAGAGAAGTGTCTATTCATGTATTCTGCCCATTTCTTCACTGGGTTATTTGTTTTTCAGGTGTGGAGTTTGCTGAGCTCTTTATAGATTTTGGATACTAGCCCTTTGTCCAATATGTCATTTGCAAATATCTTTTCCCATTCCGTTGGTTGCCTTTTAGTTTTGTTGGTTGTTTCCTTTGCTGTGCAGAAGCTTTTTATCTTCATAAGGTCCCAGTAATTCACTTTTGCTTTTAATTCCCTTGCCTTTGGGGATGTGTCGAGTAAGAGATTGCTACGGCTGAGGTCCGAGAGGTCTTTTCCTGCTTTCTCCTCTAAGGTTTTGATGGTTTCCTGTCTCACATTCAGGTCCTTTATCCATTTTGAGTTTATTTTTGTGAATGGTGTGAGAAAGTGGTCTAGTTTCAACCTTCTGCATGTTGCTGTCCAGTTCTCCCAGCACCATTTGTTAAAGAGACTATCTTTTTTCCATTGGATGTTCTTTCCTGCTTTGTCAAAGATGAGTTGGCCATACGTTTGTGGGTCTAGTTCTGGGGTTTCTATTCTATTCCATTGGTCTATGTGTCTGTTTTTGTGCCAATACCATGCTGTCTTGATGATGACAGCTTTGTAGTAGAGGCTAAAGTCTGGGATTGTGATGCCTCCTGCTTTGGTCTTCTTCTTCAAAATTCCTTTGGCTATTCGGGGCCTTTTGTGGTTCCATATGAATTTTAGGATTGCTTGTTCTAGTTTCGAGAAGAATGCTGGTGCAATTTTGATTGGGATTGCATTGAATGTGTAGATAGCTTTGGGTAGTATTGACATTTTGACAATATTTATTCTTCCAATCCATGAGCAGGGAATGTCTTTCCATTTCTTTAAATCTTCTTCAATTACCTTCATAAGCTTTCTATAGTTTTCAGCATACAGATCCTTTACATCTTTGGTTAGATTTATTCCTAGGTATTTTATGCTTCTTGGTGCAATTGTGAATGGGATCAGTTTCTTTATTTGTCTTTCTGTTGCTTCATTGTTAGTGTATAAGAATGCAACTGATTTCTGTACATTGATTTTGTATCCTGCAACTTTGCTGAATTCCTGTATCAGTTCTAGCAGACTTTTGGTGGAGTCTATCGGATTTTCCATGTATAATATCATGTCATCTGCAAAAAGCGAAAGCTTGACTTCATCTTTGCCAATTTGGATGCCTTTGATTTCCTTTTGTTGTCTGATTGCTGATGCTAGAACTTCCAGCACTATGTTAAACAACAGCACTGAGAGTGGGCATCCCTGTCGTGTTCCTGATCTCAGGGAAAAAGCTCTCAGTTTTTCCCCATTGAGGATGATGTTAGCTGTGGGCTTTTCATAAATGGCTTTTATGATCTTTAAGTATGTTCCTTCTATCCCGACTTTCTCAAGGGTTTTTATTAAGAAAGGGTGCTGGATTTTGTCAAAGGCCTTTCTGCATCGATTGACAGGATCATATGGTTTTTATCTTTTCTTTAATTAATGTGATGTATCACGTTGATTGATTTGCGAATGTTGAACCAGCCCTGCATCCCAGGAATGAATCCCACTTGATCATGGTGAATAATTCTTTTTATATGCCGTTGAATTCGATTTGCTAGTATCTTATTGAGAATTTTTGCATCCATATTCATCAGGGATATTGGCCTGTAGTTCTCTTTTTTTACTGGGTCTCTGTCTGGTTTAGGAATCAAAGTAATACTGGCTTCATAGAATGAGTCTGGAAGTTTTCCTTCCCTTTCTATTTCTTGGAATAGCTTGAGAAGGATAGGTATTATCTCTGCTTTAAACGTCTGGTAGAACTCCCCTGGGAAGCCATCTGGTCCTGGACTCTTATTTGTTGGGAGATTTTTGATGACTGATTCAACTTCTTCGCTAGTTATGGGTCTGTTCAAGCTTTCTATTTCCTCCTGATTGAGTTTTGGAAGTGTGTGGGTGTTCAGGAATTTGTCCATTTCTTCCAGGTTGTCCAGTTTGTTGGCATATAATTTTTCATAGTATTCCCTGATAATTGCTTGTATCTCTGAGGGATTGGTTGTAATAATTCCATTTTCTTTCATGATTTTATCTATTTGGGTCATCTCCATTTTCTTTTTGAGAAGCCTGGCTAGAGGTTTATCAATTTTGTTTATTTTTTTTAAAAAACAACTCTTGGTTTCATTGATCTGCTCTACACTTTTTTTTAGATTCTATATTCTTTATTTCTGCTCTGATCTTTATTATTTCTCTTATTCTGCTGGATTTAGACTGTCTTTGCTGTTCTGCTTCTATTTTCTTTTGGTGTGCTGTTAAATTTTGTATTTGGGATTTTTCTTGTTTCTTGAGATAGGCCTGGATTGTGATGTATTTTCCTCTCAGGACTGCCTTTGCTGCGTCCCAAAGCGTTTGGATTGTTGTATTTTTCATTTTCATCTGTTTCCGTATATTTTTTAATTTCTTCTCTAATTGCCTGGTTGACCCATTCATTCTTTAGTAGGGTGTTCTGTAACCTCCATGCTTTTGGAGGTTTTCCAGACTTTTCCCTGCGGTTGATTTCAAGCTTCATAGCATTGTGGTCTGAAAGTATACATGGTATGATTTCAATTCTTGTATACTTATGAAGGGCTCTTTTGTGACCCAGTATGTGATCTATCTTGGAGAATGTTCCATGTGCACTCAAGAAGAAAGTATATATTCTGTTGCTTTGGGATGCAGCGTTCTAAATATATCTGTCAAGTCCATCTGATCCAATGTATCATTCAGGGCCCTTGTTTCTTTATTGACGGTGTGTCTAGATGATCTCTCCATTTCTGTAAGTGGAGTATTAAAGTCCCCTGCAATTACCACATTCTTATCAATAAGGTTGCTTATGTTTGTGAGTAATTGTTTTATATATTTGGGGGTTCCTGTATTTGGCGCATAGACATTTATACTTGTTAGCTCTTCCTGATGGATAGACCTTGTAATTATTATATAATGCCCTTCTTCATCTCTTGTTACAGCCTCTAATTTAAAGTCTAGTTTGTCTGATATAAGTATGGCTACTCTAGCTTTCTTTTGGCTTCCAGTAGCATGATAAATAGTTCTCCATCCCCTCACTCTCAATATGAAGGGGTCCTCAGGTCTAAAATGAGTCTCTTGTAGACAGCAAATAGATGGGTCTTGTTTTTTTATCCATTCTGATACCCTATGTCTTTTGGGTGGTGCGTTTAGTCCACTTACATTCAGTGTTATTATACAAAGATATGGGTTTAGACTCATTGTGATGCCCGTAGGTTTCATGCTTGTAGTGATGTCTCTGGTACTTTGTCTCACAGCATCCCCCTTAGGATCTCTTGTAGGGCTGGTTTAGTGGTGACAAATTCCTTCAGTTTTTGTTTGTTTGGGAAGACCTTTATCTCTCCTTCTATTCTAAATGATAGACTTGCTGGGTAAAGGATTCTCAGCTGCATATTTTTTTCTGTTCATCACATTGAAGATCTCCTGCCATTCCTTTCTGGCCTGCCAAGTTTCAGTAGAGAGATGGGTCACGAGTTATAGGTCTCCCTTTATATGTTAGAGCATGTTTATCTCTAGCTGCTTTCAGAATTTTCTCTTTATCCTTGTATTTTGCCAGTTTCACCATGATATGTCGTGCAGAAGATCGATTCAAGTTACGTCTGAAGGGAGTTCTCTGTGCCTCTTGGATTTCAATGCCTTTTTCCTTCCCCAGATCAGGGAAGTTCTCAGCTATTATTTCTTCAAGTACACCTTCAGCACCTTTCCCTCTCTCTTCCTCCTCTGGAATACGAATTATGCGTATATTATTTCTCTTTAGTGCATCACTTAGTTCTCTAATTTTCCCCTCATACTCCTGGATTTTTTTATCTCTCTTTTTCTCAGCGTCTTCTTTTCCATAATTTTATCTTCTAGTTCACCTATTCTCTCCTCTGTCTCTTCAATCTAAGCCTTGGTCGTCTCCATTTTATTTTGCAGTTCATTTGTAGCATTTTTTAGCTCCTCCTGGCTGTTCCTTAGTCCCTTGATCTCTGTAGCAATAGATTCTCTGCTGTCCTTTATACTGTTTTCAAGCTCAGCGATTAATTTTATGACTATTATTCTAAATTCACTTTCTGTTATATTGTTTAAATCATTTTTGATCATTTCGTTATCTGTTGTTACTTCCTGGACGTTTTTCTGAGGGGATTTCTTCCATTGTATCATTTTGGATAGTCCCTGGAGTGGTTATGGACTGCGGGGCACCCCCCCGCCCCGTGCTGTCTTGAATAACTTGCGTTGGTGGGCGGGACCGCAGTCAGACCTGATGTCTGCCCCCAGCCCACCACTCGGACCACAGTCAGACTGGTGTGTGCCTTCTCTTCCCCTCTCCTAGGGGCGGGATTCACTGTGGGGTGGCGTGGCCTGTCTGGGCTACTTGCACACTGCCAGGCTTGTGGTGCTGGGGATCTGGTGTATTAGCTGGGGAGGATTGGCAAGTTGCACAGGGGCGGGAGGGCAGGCTCAGCTCGCTTTTCCTTTGGAGATCGGCTTTGGGAGGGGGCCTGAGGCACCAGGAGGGAGTCAGACCCATGGGAGGGATGGATCCGCAGAAGCACAGCCTTGGGTGTTTGTGTGGTGCAAGCAAGTTCCCTGGCAGGAACTGGTTCCCTTTGGGATTTTGGCTGGGGGATGGGTGAGGGAGATGGCGCTGGCGAGAGCCTTTGTTCCCTACCAAGCTGAGCTCTGTCGTCCGTGGCTCAACGACTCTCCCTCCCGTTGTCCTCCAGCCCTCCCGTTCTCCGAGCACAGCTGTTAGCTTATAACGTTCCAGATGTCAAGTCCCGCTTGCTGTCAGAACACACTGCGTCCAGCCCCTCCGCTTTTGCCAGCCAGACTCGGGGGCTCTGCTTGGTCGTCGGCTGCCCCTCCACCCTGGCTCCCTCCTGCCAGTCCATGGAGCGGGCACCACCTCGCTGCCCTTCCTACCCTCTTCCGTGGGCCTCTCGTCTGTGCTTGGCTCTGGAGACTCCATTCTGCTTGTCTTCTGGCGGTTTTCTGGTTTATTTAGGCAGGTGTAGGTGGAATCTAAGTGATCAGCAGGATACGTGGTGAACCCAGGGTCCTCCTACGCCACCATTTTCCCCAAGAAGGCCCTTTGTTAGCTAATATTTCATGCCTTCTCAGCCCAAGTAGAATTTCAGCTTGAAGGAAGAAAAACCAGTTTTATAGGTCACCATATCTCCCATGGTGCATTGCACATGGTCTTAGAGTGGTTGATTAATGAGTACTTTCTGGCTTGTTGTAAAGAGTGAAGAGCAGAATAGTCTTCAACATTTAATAAATTCATAATCTTCAACACTTATTAAATTCACTACTCATCACCAGAATCTCCTATGAGGTAAGGTTTATTCACTCTATCTTTTTGATTTTTTATGTCATGGCTATCAAAAAGTCTTTAAACCTCATCTGTGCCACAAATGATGAGTTACATTGGTATAGTAAGGTTATCAGATGCCCACACAGTAGCACCTCTTTACATAGTTCAACACCATTTTTAATGACTAAGTTCACAAGGATCTCAAAGCTAGGTCTAGGTAGTCATTCCTGAAAATTGTTGATCAGGACAATGATGGACCAGTCAGTTTGGGTATCCACACTTTCAAAAAAGTATCAGGCATTCTGATAAAATTACAAAGAATGGATAAAGTGTAATACCATTCTTTAGCAGTATGCTGAAGAAGTCTTGAGGCTGGTTAGCCTAGGGAAATAGAGTAACGTAATGTTCAAATGGGATGGAAAATGACATTTCTTACAAACTGGGAGACAAGAAAAACAGGATGAGCAGAGGGAAATATTTCAATGTTGACCTCAAGAGTGGGAAATTATATTCTTATCCAGACACATTTTAGCCTCTACTACACAATTGAGAACCCCAAGTGGTGAGAAGCTGGTACCTATTCAAAGAGGGCCTGGTAGAGAAGATCTTAAAAGTGCCCCTCATCTCACTATTTTTTTTTTGCATTTTTACAAGATAGCTTGTAACTGAAGCACCAATAAGTATGAGTATAAAAATGGCCTTATTCACTTACGCAGGAAATATTTGTAAATTAACATATTGTGCCCAGGAGGAGCTTTGTAGCTCAGACAGAGGAGTTGGTGCAGAACAAATGTCAAACCTAGGATGGGAGAAGAATAGGAATATATCCAAATATTCTTACAATCCTGGGAGTACAGCTTGTTATATGTTTAATAAATGCATCACCTCCATTATTCTCTCCTTTCTTCCTCCCTACCAGTAGGCAACTCTCCTTACCCATTCATCATTCTCATTCGTCCCAAGTGTAAATAATTTTAGACTGTCTTATAAACATACTTAAAAGACTAAATGAGTTAATGTGAAACACCAAAGAAGGAGCTTGCTGCACTGTAGATGTCCCCTTGCAACCTTATAGTATATGTAAAGATTTTTCACTGGGTGACCAACCTTTACATGGCAGAGTCCAGGCCAACCCAAGTAGAAATGGAAGATGTGGGACAGTCAAGCAGAAACATCTAGGGATTGATATCAAAGAGGACAGTGATTGTAAAGTCAAACTTCTTAGCTACTCTAATAGAATATGGATAAGTAATACAAGAGATAACCAAAACACAACAGATAAGGAGAATGGCTAAGTAAATTATGTTAGATCAACAAGATGCAATATCAAGCTGCCATTAAAAATTAGAATCAAGAGTCTCTGGGTTGTGGGAGAAGGGATGGGCTAAATGGGTAAGGGGCATTAAGGAATCTACTCCTGAAATCATTGTTGCACTATATGCTAACTAATTTGGATGTAAATTAAAATAAATAATAAAATTAAAAAAAAGAAATTGTAATCATGAATACTATGGACAAACACGAAAAAATATTTATTTGTTAAATGAAAAACCAAAACATAAAACTGTGCATACAATGGCGGAAGCATTTAAAATTGTGTACGCATGCACAAAAATGAAAATTTTTACGTGGGTAGATTATAGTCATAAAAAAATGTATAAATTGTATTAACAGTAGAAATATTAACTACAAAATAATAGGTAAAGTAGAAATATGTCTTATCCAGCTTTATTTTTTTAAGTTTATTCATTTATTTATTTTTAGAGAGAGAGAGAGAGAGTGCGTGTGTGCATGAGTGGGCGAGGGGCAGAGAGAGGAGAGAGAGAGAGAATCCCAGCAGGCTCGGCATTGTCAGCGCAGAGCCTGATGTGGGGCACAAACTCAGAAGCCATGGGATCATGATCTGAGCCAAAATCAAGAGTCTGGCACTTAACTGACTGAGCAACCAGGTGCCCCATTTTTTAAAAATCCAGCTTCATAATACATGAGATAACTTTTCTTTAGAAGTCAATTTATTTTTCTGATGCTATTTCCTTAGGTGATGTTCATATGAATTTGAATTTTCTGACCCCTCATTAAAGGATGATAGGAGAGGTTGGTAGGAGTGGAAAGTAATTCAGGAGTGTTCCAGATTGCAGGGGAAAGGTATTTGAGAGCAAATATTGGTTTTAAAATGTATTGGAAGGAATATCTGAAGACACAATTTTTTAAGCTTTTGTTTTGATTCTAGTTGGTTGACGTACAGCATAATATTAGTTTCAGGTGTATGAGACAGTGACTCAACACTTCCAGCGACACGTGGTGCTCATCAGGGTAAGTGCACTTCTTGATCCCCATCACCTATTTCACCCATCCCTCCACCCACCTCCCTTCTGGTAAGCCGCAGTTTGTTCTCTACAGCTAAAAGACCATTTCTTGGTTTGTCTTCCTTCTCCTTTTTTTCCATTTTCTCATTTGTTTTGTATCTTAAATTACACATATGAGTGAAATCATATGCTATTTGTCTTTCTCTGAGTGACTTATGGAGACACTTTCTTAAAAATGGCTATAGAGACACATTTTTAAATGGCCTATATATGAGTGGGTGGAAATGAAAATGAAAACATGGAGTGAAATAAGTCATACAGAGAAAGACAGATACCATATGTTTTCACTCTTATGTGGATCCTGATAAACTTAACAGAAGACCATGGGGGAGGGGAAGGGGAAAAAAAGTTACAGAGAGGGAAGAAGGCAAACCATAAGAGACTCTTAAAAAACAGAATAAACTGAGGGCTGTTGGGGGGGTGGGAAGGAGGGGAGGGTGGGCAATGGGCATTGAGGAGGGCATCTTTTGGGATGAGCACTGGGTGTTGTATGGAAATCAATTTGACAATAAATTTCATATTTAAAAAAAGGATTGAATAGCTGTGTTTTGAATACCAATTATACATGAAACTGAATTCAGCTATTCCTAGAAATAGAAACATAAAACAGAATTGTTCCTTTTGTCTCTGAATCAACCTGAACTGCTGCCAAATCACAACTGTTACCATGACCAAACCATGTCAAATAATGAATGAAAACTTAAGCTTGCACATTTTGACTAGGTAATACATATAACTCTATCCTGATTTACAAATATTTATGGCATCTATGAAATTCTAGCAAGATGTTATGAGCACCACCTGCCCTCTTCCTCTTACATAAAAACAAAAAACAAAACAAAAACCCAACAGAATGCTCAAGTTGATGAGAAAGCAAACTATTAAGAGAGCATGGGACATTTATCTGAATAATGAATATAATTTGATGATATAAACCAGTCCTCTTAATGACAACTTGAATTTGCTTAGCACCTTATTCAGCAATATTTTCACACAGTCTAAGTAGTGATAAGGGCCCTTATCAAAACAACTATGAATTTCACTCCTGCTACCAATTCTTTCCTATTTCAAGGGGCTGCTTGCTGGTCATTCTGGAGGGATTTGACTGGACAATATAATTAGAATAAAGAAACAGTGATTTTTCCTGCACTAGGCATATAAATCCCACAGGGAGATTCTGCTATCCTAATGAATTTCCATAGTCCTTCTGGAAAACTAGATATACCACTGGTGCAGATCGTTATTCACTTGAGATACACAGTTATCCAAGACCATATTATCTTGTCAGTAGATTCTGAGTATTTTGGCAAAAGCTACTGTTGCCCATCTTCCTTCCTGACATCCTCACATTAGCCCTTAGTTTTCTCATTGCCCCATTACAGCAGCTGTCAAATCATGCCTTCCTAAAGCAATACCCCATGCCCTATAACTTCCTCAGTCTCCTCTACTTATCAAAACTGATCTGGGCTCCCCTCTTTCAGAGGCCTGCTCTTTGCTAGAAAATAGTGGATTAATAAATTACTCAGATAAATCATTGGCCTATAACCTTTTAAACTATGAGGATTATTTTTTTATAAACATGATTTTATTTTTTTAATGTAAAATTTATCATCAAATTGGTTTCCATACAACACCCAGTACTCATCCCAGCAGGTGTCCTCCTCAATACCCATCACCCACTTTCCCCTCCATCCCACACCCCACCAACCCCCAGTTTATTCTCAGTTTTTAAGAGTCTCTTATGGTTTGCCTCCTTCCCTCTCTGTAACTTATTTTTTGAATTTCTAAATGAACTAGTTTTACTACAGTTATCTTTTAAAAATATTTATTATTTTTAGAAAGAGAGAGAAAGTGAGCAGGGGGAAGGGCAGAGAGTGGGAAGGGCAGAGAGTGAGAACAGAGACAATCCCAAACAGGCTCCATGCGGTCAGTGCAGAGCCCTAAGTGGGGCTCGATCTCATGAACCATGAGATCATGATCTGAGCTGAAATCCAGAGTGAGAGCTTAACCAACTGAGCCACTCAGGTACCCCTGTTGTTATCTTTTTTTTTTTTAATTCCAGTGTAGTTAACATACAGTGCTATATTAGTTTCAGGTTCACAATATAGTGCTTCAACAATTACATACAACACCTGGTGCTAATCATAAGTTCACTCGTTAGTCATCATCACCTATTTCACCCATCCCCCCAACCACCTCCCCTCTGGTAACCATCAGTTTGTTCTCTATATTTAAGGGTTTTTTTTTGTTTTTCCTTCTTTTATGAGGATTCTTTTTAAATGTAAAAAAAATGTTGATCTTTTAATATCTGCTGATGAAAATATAAATACCACATAATGACATAATTTTTCAACAATTCAGTAATATCTATAAGTAATTTGTTAATATATTAACAAGTTCAGTAATATCTAATTAAATCAGCATCTACAAAGGTTGGAAAATAATTGTACATATATGTGCTATTTCTTAATAATGTCATCTGCAGACACCAGTGAGCACACAGTGTCCAGGATCCCTTGCAACAACTTTTTGACATACCAGAGGTCTGAAGATTAGAGGTTGGTAACCACTAACATAAACTAGGCACTGGTCATTGATTTTACTTTGTGCCTGGCATGGCAGAACATGCTACATATATATAATCTTATTTATTCCACCATAAATTTAATTCTATAATCATCCCCCATTATACAAGTAAGAAATAGATGTCAGAAAAGTTGCATCATTTGAGTACAGTTACACAATAGATAAGTAGTAACCTTGAGATTAAAACCCAGGTCTGATTACAAAGCCTATGCATGCACTTAATCCTCAAGCAAAATCACTTCTCATTAAATATTCTTATAGTGAATATGCTTCAACTTATCATTTCTTTAACCAAGTTAAATGTCACATAAAGTGTATAGGTGATGATACTAATGATGGGCTGCAAACCATGGAGGGAATTACTTGGAGATAAACTCCTATAATCACATCTGTGTGCCAAACTACTTCTGCTCAAGAATCATGTAGTATGGTGAAGCTACTTTACAAAAATAACTTGGAGATGTGCATGTTTAGATAATGTTTTAAATGGAGCAAAGTAGAAATATTTGGTTCTGTTTTAACACTGAAAAGCAGTCTTGTTCAAGAGAAAACCAGCTTATAAAAAAATTGGTCAAAGTAGTGATTATAGTACATAAATGGTTCTCAGAGTGGACTTTGGACCAGCACCTGGGGATATGTCAGGAGTAGAAATTCTCAGCTTCACAACCCCCACTCCCCACCCTGCCACTTAAGGCAGAAGCTCTAGGGATGGGACCTAGAAATCTATCTTTTCACAAGACTTCTAGGGTATTCTGGTGCTCACTGAAGCTGGAGAATGCATGAACTAGACAGACCAGAGTGGCAGAGCTAGGAGGATGGTAGGAATATACTCAAAACAATGGCAAGATTCTGGTTGGGGAAGACTAATCTAGGTGCACCAAGACTAGTATAATATAGTGATTATTAGTACATTCTCTGTGGTCATACAGATCTGCATTTGAGACCTAAGTTACCAGCTGTGTAATCTTGAGCAAGTAATTATCCTTTTTGAAACTCCATGCTCTCATCTGCAAAATGAGGATAATAATAATACCTATTTGATATGGTTGTCATGAAGATTAAATGAATTAATCCCTGTAAAACACTTAGAATATGCCTGACACATAACAAATGTGTAATAAAAGTAAGGTGTAATTAAATGGATGTCATCTTTCTTGAGTGGTAGCCAGCTTTGTCTAGAGGCATGCAGGTGTTTCCATTATGTCCATGAAAGGAGGCTTTAAGCTGCCTCTCTAGAGCAATGATAAAGTAATGGATAGGGCTCTAATGAGATTGAAGACAGTTAAACAATTATGGGCACTCATTTGAGTGACATTATATTTATAAGCTCCCATGCATAATATGCATGGCAAATTTCCTAGAGGAAACCACATTATGAATCTTTTCTCAATGTATCTGACCATGTAACCCCTTTTCTGAAAACAAAAAAAACAAAACAAACAACACCTACAGAGATTAATATTGCACAGAACACACTTTGGGAAATATTGCCCTTATTGTTCCAAGCATTCTTTCAGTGGTACAGGGGAGGATAAAAGGAGGCAGAGCTCTCACAAGTTAGCTATCTCCCTTTATCACATAGGTTAAATTGCTTGTACCAAATCACAGAGTACAAACTCCTCTGGACATATTGTAATTCTGTTATAGCAAATATTACTTTGGGGGTTGAAGAGATAATTACAACATAGGTGGTAGGATTTGGCTTTTATGAAGAAATAAGAGATTTTAAATATCTGTAGGGGAGAGAAGAAATGGGAAGAAATACCTTCTTCTCTCAAACTTTTACATTCCTGGCTTTACTGGCCACCTCTGTGAGGATTTCTTCCCCCTGCTCTGTATTTCTGCTTAGGATAGGGAAGGAGGAATCATTATTACTGAGTTCTGATAGAAATCTTTTTCACTGAAACACAGGAGTACTTTTTTTCTCCTTGCTGCACAATGTATAGATCAGGGCCCCATTAGCTTTCTTTTTCTTTGGGCCAGACCATAAATGTTCCTGTTTCCTCTAGCTGCTCAGGCTTTCCAGAAAGATTTTATGTCTCTCCAGACACCCCCTCCCCACTGTTTGTATTATTATTTATTATTCTCCATAACATCAATGGTAGGACCTCACATCAATTGTCTCTTTTCTCAAAGCAAAGGCACCAAAGACCTTGTTACTAAAGAGCCATAAAAATATTAAACAATAATAATTTCACCAAAATACCTTTAGTTTAAATATCACTTTTGTTTACATCTTTCAAAGGGTTCTAGGACACCCATTGTCTTGATGCATTCTTACAACATCCCTGTGCAATAGCTAGAGCAGGTATTGTTACCTTCATCCCATAGATAGGGAAAATAAAACCAAAAAAGTGAAATTAGTTTCTTAATGTTATTCAATCATTAATGTCAAAGATGGAATTAGAAACTAGGTCCCCTAATTCTCAGCCTGGTGTCCTCCTTGCAAATGCCACAAGAATTAGTCTTATTCTAGTGAAAGTGAGATCTCTAGCTGAGGTCAGCAACATAGGGAGAAAAGTAGGGATTCAGTCAAATATCTTCACCAGCATGGTTCTCATACAAGGCCAACTTCTTCATTAGCCTTTTTGTTGGGAATATCTGCCTGGGTTTTGAAACTACCATAGGAACTTCAAATTGTCATCCGTGTTAATACTACTTTCCCTTTTGAGTCAGTGAGAACCCTGAAGATGACATCCTCTCTTTGTTAGGAAGGACAAGGTTCTAGCAGGTTCCATAAAAACAAGAGTAATTTGTTCACACAAACTATTCATACAGACTGCTAAGTCTCAACAGCAAGAGCAGAAGTGTGCCTGAGTCCCAGTATAACCAGAGTAATTTTGTAGCAGACAAAGTTATACATACCCCCATCACCTAATGGTTCACAAAAAGAATTTGCACTTCTGGAGAGATCCAAATGGCAAAACAGCTCCTCATGGTGGGGCTCTAAAAAGCCACAGTTGTTCCCTTTTCTAATAATCCAATCCATCACTTTTTATTGCTAAGATTTGTACCTTGTGAAAGAGAAAGAAACACACAATAATAGCTTCAGATTTTGAGAAGTTAAGATTTACTGGAGAAGAAAATACAACCTTCGAGTAAAAATGAGGAAGAAAGAGGTCTTGCTTTGAAGTTTTGTTTTGTTTTCCTCTCTGGAAACAAATAGTTTCTTCTCAGCTCTGCTCAGCAATGAAGCTGCTGAAACTGGATCTTTCCTTAGAGTTGACTTGCTCTGAAGTGACCTATCTAGTTCCAGGTCAAAACAAACCTTTTTTTAACCCAATTACATCAGCTCAGAATATTTGCTATGCATCCCTGATGTAAATCTTTGGAAGGCACAAAGGAGCATGCATTTTTTTCTCCTCTATTCACCATGCTCAAGGTCAGAATGCTGAAACATTTTACTCCAAAGAAGGGAATCTCATTCCCAAATACCCTTCCACAAACCACTTTATACTTTCCTAAGAGGTAGGTTCATTTGGAAAGAAGGGCTACTGGGAAAATAAAGGTCGTATTTGCATCAAGTCTCTAAACTATCTCACATCCAGCAACATCTGGAGGTCCATAAAGAAATGGCTTGATGAGGATGTGGGATAAAAGGGGCATTCATGCACTCTTGCAAACTGGTGTAGCCTCTGTGGAAATCAGTATGGAGCTTCCTCAAAAAGTTAAAAATAGAACTACCCTATGACCCAGCAATCACACTACTGGGTACTTACTCAAAGAATACAAAAACATTAATTCAAAGGGATACACACACCCCTATGCTTATGGCAGCATTATTTACAATAGCCAAATTATGGAAACAGCTCAAGTGTCCATCAATTGATGAATGGATACAGAAGAGGTGGTGTATACACACACACACACACACACACACACACACACACACACCCATTGGAATATTATTTAGCCATAAAAAAGAATGAAATATTGCCATTTGCAATGGCAAGGGTGGAGAGTATAATGCTAAGTGAAATAAGTTAGAGAAAGACAGATACCATATGATTTCATATATATATGGAATTTAAGAAACAAAACAAACAAGCAAAGGGAAGAGAGAGAGAGAAAGCAAGAAACAGATGAGAACTGATGGTTTACTGGGGGGAAGTTGGTGGGTGGAGGGGTGGAATAGGTGATGGGGATTAAGGGGTGAACTTGTTGCAATGAGCACAGGGTAATATATAGAATTGTTGAATCACTATATTGTGCACATAAAGCTGATAAAACATTGTATTATTTTTTTTAAATAAATGGTTCTATGGTAGAGCCAGAAAGTTCTCATATGGGATATACTAAATAAAGAAAGAAAAGAGGAGGGGCGCCTAGGTGGCACAGTCGGTTAAGCGTCCGACTTCAGCCAGGTCACGATCTCGCGGTCCGTGAGTTCGAGCCCCGCGTCAGGCTCTGGGCTGATGGCTCGGAGCCTGGAGCCTGTTTCCGATTCTGTGTCTCCCTCTCTCTCTGCCCCTCCCCCGTTCATGCTCTGTCTCTCTCCGTCCCAAAAATAAATAAACGTTGAAAAAAAATTTAAAAAAGAAAGAGGAAAGGGAACACAGTTACACAGAAACTACTCTTTAACTCAAGTAAAAGCATCTGTTTCAAGTATCCTTTGCCTATTTTGAACTATATGGGAAAATATGCATTAATTCTTATCACTGGGGAAATCTTTAGTACTACCAACACTTCCATCCACATATTCCCTTATGGAAATACTAATTGCAAATTGACACATACTTATGAAAACATACAATTTTTATACCAAGGACAACACAAAATCCCTTCACACACATCAAAACATAGCTTGCTTTAAAAAAAAAAAACTGTTCTCAAAGTAAGCTTGCCTATTTCCATAATATCCTATACAAAAATCGCTATCCCCAATATGTAAGCATTCAAATACATATCACATTATGAACCTCATCACCTGTCTCCCCCCCTGAGGAGTCACTGGGTAGGAAATCAAGAAAATGAGTCAGTGGTTGACATAAGAGCCTTATTTATCTAATTAGCCACCACCACCACCAAACTTGTTGAAAGGGGGTATGAACAGAAAATGAGTGAGGTTGCAGCAAAAAGAGAGTGCTGAAGTCTGCTCTCAAAAGTCCCTATCTTGTCATCAGAAGTTTAATTAATGATCCCTCCCTGCTCTGAACTCTAGCACTGTGCCACACTTCCAACATTTCTGTACTAGAGTGTGTTGTTCTCTGAAGGTGTCAGGCAATTTCATGATACCTCCAATATTAAATTTCAAGCTGCTGAAAAGCATGGGATGTTTCTCTACATTTTCCAATATCCTCTACAATGTCTGTTACATGAGAAGTGGGAGGTATAGATCTGGTAATATCATATATCTCCTCTAATATTTTTTAGATTAGGAACAAAGTTAATAAATTCACACTTGGTAAGGACTTTCTCAAATGCAGTTGACCCTGGCATTATGTGTAAGTTAGTCAATGGTTAACAAATTTTACAGAATCCCTGAGATATTTTCCAGCACTAAAGTCAAGTTGCAGCTCCAAAACAAATCCTCCCATTGTTGATTAGTGGTAATAGTGAGGGGTGGTGACAAGAACACTGAACTGGGAAACTTAGTTCCTTAGAGTTGCACCTGTACCATTAACAAGTTGGGTGCTTGTGGTCACTGACCCTGTGGTTTCCTCATCTGTACGATGGTGGCAGCCAAGGAGGGTGATTAATACCAGCTGTTTTGGAAATCCAAATGTAGGATATAACTTTCCTTCTACTCCAACAGACATTCATTGATCTAATATGTATTGCCACTTAGATACTATGGTTAGGAAAACTATCATTTCTACCATCCAAATGTGCCTCCTATCCAAACAGCAGTCACAAAACCTAAACAGCAGTTAATTAGCTTCTATGGGTGATATTCTGCAAATTAGACCCAATTATTATGACAAACATATCAACAAGCATTGACTACTTTGAGTAGACTACAAAGAGGTACACAATTTCTACCTATATTTCACCTACCTTTCATTACATAACATTTATGTATTCAACATTTACTGAGCACATTTTGTATTGCAGCCCCTGTGCTATACATTGGTGATATAATGGTGAAGAGAATTGACATAGACCCTGCCCCACATCCTCCTGAAGCTAGAGTTGAGAAGCAGAAAAATAGATTCTCGGTCTCTCAATGGGCCTTATAGAGGGAATGTACCATTTACTTCACCCCCAACCTGAATTGTGAACAATAAAAAGCAAATCTATATATAATGGCAATCCACAGCCTGAGCCACTCATTACGCCTATGTGTGGCCTTAACAACTGGAATAGCAGAACTAACACTACCAATCCCATCATGGCCTCAGTTCCCCAGCTGGAAAATGTGAAATGTAAAATATGACTTCCAATCACTCTGAATAAAGGATAGAGGTGTTTTTTAATTTATTTTTTTATTTTTTTTAAATTTACATCCAAATTAGTTAGCATATAGTGCAACAATGATTTCAGGAGTAGATTCCTTAATGCCCCTTACCCATTTAGTCCACCTCCCCTTCCACAACCCCTCTAGCAACCCTCAGTTTGTTCTCCATATTTATGAGTCTCTTCTGTTTTGTCCCCTCCCTGTTTTTATATTATTTTTGTTTCCTTTCCCTATGTCCATCTGTTTTGTCTCTTAAAGTCCTCATATGAGTGAAGTCATATGATTTTGTCTTTCTCTGACTAATTTCACTTATCATAATACTCTCTAGTTCCATCCACATAGTTGCAAATGGCAAGATTTCATTCTTTTTGACTGCCGAGTAATACTCCGTTGTATATATATACCACATTTTCTGTATCCATTCATCCATCGATGGACATTTGAGCTCTTTCCACACTTTGGCTATTGTTGATAGTACTGCTATAAACATGGGGGTTCATGTGTCCCTTCGAAATAGCACACCTGTATCCCGTGGATAAATGCCTAGTAGTGCAATTGCTGGGTCGTACAGTAGTTCTATTTTTAGTTTTTTGAGGAACCTTAATACTGTTTTCCAGAGTGGCTGCACCAGCTTGCATTGCCACCAACAATTCAAAAAGAGATCCTCTTTCAAGTATCAAGGTTTTAAAACCCCAACATTTAATGGGGTAGTGAGCTTTCAAATTTTAATGAATTTTGACCAGAAGAAATAATATGAAACTCGTTTAGAGACAGTTACTTTACAGTCTTGCTTCTCTTGGATACTTATTAAAGCAAATTATCTTCATTGGTGGATGGAAACCAATTTAAAAAGCCCATGATACTTAAGAAAGTCCCTTAAGAATTTTCTTTTCTCTTTGTAGGAGTTTGGAGGTTTCTTTTCAATAAATTAAAATAAAATGAAAATTAAACAAGCTGGTTACTATCCCAGGCCCCAAATAACCAATTTTATTTTAATAACTCTAGGACTCTTCTCTTAACCTCCACAACTATCAGCCACTGCTGCACTTCATCTCTCCAGTCCCATGGTCTACTGTCTGTGCCTTTCTGATCTGTCTCTCCTATCATACCACTAAAAATTGACGATGAAAGTGTTCTGAAAACCATAAAATACTATAAGGTTATTAATATTTATTTATTCAACAAAAATGTGCTTAGTGCTTACTCTAAACCAGAAACACTAGGAATCAGGTCCTCACATCACCTTGTACAAATGGCTGCTTTTTCCTCCCAGGTACCAAGCTGCTCCTGTACCCCTTGTGTCTTGTTATCACCTTCTATAAACTCAGAGAGGAGCAGGGATAATGTATATGGCCCTCAAATTCTTCAGGGAAGAAGCATAAAAATTTTTTATTCCATTGTCTAAAGATTTCTAGTAAACAAATACCATTAAATTAGGAATCAGAAGCTGCCATGTACCTGGAACCAGAGACTCCACTTCCTGCCCCAGATTTCTCTTCTGCCAAGTGAAATAATCTCTAAAGTCCATTCCAGCTCTGCTATTCAGAAACTCTATATTTTATCTAACCCTATTTCACTGAGCATACTGGAAACAATTTCTAGAGCAATATTTCCTAACATAGGTTGCTATGGTCTGAATGTCCGTGTCCCTCCAAAATTTATATATTGAAATTCTAATGTCCAAAGTGATGGTTTTAGAAAGTGGAGCCTTTCAGAGGTAATCAGATGATGAGGATTAGATGAATGGGATTAGTGTCTTTATGAAAGAGGCTTCAGAGAGATATCCTGCCCTTTCTGCCATGAGAGGGCACAGCAAGAAGGTGCCAGCTATAAACCAAGAAAAGGGCTTAAAAGGCTATCATGCTGGTATCTTGATCTTGGACTTTCCAACCTCAAGAAGTATAATAAATTTATGTTGTTTATAAGCTATCCCGTCTATAGAACCTTGTTATAGCAAATGAACAGATTAAGACATATGCTCTTAAAGAAGTTTGGTTCTACAGAATTTTAAGAGGCATTTCATGCAAAAAAAGTTTCTGTGATAAATTAACCATACTTATTTAGAAATGTGTCTGAGCACAGGCTTAGAAGTAAACTGTTTCAGTTGAAATCCCAGCTCTGTCCCATACTAGTTGTATAAGTTTGAGAAAATTACTTTATTGTTCAGTGCCTTGATTTTCCCCTCCCCCTCAAAAACTGGGGATGATGAAAACTTCACACAGATTTTGGGAGACTCTATTCTAGACAAAGAAAGGGTTAATAAATCTGGGTTCTATTTATGTCTGTATTAATTAGATGTGAGTGGGAAAAAATCATGTAATATCTCTGTGCCCCAATCACTCATGTAAAAATAATAGACTTGATCAATCTTACTGAAGGTGCATTATGATGTTGAAAATTCAAAAATACTGTGATAAGCCCCCTTGTGGGGCCATAATTGTCCCCATTTGATACACTATGAACTGATTCATCTTTTTATCATCCAATGTCTTTCCCAAAACAATTTCTAGCAACACTAGACAACTGATAGGTTAAGCATCCTTGAGAGGTTATGAAAAATTAAAACTAGGAGACATTAAGGAGAAAATCCCAAAGACAGTAACTGCTTAAAAGTAGGAATACAGGCTATTAGGGCTCAAAAGGCCCTCAGATTTAATTTAATATTTTAGAGAGGGAGAAACTGAGACTCAGAAAGGGGAACTGACTAGCCTAAGATCACACAGAAAGTCATTCAACATGTTCTGCTACTTCATAAAAAGTTGCTGGCAGAATAATAAGGCATTCAATTCTCTATCCAGCACTGCATTTATGAACATTTATATACCCGCTCCAGTTTAATGCTGGACAAGTAGGAGTGCCTCACGTGATGAAAATCATATTCCTCCCAATATTGTAGAAAGGAAAGTGAGATTCAGGGCCAAGAAAGGGTTACTCGTTTCCAGGTGTGTGTGTGTGTGTGTGTGTGTGTGTGTGTGTGTGTGTGTGTTTGCACACATGCAGAAGCAGAAGTGTGTCTATATCTGTCTCTCTCTTTTTTTTTTCCTCATTGGTTCAATTTTGGCTCATGAAGTGTAGCATTGGAGAGGAAGTTCTGTTCTCTTTATTTAGTAACAAACAAAATGCCAGGACAGGACGTCTTTGTCTAGAACTCCTAAATTTGAAGAGTCACAGCTGTTTGGTACTCCCCTGGCTCTTTGCTTAATCAGTAGCCCCATTACTTCTTCCTTCATTGGTTGTTTCTCTCTGGACCCCACTGGGGGAGATGGATGGATGGATGGATAGATAGATGATTGATAGACAGATGGATGATAGGTATGAAGGTAGGCTATTCCTTTCTTCCATACTAAGGCCTGATTCAACATTCTTGTTCAATCTCATAACTAACCTCAGTTTCCCCAACTATAAAATAGATATATTAATAATACCCATTGAATAGGGTTATTATAGGGATTAAATGAGTCCATGCATATAAAAGGCTTAGAGCAATGCCTGGTACATGGTTATTATTCAATAACTGGTGACCACTGAATTCCTTCTGCACTTTCACAGTTGTACTTACAATATAAGTTAGTCCTATCTTGTGAAGGCTCATTTTTATATAAGAATGACAAATTCTTAAAATTTGAATTAAATCTCTAGAAATTTATTCTAATGAAAATAAACAAACCACTGCTTAAAGATTGCAGTCAGAGACAGAAGGAAATACATCAAAATATTAACAGATACCATCTGATGTGTGGGGGAAGGAATTATAATAGGTAATTTTCACAGTTTTAGTCTTTTTGTATTTTTCTGAACTGTTTGAAGTTTTTAGAATGGGTACATGTTCCCTTCATGTCAGAAAACAATACAGCAGTTTTCCTTATGAAAAATATTCAAAGAATTTTTCCATTCCCCAACTGATCTCTGTTCTAGTGATTTTCTTTTAACCATTTATCATTCTGGGGGCAAATGGCAGAACCTATTCCATAAGGCTGGTTCCTATTTATTACAGTAAAATTCATGAAATGATTCCAGTCACCCTTTATGCATTTTGCTCTCTCTCTTAGAAGGAGGGTGAAGGCACGGAGTGTAAAGAAACACGATGTTGAATACTACATTAAACCAAATGACCAAGGCATTCCAAACAGCCATGCAGATAAACACTTCATCATGAATAGAGAGTCTCTCCCAGCATCCATCCTTTTTTTCCTATCATGCAACCTGCTCCCTAGGTAAGTTAATTTCCCAATGTCAGCATTAATTTCTTAGCTTTGGTCAGCTTGTGTCACAGCCCTAGAATGATTTAAATATAGGTTTTTTTTGTATTTATTATTGAATTACAGTCTGATTAGAAAGACCACCATATTCATGCAGCACCATAAAAATTCTGCAGAGTGCCAGCTTCCCCAGCCAGTTGTGTCCTTCGGACAGCACTGACAAATGGAGCAGTCTGTAGTGAGCTCATCCTGATGACATGGGTTACCTTGCCAACTAGGACTCATTACAAAACACAGACCATTGCATTGGGCTGGAACAGAAGGCAATTTTCAATTCATTTATAACTCATGCCACTCACTTGTTTAACTTCAGCTCTTAAGGGGATGGTTTTGCAAACAGAAGCCCCCTTGGCCATATGAATTAGTGACTGGTAAAGATAAACTTACAGCCAAAGCATTTTAGAGATTTTAGCTGTGTTTACTTGTTTGGTTTTCACTGCAATTAGAAAAGGTACCTTTCTGATTTGAAACTTACATGCAGGTCTTGAAAATTACATTACCAGGGTCATATGCCAAAATCACATTGCAAATCACAAGGCATATTTCTCCTTTATATTCACCATTTAGGCATCGAGCACAAAACAGAAAAATGCAGCTTGAATGACTATTTTTTTTTCTCACATTTTATTCCAGAGATCAGTAGTATAGCTATCTATTGTGTTCCCCCTTTCAAATACTTTCTACTGCATGCAAGTAACAAATGCATATATAATCTAGATGCTAAAATTGCCCCATTGACAGGGGATAACAATTAATAAACATATTAATTAGAGTCATACTCAATAAGAAAAAAAGAATTTTCACTTGCTAGGATGAAATTGGGAAGGCATCTAAAAGAGTTGGGTAGGAGTCAACTTTCATTGAGCCACCTACTATGTGCCATATGCATTTACATACATTGTCTCATTTAACCCCCCCAGTGGTGTAAAGAAACTATTATTATTCTTCTTTTACAGAGAAGGGAATTGAAATCCAAATGAGTAATCTACCTTGACTAATGGGCCACAACAGTAATTATCACGGGCCAGAAATCAAATGCAGGCTTGTCTAACATTAAAACCCCAGGGTCTTTCCAAGACTATAAATAATGATGGCCGTGATGATGATGATGATGATGACATTAATAAAAATCACTGATTCATATACATGTCTCTTCCATTATTTAAGTAGAGCCTGTAAAGTTTTTTTTTTTTTTTAGAGGGGGTCTTACATGTTTAGGGAAAAATCCCAGACTGAGTGAAAGTTCCTGGTAATCTTTACCTCAAAAATACAATGAGTCAATATACCACAGAACCTAAAATATTCAGAAAGTATTGCCAAATAACTGCTGTTCTCCCCACCATGTGCTTTTAGGAGAAAGTAAGTTTTCTTTCTCAGCAGGTAGGACAGGAACACTTTGCATATAATTGATGCCTAATAAATTGCTCTTATTTGTAGCTATGAATACTACTAGGCACAAAAAGTCTCAGAAGTGCTCTAGGCTTTATCCACTTCTTTTTCCCCAAAGGCAGGCCCATATTATAGAGGTTTGTCCGTGCAACTTGCCCAAGTTCTCTCTGAAATGCAGAAATGTAGTTTTGTCTGCTAAGCACAAGAAATAGTCTTTTTCTCCTAAGCACAAGATTAATCATACATCTAAGTGAAACAGACTATGATTTCAGATCTACCAAGCAAGCTACGATGCCCAGGCTTCCCTTTCATGCGAGAGCACGCCCAAGTGCACAATGATGTCTAAAATTCTGCATAGATGGTAATTGGTAGAAGACTCTGATTTATCTTTCATCCCTGTGTAAAACCCCTCCTTTTCCAAGCTCAACCATCTGATTCCACCACACTGTCCCCATCCTTGTCACAACCATCTATTGATTTCTGGTCACTTTCAAGATTTATCGAAAATAATTATACCTGGTTCATGGGTCTCATGATGGTCATCATGAGATGACTCAATCCTGGCATAATATTGCATGGTTTCAAAACCCACAATGATCAAATTTCTCACTTCCTAGTCAGTGTTTTTGTGTACCTGAATCTACTGTGGAGCTTATTCAAAACACAACTTTTCTGAAGCCTATTCAGACCTTCTGAGTCAAAATTTCCCATGGTAAGAGCCCCTGACTCATTTTTTAAAACTAAGTGATTATAATATGCAACCAAATTTGAGAACTGCCTTAGCCTCCCAATTTGAGCTATTCAACTCAGTAGCCTTCCCCTCTACTCCACCTAGTCACTCCCAGCCAATAAAACCTCCATGAAATCATTTGAAATTGTCCAATCTCTTAAATCTATTTTTAAGTTTATTCATTTATTTTTGAGAGAGACAGAGGGAGAGTGAAATCAGGGGAGGGGCAAAGAGGGGGAGACAGAGGATCTAAAGTGGCCTCTGTGCTGATAGCAAAGAACCCAATGTGGGGCTTGAACTCACAAACCATGAGATTATGACCTAGGCCAAAGTGAGATGCTTAACTGACTGAGCCACCCAGGTGCCCCTCCAATCTCTTAAATCTTAGTGAAAATCTCCTATTCTCTGACCAGAATCTCCAAGCATTCAAGCTCTTTCATTCCTTTAACTCACCCATCACCTGATCTTCATTCTTGGTGTCTCCAGACTCACTGATTCATCACTTCAACCGTTCTTTAGCCAATACCCCCCAACCTCCTGGGCTCTCTTGTCTGGGGATACAAAGAAAAGTAAGACATGGCTCATTACCTCCAGAAGTGCAGAATATCCAGGAGGAGTCAGAAATGTAAACAAATAATCACAGTACTGCATGAGAAGTGTCACCCTCTCACAGAAGTCTCCCTATAAAATAATGTCCTCTATCACTCTTTACCTCCTCATTCTGTTTTATTTTCCTTTATATCCTTTCACCACCTAACGTTTTATTCTGTATCAATTTATATATTAGTTTTTTGTTTGTCTACATACTATAAAGTAAAATCCAAGCAAGCAAGACTTTGTTTTATTAATTGTTCTGTTATGAGTGCCTAAACTAGTGCCTGGCACATAGAGTGGGTACTCAATAAACTGTTGTTAAGTGAATGGATAAAATGAATAAGTGCTATGACAGAAATATGCAAAGGAAATACAAAGGGAAAAAGAAGACCTATCTAATCTAGGGATTCAGGGTGTGTGTGTGTGTGTGTGTGTGTGTGTGTGTATGTACGCGTGCACGCACGCTTGTCTCACTCTGTGAGACAACATAGATTAAATAACCTTTTCTTTTTTTATTTAAAAAATATATTTATTTATTTATTTTGAGAGAGAGAGAGAGAGAGAGAGAGAGATCGCACAAGTGGGACAGACAGAGAGGAAGAGAGAGAATTCCAGGCAGGCTCTGTGCTATCAGCACAGAACCCAAGGCAGGGCTCGAAACTCACAAACCATGAGACTGTGACTAAGCCGAAACCAAAGAGTCAGACACTCAACTGAGCCACCAAAGCACCCCAAAAAAAACAAATTTTAGTTAAACCTGAAAGAATAAACATATGTACATGTACTCTCTCTGCATGGAAGATGTCAATACAGTTTTGGAAGCTGATGGAAAAGTGGCAACTGAGCAAACTAGAAAAAAGCAGAAATCTAAGTAACTGTGGTAAGTGGCAATCAAGTGTGTGTATGTGCGTGTGTGTGTGTGTGTGTGTGTGTGTGTGTGTGTGTGAAGGAAAGTAGAAGAGGAGCCAAAAGCCAGAATTACTGCACAAAACCCCAGAAAGATTTAGAGGCTTAAGGACTATAAAACTTTCTAGAGATTATGACTCTAGATAAATAACCTTTTCTATTCTGGGTTAAGTATCCTCTGCTCTGGGTTTCCATAGCACTATCTATATGTCTCTTACACTTATTTTAATAATATTTCATGTATCTTTTTGTCTCTCTCCTAGTATATTTGCATGTACAAGAGTAGGCACTATGTTTTATCTATATCCCAAATGCCTAACATAGTGGCAGTTACAAAATAATGTTCAATAAATGTTTTTTTGCCTGAAAATAATGAATAGACAATTGGTTATTTTCAAAAATAGTGGTAATCTATTAGCCCTAGATTCCACATTATTTATCCATTTGACCTTGGGCAAGCTGTTTAGTTTCTCAGAACCTCAGTTTTCACCTTCCCTACAGTGGTTCTATAGGGATTAGGTGAGATATATAATATATGTACAATATCTAATATATATACAATATCTAGCTTAGCATCTGGCATATGATAGGTTTTAACTATACAATGGCATCTATGTTAGGAGTCATTTTCATTAATGGGAGTGAAGCATTTTGGAAAACATATTGATAAGAGAAGTAGCAAAGTACAAGAGATCACTGGGGAGCCTAGTGAGGTACCTCTGTGATTGAACAAAGTTCTGGGGCCACCCAAATTTGGCACCATAGTTACTGGTACCTGAGCATAGAAATTCTGTGGATTAGAAATAGGCAAGGGCATATAGTGACTGTCAAATGGGAATAGAAAAAAGAAAAACAGCTTAGGGTTGGCACTGACCTTGAAGCAGGCCATCTTATTGTGCATAAAAGACCTAAGAGAAAAGTATTTCAATGAGACCCTGACATGTCAAGTGCAGTATTAATGGGCTGCTTCCAAAGAGCAGATGTCAAAGTAAATGCCCTCTGCTCCTGGCGGGTTTGAAGTGGACAAATTGTAGTGCATTCTGATGAGGAGCTAAGCCAGTCAGGACCTCATATAAAATGCTTGAGAATCCCAAGTGACAAATCATATTAAGCAACATGGAGGCATGCATGACATTTGTTTCTGCCAACTAAGCAAAGTTCTCTCAGAGATAACATCAAGCCAGCTTCTGAGTAGTTAGTTTGCTTTGCCAGAGTTGCTGCTTAGGTTCATCTTTCCTTTTGAAAGAGATAAGAGGTAAGTGCTACAGTAGCTGCAATGAGATAGAACTGCTGAGCTAAAGGAATGGGTATCTTATGAAGTTCAATGGCATTCAAAATGCTAATAGTGTGGGTTGGCTAGAGGAAGACAAAGGAGTAAGGACTATGAAACAAAAGGCAGATGAAAGGTCAGACATTGAAGGTAGAATGAGGAAGAATCTGAATAAGAAGGGAGAAAGACAGCACTCATATTCAAAGCCAACTATTCTACAGTAATTGAAATAACCCAGCCAAGTCTCCACCACCTCCAGAAAAAACACCAAATAGGCTAAATTAGTTCAGGGATGTCATACCTGGAAGTTACAGTTATAATGTAACTAGTCTATATTAGGATTTTTTTATATTACCCAGTAGCTATTATCTAATTGTTTCAAGTACAAAATATTTAACACTTATAGAAAATGAGACAATCGTTGAAGTTCCCAGTATCTCTCCACTTATAGTACTAGATAATAAAAGATATACTCAATAAACTGGTCATGTTATTGACATTTGCATTGACTTTCCACTTTTGATCCTTTTCTTGTTTCTCACATTTTGTTTTTCTTCTGCCTCTGCTCTGATTACTGCCTAGCCCTTCTGGGGGTTTTCAGGGATAAGAGATTTCTGAGCATAATTCTATTTTTTTAGAGATGCGCACTAGATAAAGATGTCAAAGAAGGCATAAAAAGAAGTACTAGATAACTCCAGAGTCAAGATGACAATATTTAATGTCCCAGTACACGTATTAAAAGGGAAAGGAAAGTATTCAGAGGACAAAGTAGAGACAAAAGGAGAGAGAGGAGAGCAAGAATAAGAGAGAGGAGATGAGGGAAAAAAAGAGAAAATACATAAAGGGAGATGTGTGGATAATCCATAGCTAGCTAGAGTCTACTTTCCCTTCAGAGGTTTTTTTGCTGTCATTGTCCACATATTTAACATGTTTAACAATATTTATATTCACTTCATCATTACCACAACTTTTTAAGTCAGGCATTATTATTATTTCCTTTGAACAACTGAGGAGAGTAACAATGGTCTCTGTCCCCATATCTGGTTATTTCACATTTACACTGCCTTAGGAGAGAAAAAGCCATGAGAACAGTGAACTAGCTTTAATATCAGACATTATGTGCATCAAAATGCAAGCTACAGAAAAAACACTGCCCTTTTCCTCTTAATTTCAATAGATCTCTCTACAGATAAAATCATTCAACAAATTCCGAACAACTCCATTATAATACAACCCACTGCTGCATGAATCCAAGAGTACCACAACTGAAAACACATTCTTTGAAATATAACCAGTATAAGATTATGTGATAAAGTTGTCCCAGGAAATACATTTGGTATTTTTCAGCATGAAATCCTACTATAAATAAAATCCACTTTCTACTAAAATATGGATTATACTAGTCAATATTCCTAGGAAGTACTGGCGGTTAGGAGAGGGGACAAATCAGTAATAGAATAGAGTTAGAACTTGTGTATTATAGTAATATTAAAGTATCAACCAGAGTTTGTCTTTTATAGGGTTAATTTTTCAAAATCTTTTCAAAACTGGCCAGATCTAGTTGGAACGTTTTCTCACTGCAATTGTCCACTCTTGCCAAAAAACATTCCTATTAAATGAAAGGGGATAAAATTTGCTGTTGTAGCATGTTTTCTTCTGAACAGATTAAGAGCTGTTCAATAGAAGTGTAATGGAATGTGTAAATCTAGTATGACTTGCGAGCAGTGTATCTGACATTGAAGTTACAGAGCTGTCATAGTGGAGATAACCTGTACATTGAGTAGTAGAAATTCCAGTAGAGATAATGCATCTTCTAACAATAAAAAAGATTTAAGCCAAAGTAAAACACCAAACACCTCATAAAAACAACCACCAGCACCCGCCTTTTCAGCATAAGTTAAAAATTCGATAGGGATCATTGCCAATTAAACTGGCAGCCTTGGCATTTAAGCTGTATTGTGATAAGTAAAAATGAATCCTGATATTGGTCTTGTCATGAAGAAGCAAGTAAGCAGAATACCCTTCTTGTCCCATTTGTCTTAAAAACGAATCAGCTGACTGGATTGGGTTCTCCATCTAATGACTAATTACTTTCAGCAATCTGTTTCCAGAGAAAACACTTCTCATGGACTTTGAGGGAAGTCCCCTCAAAGTTCTGGCAAGATCTGGAAAATGAGAGGAATACCTGCCAAGCCTATCAACTCCACATTGTCTTCATATTAGACTATATAACACATTAACCTGCCCACCCACTCACAATAGCACTCAAATGAGAACTCATACAAAGAAATTTTTATTACTACTTCTATGCTAATTTTGTCAGTTTTCTTACACAATCCAATTCTTGGACGGCTTCAAAAAATTCTCTTGAAGACATATTTGCATATGCACCAAGTATTTCCTTCCCAGATCTCAGAATGAAATTTTCCTGAAGGAAGCCAGAGCTATTATTACCTCAAGCAACCTCATCATCACATACTCTTCTGTGAGATGAAGAATTGTCATCTGTGAAACCATAGCCTCAGTGGCTGCTATGGAAGGGCATCTATATGTACCATTCATACCTGGGACTCAAGTACGTCTGCTATAAACCATGGGACCTATTCCTGACCCTTTATCTTAACAACTGCCAGCCTATACACTTACACGTGCTGAGACATAGAAATGAGTAAATCCAAGAATGATCATATCAAAAGCATTACCATAGCTCCTGGGTGGCTCAGTCAGTTACGCGTCCAACTCGATTCCAGCTCAGGTCAGGATCTCACCATCATGAGATTGAGCCCCCCACCCCTCACCCCATGCTATAAGCACTGAGCCTGCTTGGGATTCTCCCTCTCCCTCTCTCTCTGTCCCTCCCCCTGCTCTCTCTCTCTCTCTCTAAAAATAAATAAAATTAAAAAAAAAAGTATTACCAATATTCCAGAGGCCATGTTATCCTTTCCAACTAAGATGCTTAGAAAAAAATGTGGAGCTAATGCATATTTACAAGAATAAAAGTCTAAAGAAAAAGATTAATTTCATGGTTCACGTTGTCAATATTATAATAGAGAAACAACTGAAAAATGTCTAAAGACTGAGCAAAAGTTTGATTACTACATAAATACTAAGACAATCAATGTCCCCTAAATCAAACTTCTCAAGAAGGGCTATAAAAAATCAGTGAATATTAGCATGAATATGTAAGTCAACACAGTTGCTATATAGAACTCCCCATCCCTGAACCTTTACCTACAATATCCAGGTGTCTAACTTCAGGCTGCTCTCTGCTTTACAGGAGATAATCTCCCATTGATGCTGTCTTGGTCTATACTAGAAGGGGATGATGATGATAACATCAGGTATTTAATAAAGCATTACCACAGCTCCTGGGTGGCTCAGTCAGTTACACATCCAACTATGGTTTCACAGATGACAATTCTTCATCTCACAGAATACCTGTGATGAGTAATAAATACCTGTGATGATGAGGTTTCTTGATGTTATCAGGCAGACTGGTTGTCCCTTGAAGTTTTTTCTTTCCTTATTCATTTTAGTAATAACTCCCCTCCCCCATTCTGGCAAGACACATGTCTACCCAATTACTGACTACATTTCCCAGCTTCCCTTACAACTAAGTGGGGCTATGTGAGTAGCCAAAGGATATAAGCAAAACTGATGTGTGTATCTTCTGCTTCACATCCTTAGAAATGAAAATACTTGAACTATACACCCTCTCTTTCCTTTTTCCCATGAGCTGGAATGCAGATGTATTTGACTATACAGATAAGAGGCATTCCTAGATCATGATGGAGTCATAAGATGAAAGGAACCTAGGTCCCTAAGGTATCCCATGGAGCAAAACTGCTCCATCCAGAGAAATCAAAGAGAAAGAGACTTCTACATTCTTCAAACCATTGTATTTTGGGGTTTCTTGTTATGGTACTTTAGCATATATCCTAAGTAAGGTCAGTGAATTGTTTAAACACCTGCTCTAAAGTCAAACTGGTTTTGAATCTTGTCTTTCATATTACTAGTTTCTGGCCTTTGAGAGTCTCTTAAACACCTGGAGTCTCAATTCTCTCATCTGTAAAATGGAACTAATAATGTAATGGGGGTTCTATAAAGATACTACGTGAAAAGCACTTAACATGATGTTTCACTTTAATTATTTAATAAATGTTACCTATAGGTATATAAAGAGTGGCTCAATGAGATGAAAAAATTAAATAAATTCTGTCAATTAAATTAACAAATGGGAGTATCACTGGTTTAAAATAATCTAAGTAGATAAAGCTTTGCTTTAAGATTTCCTACCATTTTTTTTGTGCTATTATTGCGTAGCTTCTCAAGGATTACATTTCACTGTGGCAAATTGCAAATTATGTGGAAGTCTTGGTCTATAGAAATCTGCTAGGAAAAGAATCTCCAATGCATGGGTAATTCTGTTCTTACCAAAGAGGATTCCACAACATATGCAGATGAGAATAAATCAGTGAAAAACTGACCTGTTTAGATGACAAATCATTAACACAGGTAAATAGCTTATAAAACACATGGGAGATTTAAAAAAAATGTATCACAGGAGCAACCCAAAAGAAGTCTGTTTCTCCAAAGGTCAAGCCCTTGTCACAATGCAAAATTCATGGCAGATGGAAAAAAAATAGGAACAATTTGTTAAGCTAGGGCTGGAATAATTGCATTATTTTCTTTTTGACGATTTCAGATGCTTGGAACATGCTCTATAGGGACAGAAAAGGGGAAATACTATCAAGGTCAAGTCTTAGAAAGTAAATGGTATTAACAGAGACACTGTAATCAAGATATAAAACCATCAGCCGGAGAGACTTGTTGAAACATAGCCCACAAAGCCTAAACCGTATTATACCAACAGCATATCTAAAATGGCATCTTCTTCCTAGTTATTCTGGCACATGGCTTACTCATTCTCTCCATATAACCTTGTTTTGTTACAGAGAGATATCAATGACAAACTATAACTTGATCTGTGCCCCAGGCGCAGCATTATCCCTTGATTTCTCACAGTGCCAGTGACTTGTCAGAATTCTACAGGCTGTCACTGGAAAAGGCCCATACAGCTGGATAAACAGAAAGTGGTTTAGGTATCCCCAGAAGTAACATAAAGTAAGCAATCCTGGAATGCTCTAGGAAAGCATGAGCAAATATTGTTTTTCTTGAGACTTGTTTAATGTTCATGTTTTTTTTTTGATATCCATCTGTAAGACCCTAACTTCCTGGCCTCTGGACTACTCTTCACATCTATTTAACCTATACTCATTAAAGGGAGAACATTTACTAATATTTTGAAATTAAAAATCATCTTTTTATCATTTTCATTTAGTGTTTGTTGATATTTAAGAAGATATAAAAGAACTAAGAAGATATCAGATACCAAATTTTTTTCTTTTAGGTGTACCTTTAACTTTCATCTAATTCTTCTTCCTCTCTACCAACTCTAGCTTTCTTTCTGGTACTATACTTCTGCCCATATTTTCTCTCCCATGTTGAAAAACACATTTTTTTGCCTTCACATTATTATGTATATTTTTTACCCTCCAGCAACTATTAAGCAAAAAAAGAAAATCACCAAAGTTGCATTAGTAGCAAGAGTTATGTCTCAGAAAAACCTGGCCTGATCCTTAAGTTTTCCTGTATAATTGTGGGCAATTCATGTAAACTCCCTATGTTTCATTCCTTCTTTTGTAAAATGAGGGTGAAAATAATAGTGCTTATGTTATCAGGCTGTCTAGAGGATTAAATGAGATACTACATGTACAGCATAAGGTACTGTGTTTGACTTCATTATTGTAGACATTTTGCTCTTCCTAAACATTCTGAGTGAGCAGGTGCTCTGTACACGATGCAACCCGCCCCCCTGCCATGTCATCATTGGTATAACTCTACCACTTTCCATATTATCCACCTCTGTTTTATCCATTCCTTCCTTTCTTTCCTGTATTTTAACTCTGCTAGTCCCAATTATATCTGATAATGTCCTGAAGATGATGTAAACATCAGCCTGCTCAATGTGGAGATGTTGCTCTCAGTATATCTAAACACATGTGCTCAGACCAACAAATGCTTCCTAGGAGAAAAGCTGAAAACTCCTCAATAATTCTCTTCCTGATATTCAAATTATGTCAAAAAACACATTTCTTTCTACTTCTTTTGAAGCAGTCCTAAAGCAAGTTGAAATTATGAGCTATAGGTCTAAGCCCAGTTCTGCCAACTGGTATTTTAGATAGGTCAGTTAGGTGGCTTCATTCTTTAAAGGAAGGAGGAAAAAATCAATGGAAACTATAAGAATAAGCAGACTGAGAAAAGGTATAGGAAAAAATGGAGTAAGGGTGGGAGGAATGGTGAAGTGTTATAATGATCATCTCTAGAAATAGTCACTGTTCCCTGAGCTACCTATCCCTGCTTCACAGACAAAATCCTCTTTCCCGAAAAGATATTTGGGCAATCTGAAACTTGGTCCATTTTGTTTATGAAGAGGGGAAAACAGTTTAGGAAGGGTAGCAACAGTAAATAAAATTGATTTTAATTTGTTAGTATAAGTATTATATTTTACAAAGGAAAAAATTAAAAATCCAAGAAACATCTTAGGAATACTTTTTTATGGATCAGAAGTATGCTGGATACAAGCTACTATGATTTCATTAATTCATATATTATTTATTTTCTCTCCTTCTATCCATTGCATAGCAATTGTTTTCTGAATCGAACATCTCTGAGTCATTTTAAGTTGAGTATGGGAGTAGGAGGCATTAAAAATGAGGTGTTTAGCTTAAAAATCTATTTAAAAAAACGAAACTGTCTGATTAGTTGAATACTAACATCAAAATAGTTTGCAAGTCTCTTTAAAATTTGCATTCTTAACCCACAGAATAGGAGAAAATATTTACAGATTAATAAGGGGTTAGTATCCAGATTAAATAAGAACTCCTACAAGTCAACAATAACAAATAAGCAGCCTGATTATAAAATGGGCAAAGGATTTGAATAGACATTTCTCTAAAGAAGATGTACAAATGGCCAACAAGAACATGAACAGATTTTTAACCTCATTATTAGAAAAATGCAAATCAAATATTACCTCACATCCATTAGGATGGCTACTATATTAAAAGAAAAACAGAAAATAAGATTTGTTGGCAAGGATGTGGAGTAAAGGGAACCCTTGTGCAGGAAATAAAAAGTACTGCAACTGCTATGGTAAACAGTATGGAGGTAACTCAAAAAGTTAAAAATAGAATTACCATATGATCCAGCAATTCTCGATATATACCCCAAAGAATTGAAAGCAGGGACTCAAAGAGATATCCGTATACTATGTTCATACCAGCATTATTTATAATAGCAAAGGGTGGAAGTAACTCAAGTGTCTATTGACAGATGAATGAATAAGCAAAATGTGGTATATTTATACAATGAGATATTATTCCACTTTAAAAAGGAAAGAAATTCTGACACATTCCACAACAGGGATAAACCTTGAGGACACTATGTTAAGTGAAATAAGCTAGTCGCAAAAGGATAAATACTGTATGATTCCACTTATATGATATACCTAGAGTAGTCAAATTCATAGAGACAGAAAGCATAATGGTAGTTACTAGGGGATGAAGTGGGTGGGAATGGGGTGTTAGTGTTCAATGAATATGGAGTTTCAATTTTGCAAGAAGAAAAGAGTTCTGGAGATGGATGTTAGTGACAATGACATACTTAAAAATGGTTAAGATGAGAAGTTTTATGTTATACATATTTTACTATAATTTAAAAAATGTCAAGGTCATCAAAAATAAGGAAGGTTTCAGAAGCCAGTATAAGAGGAGGAGCCTAAGTACACACACAAGTAATACGATATTCTGGATGTAATATCTTGGAACAGTAAAAGAGCATTAGGTAAAAACTAAGGAAATCTGATAACATACAGAATTTACTTAGTAATAATGCATTCATAAGTATTGATTCATCAATATACCTTACAAATATACCATGCTGATGTCAGATGTTAACAATAATGGAAATTGGATGTGAGATAAATGTCTCCTCTGTATAATATCTTAGTTGTTCTGAAAACTAAAACTATTGTAAATTATAAAGTTTATTTTTTTTAATTCCATTTCCTCTGGTTTCCACAAAGTGACCCATTTAAAACAAACTCCAATTACAGCTCTATAGCTGACATTTGAATTGTTATTCATCCTGCTCACTTAGTACCCACTTCTGAGGAGTTTAATGTGCTTCACTGATCACTTCTTTAATTAATCCCAAATTCATCCATGTGACGCTAGGGCAAGCAGCATTACAGAATTATCTTCTTTTTTTAAACAAGGAGACTGAGGCACAGAAAGTTTAAGGGTTGGCCCAAGGTCAACCAACTAACTGGATGTCAAAGCCAAAAGGATAACCCTATTGTTCCCATTTCCCAGTTTAGTATTCAAAGGCATTGCTCCCTAATGAGTCTTTCAGGATGTACAAGTACAATCGGAAGACTTCAAGAATGTGGCCAAAACATAACGTTCTCTCTCTCTCTCTAAACAGCACAGATTTACTCACTCTCAATTCACTAATGCAAGGATTTCTCCAACTCTGTGTCCTGATGTTTCATTTGCCCTCAATATTCTCCTTTTTTTAATAAATTATTATATGCCTCCACATCATAATTGTTCAGCAAATAAATGTCCACTGAATGAGTAAAACAATACATGTAAGAATGAATAAATGAGTTGCCAAGGGCAAGAGACATCTGTGGACTCAAATGAGAATAATTCCTCTTCTAAGTCCACTTGATAGACAAATAGTGTATTATCTTCTCTCCCAACATCTCAATCCTTCCCTTATACTCTTTAATTTAATAAACCAAATTATTTTCTAAGATTTCTCTCTGTTTCTCATTTCCTCACAGCCTCCTTCCTTCCTTCTTCTCCCTCCTTCCCCCTTATGTCTCTTTCCTTCCTCCTCTTTCTTCATCAACTTTAACTTACACCATGTTTTTGCACTAATTGTGTAGAGTGATTATGCTAGCACATTATGTCTTTTGCTCTACACATATAAGGATCCATTTCTATGGCCATCAAAACACTAATGCTTCCTCATATACAGATACTTTTCTAATTGTAAATTGAAACTTCCCCATTTGTACATTATAATTATAGGGATGATCTATCTTCATTTTTAATTGACATTTGTTTTATTTATTTATTTTTAATGTTTATTTTTGAAAGAGAGAGAGACAGAGCATGAGCAAGGGAGGGGCAGAGAAAGAGGAAGACAGAATCTGAAGCAGGCTCTAGGCTCTGAGCTGGCAGCACAGAGCCCTACGCAGGGCTTGAACTCACAGCCTTGAGATCATGACCTGAACCGAAGTCAGATGCTTAACTGACTGAGCCACCCAGGTACCCCTCAGTTGACATTAATTTTAAATACTTGAACTTTGTTTCCTTGCTATCCATCTCACCAGAGTTCATAATCTACTAAAGCCAATACTTAAAAGCAGTAGGTGCATTTAAATATTTTAACAAATATTTTTTAAATAAATCCTTCAGTAATGCAACTAATCACCCATTTGTTTTAGTAAATTTGGATTTTTAAAAATGGGATATTTTCCAAAATGTAGGCATACCTATAGTCTGAGCCATAACAAGCTATATTTCCCTACTACTATTTTTATGTTCCCGTTGATTTAAACATTTTAAAATTCCAAATCACAGCTCCCCTGTGTATTTTAACTGCCACATATCATTTGGTCATCTACAGGTATATGCTGTTTTTCTATTCTAAAGCACAAATGACCCTGACTGTGGGCAGTTTATACCAAAGTAAATGAGAATCTTGGTAGTATTAATATTCAGCTTTTGGAAAGTAGATTTAAGATAGTATCTTGAAAATATAATTTGTAAATCTTCACAATTGAGCACTAACCTTTATTCTTAATTTAGAATGAATGCTCAGGCAGAGATCTTTTTCCTCCAGGGCACCTAGAAGACTGCTGACACTGAGTGCACATTAAAAGCCATTTAACTAGCAATACAGTGATGGAATAGGAAGACTGGCAGGGGAAGGGAGTGTGTGAGATTTCTAGCATGGCTGGTAAAAAGAAAGAAAGAAAGAAAGAAAGAAAGAAAGAAAGAAAGAAAGAAAGAAAGAAAGAAAGAAAGAAAGAAAGAAAGAAAGAAGGAAAGAAAGAAAAAAGGAAGGAAGGAAGAAAAGAAGAAAAAGAAAAAAAAACTGCTATTCATCTATGAGGAGGAAACATGGTATTCTTTAGTTCCTTAAAAATATAATAGAGCATGATAAGGGAGAGGTTTGAGACAGCAAATTTTATCAGAAAAGAAATCTTACTACTATATCACATCCTGAAAATTTAGACACTTGCCCTTTCACTGTTCAAATTATGTACTTTATATGTTTTCCATCCTTCAAAATATACTTACCTGTGACTTACAAATGAGGTAAATATCTAGTCACATATCAATGAAATAAGTACAATTTGCTTAATGAAATTTGTAAATTTTCCTGGTTTAATTCCATTCTTTCATCTCATATCCAAGTGGCCATTTCAAATTTTACCCTCCCTTGGGGCAGAGATCACAAGTGTGGTATGTTCTTTGTGCTGCCCTGGCACCCTGCTGGAGGCACAAATGCACATTCAGATAATGTGGCTTGGATTCTAAGGGGAAGTTAAATTCCCACTGTATCATTCTGACCCAGATCTGTGCACTGGCATCATTTTTAAATAGGAGTATTAGCCCTTTAGTTACTGTCTCAGAGACCCAAGAAGCACTAGTTAGTCATGCCCAAAACTGTCTTCCAATATAAATTTGTATCACCATTGTCAGTAGCTACATAAGGCACTCAAAGCTCAGGAACTCATGTTACTTCCTTTATCTGCAATGGCCTTCTCCACTTGGCTGCCTAATATCCACACTACAGAGCAGAGTTCAAGTTTCTTATCTTAGTTATGTGTACTCTGAACATCATTCTACTACCCTGGCAAATATTCCTTGTGTTGGAATCATTGGCTTACATACCAATCCCCCCACTACATTTTAAATTCCAGAGTTACCTTTCAACTCTGAATGCCCAGTGCCTAGCACAGTGCTTTGCATAAATACATGTGAAACAAATCACCATGTAAAGAGAAAAAAAAATATGCCTCATTTTAACCTATTCTGATAATCGAGGCCAGAGTGCTGCAACACGTTCATTTTCATGTTCCCTTCCTCCCCCTCTCTCATTCTATTTCTTTCTCCTTTCTTCTCTCTGTTCATGTTGAAAGATATGGCACTATGGTTGGCTATATAAAGCCTAGGCCTTGCTCTGGTCAACTAGATTCTTTTAGTTGCAAGCTACAGAAAGTAGAACTCTTAAATGTCTTAAATAAAAAGGGGATTTATTAAATTATAATGAAAAATTCCAGATAAACAGGTCTGTACTGATGGATCAACCAAGTATCCAAGATCCCATACTTCATTCCTTGAGTTTTACCTCTACCTCTCATTCATTTCAGAGTTGCCTGTCATGGTCATAATATTGCTGTAGCAACTCCAGAATTTAATTCTCGCAATTCTAAGTCCATTAAAAACAGCATGAACTCCTTCCCAGAAGTGTTCATGAGATTGCCATTGCATGTCTTTTGTTCTACATGGCACATATGCCCATCCTTGAACAAATAATTATTGCTTAGGGTAATGTAAGGCTCTAATTAACTTAGATCTAGGCCTAGATCACATGCCTACCATAAGTACATGGTCAGAGAATGGGAAGAAGTGATCTACAAAGATTTAAAAAGCATAGTCTACAAAGGTATGGTTCCAAAAAGAAAGGTGAATGAATTCTGGGTCGCAAGATAATCACTGCCCAATTACTAATATTCACAAATAAAAATTACCTAAGAATTCAATCAAGGAACCATGCAATTGCAAATTAAAATAACTGAAGGGAAATACACTATAAAAACATTATTATATGAATATGAGGAAAAGGCATACACATTAACTCATTTTCTTGATTCCATAAACCCATATATCTTTCACTATTCAAATACTAGAAAATTGTACCTCCTATAGTACATCAAAGTGTTTTTACAATACCTTCATAATGGATATGCGAAGGGCAGAGATTGATCCCACCAACTCAAAAGACTAATAAAAAATAACTATTAATTTACTCAATAACATAAATGGAATTAACTTGGTTTAAATACTGAATCATGCACAATTGTCTACTTCTCTATAGTCGAGAGGGTATGGTTTTCATGTCTTTAGAAAAGAAAATTTAATATGTATGTAGTATTTATTTCATAGACAAAGTAAAAATTATATTTCTCTGTACTTTAAACATGTGGAAATTACAACATATGTGGATCTTACAAACAGGTCTGCAAAAGCCTAGATCCCTTTGTTTTTAAATGTAGTTAGTTGACATACAGTGCAATAATGATTTCAGTTGTAGAATTCAGTGATTCATGACTTACATACAATACCCAGTGCTCATCACAACAAGTGCCCTCCTTAATATGCATCACCCATTTAGCCCATCTCCCCCCACCTCCTTCCATCAACCCTCAGTTTGTTCTCTATCCTTAAGAATCTCTGTGGTTTGTTTCCCTCACTCCTCTTTCCCCACCCCCTTCCCATACATTCATTAGTTTTGTTTTTTAAATTCCACATATGAGTGAAATCATATGGTATTTGTCTTTCTCTGACTGAGTTATTTCACTTAGCATAGGGGCTCCTGGGTGGCTCAGTCGGTTGAGCATCTGACTTCGGATCAGGTCATGATCTCACAGTCTGTGAGTTCCAGCCCTACGTAGGGCTCTGTGTTGATAGCTCAGAGCCTCGAGCCTGCTTCAGATTCTGTGTCTCCCTCTCTCTCTGCCCCTCCCCCACTCATGCTCTCTCTCTCTCTCTCTCTCTCTCTCTCTCTCTCTGTCAAAAATAAATAAACATTAAAAAATTATTTCACTTAGCATAATACATTCTATATCCATCCATGTCATTGCAAGTGGCGAGATTTCATTCCTTTTGATGGCTGAATATTCCACTGTATTAACAAAGCTGTATTTTTTTATCCAATAACCACCTAACCAAATAATTGATAGCTTTATTTTTTTTATTTTGGTACTGTCTTTCATATAAGGGCTGTAGGTCTGAAAAAAATAAATTTCCATTGTTACAACCACTGTATCAGTGAGTATCTCTAGGTGACTTAACAAAGAACAGATGGAAGAAGGGGCACCTGGGTGGCTCAGTCGGTTGAGCATCTAACTTTAGGTCATGATCTCGTGGTTCATGAGTTTGAGCCCCACGTCGGGCTCTGTGTTGACAGCTCAGAGCCTGGAGTCTGCTTCAGATTCTGTGTCTCCCTCTCTCTCTGCCCCTTCCCTTCCCATGCTCTATCTCTCAAAAGTAAATAAACATTAAAAAAAATAACAGAGGGAAGAGAATGAATGGAAATAAAGAAAACACATGGGGGGGAAATTGTGATACTACTTTAACTCCGAAATCAGTGGTTTTCAAAGTATGGTGCATGAACTTTGCAATTATAAAGAGATCCATAGGATAAAGGAAGAAAATATTAAATGTCCATAATATTTTTGTTTTATTATATGAATATGTTTGCAGAGGCATGCAATTTAAATTTTTTTCTGACCACTATGTCCAGTTAAAATTACTTATCTACCACTGTATTAAAATTGTAACCCAGACCTAGATCAGACTTTCCCTTATCACCCCTCTGACCACTCTTCCAATCCAGCCATATGTGCTACTGAGTAGGGCTGCTCTGTCAACCAGCTGAACACACACTCTCTCTCAGCTGGAGATTGAGAGTCAAAATTACTTCAACCAGAATTTTAAAATTCTTATTTCTGTATTTGCCTATTTAAAAATAACATCATTCCTCCTTGAAACATGCAGATTAAAAAGAAGAAAGAAACTCAACTATTAAGGCAACATGGCTTCTTCTGCTGAGAATGGTCAAAAGAAATAAGAACTTTTAATAAAGTACAAACTATAACAAAAAACACTTCTCACACCTTATCTAGTACTAAATGCAAAGTCACCTTTGAGGATTTTTTGAAAGAGATATATAGTCAGTATCTGACATGTTAATTGAGTTGTCAGTCCTCAAAGGCTGATGAAGAGTGAATCAATTATCACAAATACTTTATTCTGCAGCCTATACGCTGATAAATAATACTGGTGCTAATACCTACTGAGCTCTACCCAACATCCCTGGTACTGATATTCTTATGGAGGGGAGATATGGTTGGTAAAATCAAATGTGTGTAGGAGTAAAGCTACACTGATTACAACTTGAGTTTAAAAGTTAAATTTAGGACATAGATCCCATGGCTCAGAGTTCCTTAAGAATGCACCATTTTCAATTAAAGAAAAAAAAAACTCAAGACATGGTAGAAAGAAGGGATCATAGAGATATTATATTTTCTCCTTAGGTTTTAAAAAATGCTCAAAAATACATGAGACTCTATAGAACACTATCCTTGGAATTTATAGTTCAGGACAATCTTTGAATGAGTCACTTGGGCATTTCGGAAGTCTATATTCCTTTATATGGTGATCAAAATAGGTGAGCCCCTTCGGTTCACTCCTCTTTATAACAGAATGCAGCACAGAATAATAGTTTAGTCACAGATTCTGGTCTCAGACTCTTAGGCGATGAATCATGGTTTTGACACTTAATAGTTCTATGACCGTAAGCAAGTTACTTAAGTATTCTAAACCTCAGTTTAAACCTCCATAAAATGGAGATCATAACAGAACCTAACTATAGGGTTGCTGTAATAATTAAATTATATTATGAATGATACCTGATAAAGAGTTTGTGCTTAATAAATATTAGTTACTGTGGTGATGGTGGTGGTTGGAGATGATGAGTGTTATATCAAGTTCCTAAGGATTTAAGTTGCTATCTAAAATATTGGATGACCAAGACCTATCATTCAAATTATTTTCATTTAACATTTCCTTATTACTAGATATAACATGTAGGTACCTGCACACAGAATCATATCAAACTAGACTCCTGCCTTCAAAGGCATGACTTAGGCTTCTTATTGAACACCCATGATTGTGAAATATAGCACTCTTACTTCATATCTTCCACAGTACTGACTGAACTTCAAATAGTTGATGTGTGGCACAACTTACCACCCCAAACAAGTAAGACAATCTTTTCTAACTCTCAATTTACCACTGATGTGTTTAGAATTGATAAGGACTGCGTTCTATGGTATAATATGTGTAATTTTATTGAATCCAAGGACCGGAAATATCATGACAACTCCTCTGATTAGAACAGAGTTCCAGCTACAGTGGGGCCTCCTAAAGTTTTTGGTTCTACCAAAAATCTTCTTTGCTTCTTGGCCTTGACATTGGAGAAAACATTTTGAATTTCAGGTATCTTCTCATCATATAGATTCTCAACTTTGCACCTCTTATCTTGAAACAGGATTCACCTGTCATTCTGAAATGTGATGGTAACAGGGTTAACAGAAAGATTCACAACACAAATATGTAAAGGACATGAGTTCCCATAATGTATATAACAAACATAATTTACTACACATGGATGGCAGGTACATAGAGCAAGACTTAGCACTATTCCCAGTTGGAAGGGTAAGCTTCCTGGGTCTTCAAGTTCCCTGAAAGTATCCTACTGTCAATGATACCAATAGATCAAAATGAAGAACTCATTTGGTCCCTTATGCAAGGCATCCTTTGCCATCATAATACCATCTTGGCCTTTCCTAACCATTCCAGAGACTCTGGCTACTTTTCTGCCTTCTCATCCATAAGGTTGAAAATAACTAAAAGAAATTCAGTACATACATGCATATTTCCTACAAATATGAACAAATAAAAGATCTATTTCCATGAATCAGATTTCCACAAACACTCCCCTCATAGCAGGCCTAGGTTTAAGGTTCATATCCTTGTTAATAGTTTTACACATTTTTAGCAAAGGAATTTTTTCTTCAACCAACAACTCAAACTAAAATCTAATATATAAAAGAGATAAAAGTGGTGGTGCTGTGGTTAAAATAGATTGAGAGGGCCAGAGTCTTGCCTTCTTGGACAACTGTTTTACACCCCCTACCTCCCAATCTCAGTTACTCTAGTATAGGTTGATAGTCAAGAACACAGACTCTGAAAGCAGACTGCCTAGATTTGAATCCTGACTTGGCATTTTGTTTCTAAAACATGGGCCACAATGTGGAGAAAGTGCTAAGAGTGTTCTGGGAGCAGGTAGACATGGAGAAAACAGGAATCCCAGAAATTCAAAAGGTCACAATTAAACCAGGGATAAAAAGGGTACTCAAAGTCTAACTCACACTTTAGCATCAAAGTAGATTGGCCTTGGGCAAAAAAATGATTCTGGATGCCATGACAATTAGGTGATACATTTATATGACTTATTAAAAGAAAAAAAAAGTAAGAAACATATCAGGCATCAGTGACTCAGTATATGTCCAAATGTTTTAATAAAAGTGGCAACACTAGAGAAATTCCATGATTGGCTTCACCTAATTAACAGCTAAAACAGTTCTGAGATTCAAACAGAAGCCAAGCCATGATGCTCAGGTTTAGTGACATCCTTCAGAAAGGCTTAAGAAAAACCCTGCATCTGAGAAAGATAACACAAACTAGGTACTTTGCATTATTCCCATACCTTAAAGTGCAGACTCACAGCTGTGAAAGTACATATAGAAGCATGGATGTGATTCCAGCCAGTCTCTAAGGGAACTTTTATAGCAAGGCAAGTGCCAATTGAACACATTTGAAGCCTACAAAACTAATTTTAAGACAAACAGCCTGTTTAAGACCACAGGATTATAAACCTATGTGATATATTTTTATAATTATTGCTGCTTTGTCACAGAAGACTTTTCCACATATTGCAAAAACAAAATCTACCACATTCTCTTGCATTCATTAAATATATGTGACTTTTTTCTATATAGGTTTAGCAATGGTAATAATTACCCAACAAAATGATTAGTGGACATCGTTCTTCCCTGTCTTAAGTGACCTCAGAAAGTTTTCTGAAAGGTCTTTTCCCTTTTCTTAGTCCACACTTGCATATTTCCTGGATTAAGTACAACATGGTTACATAGCCAATGGCCAGTGCCATTTTCAACAAAAGGCAAGGCGTATAAAGTCCTCTGGAATGGTCAGGTCAAGAACTATTTGAGGCATGTGGTAAGCAAGGTGCTATGTTGAGGGATCTAAAGATGTCATAGACTATCATTAAAATGAGATACGTGATAAGGGGCCCATAGAAAGTTAGCAGTGGAAGGAACCTTAAGTAATGTCTAAGTAATCCTATCATTTTTTCAACTTCTTAATTTTATGAATGAATAAACTACATCCTAGATAACATCAATCATTTGCCTCATGTCATATACTTGGCTAATGGCAATATCAGGGTAAAATTTTGGGTATCTTGACTCTCATATTAATATTTTTTTCTACTATATCACAATATACTCAGCAACCCTGGGAAGAAGGTAGAACTCAGTGGAGATCTGGGAAGACTGCAATGGAAAAGCTATCCTATGAAGATTATTCCCAATATGACAGGCAATACAGAATAAAGAGGCAAACACAGAAAGGAGAAGGAATAACAGAAGTAAGGGTGCATTACTAGTAAATCATGAGTCATTTCTAAAGACCTAAAACAGTCCACTTTAGCTAGAATCTTACAGTTTCTTGCCAAGGGTGCTATTGGCATTTTTGGTGGGACAATTCTGAAATGGTAAGGGTATATTTCACTCAATACACCATGCTTGGCATCCCTTGCTCCAGATCACTAAATACCCATATCATCCTCACTCATTGTGACGACCCAAAACACCCAAACAGATTTCCAAATGTCACCAGTCCCCGTTTGGAGCCACTTAGCATAGATATGGGGTGTCTAGGGATAGGAATAGTATTTGCAAAGGCTGAAAATAGGTTGGGTTCAGATAGTGAAAAACCTTAAAGAAGTTCAAACCTTTTTCAAAAGACTATGGGAAACACTGAATGTAGTAGGGGAGAGGTATGGCTTGATATGTTCTTCGGGAAGAATTCTGATAGCAATGTAGAAAATAATTAAACTAGGTAAAAAATTAAGGCAGAGAAACTATTATTCGGGTCTAATAATAATGTATGCTTTTCTTTTTCCCACTCTTAACCACTGTGACTACCTACCTGGGTTTTGATATCTACTTTAGATCCTGACTCCTGACCTCTCTTTGAACCTTAGAATATAAATTTTGCCTCTTTATATTTAGTCATTCTATACTTCTTTGTCACTTATATTATTCTTATTAGCCATCCTTAGTTCACAGCCCCATTTCTGGCTCTCAGAATTAAGGGCAGGCTCTGTACCATTTAAAGATATCTACTACCATGTTTTTTTGAATGGTGTTTGTAATTTGAGTTCTGGTTTCAATATGCTTACAAAATTATTTTCAAATGAAAATGCCTTGTTTCAGGGGTATCTGGGTGGCTCAGTCAATTGAGTGTCCAATTCTTGGTTTTGGTTCAGGTCATGATCTCACAGTTCATGAATTTAAGCCCCATGTTGGGCTCCGTAAGCCTACTTGGGATACTCTGTCTCCTTCTCTCTCTGTTCCTCTCCCCCCACCTCTCTCTCTCTCTCTCTCTCTCTCTCTCTCTCTCTCTCTCTCAATAATAAACATTTTTTTTAAATGTCTTATTTTGGGGCACCTGGGGGGCTCAGTCTGTTAAGTATCCAACTTCTGATCAGGTCATGAACTTGCAGTTCACGAGTTTGAGCCCTGTGTTGGGCTCTGTGCTGATAGCTCAGACCCTGGAGCCTGCTTCTGATCCTGTGTCTCCTTCTCTCTGTCCTTCCCCTGCTCATTCTCATTCTCATTCTCATTCTCATTCTCATTCTCATTCTCATTCTCTCTCTCTCTCTCCCTCCCTCCCTCAAAAATAAATAAAAACATTTTCTTAAAAAATTTAAAAAAATAATAAAATGCCTTGTTTTACATTTTTGTCTGTATTAAGTTTCATTTTCCCAGGTACATTCACCTTAACTGAAAACAAGCCCCCAAAAATGTTAAATATACTCATTGCAAGCAGATGTTTGGTATTTTACAGGACACAAAAATACTACTTTGCTGAATGGCAGGCTGTTTAAAACCCTAGAGTTAATGACATTGTGCTAGCATTTTCACTAGAAACCACTATTTTCCTAGGCACATGCATTTTCAGTTTTGAAGATAAGTTGAAAACATCAAATCAGTTGTTTATAAATTAAATCAGAGGCATTATAAAAATATCCTTTTCATCAAAGGCATTATGCCAAGATGACATGTAAAAAGAAATCACAATGAGAACATGAATCAACTTCCAGGGACATTCCAACCACAAAAAAAGTTTGGAGTCCTCTCATGCTTTGAAATGGCAAAACAAAGAGCTTGCCAGTTAATGACAAATCAGCATCTGATATTGCACCTGATGGATGACCCCCATAAACTCACTGGTTCTAATTTTCTGAAATGTACTAATTTTCCAGAACAAATGGAAAATGTATCTCATACTACAGAAACTTCCAAATGAATCCTGGGGACTAAAAAAAATACACCTGGGTACATCTAGCAAGCAAATATTCTCCATCCAACAATCACCTGCCAAGGTCACTGACTTCATGTCCAGCCACATCAGTTCCAAGGTGGCAGACCACACTCCAAGCACTGGTTAGCTGCTTTGCAAATGTGTAACCTGGATCAACTAATGCCGTCTGAAAGACTTGATTGTTTAGTGCAAAATCAACCCTACTACCTAAAAACAAAATAAAAATAAAAGTGGACCTTGACCTGACAATAATGGTTAATTTGTGTCATCTTTTCATATGTATCTCTTGAGGTTGATATTATAATTGTTAACATGATGAACTCTGGAGCCAGACTTCCTAGATTTGAATCTTGAGTACACCATTTCCTAGCTGGGATGTCTTGTGCATGTTGGGTCTCTGCTCTTCAATGAGAAAAATAATAATACCTCACAGGGTTGTAAGAATTAGAAAATACATGCAAAGCACTTAGAACAGTGCCTAGTACATAATAAGTATCTAATAATTTTAATCCTGATAATTATGATGTCATATTATAGGAAAGGTATCTAAAAATCAATCAAAATAGAATCTGGAAGGTCAAGTTCTATGTCTGATATGAATTAGCAGTGAGGAAGCGATGGAGGGAAAAAGGGAGGAGGACTAAAAATTATTTCAAGGGACTTCATAGGATTTCTACCATTTTCTTTAAATCCTTTAAGCTTTTAAATGAGGACTTAGAATCCTTGATATCTAGGAAGAGGTCCTCTATGACAGGCCTTTCCCATTCCAGTAGACAATTGTTTTTCCTTAACCTCTTCCCTCTTAATGAAATTTTGACCTACTTGCAGGGGTTGGTACATATACTTCATAAAGTGCTGTATTGGTTTGACTTTCAGTTAATGGATTAATAAGTGCTGAGCCAAGGTCCCTCTGACCATACCAATTCATAGTGTCGGTTCTCACTGTATATCTTCCCCACCTAATATCAAGAAACAAAGGCCTACCTGAAAATCAGTACTTGAATGACCCCAGTAGGTCACTAGATATTTGAAAGACTTTGACAGAATTCTGAAATAATTTATCAAGATGATATGCCATGAATGGGCAGCACTCTTCAGGGTATAATCCTGCCTGCCATTCAGAAACAGAGGACAAATATCTCCAGGGAACCACGAGGGAATAGAGGTCTCCAAGATCAATATCACTGATGCAAGTACTTTGAATGTTCAGTTTTCTTCAAGACTTGGCAGATACTTTGACTGCAACTGCAACAATCTACAAAACAAAGTATAGTGTCTTATTCTCACTATTGCAAGTAAGTGGTCATTCCCAAAATATTTTTTCATGGGAGAATCATGTGGTTATCCCACAAAGGCCAGAGAAAAATCTGAAATACATGTCATAAAAATATATGCAGCATCAATGTGTGTGTTTCTTATGTGTTAGCAGTGGCCCTATCAGGAGGAGTAGGAGATAGTAGCCTGTATTTACCTATATTTACCACTATAAACTTGAATCTGTATCAAGAAATGCACAAAGCGGAACACTTTAGAAATATTACTGTATTAACAGTTACTCAAGCAAAAGCTCAACATGACTTTTCTTCTAAAATACAGACAAATTCAGAAGTCTCAAAGGTCTTTTGGTGGTGTTTTGTTTTTCCTAGTGTGCCCAAAGATCTTATCTATTGTTCTGTGGATATTTATAAGAAAAGGGAAGGGGAATTTAGTTTCGTGCACACACACACACACACACACACACACACACACACACACACACACAAATAGCAATCCACTGAATAAATAAGCTCTTTATAAATTGGTAATTGACTTTAAAGATGAGATGTTTGCTAAGCTAATGGGGGGCATGAGGAACATATTCCTATATCCTTTGACATTAGGTAGAGCCTACAAATCATCTCTTGAAAAATTTCTTTCACTAATTTTATTTGATCAATGTTGACATAGGATTTACTAGGTGACAGACACCGTTCAAAGCAGTTTACCATAGTTAACTCACTTAATCACTACAACTCTATGTGGCAGGCAGTATTATTATCATCCCCATTTTACTAATGAAGAAAGATTAAGTGGCTTTCTTAAAGTCATATAGCGAGTAGGTAGCAAAGTTAGACTGAAGTTAGGTAGTAGTAGCAAAGTTAGACTGAAGCCAGGCCATCTAGATCTAAAGTCCAGCCTGTTAACCATTATGGTACCCATCCTGGTCATAGTACATAAAATGAAGACAAAATGAGTAAATGAGTGTGGGATATTCAAGGTCTCTGTAGAAACAAAATCATGTTACTATGATTTTTGTGATGTACAATGTCTTACCTTTTGTCTCAAGACAAATTTTAGCTGTGGCTTCCCTCCCATTCTCTCAGAGGCAAAATGTAAACTTTCTGTCCCTTACTTGTTACCAAGCTTACAAAAGTATACTTTTTTAATGTTTATTTGTTTTTGAGGGTGGAGGGGCAGATAATCTCAAGTACGTTCAGTGCTATCAGTGCAGAGTCCCGTGTGGGGCTCGATTTCAGGAACTGTGAGATCATGGCCTGAGCTGAAATCAAGAGTTGGATGCTTAACTGACTGAGCCACCCAGGCGCCCCTCCAAAGATATTTTTTTAACGTTTATTTATTTTTGAGACAGAGAGACGCAGAGCATGAATGGGGGAGGGGGAGAGAGAGAGAGAGGGAGACACAGAATCAGAAGCATGCTCCAGGCTCTGAGCCATCAGCCCAGAGCCCGACGTGGGGCTCAAACTCACGGACCGTGAGATCATGACCTGAGCCGACGTCGGACGCTTAACCGACTGAGCCACCCAGGCGCCCCATCCAAAGATATTTTTAATTGCTCTACAAATGATGGCAATTCTTGTAGCTCCATCTCAAATTTACTTCCAGTTTATGGCAGTTTAAATAATAACTGTCATTTAACTGGTAGCTTGACTTATAAATCCAATCTTTTTTCTCCTGATACAGGCTTGGCTTGACTTAGCGCAAGCCTCGTGATTGTCACAGCTAAGAGAATACTTATGCTACAAAGAAGTAGGGCAACAACAACAACAGTAATAGATAAAATTTTAAAATATACTGTATATCCCAAATATGGTCCTAGACACATTGTAAACATTTTCTCATTTAATCCTTACAGAATCCCTGAGAAAGCAGATACTATTCTACTACCATAAGCATGGAAACAGAGTGTAAAACAATAAGTGACTTAAGTTGTCCAAATAAATTTGAATCCAGGCCTGACTTCAGTGTCCAACAAACTGCTGACCAACAAAACAAGTGTTAAACTTCTTTAGAATGAAATAAAAGCTTAAGTGGTTTGTCACTGGTTTCTCAGCTAATATGTGGCAGATGTAGGATTTACACTAAGGTCTGAAAACTTCAAGACCTGTACTTGAAGTCTAGTGTTAAGCAAAACGTTTATAACCCGAGGCCTTTGATTACATTATTAGTTTAAATTCAATAATGTGTAGGTCCTCCAGAGACTCAATCTCTGTAATTAATAATAGAAAGTAAAGGTAGAAGTATGTATGTGAGGATGTATGTCAGAGAAGGAGACTGGAGGGTGAAAGTAAATTGTAATTCTCTGTTATTCTAAGTTTGATGAAAATTAACAAAATCAAATATTGGAAGGAGACTAGTTTGATTTTTGGAATCTAGAAAATGGAGTCACATTTCTCATTTGTTTAATGAAACTTTTAGAGTCGGTCAGGGCACTTTTAGGAAGAGGAAGAAGTAAAGTAGATCACCAGATCATCAGGGAGAGGATTATACTTAATAGTTAATGGAAAGTCAGCTATATGCAAAAACAAATTTCTTTACTAATTTTCTAATTTCTACTTAAAAAATCTTGCCATGTATGTACGCACTTTTAATAAAGTGCTACCACTCACAGTAGCAAAAGCTACAGCTCAAAATGCAAATGTATTTTCCATTACAATTCCTTTTTTAAGTTACTCATAACTACATCCACTATCCTGGATGTTAGCTAAAATATTCTGTTTGACCTAGGCCAAACACAGACTTTTTTTCCCCTTTTTACAAGAAGTGTGAGAAGAGCCCCTTTTAGCTATGTCTGAGTCACTATTAGGAAAGGTGGGGGAAAGAATCCTTATCATAGTCAAGTGGGGAGAGGAAGAGAATGCAAAACAGAACTGTTAAGAATGTCTGTGCCCAAAAGAAAAAAAAAGCAGGAAGCATATGAACTTTAAAACTCAAGATGATAACATGATATACATTCCTATGTGTGAAAAATTGGCCATGAATAAGTTATTACCATTTAAGAGTAGCTTGCTGAACTAGCAGATACCCTGTTTCCTGAATGGGAACTGCTAGAGGAAGAAGGCAAAAGGCTTTCAGGGAAAAGAATGTCATGAGAGTGGAACAAGGGTTCAATTAATTCTCTTTTCCCAAAGGATGTGATTTTGACTCAGCCCCAAGGGTCCCAATCTATTCTGGTTGGATGCAGTCCTGTTGCCTTTATCTGTCCCCAGGTCTTCATATTCTTTACTGTCCAGGAAAATTTTTATCAGTTGTATTAATTGAATTCTGTGCAACGACAGAAACATTTGATGGCAAGCCCCAATCATATCATATATACTTTGATTGAAATTACCTTTTCTTCAGCACATTTTCTCTGTGGGTGTATGTGTATGTGAGTATGTGAGGGCATTTACAACAAAGAAAATATTTTACTTTAGACACTGGAGAACAACTCTAGATAAAAGTCTTAATTGTATTTATTTTTCTGTTCTACTTTCTAGTTATAAAATAATCCTTTTACATTAAAGAAAATATGGGAAATACAGAAAATCATAAAAGAATAAAATGAGATTCACCAATATCCCTAATACCCAAAGACAACTTTGGTAAATATCTTTCCATTCTTCTTTCTATAAACACTTACTTTCCCAAGAAAAGAGACTATTCTATGCATGCTATTTTGTAACCTGCTTTCTCATGTCATCAGACCTGCTCCTTTTTTCTATGTATAATAATTCCTTATGTAAAATCATTCAATTTCATAGTTTTAAATATAATCTGTTTGCTGATGACTTCCAAATTTATATATCCAGCCATAATGTCTCTCTTAAATCCAGAGCCATACATACACAACCCATACGACATTTCCCTTGGGTGTTTAATAAACAAGTCATACGTGCTCAAAACTGAGATCTGATGTTTGCTACCCTCCCCAGCCAGCCTCCTGTAGTTTTCCCCATCTCATTAACATATAAGCATCATCTTTCAAGTTATTCAGCCCAAAAACCTTTGATTCCTTTCATTCTCTCATATCCCATATTTGATCTGTCAGGAAATCTTGAGAACTCTATACTATCACCGCTGGAAACCACCATCATCTCTTACAAGGATTATTGCAATAGCCTCCTAACTGGCCTGTTTTTGCCCTTTCCCTATTTAATCTGTTTCAGTAATTGTAATCAGAATGCTTTTGCTAAAATGTAAGTTAGATCTACACATTCTGTCTTCCTTTCTCTCTCTTGGATAGCAGTCTTTACTAGTACCTGTAGGCCCCTCCTCCAATATAGACCTCTGTTAACTCTCTGATCTGTCCTTCTCACTTGTCTATATCCATTCCCCTCTAAACACACTGACCTCATAACTATTCCTCAAATACTCCAGGCCTGCTAACATCTCAGGGCCTTTGCAATTGCTGTTCCTTCTACTTGGAATATTCTTCCCCTAGGTATCTTCAGGGCTTACTCTCTTACTCCCTTAGGTGAAGCTAACCTGTATTCTTCTTCATCCGAAATTTCACACATACACTTCATATTCTACTTCCTTGAATTTTTCTTTTTAGCTTTAACATTCTGTATTGTATATTTAACTTATTTATCTTGATAATAGCCTGCCCTGCCCCCACTGAAATGTAAACTCTGTGAAGGCAGGGATTTTTTCCATTTTTTAAAACTGTTATATGTCAAGCATCTACAGCAGTACCTATTGATGGGTGCTCAGTAAATATATGTATAATAAATAAGTAAAGATTTACTCTATTTTCCAAAAAAAATGTTAGCTAGGCATTTTCTGGACTAGCCCAACTTCCATGGCTATTAAAGTAACTCTATGTCCTTCAAGATCAGTATAAAAGCAAACCGCTTCACAAGAATGTCTTTCCACTGTGTTGTGTGATATTTATGACTTTATTTGGACATTATTTAAATAGAAGTTATAGTAAACTAGAAATAAGTGGGTGAAAAATATTAGAAAGTATCTCTTTTTGTTACCTGGCACCTCACATCACATTCCTTTTAAGCAAAGCATGTCCTTGTACATTCCAACACACATATACATGAGTAAATGTTTGGTCCTGTTTTGATATAAAACTCCACAATTATTTGTCATCATGTAGATGTCAAATGTGTCAATGTGTGAATATTAGGGAAGAGTGCTACATCAATGTAGATGTGCAAATATCACACAATAAGTAGTTCAAATTTAGTTTGAACAATCTCATTTGCCACTTTGCCCGACTATTGGGTAGTGTAGATGATCTTTGCTTTACATAACATTTGTTTCCCTCAAAGCCTCTAGAGATTGATAATATGTTTTTCTAATTACATTTAAAACATACAAATGAAATTCCCTATTTAAAGCAACTTTTTGGCATATTATCTAGGTTGAAAGCTTGGGCTTTATTGTATTGCATTTACTTAAATCAAGGCCTACCTGCCTGCTTTGGTTTTAACACAACATAATTCCAGTAAAATCTACTCTCATAGTTTGTATTCATAATATTTTGACTAGCTGGGGGCACTAAGGGTGACAGACACCTTTTTTCAAACTGTGCATTTTTCATACATTTGAAAACAGAAACCTGAAAGACTCTAAATTGAGGTAGTAACATAACTTTGACTTGACAATTTTAACCACAATTCTCTGATACAGGTTAATTCATGTATCATAGAAAAGAAAAACTGAACTTGGGGGCAAAATATTGAGGTTTACATTTGGACTTTGTTATTTACTCACAACCTCTTGGTGCCTCAGTATCCTAACCTACAAAATGGAAATAATAGTCCGTGCCTTCATCCCAGAGCTGCCATTAAGATCAATAAAAAAAGCAACCTCTGGGAAAGTTGTCTATAACATTCCCTTCCTATTCCACATAGAAAATATTGCTGTGCTACTCCCTGCTTGGACTGTGGTGTCTGTTACACAATTCCTTGAGTATGATGCTATTGGTGATTTCGGAAATTTGGTTAGGTTTGTAATAAACATGTAAATTGTGAGAGGGAAAAATAGAACATTAGATTAGCTTTTAGCAATAATGCTTTAAATGATTTGTTGCAGGCTCTAGATTATGTCCTAATTTTATGGCCCTTGTGATCACTCAGGCTCCACAATGGAGTATGCTCAATACTGGCTTAACCCGGTCATTTCTACATCACAGCCTGACTCTCACATGCACAGGGAAACTAGCATGTTATAGTACCAATTAGCTAATGAAACTCATGTTTGACACTTTACAATTTTTTATTTGAAAGTAATTCTTTTGCATTATCCGACTTAGTCTACTGGTTAACATTTGCAATTCATATAAAATGTCATTGCACATGGGCATCTTATTAAAATAACACATAAGTGCTAAATTATTTTCACAGCAAAAATATCTAACTTCTATAATAATATAACCAGATACAATCATAAATACCATATTATAATATTCATTGACCTACCAATTTCATTGTAATGGGAGAAATCATTTGTGATACTGCCCTTCATGAATTCTTCAGACCTCCGGTTTCATTAATGAGCTTTCCTAGGCTGGCTTGGAAGTTGCTGCAACTGTCCCTGGTCTTTATCCCCAATTTAATAAGTGGCCTCTCTCCAATCAGTTCATCATTTAATCAATGTTAATTTTAAAGCACTATGAACTCAGAAAATAGGCACAAATGCTAACAAGCTTTTTGATTACTAATTTTAAAGATTATGTTTCAATACCCAGTAGCCACATTTTCATTCAACAGCAGCGGTGCCAGTCAGATTTAAATTGTACAAACCATGTCTTTGACCTACATACTCAAAATACACTTTTGGGGAAAATGTAAAAGTGCTGGACATTTTAATTAATTTATTTATTTTTAACTTTTTAATATTTACTTAATTTGGAAAGAGAAAGGAGAGAGAGAGAGAGAGAGAGAGAGAGAGAGAGAGAGAGGCAGAATATGAACAGGTGAGGGGCAGAGAGAGAGGGAGATACAGAATCTGAAGCAGGCTCCAGGCTCTGATCTGTCAGCACAGAGCCCAACACAGAGGCTTGAACTCATGAACCACAAGATCATGACCTGAGCCAAAGTCGGATGCTTAACCAACTGAGCCACCCAGGTGCCCCAATGTTGTACATTGTTAAAATCACCATAACCATTTCCTTTATTTGATTAATTACCTACTATTTCCAAAGATTAGGAGATCGTTCTATTGCAGATTCACTAGTGGAATGAATCTGAGTGACAACAGGCAATAAGGATAAAAGTCTTTTCTCAGTCCTACTGCTGACTCTCTTCTAGACTCTACATGAGTTATTTAACCTTCCATTTATACACTGATACCAAAGACATCAACTAAGACTTTGAAATTACTGAAAGATTGATCAAAGATCAAAAGCTACAAAAATTTATTCCTTAACCTAAAATAAAATACATCTTGGGGAAATAAATATCCTAGTACCGAAACAAAACAATAACAAGGAGAAAATGTAAAGTTAAGTCTTAGAAATTGAAAAGGAATTGGCTAGATTTGCTAACTGGCAAAATTTTCTAGAAAATATGCTGCAAATACATGCATATGAAACATTTCAATATCCCACAGCTGCATGTGTTTTGTTTTCCACTACCTCTAATCTAACAAAGAGAAATTAAACTATATCCTGTATTGACACATTAGAGCCATTTACAGCAGTTTCAAAACAAACACAATTTATACAATCATGTTGTTTATGCTCCTAACCAAGACTTTAAGTCAAGGAACACAGAGTTTGTAGGAAAACTATCCTCCAAAGTGTTGTCCTTAAATTTACAAAAGACTAAGTTCACTGGACAAAATTAAACCAATTCTTATGGTCTTCTGATTCATCAGGGTATAAGCTATCCCAAAATCATGAGGTATGATAACCAAAGAAAAAGACTCAGATGCTCTAAATACTGTTTTCCCTAACCCCATAGCCTTAGAATATCTCAAACCCAGATGTTTGATAGCCCACACTTGCCTTAGACCAGAATAAAAGTGACAGTTCTCTCTTTATATGGCTAGTAAAGATTTGATATTCCTCTTCCTCTCTCCAAACACGCATAATTGTGAAAAGAATATCACACATTGTTCTGTGCATATTGTTTCCTCTTTTCCATGGAGTCTCCTCATGTTTCACTTCTTTAAAGGACAGAATTCAAGTCATTATGTATTTATTGAGCATCTCCCTGGAGCATAGTTATGTGCTAGTTCTGGAGCCTGAGGGGGCTCTTCAAAAAAGGTAGATGTTATAGGGCCTTAAATTCTTATATACTATTAGGAACTTTTAAGTAGAAAAGTCCAGTGTGGCTTAGGAATAGTTGATAAGGACTTTGAGCAAAAGAGCAATTTGATGGATGGGATAGAATTATCTAGGCTAGAAGGATTTGAGAAATCATTCCATGCATGTAGGTCACAGGAGCAAAGTTATGGATGACAAGGACAATGACCATGACCCATTTGCAAAGGTCATGACTTTAGCAAAGGGTATGTGTTGGCAAAAGAGAGGCATAAACCTGAAAGGCTGGGGAACTAGTACCAAAATAAAGAGATTTCTGAATTTCAGAGTGGAATATAGAATACATTCAGTCAGCATTGAAAAGAAGTATTTTGGTATCAAATTGAAGATACTAAGAGGATTATTAGCTACCAATTTACAAGATATGCATCTACATCTGCTTTGAGGGACAAAACCCAATTGAGTTCTACCTACTTACTTCATAGCATGACTAACAGAGACCAATGGCATATCTAGCAAGAACCACACCAAGACACATGTTAAATATTTGGATAATAACAATCATTATTAAGCCATATAACATGAGTCAAATAGATCATTATTCTCATTGCAAGTGATTACATACTGAGAATGTGATATGCGAAAAGCTTGTACCAGGACAGTTACGTATAGCCATGATTTCAAGGAAGAATATCAGGACTCCTATCATAATAAGTGAGCCCTATTTTAAGCAACTCCAATAAACAAAAATCCAAAATTTTTTAGAGAGATTAAATAGAGCCTGCCCCTCCCACCCTCCCTCTTACACACACACACACACACACACACACACACACACACACACTACACTCTACACAAATATACACATAACATCAATATTATCACTTCCACCAAAAACAACATTATTTTTAAATAGCAAGCAACCCAAGTGTCTTTAAAGTTAGATTGAAGTAACAGTTAAGTTTATAACTCCCCTTTGAATTTCCTTCAGCCTCTTTTCACGGAAAACTATAGCAGGAGTTATCCTATTCCACTGAAATTTCCCTAAAGGCCCCAGTGACTCCTACTCTTTTTTTATTACTCTTTTTTTCTTTCTTGGTCAGGCCAGTGTTCATTATTCAGGGTAGGAAGTATAAGGGTGAATAGTTATTTGGTAAATTTCTTATGTATTCCAAAACGATGGAGAAGGAGGCAGTGATTATTGTTTTAAATACTAATAGTAACAATAGCTAGTGTTTATTGACTTTTACTAGATGCCAGACACCATACTATAGCTTTCCCATGGATTATTTTATTTAATTCTCACGTTTACCAGAAACGTTAAATAATTTGCCCAAGTTTAAATAGCTAGAAAGTTTGAAGAATCAAGATTTGAACCCAGGCAGTCTTATTCAAGAGTCCATTGTTTGAATAACAACACTACACAAACTCCTGGGCTTAATCCACAAGCATCTGAAAAATTTTAACATACAAAAAAATCCTCTTTGTGACAAAGGAAAATTATTTATGCATTCACATTAACCTTTGCATGTGGAATGTCCCTCCAATGCTACATTATAAGTATTCTTTTTTCTAATAACAGGTATGATTTCCCCTAAGCCATCTACTTGTTCTATCTAAAACCTATTTTGTTGTTGTTGTTGTTTTCAGTGTTTATTTTTGAGAGAGAGACAGAGAGACAGAGAGAGAGCGCGTGCCTGTGAGTGGGGGGAGGGGCAGAGAGAGAAGGAGACACAGAATTTGAAGCAGGCTCCAGGCTCTGAGCTGTCAGCACAGAGCCCGACATGGGGCTTGAACTCACAAACCATGAGATCATGACCTGAGCTGCAGCTGGAGGCTTAATTGACTGAGCCACCCAGGTGCCCCAGTCTCAAACCTATGAAGAGTGAAAATTTTGAATTTGTGGTCTGGAAGCAGAGCCATAGAACAGAGCAAAAGCAACCAATTCAGTAATCAAACCTTCTTTTAGGAATAACTCTTGGGAATATGTCTTCTTTAGGGAAGCCTTCCGTAATGTCACTCTAACCCCCATTCCTCAATAGGCTAGGTTCACCATTCTAATTCTCCTTAGTAATTAGCCTCACTTATAATTATGTAATTACAGTATTTGATATTTGTGATCTTTCAACTAGTCTTTAATCTCCCTGAGGGTAAGAACCACCTATGTTTTGCTTACTGTGATATTTCCAGCACCTTGCACAGTGCATGGTATATAGTTTATAACTGATGAATATTTACTGAGAGAATATGTCTCCAAGCAGTTATATATGCAAATTATGCCCTCTGGCTTATTGTTAAAGTGATCTTTCTGCCATTTATTGAGGAGCTCTACATTTTCCCCATTTTCATTAGTGATCATAGATGGAGAGAGTATTTACAAATACTGGTCTCTCTGACTCATGATTTTATAGTTTGGTCCAAATGAATTGACTCTAGAGTTGGAATTGACCTAACATACCATCTAGCTTACTTTCTTTCTCTTATATATGAAGAGAGTGAGGCTAGAGAGACGAAGGACTTATCAAAGGTCCTGTAACCATTCAATGATTAAAAATGGAATGAATTTTTAACTATTCAAATTTTCAAAACATGTGATAAGTAAAGAAGCATTTTAAATAGATGCCAAAACAAACCAAACCATTACCACAATTACAGCAAGTTGTCACAAGATTAGTTATAGTGCCAGACAGAGTCTTCATGCAATGTTCAAGAGATTAATTAGGGACTATATCTGTCTGAGGTTACTTTAGGATCTTGGAACTCTGAAATTTGTAGGTCTATTTTTAGGCAGTTGCACTCCCAAGTCAGACCCTCTCATCTTTGTTCTGAACTAGCTTCCTTCCCAGTCTCTCTCATTGAATTCTCAAGAATAGTTTCCCAGAATGGGCTCCTCTCTGCTCAAACATCTGCTTGTTGTTTTTCCTCTTGCCAGCAACACTGCACAATCTTTGGCAATCTTCTGAAAACTCCTCTGAATCTGACTTGTGGGAGTTTTCTGGAGCTCTTCAAGTGGAAACTCATCCAAAATGCAGTAGTGTTCAAATTAGCTTCTTCCTTTTTCACAAATTCCCAAAATGGGAACACACAAATGACTTTAAGGAATCTGATATTCAAGCTGACCTCATGCCCCTCCAATTGCCTTTTGGCTTTATTGAAAATAAAAGGCTGAATAGTGACCATTAATAACATCTATCCCGGCAAGTATCATGTCGATGACATCATAGCTATTAAAAGAACAGGAATCACAAATAGTACAAAGCCTGGACTTTCAATAAGTCATTCATCATCTGGATAAAATGAATGTGGCATATGTCTGGCATCTGTAAAGCATTCCATTTAGAATAGCACCCACACTGGTGAGAGAGTGTCAGAAATGCATAAATATCATTTGCTTCTCAGGAACATCAATTATTCCACAATACTCTCAAAAATTGTACCTTCTATTGCCTTTTCCTAGCCAGGCAGCTACTTTACCTATTAGGCTAACACTAAGCTCTCTTGAACTAATGACAAAGTAATTACATTCCCCAAGACCTAACTTAATCAAACATGAAACTTTAGCCATTAAACATGAAACCATTTTTGTTCATAGTTATGCATTTATACACTGTCCATTTATTGTCTTTATGTATTCTATATAGTCATCTATTAAAATGAATATGTTCACTAAAGGCAGGAACTACTTGGTACCAAATATGATATACATTATTTAATCCGTACTTTTAGCCATGACAACTTGACCCCAAAACTCTTAAAGGAACATATACCTCACTTTTCCCAAACTAAGAGTGACTCTTCTCTGGACCTGGTTTACCCTCAAGAGTGACTTCAAATTACATCAACTCATCCTAATACCAGAAACAGTTCATGGAAAAATTGACACTGCATGTAAATGAAGGTGAATTATATGTATATAAGTAAACCCCCCTTTCAAACTCTAGTCTCATTTTTGACATGCAATTTTGAAATATATCAATTTTACTATCTGTTATTTTTTTAGCTCAGATACATGGACTGAAAGGGATGTCAACTAGTTTGTGCAAACTGAAACCCTCAGTGCCCCAGGGTGCTTGGAATAGCATGTGTCAAGACCCTGTAGGGAAACAGATGGGCTAGGCATGCAGGGGCTTAACTGTGAGCCAGAGTCAGGTTGAAGAAGAGACACTACCAAAGTACGGCCAGATATTCAGGGACCTCAGACATATCTCTTCTGGTGATCTGGTCTTTAGCCATATTTATCCTATTTTAACCTATGTTCTTAAACAGGTCACTTGCCTTCTCACACAGTTTAAACTTTACCCATTTGGAATCCAAACATTGATCTCTATTTTTTCTGTATCTTCCATTCACTCATCCTAAATCAAATTTTTACTGCTACATTTCCCTAGGACCCCATAATTGCTCCTTCTGATTGACGGATTTGTTTTGGTGTTCTTTCAATTTAGCAGGTTGTTCTTGGCTTCCTCAATTTGCCTTCAACTTTCAAAATTGAAGGGCCTTTTATAAAAACGGAGATCTTTCTAGCGTATCCAGTGTTCAGTATATCTGAAGATCTCCCCAAATGTATTGACTATCAATAACTACAAAAACCAGTCTACAACTTAGTTGCTTCAAACAATAGTCTTTTACTTGGCTCACACATATTCAATTTTGGCAGGTCTCAGCAGGAACAGCTTGTCTCTGATCTATGAAGTATCAGATAGGGTGGATCAACTGGGTACTGTAGGATCTACATTGAAGATGGTTCATTCACATTGCTGGTAGGTAGGAGCTGGAAGCTTACCCAGGGCCATGAGCCAGAGGCCTTGGCCGTTTACATGTGGTTTTTCCATGAACTGCTTGGCTTCCTCACAGCATGGTGGATAGGTTGTGAAAGTAAGCTTCCTAAGAGAGAGGAACTAGAAGCTGCCAGTTTCTTAAGGCCTAGACCCAGAAACCAGCATAGTGTCATCTTCATTGTATTCTATTGGTCAAACCAACACAGAGCTCAGATTCAAGGGGAAGGTACATAAGCCTGCACCTGTCAATGGTTAGAATATCAAAGAATTTTAGGACCATGGTTTAAAATTGTCACACCAATGAAGCCCTAACCAAATTATAGTTTATCTTTTTATCTTTCAATATCAAGATACTTATTTGGAACAGGATTAAATCTAAGACTTTCTGAATTCTCATCATTACAATGTCCTTCATCTCTTCTTTCTTCCAAGATTGAGTTTTTATCCTATGTATTCCCAAAGCATAGTTAGCATGATACTTTACAAACATAGATTTCCTCCCTAACATGTGATTATTTGCTCTGAACATGTATTATACTTTTCTCTATAAAATTCTTCCATGTAATGAACCACCTTTTGATCCTATACCTTCCTGCTCTCCCCTTTTCTACAGATGATTACACAGTCACCAATTGTAAATAAAAACATTCTTCAACCATCTCCCACATGCAGAGGCTGGCTTATTCCAAAGCTGTACTATTTAGAAAGTTATAAAGAATAATTTCAATGAAAGAACCTCAACATAGGGAGGGAATATATAAGAGACCCATATCTCTATGTGTATGATCTTCAGCAAACCACTGAACCTTTCAGGACCTATTGGGGTTTGGATTCAATGATCATTAAGGTCCTTTCAAAAGAGTTAGTTAAAAATAAATACAACATATCATCTTTGTCCAAAAGTATCATATGATATTTTTGAGGAGGGAGCATGACCAAAAATAAAAAAAAAGAGTCATATAAGCACATCCCAACCACAGTGGCCTTCTTCTTTTATTACCTTGAACTTACCCTACTTCTCGACTCTCACCATGGGACTGTCCACATGCAATTTCCATGCCTGCAATGCTCTTCTCAGGCTTTACCCCTCAGCCTAATGAATAACTATTCAAACTTCAGACTTCAGCTTAATAATCACTTCAAGAAGCATTCCTTGTACCCCTCTCTGGCCAGTTTTATTAGTCTATGTCATCCTTTTGTCATCTACTTTTTAGAGGCATGTTCTGTTACTTCAGAGCAGGCATACATTGTTTCCCTGATGAGTACTTGTCTGCTTGATTTAAGTGTGACCTCTATAAAGACATGTGTCTGTTTGAGACAATTATTGTGTTCCCAGAAACAGTATGTACTGATTTACAGATACTCAGCAAGTAAATATTGAAGGAAGAAAGGAAGGAAACAAGTGAGTGAGGGAAAGAGAGGGAGAAGGAGAATGAGAAAGTGAAGGATAGAGAAAGAAGACTAGAAAGAAGAAGAGAATGAGGGAAAGGAAGAAAAGAGGATAAAGGGGGAGGAAGAAAAAAGAAGGGAGAAAGGGAAGGAAGGGAGGAAGAGGTAATTTAACAGACACTATTACAGGAATACAAAGAAAGGAAGATTGCTTTGAGCTGAAATTTCAATAAAGTCTTTGTGGAGATCATATATGAGTTGGACCTTGAAAGAAAAAAAATCATATCTGAGTAGAATGAGGAATGGAAAAAGAGTATGTGGGAGATATTCCAGAAAAGGGCAAAAAAAAGGTATAAGCAGAAAAGGAAAGTTTCAGAACAAAGTAAGTATACCAGTCTGTTTAGAGAGAGTTAATTTATGATGAATACTAACCAAACCTTGAATTTACCCTCAAGTTGAATATTAAAGCCGTATCATTTGAGCTTTGCATGCCAGGATAAGGAGGTAGGCCAAAGACTAGAAGCCTGTATTTTTGTGATAAAGAATGACATAGGTGTGGAAGAGGAAAATTTTTGTCTTCTACATTACCTAAATCACAATGGTTTACAGAATAATTTAATTGTGGCTCCCTCACTTTCTTTCCACTTCAGTGGATTGTTTCTATCAGTGTATGAAAGCCACATCAGACTTAAACTCAGAAATTACCCTCTTTATCACTGTTTTCTTCCCCTGAAAACACACAGGGATGGGTGGGAGTCCTTTCTTTGTGCCTTTTCCCAACATGGAAAACTTGTAGCATTAAAGTATTCCTTTTAGTTTTCAGGCCTGCTGTGAATGAAGATGGTATCATGTTCAATTTTAAGAATAAGATTCAGAAACAAGGCTCTGAATTCTACACAACCACATATAGTAAGAGACAGAGATTTATAAAAAGACGGTTTTAGCATCTCTCTTGCCCAATAATACTCAGATCACTATACTGAAGACCAGACAAAGTAATTAAAAATATAACAGAAACATATTGGCAGAAGTCAATCCTCCACCATAGTCTCTACATTTGGAAATTAATTCATACTGTAGTATATATTTTAGTGCCAAAGATTTGTGGGATCTTAGGTACTCAGGTAAATTTGATATGGGTTGCCAAAAGTAACACAATTGACCTCTTGGAAGGACCCACACATTCTTTGAGGTACTGAATGGAATAATATGGATACTGTGATACAGAAGAAAGACCAGGACCTTGGAGTCAAACTAGCTGTAAGAATTGTGGTCATGTATTCAACTTAGTTTCAGCTGAAATTTAGGCTGTTTCTTTGTCTCTAAAAGAGGGCTATTACTTCATGAGTTGTTAGAAGAATTAATAAAAGAATATATGTAAAATGTCCACTACAGATTCTAGCATTTAATAAATATTAATGTTCTCTTCCTTACCATAGTAAAATAGAAAGCAAGTTTTCACTTACTTGGAAGTTGATACACTATTCCTTTCATAACATTTATTTATTCAATTAATCAAATAAAAGAATACTTTTAACAAACATTTATTGAACATCAGTTATGTGCTAGGCACCATTCTAGGTATTAGCTAAATATCCACTTCATGCTTAGAGCTATTGTCTATGAGAATACAATAAAATTATCAATAAAGACCTCCTCCCTAGTTTATATATTTCAAACAATTCAGTCACAGCTTGATTATTAAATTAACCAAGTCATCTAGCCCAGTCTTTGTCTGTCTGTAATTCCCCAATGCCAGTAAATAAAGAATTGTCTTGTTTGGAATTTCCTTTAAAACTTTTTCTTTGGTCTGAAAACACCAAAATTATTATCAATACACTAAAGCTCTCTTTGCAGTATTTTACAAACCTCAAACAGCTGTGACTTTTGTTAAAAGCTTTATTCTTTCCATTAATATTTGTACCTGATTAAACTTAAATACAGGTGCACATGGTTTGGAATCACACACTTATATTTTGCATGCAGATTAGTGGCATGGGAATTTGCATGAATTTGTTGTGCACTGCTGCAAAAATGAATACTCAAGCAACTTTTATTTTTATCTAATCAAATCACTGCTTAATGAAAAGTGACTGACTGCTTTCAGAGGTGCACTGATCTATACTCTAGGGATGAGAGCATTTACAATTCAGTGGAGACTCCCTGTAAGCATTGGACTCCAGTTCTGCTAAAGTACTGGTGAAAATTCAGCCCTTTAAAACTAATCTGATATACCATACTCATGGGGAGAGAGTTAGATATGGATTTTTAAAATCTCTTTACAGAATCAAACATTTAAAAGAAAGTCATGGGGGGGGGGTATCTGTAGCAGCAGCATCAACAGTCACAGTTAAAAGCATACTTGTAACCCACAGGGAGGCTTAACACTCATACTGTCTCCCAAAGCAGATCAGCTTTTGTAAAACAGAATGAGACTAGAAGGAAGAGAAATCCAGCTGTTTCTATATGACTTTCTGGGGGAGAGAGGAGTTATGATCACTCTATGCTTCTATATGAACTTTTCATCTTTGTCCCATCACAAGTGATAAGAAACCACAAATAAAAACAACACCACTCTGCTATATATACATATGTAGCTTTGTATTTTTAAAATTGATTCCATATATATCATCTTGTTTACTTATATATAATTGATGACTTGCCTACATCCAGAGAGACTTTGAAATTAATTATAATGTTTAAATCTGGATAAAGAAGTGCAAAGTAAAGTTCTGAAAGGCAGAGAAAGAGATTCGAAAAAGAAAGAGACTTTCATATTATTTATTGGTTTTAACAGCACAGAGTAGTGCTCAATATTATGAATGAATAAATTGTGCTATGAAGTGCCTGGCACACATATTAGGCTCTCAGTAAATATTCATTGAGTGAATAAGTAACTAAACAAATAGGTAAACAGACTATGCTGTTTAGTCTCAAAACTAGTCTTAGAATAGTAGAGCTGCAGTTGAAAACACACAAAAAGATAAGTTATTTGATGAAGGTCACAAAGGAGAATTAATCTTCTTTGAAAAGCCTGTCAGCCCTCTCTCTTTGGCCAAATCATTCCAAGAGAATTTTGCATAAATAGGGGCACCTGGGTGGCTCAGTGGGTTAAGCACTGAATCTTGGTTTCTGCCTAGGTGATCATCTCATGATTTGTGAGACTGAGGCCTGAATAAGTCAGGCTCCATGCTGGGGATTCTCTTTCCTTCTCTCTTTTTCTCTGCCCCTCCCCCACTCATTTTCTCGCTTTTCTCTCTCTCTCTCTCTTGCTCTTTCTCAAAATAAATAAACACTTAAAAAATAAATTTGCATAAATAAATACATATTTATAAAGTTTGAGACCATTCCTTTGATTTCCTGATATTGAAAAAGTAATCTAAGGAAAATATTTTTTTAATTATTTAAATGCATTCAAAACCAGTAGTAGTTCATAACATTCTTCCCTCCCAAAGTGGGAATCATTCTTAGTACTATTTCTCCCCAAAATGATCAAGACTGCTTAATTCCTTTGTCCACATTTACCAATGTCTCACCGTCCCCTTTCTCTTTTTTTTCAATATATGAAATTTATTATCAAATTGGTTTCCATACAACACCCAGTGCTCATCCCAAAAGGTGCCCTCCTCAATACCCATCACCCACCCTCTCCTCCCTCCCACCCCCCATCAACCCTCAGTTTGTTCTCAGTTTTTAACAGTCTCTTATACTTTGGCTCTCTCCCACTCTAACCTCTTTTTTTTTTCCTTCCCCTCCCCCATGGGTTTCTGTTAAGTTTCTCAGGATCCACATAAGAGTGAAACCATATGGTATCTGTCTTTCTCTGTATGGCTTATTTCACTTAGCATCACACTCTCCAGTTCCATCCACGTTGCTACAAAGGGCCATATTTCATTCTTTTTCATTGCCACATGGTACTCCATTGTGTATATAAACCACAATTTCTTTATCCATTCATCAGTTGATGGACATTTAGGCTCTTTCCATATTTTGGCTATTGTTGAGAGTGCTGCTATAAACATTGGGGTACAAGTGCTCCTATGCATCAATACTCCTGTATCCCTTGGGTAAATTCCTAGCAGTGCTACTGCTGGGTCATTGGGTAGGTCTATTTTTAATTTTTTGAGGAACCTCCACACTGTTTTCCAGAGCGGCTGCACCAGTTTGCATTCCCACCAAAAGTGCAAGAGGGTTCCCGTTTCTCCACATCCTCGCCAGCATCTATAGTCTCCTGATTTGTTCATTTTGGCCACTCTGATTGGCGTGAGGTGATATCTGAGTGTGCTTTTGATTTGTATTTCCCTGATGAGGAGCGACGTTGAGCATCTTTTCATGTGCCTGTTGGCCATCTGGATGTCTTCTTCAGAGAAGTGTCTATTCATGTTTTCTGCCCATTTCTTCACTGGATTATTTGTTTTTCGGGCGTGGAGTTTGGTGAGCTTTTTATAGATTTTGGATACTAGCCCTTTGTCCAATATGTCATTTGCAAATAACTTTTCCCATTCCATTGGTTGCCTTTTAGTTTTGTTGGTTGTTTCCTTTGCTGTGCAGAAGCTTTTTATCTTCATAAGGTCCCAGTAATTCATTTTTGCTTTTAATTCCCTTGCCTTTGGGGATGTGTCAAGTAAGAAATTGCTACGGCTGAGGTCAGAGAGGTCTTTTCCTGCTTTCTCCTCTAGGGTTTTGATGGTTTCCTGTCTCACATTCAGGTCCTTTATCCATTTTGAGTTTATTTTTGTGAATGGTGTAAGAAAATGGTCTAGTTTCAACCTTCTGCATGTTGTCCAGTTCTCCCAGCACCATTTGTTAAAGAGACTGTCTTTTTTCCATTTCTCCTGACCTCATCTCCACCTTAGCCACTGATCCCTTTGTGTAGAGTGAACACATTCATTTAGTATCCCACATTCTGGTTCTCAACATAGAGCATCCCCCAGCTGAAGAATATTCACTTGCCCTATGATTAAGTTAGCTTATTTGCCTGAAAGAAGGTATTAATGAGGCCAAAGCTGTTCATTTGCTTTTTGCATAGGTTTGGATTCCTTTGCTAAGTTCTCCAATCTGGATCTATGTCTGTGAATGTCTGTTATCAGCCATCTTAAAAATTTGTGCTCTGGGTCTAAGGAGACAGCAGACAAGAGGGTGCGACTGGTTCAGCACAATTTCACCACTGGGAAAAGAACACACTTTCTACCAAAAGGAAGACTATAAACTTATCTGCATATGAAAGAATTTGCATACTCTGTTTGCACAACATTTTCTTTTGCCCACTATTTTCAAGACCAATGAAGCAAACAGCAGGATCCTTTTGTGCCTCAGGCTAAAGGAAAGCTCAGAGGCTGTTAAGTTTCCAGCAGGCACAGGAAAGTAGCAGACCATAAGAACTCTCTTGCAATCCTAAAATTTTATGCTGTGTGATCAGAGAGCATGTGAAGTTTGTTTGAATTAATGGTATTTTTTAAATATTTAAAATGGTAATTATTACTATATAAGCCAAAGTGTTTACTTCCCCACCATTGTTCTACTGTGGTTTTCAATCAGAGGGAGGTAAACTATGAGCTCAAAAAGTGTTCCTTAAAAGTCTCTCTAAACCAATTTCAATTACCTTTGAGAATAGTAAAATGTTTTGTAAAAAAAGATTTTGAAACCAAAACCATAAGAGGCAAAAAAAAAAAAAATACTGAAACAACCAAGTGGCTTCAAAGAGGGAACATAAGAGCACTAATAACTGTGAAAAAATGTATTACTATATCTTTAAGAACATCGATAAAAGGCACCCAAAATAAACAGAACCTCTCAAACTGAGAGTAAATACACACACACACAACTCATTGCATTTCAAGGTCAATTAAATCCTCTAATGAAGCATGTCAGCTACTGTTCAACCTTTAAAGGTGGTCTCAAGTAGAAATCTAAGCAGAAAGTAGTTTCTGTATATTTCTATGAAACCTGTAAGCAGAAAAACAGGCCTCATTTAAACTTATATATTCCAAGCAGGTCAAATTCGTTCAGAGTAGACATTTAGAATTGGCACTGACATGTGTTAAACTGAAGCCACATTTATTTTTTTTTAGAAATTCAACTATGACTTCCACATACCTTACTTGCCTTTAAAATCTAAAAGTGGATCTTCCCTTCTTTCAGGGATACTCCATTGTCAAGGGCCAAAGGTCTTCCTTAGAGATTAGAAAGAGTTAAGTAAGCATCAATAGTTTGGGGTTAAAATGTCAGCTGCACTTTCTGAAGTAGTGAGCAGTTAACCTGAATACATGCCACTGGAATGTTTAGAATAAACCAAAATCTCAAAGCACAAATGGCTTGGTATTACAACATGAGTGCTTTCTGACTTGACTTGTAGACTTGAAACTGGCTAGATACTATGTTGCTCATTTTCTCCATATTTTTAGACACTGAGTGACTTCTATGAGCTAGCTTAGCATTACTTTGAAATTCCAAATAAATAAATTAAAAAAAAAAGATCCTCACCCTTGAGGCATTTACAATTGGCCAAAGAAATATAATTAAGTTGCATGTGTACAAATACACTCAACATTTAGTGAAGTGAAAAGACTAAGAGGCCTCACTCACTCTTTCTTTCCTGTAGGCCATCAAAACCTCCCACAGTTATTTACTCCAAAATATATCCCAAATGTAAGGTCATTGACAGCCCAGAGGAAATACCAGCAAGTATTACCAAATGTTTATAAAGCAAGAAAAATGTTTGCTTTTTTTTAAGAGTTGACCCTTCTTTTGTCTCATTGAATAAAATGAACACAAGTCATCACTGCCAAGATGATGCTGGCAATAACTAGATTTTGTGGTTATTAGGCTCAGGAGTGTTGCTTCAGTTTTTAATCACACAAAGTTGTCATTAAATTGCTTGGTCTCTTCATCCACCTGGAATATTATTACCCCATGCCTATAATTTAGTTCAGAGATCTGTATTTAGTGGTAGAGAGAATGGAAAACCTCTGGACATAATGAAAAAATTACCTCTTATTGTTTTTTACCAATTGACTCAGTAGATCAAAATAGCTGTGCAGTGAATTACAGGTTTAAAGTAATCTTACTATTTATCTGTCATAATATTTCATCATAAAAATGATTTTTCTGACACTGAATTTCAAAATTGATCATCCTAATTGTGGTACTTAAAGGTTACTCTCATAGCTGAATAATTTAGACATCAGTCCATGGATGTTAAGTCATTTTACTGATTTCCAGTACTGAAATGAAACAACAACAACAAAACAAGAAATTCACCTCAATTTTGTTTCTTTGCCTCCTGGTTGACCTCTCATTTAAGTTGATTGCCATCAAAATATTTATAATGCCATCAAAACATTTATAAATATTACAAATAAAAATTTATATATATCATTGCATGTGAAGGTGGAGGCTAGAGAAAGTGGGTCCACTTTGTATCCTGCTAAATATACTTTTTAAAAATAAAATAGTTCAATTTAGATAGCTAAAGGAAGTAGTTTTTTATTTAAAAATGAAGAGATCATTAATCCAAATGCAAATATTTATCATCTTGTGCAATAAATGTGTTCCAGAAAATTTGAGTCTAAAATGAATTTTTGTAAATTGAATCATTTCTACATTGGTTTATCAGTATTAGAGATTATTTGCTTCCATTTCTGGACTTTGGTTGGCAGTAATTTATAGCAATTTAGACTATTTTTCTCATCCTGTCCATTTTCTGTCAATTATAGATTTATAAACAGATATTTAAGTGTGTCAAGGGAACTCCAATTTTATTTATTTATTTATTTATTTATTTATTTATTTATTACTTATCAATAACTACTTTATTATTTTTAATATAATTTATTGTCAAATTGGCTTCCATACAACACTCAGTGAAGAGAACTCCAATTTAAAGAAATTCCATGGATATTATTTCTAACAAAGTGAAGAAGACTTTAGTAATGTGATGATTACTTGCATCACAAGTAATCTATTTGGTAAACTTGGGTTTTATTATAATGGCTTTCTTAAAGAAAGCTACCCCACTTGAAGGATAGCTGCATGTGAGATGTGTATAAGCACCCTTTCCATGCAGTGAAATCTACCTTGGGATACATTAGTATCAAAGTAGGAGATGAGATCTTTTCATGCAGGCCTGATTTCTAAAGAGTTATGCACAAGGGCACTCAACTGGACACTGCCATTTAATAAGCCGAGTCACCACTGCAGATGTCTACATTAACACAAGGTTTGAAAGAAAAGCAGATGGCTAGAAAACCCTTACTGAGATTCTGTAACAATCTCCAAAGCTAGAATAGCAAGTAGCTTTTATGTATTAATGATGTTCACCATATGGTAAAGCATGATTGAATATTTTATTAAAAAATCAAATTATTATAGTTAGATTGAATAAAGCCAAGACCAATTAAAAGTAGAGTTCAGATTCCCTGATAAATAATCAACTAGATATGGTTGATATAGTAACTCTAACCTAAGCTGTAAAAAGAAAAAAAGGGGAAAAGGAGAAAAAGTAGGTAGAATAAATGGATATTCATAATATCAAAACCTTTAATTTCTAAAATATGAATCCCAATTTCATTAAAGTTCAGGTTATTGCTTTGAAAACATACTTACTGGAGATAAATCTGACACATTTCTAGGCAGATCAAACATAATGTAAAATGGACACTACTGTAACAGATAGTACTTCTCTGATCTAATGTTTGAGATACCATAAAAGTTGAAAACTCATAATACAACTCCAGTGGATATTTCCCGTGAAGTAAGCAATGACTTGAAACCAGACTCCCCAGATCCTGGCCCCAAAATCAAATAAATTGTCTACCCAATGACATCTCTACCTGACAAGTGACTGAACCACTCAAATCACAGGTTGATAATAACCTATGAGCATATACCAGGACTCTGCGAAGAGGATGTTTATGTCACTGTTGAAGGCAATAATAGATAAGCAATAGAAAACATAAGTAGTGACTTGCCTTATTGATCAAGAAAGGAGAAAATATAGGTGCCCAGAACAGATTGTTTACAATCTGCTGCCTGCTGTTAGTTTTTAGTAAAATAGTACTTTTACCCACTTCCTAAGACTCTTCTATCAAATAGATGAAACAGGAATGTACAATGTTCCTCACTACCTCATCCAGCCATGCTTCACTATTAGCCCTGACAGGATACAAGGTATATTGCATTATTTGACCTAAGTAGATATATAATGCTCTAAAACAACAAACAGGTAGGCTTTTGCCTGAAAAAAAATCAAAATTTACAAGATGAAAAAAAAAAATAGAAGTGTATTATCATGACAAAATAATTAAACATTTATTCAGTTTCTGGTTATTTATGGATCATAGGGAGTAGAACAACAGACACATAAGTTATTGGAAGAAGTGTTGTAGTTTAAATTCTGGTGCACAGAACAAAATTTCACACAATTCTTTCTCTCTAGCCTTTCTCTCCCAGAAACAGGAATACCCTGTCCATGTATCAACTCTCTCCTCTGCATAAAAGTTCATCTGTATTGTCATTGGGAACTATCCCTATGGCCAAGAGCTCCTTTGAGTAGAAGATCTATCAACATGTCTAAAAATGAGATCACTGGTTCTTAAACTTTAGAATCATATGCGGAGGTTTTTAAAATCTGATGCCCAGGTCACACCCCATACCCAATTGAATCAAAATCTCTGTGGATGGGCCTCAGGCACCAATTTTTTTAAGTTAATTTATTTTGAGAGAGGGAGAGCATGAGTGGGGGAGGGACAAAGAGAGGGAGAGACAGAATCCCAAGCAGGCTCTACACCATCAGCACAAAGCCTGATGTGGGGCTCAAACCTACAAACTGTGAGATCATGACCTGATGATCATGAGCTGATATCAAGAGTCAGAGGCTTAACTGACTGAACTACCCAGGCAACCTGGCACCAGTATTTTTTTAAACTATCTAGATGATTATAGTGTGAGGCGAAGTTTGAGAACCATTGTGTTAGATTGTAGGAAAGTAGAGTCTAGTTTTAAAAGAAAATAATTAAAATCCACATTTTCATTTTAGAAACACTCTCCATGTAAATCAAAGAAACAAAAAGAGCCAGGATTTCCTAGGGATTTTCAACGAGATGTTTCTACCCTTAACACCTGTTAATGCCAACTGCTGCTACTAAGGTCAACAAACCAAAAGGTCTGCCTCCTGAGGATATATGCTTCGCAGAAGCTTGGCTTCTGTGTAGCCTGGCTTGGTGCTACATAAATAGTGCTACATCAGAAGCAAATGTAACATCTTCATTTGGTCCTCCTCCCTAAACATGCTCCCTCCTGGTGGCCCATTTTAAAATGTAATGGCCAAAAGCCTCCACATAACTGTCAGTTTCAGAAGAATGGTATGTTACTCTTGATGTTAAACCCAGGTTCCTAATTCCTCTTAAATTAATCTATTTATACCATGCTCATCCACGTAGCTACATTGCTTTCTATTCACTCCTTTTTATCCATTCACCTACTCGTACTTTTCTTTTTGAGATCAATTCTGCAAAAATTCTGAACTAGCATGATTATATCTTAGTTTATGCATTTTGTCCCAGCATTATAGTTTTTTCAATATTTTCTTATAAAATATTTTAAAGATACAGAAAAGTTGAAGTAATTTAACAGTGATCATCACCTAAAGACTTCCATTAACATTTCACTTTATTACATATTTATTTATGTATCCTTGTTTATTATATATTCTTCTCCCTCTCCCTATCTAACAGATCATCCCATTTCGGGAGCATATTTCCAAGGAAGCCCAGCATAATTAATAGCACCTTTTTTTATTTTCAAAAGTTCCTGATTTAGACAATAAAGTATACAGTGACCCCATTCTGAAGCAAATATTGTGTGTGTATAAGATGCGGCTGTTCAACTAGAGTAGTGCTATGCACCGTGGAAACATCAAGACAAATATATGACTGAGTTTCAATAATAAATTTAGTCTATTTGAATGAAATAACTTAAGAAATAAGAATACAGTAACTGAATATTGATGGATATTTTACTGTTAAAGAAAACTAGAGGATCAGAGCAAGGAGAATTCAGTGTGTAAAGGAATAACCAGATGGTGCTCTCTGGGTAGGTCAGGCTTGTGCTGAGCCTTGAAGGATGGGTAGAACTTGTAATATTAGGAAGTGAGAGAGCATTTGGAGTGGGATGGGAGAACAACATGAGCAATGATAGTGGTAAAAGAACAAGAAGAAGAATAGCAAGACCAAGCCAAAAGATTCATGAACTCACAAACTTTGATATTCAGGAATAAGAAACTTCTCACTCTTACTTGTGAGAGTCAATAGTCATCTATCTCACTGGCTAAAAGGCCAAATGACTGACAGGTCTTGAATGTCTACCCTGCTAGGCACTATAAGCACAATATCATGTACAATAACTATCATCTATCCATCCCTTCTAACATAACTTTAGCCTTCAGATGGCCCATGTTTTTATGCTGGAAGAAATGCTAAGAAAGAATCAGTCCTCATGCCAAAACAATATATTAATAAGCTATAATGATTCTTGATTATTTAAATCAGAGTTTGCCTTCCTCCTTTTTTTCCTGATTTATTGGAAGCTAATCAATTAGGCTGTGAATTGTACCAGGCAGAACCTATATGCATGAATAACTTCTTATTTCAGCACTATCAAAATCAATAGTCATTGGATTTGCTACAAAGCAGAACCTCTGCATTCCAATTTACAATATATTTTGCCACACCTCAAAAAAATCCTGTGTATATATATTGCTTGCTTCAGTCTCTTCTTATTCCATTATTAAACTGATCTTTTGCTAGAATATAAGGATCATCTTTTTGCTGTGGCTCAACATCCCTTGTTCAAAGCAGATTAAGACATTTACCCTGGCTTCACATGCCCTTGAGCCCATTTGAACTGTGATTGGCTTTTGCCCAAATGAGAAGTAAATGAAATAGTTCTGAATGAAGTAAACATGTACTTAAAGCTCCCCTTGTTGCTCTTTTGAGTACTTCTATGATTTCTTCTATGCCTGAGCCACCATATCTTGTGCATTGCCTGAAACTTGCATGCCTAGATACATTGACTCAAACCTTTGCATGGACCTCTGGGTTGAGCCAATTCCTTAATTCTGCTATTTCTTACATGTTGTCCTGCCTCAATCACTGATCACCACCCACTCCTTTTGCATGCCACAAAATTAATACCCTATGTCTATAGTGACATATTATTCAGACTAAGATTGCTAACATCACAATCACCACCACCAGCAGCATGATTATTATACTACTCTTCAAGAAGCTTTAGATTCTCAGCAAAAATTTGGGCAGATCATGAACTTACTTGCTTGTTTTTGAGCAGAGGTTGAACTATCTTAGAAAGCAAAGGACCTTTTTATTGCCTTAGGAAGCTACCTTTGCTTTTGGTGTTTTAGTGTTCTTATTAGATAGAGAACAGCACTAGAATACTCAGACAGAGGCCTGGGATTGTATAATAATTTCATGGTAGATAAACTGTTTTGGTATTATATTGTTAAAATAAACAGTAAAACCTTGGTTTGTGGGCACAATTCATGCCACAAACATACTTACAGTCCAAACCACTTGTATATCAAAGCGAAATTCAAGAACCATCAGCTAAGTTGTGATGTGATGTTCGGCATCACATACCACTCATATTGCAAGATATCGCTCATTTATCAAGTAAAAATTTATGAGAAATATTTGCTTATATTGAGTTACACTTGCAGAGCAAGTTACTCACAATCCAAGGTTTTACTATACTTGATGATTGACCAAAGACTGAAAGGCACAGAAGAGAAAAGAAGTTCTAGGAATAACTGATGATAAGAGCGACTGACTTCTAGTTGTTTTAAACAGTGAAATAAAATTTGAAATGGATATTTCAATCCATCAGAAAGGTTTAATGAGCACCTATCATATTCCACAAGGAGTAGAAAAGAGGTATGAGACATGAGCACTGCTGTGCCAAAAATCTACATAATCCCTTAAGAGAATACTAACACAAGTGCAATAAGAGCTGATAATAGAAAAAGCCATAATTATAAACCTGTAATCATAATTATAAGTTCTGTAGTTCAGAGATTATTGAGGGCTAATCTAGTCAAGGATGACTTCATTGGCCAGTGACACTTGGATTGGTCTTGCAGAATTTATATTAGTGTAGAAGAGAGGATAGGCATTCCATCTAAGGAAAACAAGGCAAGAAAAATTTCAGTGTGCATCTAAGATGATGAGGAAGCTAGCATAACTACAGCAAATGGTGAAAAATAGGAAACAGGGGCAACTGAGCATGTAGTAGGGTAGGATACAATATGAAGTGTATTGGACAAGAAGCTAAGGAAGTTTAACTTATTACAGGGGAAACAAATCACTGAAGATGAGGATGTGACCTAGACACAATGAATGCACTATTTGAGAAAGATGTCACAGTTGCCAGTTATGCAAAGTCCTACCCTGAAGAACATATTCACGCCCACTGACTCCAATGATGTTTAAAATCAGAGACATGTAAAAGTGTCATTTAAGGCACAAGACATCAGTAAATGAAAAGAAGCGGCTATAAACCATGCTAGCTGCAAGAAGATGTGTACTCCATATTTATGCAGAAGACAGAGAAGAAAGAATGAATCAATCAAGGGTAATGAAGCACAACATGCTTGGCATTAAATGGAAAGAAAGGAGTAGTGTTAAGGGGTGGGGAGTAAATTATTGAAATCTGGGTAGAAGGAGGAAGTAGGTTATATAATAGGGTTTTCACCTTAACTCCCTCTAATTGAAACCAGTGCCATTTTACTACAATTGTTACTAAATAATTCAGTTTCAGCCACAAAGGTTAAATTACCTAGTTCATTTATTAATCAAAGATGAAAAATAATAGTTAATTTGTGGGAAAATAAGCAATAGCAGAAATTCAACTACCAAATAGGATAAACTTTGGAGAAAAATTAAAACTTTAAAATAGATTTTGTTAAAAACCCAAACACATAGATACAGAGAACAGATTGATGGGCAGTGGGCAAAATGTGTGAAGGTGGTCAAAAAGTACAAATTTACAATTAGAAAATAAATAAGTCCTGGGGATATAATTTACAGCACGGTAACTATAGTAAATAATATTGAATTATATATTTGAAAGTTGCTACGAGTATATCTTGAAAATTATCACAAAATAATTATAAATATGTGTGGTGATAGATGTTAACTAGACTTATTGTGGTGACCATTTTGTAATATAAACAGATATCAAATCATTACGTTATACACCTGAAATAATATATCAATGTGTTAATGATATCTCAAAAAAATAAATAAAATAGATTTTGTTTAATAAATAGCGTAAGACACTGAAACAGAGGTTATTATCATGAATTGTTTTATTTATCTAGTTGGTCCAGAATTGAGCATTTCATCCCATTAATCCAACATTATAAGGAGAGAAAGAAATGCTATACTATAGTAAAATGTTTCCCTAATGTCCAAAAGAGTAGAATTGATAACTTCAATAAACTTAATTATCACATAACTTCAATAAAATACTAACAAACTGAATCAAGCAACATATAAAAAGAATTATATACCATGAACACATGGGATTTATTCCACAGATGCAAGGTTGGTTTAACATCTGAAAATCAATTATTTTAGTACATCATATTAAAGCTTCTGCACAGAGAAAGAAACAATCAACAAAACTAAAAGGTAGCCTAAGGAATGGGAGAAGATATTTGAAATGGCATCTCTAATAAAGGGTTAGTATCCAAAATCTATAAATAATTTATCAAACTCAAGACCCAAAAACAAAGAACCCAGTTAAGATATGGGCAGAAGAGTGACACCTGGGTGGCTCAGTCAGTTATGCATGCAACTCTTGATCTCACCTCAGATCATGATCTCACGGTTTCATAGGTTTGAGCCCTGCATAGGGCTCTGCGCTGACAGCGCGGAGTCTGCTTGAGATTCTCTCTCTCCCTGTCTCTGTCCCTCCCCCACTCATGCTCACTCTCTCTCTCAAAATAAATAAACATTAAAAATTTTTTTTAAAAAGAAATGGGCAGAAGACATGAATAGACACTTTTCCAAAAAAGACAACCAGATGGCTAAGAGACGCATGAAAAGATGCTCAACATCACTCATCATCAGGGAAATACAAATCAAAACCACAATGAGATACCACCTCACACCTGTCAGAATGGCTAAAATTAACAACACAAGAAACAACAGGTATTGGCAATGATGAGGAGAAAGGGGAACCCTCTTGCACTGTTGGTGGGAATGAAAACTGGTGTGGCCACTCTGGAAAACAGTATCGAGGATCCTCAAAGAACTAAAACTAGAACGACACTACCACCCAGAAATTACACTATTAGATATTTACTCAAAAGATACAAAAATGCATATTCAAAGGGGTACATGCACCCTAATGTTTATAGCAGCATTATCAACAATAGCCAAACTATGAAGAGAGCCCAAATGTCCATTGACTGATGAATGGATAAAGAAGATGTGGTTGGGAATGCAAGCTGGTGCAGCCACTCTGGAAACCAGTATTAAGGTTCCTCAAAAAACTGATAGAACTACCCTACAACCCAGCAATTGCACTACTAGGCATTTATCCACGGGATACATGTGTGCTGTTTCGAAAGGACACATGCACCCCCATGTTTATAGCAGCACTATCAACAATAGCCAAAGTATGGAAAGAGCCCAAATGTACATCAATGGATAAATGGATAAAGAAAATGTGGTGTATATATATATATATATATATATATATATATATACATACAATGGAGCAATCAAAAAGAATGAAATCTTGCCATTTGCAACTATGTGGGTGGAACTGGAGGGTATTATGCTAAGTGAAATTAGTCAGTCAGAGAAAGACAAAAATCATATGACTTCACTCATATGAGGGCTTTAAGAGACAAAACAGATGAACATAAGGGAAGGGAAACAAAAATGATAATATAAAAACGGGGAGGGGGACAAAACAGAAGAGCCTCATAAATATGGAGAACAAACTGAGGGTTACTGGAGGTGTTGTGGGAGGGGGGATGGGATAAATGGGTAAGGAGCATTAAGGAATCTACTCCTGAAATCATTGTTGCACTATATGCTAACTAATTTGGATGTAAATTTTAAAAAATTAAAATTAAAATTAAAAAAAAGAGGATGTGGTAAAAATATACAATGGAATGTTACCCATCAATGACATGGATGGAGCTAGAATATATTATGCTAAGGAAGATAAATCAAACTGAGAAAGACAAATACCATATTATTTCACTCATATGTGGAATTTAAGAAATAAAACAGATGAACCTATGGGAAAGGGGTGGGGAAGAGGAGAGAGGGAAACAAACCATAAGAGACTCTCAATGATAGGGAACTAATTGAGGGTTGATGGAGGAAGGTAGATGGGCTAGATGTGTGGTATTAAGGAGTATTAAGGAGGGCACTTGTGATGAGCACTGGGTGTTGTATGTAAGTAATGAATCACTGAATTCTACTCCTGAAATCATTGCTCTGTATGTTAAGTAAAATTAACACAAAAACAAAAATCACTGGATCATCTCAATATACTTAGAAAAAGTATCTAACAAAATCTAACATCCCTTTATTATTAAAAAACCTCAAACAAGCAAAAAATAGAATTAAACTTCTTCAATCTGGTAGAGGGCATCTATGAAAAACCTAAGGCTAATATCATACTTGATGGTAAAATACTGGATGCTTTCTCACTAAGATCAGGAGCAAGGCAAACATTTCTGTTCTACCACTCCAATATTGCACTGGAGATTCTAGCCAAAGCAATGAAACAAGAAAAAGTAGGGGCACCTGGGGGGCTCAGTTGCTTAAGTGTCCACTCTTGACCTCTTCCCAGGTCTTGATCTCAGGGTTGTGAGTTCAGGCCCACATTGGGCTCTGCACTGGGTGTGAAGCCTACTTTTAAAAAAATGCAAGAAAAAAAAGATATTCAGATTGGAAAGGAAGAAGTAAAATTCTCTCTAGTCACAGATGACATTGTATACAGAAAACACTAAATAATCCACTAAGGAACTATTATTACTAATGAATGAGTTCAAGAAGGGTGCAGGATACATGATTAATACACAAAAATTAACTGTATTTCTATACAATAGCAATGAACAATCCAAAAAATAAAATTAAAAAACAATTCCGTTCCCAGCAGCATCAAAAAGAATAAAATACTTCGTAAAAGATTTAACAGAAGTAGTGTAAAACTTATACACTGCAAACTACAAAACATTACTGAAAGAAATTGAAGAAGATCTAAATGAATGGGAAAACATCCTATATTCATGGAAGACAACTTTGTTAAGATAGCAATACTCCCCAAACTGATCTACAGATTAAGTGCAATCCCTATCAGAATCCCTACTGGCTTCTTTGTAGAAATTGACAAGTTTATTCTAAAACTCATATAGAATAGCAAGGGACCCAGAACAGCCAAAATCATCTTGGAAGAAAAAGAATAAATTAGGAGGACTTACACTTAGCAAGTTCAAAATTTACTACATGAAAAGGTAATCAAGATAGTGTGGTACACAAGGATAGACATATAGATAAATGGACTAGAACATGGAATCCAGAAACTAATACATATGTACATAGTCAGTTGATTTTTGACAAGGGTGCCAAGATGATTCAACAGGTAGAGAATAGTTTTTTTTTTTTTCAGCAAATGGTATTGGACAACTGGATATCTGCATGAAAAAGAATGAAATTGGACCTTTACCTCATACCATATGTAAAAACTAACTCAAAATGTATAAAAGATCTAAATATATTTGCAAAAACTATAAAGCTCCTGGAAGATAACATAGGGGGAAATCTTCATGATCTTGTATTCGGCAAATATTCTTAGCCATGATACAAAAAGTGTGGGCAAGAAAAGAAAAAAATTGATTAATTGGACTCAATCAAAATGTAAAACTTTTTGTGATTCAAAGGCCAACATCAATAAAGTGAAAAGACAGCCTATAGAATGAAAAAACATTTTTGAAAATCATATATATGATAAGGGACTTATATCTAGCATATATAAATAACTCTTACACGCCAAAAATAAAAGGATAAATAATCTAATTTAAACATGTACAGAGGATTTGAATATATATTTCTCCAAAGAATATATACAAATGATCAATTAAGCATGTTCAAAGATGCTCAACCTCATTAGTCATCAGGTAAATACAAATTAAAACACAGTAAGATGCCACTTCAAATCCATTAGGATGACTAGAATCAAAAAGATAATAACAAATGTTAGTGAGAATGTGAAGAAATTGGAACCCTCACACTGCTAATTGGAATGTAAAATGGTACAGCTGCTTTGGAAAATGCACTGGCAATTCCTCATACAATTAAACATAGAGTTAGTATGACCAATTAATTCCAATACTAGGCATTTACACAAATAAATTGAAAACATATGTCTGCACAGAAACTTGTACACAAATGTTTATAACAGGATTATTTGCAATTGTCAAAAGATAGAAACAACCCAACTGCTCTTTAAAACACAAATGGATTAAATGTGGTATATCCATACAATGGAATATTATTCAATTGGACAAAAAATTGAAGTACTAATACATGCTACAATATAAATGAACATTAAAACATTATGCTAAAAGTAAATAAATAAAACATTATGCTAAGTGAAAGAAGCCATCCACAAAAACCCCAATACTATAGGATTTCATCATATGGAAGTTCAGAATAGGGATATCTATAGTTACAGAACGTAAATCAATGGTTGCTTAGGGCTAGGGGCGGGGGATGAAGAGAGGAGGTAATAGTTAAAGGGTGCAGGTTTCTTTGTAAGGTGATGGAAATATTCTAAAATCAAGTGTGGTGATGGTTACACATATATGCAAATAAACTAAAAACCAACTGAACTGTAGACTTTAAATGAGTGAATTATATGCTATGTAAATTATACTCAAAAAAGAAATTTTTAGCAAAAGGAGACCAAATGAAAAAAAAAATGAGCACCCAAATGACAACCATGTCTATTTTTTCAGAGGAAGAGGGATTGAGGGGAAGGATGCTAATGGTCTATGATAGCATTTTTACCAAAGGGGAAAAGTCTCCCTTGCATTGCCCTAATGTAGAAATTTCAAAATGAATCTTAGTTCCATAAAATATTCATCTTTAAAGGATTTCTGAAAATGGATTGTAGAACAAATTGTGTACTTCAAATTAGAATATAAGAATTGCATTTAATTAAACCCTCAGTCTTCCAGTCAAAGGCAAATAGAAAATCATGTACATTATTGCACCAAGTCACTCTTCTAAAGAGAAACCCACTCTAGGATGCACTTGATACTAATGACATGCTTTAATCCTTCCCGTTAAAAGCAGTGGGTGAGAATAACATATTCTAGTCTTTGGGTAGCCACTGTGTCTGTCTGTAATTTTTCTCTCTGCATTAGGGTATTAGTGGTTCCCTTATTCAGGATAGCTATTGTTTGTAAAATTGCCGAGCAGAGTCTTCTTTAACCTATGCCATCCATGGGTATCAGAGAATGAGATAGTTTCAGTCAGAACAGTCAGATGATAGGTGACATCGGCATCTACTATATCACTTTTCAACAACCTGAGAGGACCAGCAACATTTCCAATCACTCACTTGACTTAAGAATTAATATAGCTCTTTTTTAAAGTTTTTATTTAAATTTCAGTTAGTTAATATATAGTATGTTAGTTTCAGGTGTACAATACAGTGATTCAACAATTCCATACATTACCCTGTGTTCATAGTGACAAGTGTACTCCTTAATCCCCATCACCTATGTCAACCATCTCCCTACCTTCCTCCCCTCTGGTAACCATAAGTTTGTCCTCTCTAGGTAAGAGTCTGTTTCTTGGTTAAAAAACAAAAAAAGAAGCGATCAAGTTCTAACAGAGACATGAGCTGTTAATTAAAAATTACTTTCTTCTTTTTGTTCCATTGAGAGCCACCTTGTATTTTAATTTAATTTTTAATTTTGCCGAATTTCTTTGGCTAAAGCCACCATTCCTTACTTCTCTCTCTGTCCCTAGATGAAAATGTGTGTGCCATACAAGTTCTGTGCTTCTATAATTGAATGGTAAACAAAAGCAATATATTTTTTCCTATTGCTTTGCAAGCTTTAAAATGAAAACAAATGTTTTGTCCCTCTCCCTGTTTTTATATTATTTTTGTTTCCCTTCCCTTATGTTCCTCTGTTTTGTCTCTTAACGTCCTCATATGAGTGAAGTCATATGATATTTGTCTTTCTCTAATTTCACTTAGCATAATACCCTCCAGTTCCATCCACATAGTTGCAAATATGGAGAACAAACAGAGGGTTATTGGAGGGGATGTGGGAGGGGGATGGGCTAAATGGGTAAGGGGCATTAAGGAATCTACTCCTGAAATCATTGTTGCACTATATGCTAACTAATTTGGATGTAAATTTAAAAAAAATAAAATAAAATAAAAATAAAAATGAAAACAAATGTCCTATTTAGGGTAACTGTATAAATTACTAGTGACACCATTAATAATTATGCTAGGGCAAAGGCATGAATTGGAACTGTTCCAGGCCAACTGAGATGTATGATAATCCTTCTAGAATTTCACATGTACTTTTTTATAAAGTATTTTTTTTAATTTTTAATTTTATTTCTTAAATTAACATACAGCTAAATTTACCTTTTTGCTGTGTAGTTATGTAAATTGTAATACATGTATGGCGTAACCAATACCACAATCAGGATACAGAACACCTTCAAAATACCAAAATACTACTTCATGTAATCCCTTTGTAGTCACACTATTCCTCCACTCATAAACCCTGGCAACATCTCTGTTAGTATAGTTTTGTCTTTCTGAGAATGTCATATAAATGAAATCATAAAGTATGCAACCTTTTCAGACTGTCTTCTTTCACTCAGCATGTTGCCTCTGTGATTCATTCAAGTTGATGCATGTATCAAAAGTTTATTTTTTCCTTATTGCTGAGTAATATTCCATTATGTGAATATACCATAGTATATTTTATCCACTCATGTGTTGATGGACATTTAGGTTGTTTCCAATTTGAGTTTATTAGAAAAGAATCCCTCTATACATTTATGTAAAGGTTTGTTGGTAAACATGACTTCTCATTTCTCTGGGGTAAATGCCTAGAAGTGCAATTGCTCAGTTGTTATATATATTTATAAATTTATATATAAATTTATTTATAAATATATAATTCTGAGCATATATATATAAATATATATATATATATATATTTATATATATATGCTCAGAATTATATATTTAGTTTTATTAAAAAAAAACACCAAACTGTTTTCCAGAGTAGCTGAACCATCTTACATTCTCATTGGCAATGTATGCAAGTTTTAGTTACTCTACTTTCTCTTGGTCACTAATATTTTAAAAAGGTATTATTTTAGCCATTCTGGTAGGTTTGCAATGTTATCTCATCGTGGCTTTAATTTGCATTCTCAGAAGTTTTGTGGTAATGTGCTTTGTAGTCTATAGTCAGAAACTTTGAATTATTTTTAGTTCCACAGTGTACCTAAAGATTTAAAAATTTCTATAAAGATATTTTGATACAAATATATTAAAAATGATTATAAAGATAATCATTTATTAACATTTTTGTTTTGTTTTCTTTTAAAATACTTATAATTTTTACTTATTTTTCTTTTCTTATTGCCTGTAACATAGAGGTAATGATAGTGGGCAACATTATTTTGTTCTAAATATTCTTTGGCCAATAACACTTATCTAATTTTAAAATTCCTATTGCATTCCTATTTTTCTAGGAATTTTTAAATCATAAAATAAAGACTATACTTTCAGAGATCATTTCCATAGTTTGTTAAATCATAAAATAATACTGAATTATAATAAATGCTTTTAGAATCTGTTGAAATGGTTATGCGAATATTCTTCTTTAATGTGATCAAAGAGAGGAGGAGGAGGAGGAGGAAAGATGGTAGAGAAATAGGGGGAACCTTGAGCTTTCCTCATCCCTCAAAGACAGCTATATGGAGGTCAGATCACGTGAAACACCCAGGAAATCAATCTGCAGATTGGCAGAAGGATGTCCACAGTTGGAGGGAGACAGCATGGCAGGTGCAAGGCTTACTTCAACAAACAAATCAAAGCATACCTAGTTAAAAGTTCAAACACCCCCAACTGCAAGAAAGGAGAATCTACACAGAGGACTGACCAGTTGGAAAGAGCAGCCTGTCAGCACAGGGTCTGTGTGTACACACACACACACACACACACACACACACACACACACAAATGGACTATTACCTGGCAATCAAAAAGAATGAAATTTTGCCATTTGCAACAACATGGATGGAACAAGAGTGTATTATGCTAAGTGAAATAAGTCAATCAGAGAAAGACAAATATATGATTTCACTCATATGTGGAATTTAAGAAAAAGATGGACATGGGGAAGGGAAGGAAAAATAAAGAGAGGGAGGCAAACCATAAGAGACCCTTAAATATTGAGAACAAAATGAGAGTTGCTGGAGGGGAGGGGGATGGGGGATGGGCTAAATGGGTGATGGGTATTAAGGAAGGCCCTTGTTGGGATGAGCACTGGGTGTTATATGGAAGTAATAAATCACTGGGTTCTACTCATGAAACTAATACTACACTATATGTTAATTAACTTGAATTTAAAGAAAAAGAATACTACTTGGCAATGAGAAAGAATGAAATATGGCCTTTTGTAGCAACATGGATGGAACTGGAGAGTGTTACGCTAAGTGAAATAAGTCATACAGAGAAAGACAGATACCATATGTTTTCACTCTTTTGTGGATCCTGTGAAACTTAACAGAAGACCATGGGGAAGGGAAAGGCGAAAAAGAGTTAGAGAGGGAGGGAGCCAAGCCATAGGAGACTCTTAAAAACTGAGAATAAACTGAAGGTTGATGGGGGGTGGGAGGAAGGGGAAAGTGGGTGATGGGCATTGAAGAGGGCATCTGTTGGGATGAACACTGGGTGTTGTATGGAAACCAATTTGACAATAAATTTCATATTAAAAAATAAAGAAAAAGAATAAAAAGAGTATATATAAAGTGATCTAAGTCATTAACAAATTTTTAAACGTTAAACTATTCTTTATTATTTTCTGATATAAATCCAACTTGGCATGAGGTGGTATCTTGTTAATCAAATTCATTAATGGATTTAATTTGCTGTTATAATATTTATGATTTTTTGCTTTCATGTACATAAGGGAGGCAACCTTATAATTTATCTTACTCAAAGTATATCTACCTAGTTTGGGTGATAAGATTATGCTAGACTCTAAAAATTTGTTGAGGGAAGGCTTCCTTCTTTTCCTTAAAGTTTATTTACCTATTCTAAGAAGGGGGAGAGAGAAAGATAATTCCATGCAGGCTCTGTGCTGTGCTGATGCAGGCTAGATTCCTAGAACCTTGAGATCATTACCTGAACTGATACCAAGATTTGGATGCTTAACTGATTGGGCCACCCTGGTGCTCCTCTTTTGAAAGAGTTTACCTACAATAGGCATTATCTATTCCTTGAAAATTTGGTAAACTGACAAAAAGTCCTATGGACTTAGTGATATTTTTTGTACCATATATATATACACACACACACACACACACACAAATTACAATATTTATAAATTTATAAATTTAATATATATAAATATATATAGTATATATATTTGTATATAAATATAAATTTATAAATAAAAATTTATAAATAAAATAAAAATTTAAAAATATATTTTTTTAATTTTTTAATGTTTATTTATTTTTAAGAGAGAGAGAGAGAGAGAGAGAGAGAGAGAGACAGAGTGCAAGCTCTGGGGAGGGGCAAAGAGAGAGGGAGACACAGAATCCGAAGCAGGCTCCAAGCTCTAAGCTGTCAGAACAGGGCCCGATGTGGGGCTTGAACCCACAAACTGTGAGATCATGACCTGAGCCGAAGTTGGCCCCTTAACCGACTGAGCCACCCAGATGCCCCTGTAGTAAATTTTTGACTATCAATAGAATTTCTTTACACATCATAGGTTTGTACAGGTCATTTATTCCTCCTTGAGACAGTTTTATTTTTGCATGAAATATCCATTTATATAACACTTAGATTTATGCACAAAGTTATTTAGGGTCTTGTTAGTGTGCTTTTAAACTTAGCTATACCAATAATAGTGTCTCCTTTTCCATTCCTAATATTTATCATTTGTCAAATGTCTTTGTAAAATCAATAGTACAGTAAATTTATCTATTTGGTTAGTCTTGTCTACTAATCTTTTCAAGAACCAGGTTTCGGGTCTTGTTGATCCTCTTCTTTTTTGGGGTGTGTCAACTTTGTTATTTGTGTTCTAATTTCTTAATCTTAACACAGTTCATTCATGTTAGTTTTTATTCTTTTCTTACACATTTATATGAAGCTCAAAATTTTCCTCTAAATGTGGCTTTAGGAGCATCTCACAAGTTTTGGTAGATAGTGTCATCATTGTTGCTTGATTCTCAATGATTTATAATTTTCCATATAACATTTTCTTAACTAATGGAATATATTAAGGAGTATTTTTTACTTTTAAAATTCAGAAAGATGTTATTTTTGCCATTTTAAATTGATTTATACTTTCATTGCAGTGTGGTCAGAGAAAGTGATTTTTATATAAACCTTTGGAATTTTTTTGAGATTTTTTTCATACTCTAGTACACAATTTTTAGAAATATTTCATGATTAATTGAAAAGAAAAAGAATTATATCTAATTATTGGACTCAGATTTCTATTTATGTACATTAGCTCAAACTTGTTCTAAAATTGCACTTAGTTTTTCCTGCTTGTTCTATCAAGTATTGATAGGGGTGTGTTATAATCTTCACATATGAATATAAGTACATCAATGTTTCCATGTACTTCTGTCAAATCTTGCTTTATATATTTGAGGCTAGGTTACTTCAAAACCATATCTTCATAGTGAGTTTTGTTCTTTATCATGGAAAGGTGACCCTTCTTACACTAAAAATATTTTTTGCCTTAGTTTTTTTTTTTCTATTATGTTTTGAAGTATAATTGACATACAATGTTATAGAAGTTTCAGGAGTATAACATATTGATGCAACAATACTATACATTACCCAATGCTCACAACAAAAAGTATAGATTAGGGAATAAGTTTTATGTCACCATTGCAGTGATAGTTTTCTTTTAGCTACTGTTTGCTGCAACCATCTTTTTTACCTATTTTCAACTCTTCTGTGTTGTTTTATATTCAGCCCTTGTGTATAGCATATAGTTAATTTAATTTTTTCAGTATGAGCTTCTATGTCCTTAACAGATGACCCTAGGTCTTTCACATTTATTGTACTTACCTGTATACTTGAATTTATTTATATACCATTTTATTTTTTTCTATTTACCATGCTTTTTCTTTGCTTCTTTTACCCCTTATTCATTTATATTGAGTTTATTAAGATTTTACAACTTCCTTTTTTTCCTCCTCTACTTGTTTGGCTATAAACATTCTATTTAAATTATTTTGTTGATTATCCTTAAATTTTTAACATGCATACTTGACTTAAAATCTAAATTTAATCAATATTTCTACTCTTCCTCTCAGGTTATAATACAAGAAACTTATAAAAATATAATTTTGATTATACTTATCATTGTTATTATACACTTATATCTACCACTGTGGTTTTCTTTTAATTTTTTTAATGTTTATTCATTTTTGAGAGACAGAGAGAGACAGAGCATGAGCGGGAAAAGGGCAGAGAGAGAGGGAGACACAGAATCTGAAGTAGGCTCCAGGCTCTGAGCTGTCAGCACAGAACCCGAAATGGGGCTCGAACTCGAGAACTGCGAGATCATGACCTGAACCAGTCAGACGCTTAACCAACTGAGCCACCCAGGAGCCCCTACTACTGTCGCTTTCATGTGTTTTAATCTATTTTATAATTCATATCAGTTTACTAGATTTACCACAACAAAGACCACAAATTGAATGGCTTAAACAACAGAAATTTGCCTCACATTTCTGGAAGCTGGAAGTCTAAAATCAAGTTATTGGTGGCCTATGGTTCTTCTGAACGCACCATAGGAGGATCTGTGTCCAGACCTTGCTCCTAACTTCTGGTATTTCCTTGGCTGTGGCAGCATAATTCCATTCTTTGCATAATGCAGTGTTTGTTTGTATGTGTCCAAATTTCTCCTTTTTATAAACACGCCACTCATATTACATTAAGGGCCCACCCTACTCCAGTATGACCTCCTCTTAACTAGTTACATCTACAAAAACCCTATTTCCAATGAGGTCATATTCTGAGATACGGAGAATTAGGCCCTAAACACATATATTTTGGGAGTGGGAGGACACAACCAAACCCATAATATATAAACATATAATTTATCATTTAATCGTGAATGTTATTGTTTTATGTAATCAGTATTTGTTTACACTTACCTATATTTACCAATTTATTGTCACACCTGCTTCATGCATCTCACTTCTTTCTGGATTCAATTTTCTCTCTTCTGGCATATATATAATTATTTAAATATATATATATATATTTGCACTAAGTATATAAAAGTAGTAAATTCACTTAGTCTTTAGCCAAATTTGCATTTATCTGTATACTTTTATGATATTTACTGGGTATAAAAGTTCTAAATAAAGTTATTTTCTTAACCAATTTGAAGATATTCCTTTCTCTTTTTGCCTCAGTTAACTTTTGTTTTGAAGTCTATAGTTGGTATGTTTGCTGCTCCTTTATAGGTAATCTGTCTTTTCTTCTTGGTGAATTTTAACATTTTCTATTTTCCTTTGGGATTCTCCATTTCATTATGAGATGATTACATGTAGAGTTCTTGTTTACTTCTCCTGCTTGATGCTTGCTGAGTTTCTTAAATCTGCATCATGTTTTTCATCAGTTTGAAAAATGATTGACCATTATCTCTCTGAAATTTGCTTCTCCTCCATGTTTTCTTATTCTCTTCTAGAGTCCCTTTAAGATATGTTATTTTTTTTTCATTTTCATGTCTCTTATACTCTCATATTTTGTCATCCCTTTATCCCTCCCTGCTGCATTATGAGTAATTGCCTCAGTCCATTTAACAGTTTACTGGAAGTCCCACTAGGTTTTTACCGTCTGATGAGTTGTGCACAAATGACAATTTTTATTTCTAAAAGTTTCTTTTCTTATTTTGTAAATCCACCAGGCATGTTTTCATAGTCTCTTATTTAATTCTTAGGGTTTTGAGTTTTTAATTCTTCCTTATATCTCTATTCTACTACCTTTATTTCTCAGGATTATAATCTTATTGTTTGTTATGCCTACTGGCTTTCATTATGGTGGACCATTTCCTTCATGTTTGGTAATATTTTATTGTGAATTCATGTTTTAAAGGACTATTATATTTCTGAAAGAATACCTGGAGCCTGTATTGCATGTTCTTTAAGAGGTGTTTTGATTTTGCTTCTGCCTAGAATCCCAGGGGAACCATCAGCTCAGAAACCATTTTTATGCTACTTTATAGATTTGGGGTGAGTTTTAAGCCATTTGTTACAAATGTTTGTGGGAGATTATTTTTTCCATCTAAATATCAGGCAAAGAACAAGTTTCTTATTTCTTTGTGGCTAGGATTTTTTCTTTTTTCACTTTTTTACTAACGGTCATAAATTCAAGGGTACCAGCTATCCTCAGGGATCTATAATAGTAAAACTTCACTTCACAAGGAGTCAAGGCCTCATCTTCTTTGCTACATGGACATTACAACCACATTTCTAGTTTACACAGTCTGACCATACTGTACCCTACACAGGGTACAGGGTACTGTGTACCCTACACAGTTACAGGTTTTCTTTTCTTTTTTTCCTGGCAAGTTGGAATCTCTTGCTTGTTTATGACGTTATATTTTATCAGGATTTCTAGAGGGTAATAATAGGATGTTTATTTTCAATATTTCTGAAAATTCAACATAATTGTATTTTATCCTCCACACTACTGGAAATTAGTCAAATTATTTTCTTTATTGCTTCTACAACTGGTGATGACACTTCACACTTTATCTTTGTTTTTATGTATGTCCTTCCCAAGACTCAATCTAGTATTTTTAATTAATACACATTTAAGTCCAAGGGTAAATCATAGGCACTGACCAATCAGAATGGGCACTGGCCCAGTGAAAATAGATGTTAGCTATGAATAACTGGTATGCTTGTACCTATTCATCCTGGCTGACTATCAACCTGAAGAGAAGGGGATGACCATACTACCACAGCATGGCAAAGAAAGAATAATGTCATCTGCAAATAGTCAAAGTTTGACTCCTTCCCTGATGATTTGGACTCCTTTCATTTCTTTTTGTTGTCTGATTGCTGAGGCAAGTACTTTTAGTACTATGTTAAATAACAGTGGTGAGAGTGGATATCCCTGTATTGTTCCTGACCTTAGAGGGAATGCTCTCAGTTTTTGCCCATTGAGGATGATATTACCTGTGGGTTTTTCATATATGGCCTTTCTTATGTTGGGGTATGTTCCCTCTCCCTACTTTGTTGAGGCTTTTCATCATAAATGAATGTTGTACTCTGTCAATGCTTTTTCTGCATCTATTGAAAGGATGATATGGTTTTTATCCCTTCTTTTATGAATCAATCACGTTGATTGATTTGCAGATATTGAACCACACTTGCAATCCTGGAATAATCCCACTTGATCATGGGGTATGATTCTTTTAATGTACTATTGAATTTGATTTGCTAGTATCTTATTGAGAATTTTTGTATCTGTGTTCATCAGGGATATTGGCCTGTAGTTCCCTTTTTCAGTAGAGTCTTTGTCCAGTTTTGGAATCAGGATGATTCTGGCCTCATAGAATGAGTTTGGAAGCTTTCCTTACATTTCTATTTTTTTGGAACAATTTGAGAACTATAGGTATTAACTCTTCTTTAAATGTCTGGTAGAATTCTCCTGGGAAGCTGTCTGGCAAGGACTCTTGTTTTGGGGGGTAGATTTTTGATAACTGATTCAATGTATTTGCTCTTTTGGATTTTTTTTTTCAAACTTTCTATTTCTTCCTGTTTGACTTTTGGTAGTACATGAGTATCCAGAAACTTATCCATTTCTTTGAGATTTCCCAGTTTGTTGGCATATACTTTTTCATAGTATTCTCTTACAATTGCTTGTATTTCTGTGGTGTTGGTTGTGATATCTCCTCTTTCATTTGTGACTTTATCTCTTTGGGTCCTTTCTCTTCTTTTTGATAAGTCTGGCTAAGGGTTTGTCAATTTTGATAATTCTTTTTAAAGAACCAGCTCTTAGATTCATTGACCTGTTCTCTTGTTTTTTGTTTCTTATCATTTATTTCTTCTCTAATCTTTTTTTTTTTTAATTTTTTTTTCAACGTTTATTTACTTTTGGGACAGAGAGAGACAGAGCATGAACGGGGCAGGGGCAGAGAGAGAGGGAGACACAGAATCGGAAACAGGCTCCAGGCTCTGAGCCATCAGCCCAGAGCCTGACACGGGGCTCGAACTCAGGGACCGCGAGATCGTGACCTGGCTGAAGTCGGACGCTTAACCGACTGCGCCACCCAGGCGCCCCTTCTCTAATCTTTATCTCCCTTCTTCTTCTGCTTTTAGGCTTTATTTGCTGCTCCTTTTCTAATTCCTCTAGTTGTAAGGTTAGGTTGTGTATCTGTGACCTTTCTTGTTTCTTGAGATAGGCCTGAATTGCAATGTATTTTCCTCTTAAGACTGCCTTTGCTGCATCCCAAGGGTTTGGACTGTCTTGTTTTCATTTTCATTGGCTTGCATGTATTTTTTATTCATTCTTTGACTTCCTGGTTAACCCATTCATTCATTAGTAGGATGTTCTTAACTGTATGTATCTGAGGGCTTCCCAAATTTTTTCTTGCAGTTGGCTTCAAGTTTTGTAGCATTGTTATTTGAAAATATGCATTTAAAATAGGCATACAAAGATCTCGATCTTTTTATACTTTTTGAGGGCTGATTTTTGACCCAGTATGTGATTTATTCTGAACAATGTTTCATGTGCACTTGAACAGTACATTCTACTGCTTTAGGATGAAATGCTCTGAATATATCTGCTAAGTCCGTCTGGCCCAGTGTCATTCAAAGCCACTGTTTCCTTGTTGATTTTCTGTTTAGATGATGTTTCCATTGTTGTAAGTGTGGTGTTAAAGTCCCCTACTTTTATTGTATTATTATCCATGTGGTCTGTTATGTTTGTTATTACTTTTTTTATATATTTGGGTTATTCCAAGTTAGAGGTATAATTATTTAGGATTGTTATATCTTCTTGTTGGATAGACCCCTTTATTATGATATAGTGCCCTTCATCATCTTTTATTATAGTCTTTGTTTTAAAATCCAGTTTGTCTGATATGAGTATGGCTACTCAGGCTTTCTTTTGACATCCATTAGCATGATAAATGTTTATCATCTCACTTTAAATATGCAGGTATCTTTAGGTCTAAAATGAGTCTCTTGTAGGAAGCATATAGATGGGTCTTTTTTTATTTTAATACATTCTCACATGTCTTTTTATTTAGGCATTTAGTCTATTTGCAAGCAGAGTAATTATTGACAGATATGCATGTAGTGCCTTTTTTTACTTGTTTTCTCATTGTTTCTGAAGATTTTCTCTGTTCCCCTCTAGTCTTTGTCACTTTTTGTTTTTCTTTCCCAAAGAGTCCCCTTTAATATTTCTTGCAGGCTGGTTTAGTGATCATGAACTCCTCTACTTTTTGATTGTCTGGAGAAGTCTTTATCTCTTCTATACTGAATGATAGCCTGGCTGGATAGAATATTTGGGGCTGCAGATTTTTCCCATTTCTGCACTTTGAACATATCATGCCATTCCCTTCTGTTTTGCCAACTTTCTTTGGAGAGATCTGCTGCCAACCTTATTGGTCTTCCCTTGTAAGTTAGGGAATTCTTTTGTCTTGCTCCTTTTAGGATTTTTTTTTCAAATTTAACTACAGTATGTCTTGGTGTTGGCCTGTTTTTATTTTGATGGGCACAGTTCTCTGTGCCTCCTGGATTTGGATGTCTGTTTTCTTCCCCAGATTGGGGAAGTTTTCACCTATAATTTTGTCAGATAAGCCATCTGCCAACTTTTCTCTCTCTTCTTGGATTCCTATTATATGAATGTTATTATGTTTAATAGAGTCACTGAGTGCCCCAAGTCTACTTTCATGATTCAAGATTGTTTTCCCCTCTTCTTTTCAGCTTATTTTCCATAATTCTATGTACTATATCACTTATTTGTTCCTTTACTTCTTCCATACTTGTGGTCATTACATCCAGTTGGTTTTGAATTTTGTTTATTACATTTTTCATTTCAGCTTGATTGGTTTTTACTTCTTTTATCTATGCAGTAGGGTCTCTCTGATGTCTTCTATGTTTTTCTCAAGCACAGCTAGTATCCTTATGATTGTTGCTCTAAATTCTGGATCAGGCATATTACTTATATCTGTTTTATTTATTTTTTTTTATTTTTTTTTTCTGAAATTTATTGACAAATTGGTTTCCATACAACACCCAGTGCTCATCCCAAAAGGTGCCCTCCTCAATACCCATCACCCACCCTCTCCTCCCTCCCACCCCCCATCAACCCTCAGTTTGTTCTCAGTTTTTAACAGTCTCTTATGCTTTGGCTCTCTCCCATTCTAACCTCTTTTTTTTTTTTCCTTCCTCTCCCCCATGGGTTCCTGTTAAGTTTCTCAGGATCCACATAAGAGTGAGACCATATGGTATCTGTCTTTCTCTGTATGGCTTATTTCACTTAGCATCACACTCTCCAGTTCCATCCACGTTGCTACAAAAGGCCATATTTCATTTTTTCTCATTGCCATGTAATATTCCATTGTGTATATAAACCACAATTTCTTTATCCATTCATCAGTTGATGGACATTTAGGCTCTTTCCATAATTTGGCTATTGTTGAGAGTGCTGCTATGAACATTGGTGTACAAGTGGCCCTATGCATCAGTGCTCCTGTATCCCTTGGATAAATTCCTAGCAGTGCTATTGCTGGGTCATAGGGTAGGTCTATTTTTAATTTTCTGAGGAACCTCCACACTGCTTTCCAGAGCAGCTGCACCAATTTGCATTCCCACCAACAGTGCAAGAGGGTTCCCGTTTCTCCACATCCTCGCCAGCATCTATAGTCTCCTGATTTGTTCATTTTGGCCACTCTGACTGGCGTGAGGTGATACCTGAGTGTGGTTTTGATTTGTATTTCCCTGATAAGGAGCGACGCTGAACATCTTTTCATGTGCCTGTTGGCCATCCGGATGTCTTCTTTAGAGAAGTGTCTATTCATGTTTTCTGCCCATTTCTTCACTGGGTTATTTGTTTTTCGGGTGTGGAGTTTGGTGAGCTCTTTATAGATTTTGGATACTAGCCCTTTGTCCGATATGTCATTTGCGAATATCTTTTCCCATTCCGTTGGTTGCCTTTTAGTTTTGTTGGTTGTTTCCTTTGCTGTGCAGAAGCTTTTTATCTTCATAAGGTCCCAGTAATTCACTTTTGCTTTTAATTCCCTTGCCTTTGGGGATGTGTCGAGTAAGAGATTGCTACGGCTGAGGTCAGAGAGGTCTTTTCCTGCTTTCTCCTCTAAGGTTTTGATGGTTTCCTGTCTCACATTTAGGTCCTTTATCCATTTTGAGTTTATTTTTGTGAATGGTGTGAGAAAGTGGTCGAGTTTCAACCTTCTGCATGTTGCTGTCCAGTTCTCCCAGCACCATTTGTTAAAGAGGCTGTCTTTTTTCCATTGGATGTTCTTTCCTGCTTTGTCAAAGATGAGTTGGCCATACGTTTGTGGGTCTAGTTCTGGGGTTTCTATTCTATTCCATTGGTCTATGTGTCTGTTTTGGTGCCAATACCATGCTGTCTTGATGATGACAGCCCTGTAGTAGAGGCTAAAGTCTGGGATTGTGATGCCTCCTGCTTTGGTCTTCTTCTTCAAAATTCCTTTGGCTATTCGGGGCCTTTTGTGGTTCCATATGAATTTTAGGATTGCTTGTTCTAGTTTCGAGAAGAATGCTGGTGCAATTTTGATTGGGATTGCATTGAATGTGGAGATAGCTTTGGGTAGTATTGACATTTTGACAATATTTATTTTTCCAATCCATGAGCAGGGAATGTCTTTCCATTTCTTTAAATCTTCTTCAATTTCCTTCAGAAGCTTTCTATAGTTTTCAGCATACAGATCCTTTACATCTTTGGTTAGATTTATTCCTAGGTATTCTATGCTTCTTGGTGCAATTGTGAATGGGATCAGTTTCTTTATTTGTCTTTCTGTTGCTTCATTGTTAGTGTATAAGAATGCAACTGATTTCTGTACATTGATTTTGCATCCCGCAACCTCGCTGAATTCCTGCATCAGTTCTAGCAGACTTTTGGTGGAGTCTATCGGATTTTCCATGTATAATATCATGTCATCTGCAAAAAGCGAAAGCTTGATTTCATCTTTGCCAATTTTGATGCCTTTGATTTCCTTTTGTTGTCTGATTGCTGATGCCAGAACCTCCAGCACCATGCCAAACAGCAGCGGTGAGAGTGGGCATCCCCGTCGCGCCCCCGATCCCAGGGAAAAAGCTTTCAGTTTTTCCCCGTTGAGGACGATGTTAGCCGTGGGCCCCCCATAAATGGCCTCCATGATCTCTAAGTATGTTCCCTCTATCCCGACTCTCTCAAGGGTTTCCATTAAGAAAGGGTGCTGGATTCTGTCGAAGGCCCCCTCTGCATCAATTGACAGGATCATATGGTTCTTCTCTCTTTTTTTGTTAATGTGATGTATCACGTTGATTCACTCGCGAACGTTGAACCAGCCCTGCATCCCAGGAACGAATCCCACCCGATCATGGCGAACAATTCTTTTTATATGCCGTTGAATTCGATTTGCTAGTATCTTATTGAGAATCTTTGCATCCATATTCATCAGGGAAATTGGCCTGTAGTTCTCTTTTTTTACTGGGTCTCTGTCTGGTTTAGGAATCAAAGTAATACTGGCCTCATAGAATGAGTCTGGAAGTCTTCCCTCCCTTTCTATTTCTTGGAATAGCTTGAGAAGGATAGGTATTATCTCTGCTTTAAACGTCTGGTAGAACTCCCCTGGGAAGCCATCCGGTCCTGGACTCTTATTTGTTGGGAGATCTTCGACAACCGATTCAATCTCTTCGCTGGTCATGGGTCCGTTCAAGCTTTCTATTTCCTCCTGATTGAGTTTTGGAAGCGTGTGGGTGTTCAGGAATTCGTCCATCTCTTCCAGGTTGTCCAACTTGTTGGCATATAAGTCTTCACAGTATTCCCCGATAATTGTTTGTATCTCTGAGGGATTGGTTGTAATAATTCCATTTTCATTCATGATTTTATCTATTTGGGTCATCTCCCTCTTCCTTTTGAGAAGCCTGGCTAGAGGTTTGTCAATTTTGTTTATTTTTTCAAAAAACCAACTCTTGGTTTCGTTGATCTGCTCTACAGTTTTTTTAGTTTCTATATTGTTTATTTCTGCTCTGATCTTTACTATTTCTCTTCTTCTGCTGGGCTTAGGCTGCCTTTGCTGTTCTGCTTCTAGTTCCTTTAGGTGTGCTGTTAGATTTTGTATTTGGGATTTTTCTTGTTTCTTGAGATAGGCCTGGATTGCAATGTATTTTCCTCTCAGGACTGCCTTTGCTGCGTCCCAAAGCGTTTGGATTGTTGTATTTTCATTTTCGTTTGTTTCCATATATTTTTTAATTTCTTCTCCAATTGCCTGGTTGACCCACTCATTCGTTAGTAGGGTGTTCTTTAACCTCCATGCTTTTGGAGGTTTTCCAGACTTTTTCCTGTGGTTGATTTCAAGCTTCATGGCATTGTGGTCTGAAGGTAAGCATGGTATAATTTCAATTCTTGTAAACTTATGAAGGGCTGTTTTGTGACCCAGTATATGATCTATCTTGGAGAATGTTCCATGTGCACTCGAGAAGAAAGTATATTCTGTTGCTTTGGGATGCAGAGTTCTAAATATATCTGTCAAGTCCATCTCATCCAATGTCTCATTCAGGGCCCTTGTTTCTTTATTGACCGTGTGTCTAGATGATCTATCCATTTCTGTAAGTGGTGTATTAAAGTCCCCTGCAATTACCACATTCTTATCAATAAGGTTGCTTATGTTTATGAGTAATTGTTTTATATCTTTGGGGGCTCCGGTATTCGGTGCATAGACATTTATAATTGTTAGCTCTTCCTGATGGATAGACCCTGTAACTATTATATAATGTCCTTCTTCATCTCTTGTTACAGCCTTTAATTTAAAGTCTAGTTTGTCTGATATAAGTATGGCTACTCCAGCTTTCTTTTGGCTTCCAGTCGCATGATAAATAGTTCTCCATCCCCTCACTCTCAATCTAAAGGTGTCCTCAGGTCTAAAATGAGTCTCTTGTAGACAGCAAATAGATGGGTCTTGTTTTTTTATCCATTTTGATACCCTATGTCTTTTGGTTGGCGCATTTAATCCATTTACATTCAGTGTTATTATAGAAAGATACGGGTTTAGAGTCATTGTGATGTCTGTATGTTTTATGCTTGTAGTGATGTCTCTGGGACTTTGTCTCACAGGGTCCCCCTTAGGATCTCTTGTAGGGCTGGTTTAGTGGTGACAAATTCCTTCAGTTTTTGTTTGTTTGGGAAGACCTTTATCTCTCCTTCTATTCTAAATGACAGACTTGCTGGATAAAGGATTCTTGGCTGCATATTTTTTCTGTCTAGCACCCTGAAAATCTCTTGCCAATTCTTTCTGGCCTGCCAAGTTTCAAAAGAGAGATCAGTCACGAGTCTTATAGGTCTCCCTTTATATGTGAGGGCACGTTTACCCCTTGCTGCTTTCAGAATTTTCTCTTTATCCTTGTATTTTGCCAGTTTCACTATGATATGTCGTGCAGAAGATCGATTCAAGTTGCGTCTGAAGGGAGTTCTCTGTGCCTCTTGGATTTCAATGCCTTTTTCCTTCCCCAGTTCAGGGAAGTTCTCAGCTATGATTTCTTCAAGTACCCCTTCAGCACCTTTCCCTCTCTCTTCCTCCTCTGGGATACCAATTATGCGTATATTATTTCTTTTTAGTGTATCACTTAATTCTCTAATTTTCCCCTCATACTCCTGGATTTTTTTATCTCTCTTTTTCTCAGCTTCCTCTTTTTCCATAACTTTATCTTCTAGTTCACCTATTCTCTCCTCTGCCTCTTCAAGCCGAGCTGTGGTGGTTTCCATTTTGTTATGCATTTCGTTTAAAGCGTTTTTCAGCTCCTTGTGACTGTTCCTTAGTCCCTTGATCTCTGTAGCAAGAGATTCTCTGCTGTCCTGTATACTGTTTTCAAGCCCAGCGATTAATTTTATGACTATTATTCTAAATTCACTTTCTGTTATATTATTTAAATCCTTTTTGATCAGCTCATTAGCTGTTGTTATTTCCTGGAGATTCTTCTGAGGGGAGTTCTTCTGCTTGGTCATTTTGGATAGTCCCTGGCGTGGTGAGGACCTGCAGGGCACTTCCCCTGTGCTGTGGTGTATACCTGGAGTTGGTGGGCGGGGCCGCAGTCAGACCTGATGTCTGCCCCCAGCCCGCCGCTGGGGCCACAGTCAGACTGCTGTGGGCCTTCTCTTCCCCTCTCCTAGGGGCGGGATTCACTGTGGGGTGGTGTGGCTAGTCTGGGCTACTTGCACCCTGCCAGGCTTGTGATGCTGGGGATCTGGCGTATTAGCTGGGGTGGGTAGGCAAGGTGCTCGGGGGCAGGAGGGGCAGGCTTAGATCGCTTCTCCTTAGGTGATCCACTTCAGGAGGGGCCCTGTGGCAGCGGGAGGGAGTCAGATCCGCTGCCGGAGGTTTGGCTCCGCAGAAGCGCAGAGTTGGGTGTGTTTGCGCGGAGCGAGCAAGTTCCCAGGCAGGAACCGGTTCCCTTTGGGATTTCGGCTGGGGGATGGGCGGGGGAAATGGCGCTGGCGAGCGCCTTTGTTCCCCACCAAACTGAGCTCTGTTGTCAGGGGGCTCAGCAGCTCTCCCTCTGGTTGTCCTCCAGCCTTCCCGCTTTCCGAGCAGAGCTGTTAATTTCTGACCTCCCAGACGCTAAGTCGCACTTGCTGTCAGAACACAGTCCGTCCGGCCCCTCCGCTTTTGCAAGCCCGACTCGGGGGCTCTGCTTGGCCGGCGAGCCGCCCCTCCTCCCCGGCTCCCTCCCGCCAGTCCGTGGAGCGCGCACCGCCTCGCCGCCCTTCCTACCCTCTTCCGTGGGCCTCTCGTCTGCGTATGGCTCCGGCGACTCTGTTCTGCTAATCCTCTGGCGGTTTTCTGGGTTATTTAGGCAGGTGTAGATGGAATCTAAGTGATCAGCAGGATGTGCGGTGAGCCCAGCGTCCTCCTAAGCCGCCATCTTCAAGAAAACCTCCATGGAGATTTTAAAAAATGATTCCCAACAGCTGGCCTCAAGAACTTTGGCAGCAAGCAGAAGGAAATTGTGGCTGTCTTTTTAGTATCCTCCTCAGGTTTCTGATGAGGAATGTCCAGCATCTATTCAAGGTCCGCCCTCCTGTTCCCCAGCTCCAGAGCTCGGCTTCCACTTAGCGCGGTCTCCACGTAGCGCTTCCCCGGCTACGGATTGCGCAACTCAGCTACTTATATCTGTTTTAATTAACTCCCTAGCCATAACCTTTTCTTGTTCTTTCTTTTTGGATGAATTCCTCCATCTTGGCATTTTGTCTAGGTCTCTGTCTTCTTCTGTGTGTTAGGAAAGTGTACTACATTTCCTGCTCCTGAATGCAATGGCTTCATGAAGAAGTCATACAACGTCCAGGTCCTGGTGCTTCAGGAAGTGTCTCTGGTGTGTGCTATGTGTACTCTGCTGCTATGTTTTGGCTGCTCTATCCCTCAGGCCAGTCCTCTGCAGGGTTTCTCCTTGACTTACAGTAGGGAGTGTTTGGACCTTGGCCAGAGTAAGGTGAGTTTAACTAGGTGTGTTCTGGCCCGATGTTATTTACACTAGAAATGAAGGTCTACAGAACTATATGGTCAGTAGATGGGGTATGTGTGGGTGTTTGTGCTGGCCTTTGAGGGAAGGGACTGCTGCACTGGTCCCAAGGCACAGTTGCCTGAGAAAAAGCAGTACCAGCAGAGCACAGAGGGGTGGGACGTGGTGTAAGCAGTTTATGCAGACACAGTTGGTGCAATGCTGTTTCATGAAATTGGTTTATACTGAGTGATGGGGAAGGGAAATGGTGCCAGCCCACTCCTTTATGCCTGGAGAGGGGAGTCTGTGCTTGCTGCTCTCAGGGAAGCACTTTCAGAGGAGCAGATGATTTCTCCTCATGCATCACAGGTATTTTTTATTGTTGATTTCACACTGTCTCTGGATCACTTGCCTGCCATAAGCAGCACAGTGCACCTTGGGCACTACTCTTGCCAAGCCTGCTGACTTAAAATTCCAAACTTCAGGGGCACCTGGGTGGCTCAGCTGGTTAAGTGTCTGACTTCGGCTCGGGTCATGATCTCACAGCTTGTGGGTTTGAGCCCCACATCAGGCTCTGTGCTGACAGCTCAGAGCATAGAGCCTGTTTCAGATTCTGTATCTCCCTCTCTCTCTGCCCCTCCCCTGTTCACGCTCCTTCTCTGTCTCAAAAATAAATAAACATTTAAAAAATTTAAAAAAATCCAAACTTCATAACATAGGCCAATTTGAGATTTTTTTTTTCCTATTCCTTGTGACCGAAAGCATCCTGGTAGGTTCAGATATAATTTGAAATAAAATGTCAATCATTTGTGAAAAAATGATAAATTAATCAAACTCTATTTCCCGTGGACTTAATTTACCATTTCAGAGCAGTTTTTTCTTTGTTTCTGATGGACCATTACTGACTTAGTCTTGAAATTTCTTTGCCCTTACTCAACTCATAATAAAAAGGTTCTTTGAACTTTCTTATTCACTAGGGAGTATCACTATTTAAAGTAGAAATCAGAAACTACAGCTCACTATTTTTGTAAATAAAGTTTTATTGGAATATATCAATGCTTAATCATTTATTCATTTTCAATGGCTCTTTCATACTACAGTGAAACAACTAAGTAGTTGTGACAGTGACCATATTGCCCACAAAACTAAAATATGCACTCTCTGTCCCTTTACATAAAAAGTCTGCTGCTCCTTGAATTAAAAGTACCATGTAGTAAATTTTTTCAAAAATTGGACTGCATATACCATAGACATTCCATATACATTTGTTGATTGAGTCTAATCAAATATATCTCACAAGATTTATTTATTTTTAAGTCTGGATTTTGTGTATTGATTTTGCTCAAAGTATACTTTATAGATAATGAACCTAAGCTCCTTGAAGTTGATTATACTTCTCAGCTACTTCTCTCTAGGACTCTCAGCTAACTTGGCTCAATTCATTTTAAAAACTCACAAATAAATAGGCCTACCTTCTCTTTTATACAAACACTTTGATCAACATCATAAAGGAAGGAGTCAACATTTTACTAGGCAGACATACTTAATATAAATTATTATATACATTTCCAGTATTTGCCTATATCCAGTTTTCTTTCCCTTCTGGAAACATGGAAGAATTTATTTCTCAGCTTTTCTCTGACCCTCTTAGAGTTGGGCAGGGCCAGGCAATTAGTTCTGGCCAATGGCCTGTGAGAGGAAGTAAATGTATGTTGCCTTGTGGATGAGGCTAAAACTACCAGATCAAAGGAATTTGAAGTTACACTATGAAGTCAGGTACCCTCAAAATTCACCTGCACTCATAGAGGAAATTTGCAAGAATGAGAAATTAACTTCTATTGGGTTAAAACACTGAAATTTAGGGGTCGTTTGCTACTGCAGTCAAGGCTAGCTTGACTAACACACAATTCAACGTGAAATAACTTTACAATCTACTTCTGCATATCCCTATGTATAAAAAGATTCAATGGTATACCAAATAAATAGATGGTGTAGGCTTGAAATAAAACAAACCCATTTTTCCTGTGATTGCATGCCTCTGAGTATAGAAATAAAGAGTTCTTGAATTTCAGACACAAATTATTTATCCCCATTACCTACGGTTAAGTGACAATGAAGAGTAAGGTGGGAGGAATTACATCTTAAATCTTTTCAAGTGATGTACTTTGAGCTCATATTCCTGGTATATGTGAGTGGCTTGTTAGGGAAGCTGATCACAAATTGCTTAAATTGGTTTGTATTTCTCTCATTTCCAGTGGGGAAGAGGAAGTAGAAAAGTATCAGAACTAGGTGATGGAATCACTCAAATGGAAGTGACTTTGGAGACTCATTTAGTCCACTCTTCTTTAGTCAGGTCAGGCCAAGTTAGAAGTATCTTAAACATAAAAGTAAAACGAACATTGTTGAAAAATTCCACAGCTTTCTTCAGTGACTAATTAGTATATTAAAAATGTCCTGGTATTCATCCAGTCCATAATTTGCTCTCCAATACTGACAACAAAAGCAATTCTGTAGGAAAGCAAGACATGTGTATTCTATAACACCAGCTTTGAAAGCTTAGGGAACTGGCTCTAGCATACCTAGTTTGTATTAACAAATTGTTTGTGAAGCTTTTGCTTATGAGTCTGTTTTATCATTGATAAAAATTTTCTTCCAATAAAATTCCTTGAAAAAGGAGCTACCATCTTACCAAAATACCTCCTGCTTCAGCCAATGTCTACCTCTCCTTGACTATTATCAGTGGAAAATGAAATAGCTGTTGAAGGATGGGGACTTACAGAGATGCCCATGGATGAGATGCTGCTACAGACACCAGGAGACTAAAGTCTTGTCAATAAAACTTATAGCTTATTACAGGTAGTACAAACCTGGATGGTGGGGCCTTATTTCTCCCAGTGACACAACAAAAGACTGATATGTTTAATATTCATTCAGAGAGAATAAAATAAATCACTGGTCTGCTCCTAGCCCTCCATTATGTTAAATCTATATTGTTGTATTTTCTCTCCTTATTTGGTTGCATATTTATTTAAGGGCTAGGGATTTGAAAAAAAAAAAAACAATAGGGGCGCCTGGGTGGCTCAGTCGGTTGAGCGTCCAACTTTGGCTCAGGTCATGATCTTGCGGTCCGTGAGTTCGAGCCCCGTGTCAGGCTCTGTGCTGACCGCTCAGAGCCTGGAGCCTGTTTCAGATTCTGTGTCTCCCTCTCTCTCTGACCCTCCCCTGTTCATGCTCTGTCTCTCTCGGTCTCAAAAATAAATAAAATGTTAAAAAAAATTTTTAAAAAAAGAAAAACAATAAAAGGGAAATATGTATCTCAGAAAGGCAGGACGTAATTTTTCCACTTTTGTACCTATAGAAATAGGTCTAAAGGACATGCCAGCCAGCGGAAACGAATCATTTGCAGAGGTTCACAAGATTTCACTTAGATCCTAGTCTTAACTATTAATTCTTTAATCTCCATTATCTCTCTTTTCTAACCTTAGAGGTAAAAATACATTAGGCATCAATTTATTCCCTGTGGCAAACCTTTGTCCTTCAACCCTATCAATCCATTAAATAAACCCTAATTAAATTGTCACTCACTTCACAAAAATAGCAGGCCACCCGAGGGAAAAGGCAGATTTATAGCACTGCCAGGGACAATCAAACTATAATTACAACTCAGGAAGAAAGGGGGTATTCTCTGGATTACTCTTCCTTCACTTGTGACCACACTGCATGATTTTTAATTTTATCTATCTATCTATCTATCTATCTATCTATCTATCTATCTATCTATTATGAGAGAGCACAAGTAGGGAAGAAGGGCAGATGGAGAGAGAATCTTAAGCAGGCTCCATGCTTAGCAGGGAGACTGACACAGGGCTCCATCCCACAATGCTAGGATCATTACCTGAGTCAAAATCAACAGTTGGACACTCAACCAAACTGAGCCACCCAGGTGCCCCAATTTTGATTTATACCTTCAAAAATAATCTTCCTCAAAATTCAAGTTCCTTCTGTTGTAAGACTACAGTTCATGCCCCAAGCAGGGGTAGCCTGTAAATAAACCTACTAGATGTTCAAAGCTGGCAGGATGTCCCTCACTCATCTACCAGTCGAATAGGTCCCTCTAATAGTCAGACCTGGCATGCTTCCTCTGCTCCTCAGAAAATATTTTTCATAGTGAAGTACTGAGGTAGAAATTTGAATTCTAGGTATTTTATAACTATGTTTACTCTGGAAATTAATTTGAATACAAACACATCCACATTTATTCTTTCTCCCTCTTCTAACGTCTGTCTTCCCACCCCATAAATCCGTATTAGACATGGTTGGAATGCAAAATATTCACTAAAAATCTTTTGTTTTATTTTATTTTGTTTTGTTTTCAGCAGTCCAGGTCAGTGCCCTCAGTCCTGTTTATACATTTTCTTCTTATTTATATTTTTGCTCTTTGAAGACAGACATTATCTCAAGCTACTGTATTCTATCTCATCTCTCAGCACACAGATAAATCCTTTGAACTGAGACGTATTTTGCCAAATTTGTCTTTATTTTTCCATGCATACATAAATCATTTTAGATTTCCTTATATTGGTGAAAGGTATAGGTGGGTGTTACTTTGGAAGTATTTCTCAGATTTTATAATGTATCTTGGGGCTGAAGTTTTCTTCTATTACATGTTACTGAACTGCTTATTCCCAACCCCACTACACACACACACACACACACACACAAAGAGGAAGATAAAATGCAACTTAATGTCAATAGTTTAATGGATATGTATATATGTGCTCTGGTGTGTTTGAGAAATATCAGAGTTTAATTACCTGATTTTTGAATTAAGTGTCTAAAACATAAATTAGGAAGTATAAGATAGAGATACAGATAAAATTTATTAAAATGAAATTCACATAACATAAAATTAGCCATTTTATTTATTTTTTTATTCATTTTGAGAGAGAGAGAGAGAGAGCGAGCATGCATGAGTGGGGAGGGGCAGAGAGAAAATCCCAAGCAGGCTCTGCACTGTCAGTGAAGAGCCAGATGTGGGGCTCAAACTCATGAACTGTGAGACCATGATCTGAGAAGAAGTCAAGAGACAGATGGTCAACTGACTGAGCCACCCAGGCACCCAAAATTAACCATTTTAAATTAAACAATTCACTTAGCATATACTCCCTAGGTCCAACCATGTTGTCACAAATGGCAAAATCATAGATCATATCCTTTTTATGGCTGAGCAATATTCCATACTGCGTGCGTGCGTGTGTGTGTGTGTGTGTGTGTGTGTGTGTATTTGGTATTGAATCTATCATATAATCTATATCTATATAGTGGAGATACATATCTAGATAGATATATGATAGATAGATAGGTGATAGCACATCTCCTTCATCCACTACATCTATCAATGGAGCTTCCATATGTAGGCTATTGTAAATAATGCTGTAATAATCATAGGGGTGCATATATCTTTTCAAAATAGTGTTTTCATTTTCTTTGGGTAAATACTCAGTAGTGGAATAGTATTATAATAGTACTGCATGGTTACAGATGGTAGGTATACTTGTGGTAAACATAGCAAAACATACAGAGTTAACTGAATCATTATTTTGTATACCTGAAACTAATATAACATCATGTGTCAACTATAATTCAAATTAAAAAATAATAAAGTCAACATTTCAGCAACATTTAGCATTTTCACAGTGTTGTGCAGCCACTACCAAAACATTTCTACCAGTCCCAAAGCAAAAACCCACAGCCATTAAGCATTTTCTACCCAACTTCCCCTTACCTCAGGTCCTGGCAAGCACTAATATGGTTTCCCTCTCCATGGATTTATTTTTCATATAAATGGATCATATAATATGAGGCCTTTTATGTCTGGTTTCTTCCACTTAGCATAACATTTTCAGGTTCCATCTACAATGAATAGGTCAGTACTTCATTATTTTCTAAAGCTAAATAATATTCCATTGTATGGATATAGGATTTACATTTCTATTCATTATTTGATAGATGATTGGGCTCTTTTCACCTTTGGCTACTGTGAAGAGTGGTGCTATGAACATGCATGTGCATGTATTTGTTGGAATCTCTGTTTTCAATTCTTTTTGCCCTATATCTAAGAAGGGAATTGCTAAGTTATATGGTAATTCTGTGCTTAATTTTTTGAGAAACTGCCAAAATGTTTTCCACAGTGGCTGAACCAGTTTCCATTCCCACCAAAAGTATATAATTTCTTGCCAATTTTTGTTATTTTTAATTTAATTTTTATGGTAGCCATCTTGGTGTGAAATGGTATGTCAATAAAACTACTTTTTCTCATGCTCTGTGTTTTACTTGGTAATCAGCTTTGGAGCCTCAGCAACCTATTAGCACTGTTATCTGAAACATAAGTTAGTGAATTTGCCATTATTCACAACTATTTCTTCTTAAAATTTCAGAGTTTCTTCTCCAAATGGGAGAACCCCAGCAGCCCACCATGGAAAAAATTGCCTTTTGAGCTGCCACAGCCATATTGAAAGCAACAAGTTATTTGCTCATGGTCACACAGCTAGAATGTGGATCAGGTTTAAATTCAATCTGACACCAGGGCCATACTTTATGCATTGTGCTATAGGTCTTCCCTATAACATGTAAATCTATTGCATACATTTAACCTGAAAGAGCAGAAAACCCAAAACTTTTCATGTGTCTCATGATTTAAAAAAAAAATTGGGGTGCCTGGGTGGCTCAGTCAGTTAAGCATCCAACTTCAGCTCAGGTCATGATATTCCGGTCTTTGAGTTCAAGCCCCACTTCAGGCTCTGTGCTGACAGCTTAGAGCCTGGAGCCTGCTTCTGAGTCTCCCTCTCTCTCTCTGCTCCCCCCACCCCGCTTGCTGTCTCTGCCTCTCTCTCAAAAATAATAAACATTTAAGATAATTATTTTTTTTCAATAGCAGACATTTCTTCTCAATTAAATTTGGTAGGCAAGTATTAAAATAAGTTTGTATTTGCTATGCATGCACCAATTGGGAAGACTGACCAGGCAAGTGCTAGATACCAAAGAGAAAGTAACTTGGATTTGAAAATCTGCCATAACCTATGGAGTTGAGGATATCCATTAACCTATGGATAATTGAGGTTGGTTGTAATTTTAAGGTCAATGCTTCCCAATTCCCTGCTCAGATGGTAACAATTCCTTAATCTCTGTGTTCTACAGAGTTTTCCTTGCTTCCAATATCACTGCACCTCTCAGCTTTTCTGCAACCCAATAGGATATACTATGCAGGGAGCAAATTGATGCAGTATCTAGTAAATAAGTACTTAATATTAAGAGATAAAACTTTGAAGTTTCTGTTCTAATTTTAAAATTAGCTTAATTTTTATTAATATATTTCCCTCAATTCATTTTTTATTCTGTGAGTCAGTGACCCCTGACAGATAAAATGGTCTTCTCATTTCAGAGATAGAGGCTGGAAAGAAGTGCCATCAAACAAAGGGTCCTAGTGCAAATTTGAGAAGGCAGGCAACTCAACAAAAGACATGAAAAGAGACAAATAAGGTGAATCAGTCCCAAGGGTAAAATGACTACAAGACCTAGGTTAACCAAAGACAGTCAGATAGAAAGAAAAAGACCAAAGGAAGGTATCAGCAATTGTGTGATGACATGAATGCCAACAGATAAAAAGAAATAGAAATGTTAAACTGAATTAGATAGGGAGTTCATGGATGAGGAAGCCAAAGTTGAAAGAAGCTGTAACTTTGCCAAAATCAAAGAACAAGAAAGGATATTTATAGAGCAGAGAGTGGAAAAAAACACTAATCCAGACTATTCCTCACCAGTCGTTTTTTCTTGACTGCTGTCTTACAATGATGAAACCTGTCATATTCCTTTTCTTTCAGGAATAAAAGACTAAAAAGCTTCTCAATAAACATTTGCCCTAATAGTGGGAGGGTGGCAAGTGGTTATAAGCAGCAAAACAATTTTGTTCATGTTTGCACTATTGTGGGATGAAATCCACTTAAAAATAATAGCTTTGAAACTGTTCATTTATAGCAAGCCTATTATGAGTCTAGTTAAGGTCAAGCTATGCATCAAAGAAAGAACATATTTACTTTGAAAGAACACCCTAATGCAATGTTTACTTTCCCTGGTTTATTTACTCCATGTTATATTAGTTCTTCTAAACATCATTCAAAAGTTTAAAAAATATCATTAGCACACTAGGAGTCCAATTCTGGAATGAGTGGTATTATACTCAGTTAATACCTATAAACACCTTTGTTCATGATAAACAAGATTAGTTAATAAAGCAGTATTTGGTTTACAATAAAACAATCTTGTTGGCCATATCTAAATTGATTTCTAAAAGGAATCAAAAATTTACTGCCAGGTTCTTTCAATCAATTAAAAGAGGGGGTGAGGAAACACCTCTACCTATACCTCAATTAGTCATTCTGTACACTTATTTATATAATGCTTACCACTGGAACTCTTTCATACCAGGTTTCCTGGTCAAATATATTTGAAGAGGTGGTAAATATTAAAAATCACCCATCAGGACCTAATGCATTTAATTAGTTGATCATAGGTGTCAAGTATCCTTTCCCTTTTGATAGATTGCTCCCAAAGAGTGGGCTAACAACTCCACTTTGCTAATTTAATTTTGATATATTCTCCAAACCTGTTTCTCCCCCGACTAATTAAATTTACAAGCAGTTAAATCAGACAGGTTCAGCAGTTAAATTTGCCAAAGTCCCTTCATACTTCGTTAAATTATGAAAACTTAGGTAGTGTGCCATGCCCTGGGGAAACATGTACATTTGAGGAGTCATTCCCAAGGGGGGTGAAGTTGTAAGGGAATATGATTTACCATAATATATGTTAAAATGTCCAGTAGATTTGCTATCTAGTCACTGGAAGTAATGGGATCAAATAAGTTTCAAAATATTCTAAATGGGTATATGTACAGGTTTCTTTGTTCATAATGTCATATCTGCACTAATAATATGAATAGACATTAAAGCAAAGGCAGGTGTACTTTTTCTATTGTTAGCCATAGTAGAGACAACTCAATTAGAGCATGGATTCCATTTCTAGATAACCGAAAAGGTACAACCCTTCATAATTTGCAGAAGCTTCCAGTAGGGCAAATACATTTTCTTCACCAAAAAGCCAAGGCTCATTGCAAAAGAATAAAGGAAAGCCTCATTTATTAAGACCTCCAGAATGTGACATTCCTAATATGTCAACTTCGGCTGATTTGACATTTAGAAACGAATTTGCTGAGTAAATTAACAATCAAATACAATTGGAAGAGAGATGTTTGAGAACCTAAGGGGACAAATGATTTTTCAAGCACTTAGGAAGCATTATTTAACCTCAGGTAATTACTATGTGGAAAGAGCTGTGCTACCTGGAGAGAGGACTGGATTTGAGTCAAAAGACTTACTTAGCAGTAGCATAAATTATTTCCTTAATCCTAGCCTTGGTTTCTTCATCTGTGAAACCGAGATAATAATATTTACTTCATAACATTGTGGGAAGCTTCAGTGAAATAATATAAATAAATCCTTATAAACTGTCAGGACCTAAATAAATATTAGGTATTTGTTTTATGTGCATTGAATAATGAACTCACATGAATAAAGGAATTTTAGAAACATTCCACACTATGCTTTTTACAGATGAGGCAACTAAGGCACAGAATAGTTGAGTGACTTATCCATGGGCACATAGCTAGTTGATGACAGGGTTGGAACTATTGCAAATATCCCTGTTAATCATAGCAGTTCCCCCAAAGGGCAACTATACTTCCTTGACTTTGTTCTTATACTGTGAATTACTTTAAAATTATTAACTTAAAGGTGTTTCTTTAATTTTTTAAGATCAAGCATCATTTATTAGATTTGTTTTGTGTGTGTAATTTTTTAATTTTAATATGATTTTTATCTTTTTTTAAATATGAAAATTATTGTCAAATTTGTTTCCATAGAACACCCAGTGCTGATCCCAAAAGGTGCCCTCCTCAATACCCATCACTCATCCTCCCCTCCCTCCTACCCCCATAAACCCTCAGTTTGTTCTCAGTTTTTAAGAGTCTCTTATGCTTTGGCTCCATCCCTCTCTAACCTCTTTTTCTTTTCTTCGCCTCCCCCATGGATTTCTGTTAAGTTTCTCAGGATCCACATAAGAGTTAAAACATATGGTATCTGTCCCTCTCGGTATGACTTATTTCACTTAGCATAACACTCTCCAGTTCCATCCATGTTGCTACAAAGGGCCATATGTCATTCTTTTTCATTGCCACATAGTATTCCATTGTGTATATAAACCACAATTTCTTTTTCCATTTATCAGTTGATGGACATTAAGGCTCTTTCCATAATTTGGCTATTGTTGAGAGTGCTGCTATAAACATTGGGGTACAAGTGCCCCTATGCATCAGTACTCCTGTATCCCTTGGGCAAATTCCTAGCAGTGCTACTTCTGGGTCATGGGGGAGATCTGTTTTTAATTTTTTGAGGAACCTCCACACTGTTTTCCAGAGCGCCTGCACCAGTTTGCATTCCCATCAACAGTGCAAGAGGGTTCCCGTTTCTCCACAGCCTCTCTAGCATCTATAGTCTCCTGATTTGTTCATTTTAGCCACTCTGACTGGCGTGAGGTGATATCTGAGTGTGGTTTTGATTTGTATTTCCCTGAGGAGAAGCAACATTGAGCATCTTTTCATGTGCCTTTTGGCCATCTGGATGTCTTCTTTAGAGAAGTGTCTATTCATGTCTTCTGCCCATTTCTTCACTGGGTTATTTGTTTTTCAGTCATGGAGTTTGGTGAGCTCTTTATAGATTTTGGATACTAGCCCTTTGTCCGATATGTCATTTGCAAATATCTTTTCCCATTCTGTTGGTTGCCTTTTAGTTTTGCTGATTGTTTCCTTTGTTCTGCAGAAGATTTTTATCTTCATGAGGTCCCAATAGTTCATTTTGCTTTTAATTCCCTTGCCTTTGGGGGTGTCAAGTAAGAAATTGCTGTTGCTGAGGTTAGAGGTTTTTTCCTGCTTTCTCCTCTAGGGTTTTGATGGTTTCCTGTCTCACATTCGGTCCTTTATCCATTTTGAGTTGTTTTTGTGGATGGTGTAAGAAAGTGGTCTAATTCCATTTTTCTGCATGTTGCTGTCCAGTTCTCCCAGCACCATTTGTTAAAGAGACTATCTTTTTTCCATTGGATGTTCTTTCCTGCTTTGTCAAAGATGAGTTGGCCATACGTTTGTGGGTCTAGTTCTGGGGTTTCTATTCTATTCCATTGGTCTCTGTGTCTGTTTTTGTGCCAATACCATGCTGTCTTGATGATTACAGCTCTGTAGTAGAGGGTAAAGTCTGGGATTGTGATGCCTCCTGCTTTGGTCTTCTTCTTCAAAATTACTTTGCCTGTTCGGGGCCTTTTCTGGTTCCATACAAATTTTAAGAGTGCTTGTTCTAGCTTCCAGAAGAATGCTGGTGCAATTTTGATTGGGATTGCATTGAATGTGTAGATAGCTTTGGGTAGTATTGACATTTTGACAATATTTATTCTTCCAATCCATGAGCATGGAATGTTTTTCCATTTCTTTATATCTTCTTCAATTACCTTCATAAACTTTCTATAGTTTTCAGCATACAGATCTTTGACATCTTTGGTTAGGTTTGTTCCTAGGTATTTTATGCTTCTTGGTGCAATTGTGAATGGGATCAGTTTCTTTGTCTTTCTGTTGCTTCCTTATTAGTGTATAAGAATGCAACTGATTTCTGTACACTGATTTTGTATCCTGCGACTTTGCTGAATTCATGTATCAGTTCTAGCAGACTTTTGGTGGAATCTATCAGGTTTTCCATGTATAATATGTCAACTGCAAAAACTGAAAGCTTGACTTCATCATTTGCCAATTTTGATGCCTTTGATTTCCTTTTGTTGTCTGATTGCTGATGCTAGAACTTCCAGCACTATGTTAAACAACAGCGGTGAGAGTGGACATCCTTGTCATGTTCCTGATCTCAGGGAAAAAGCTCTCAGTTTTTCCCCATTGAGGATGATGTTAGCTGTGGGCTTTTCACAAATGGCTTTTATGATGTTTAAGTATTTTCCTTCTCTCCCGACTTTCTCGAGGGTTTTTAAGAAAGGATGCTGAATTTTGTCAAATCCTTTTTCTGCATCAATTGACAGGATCATATGATTCTTTTTTTTATTCATGTGATGTATCTTATTGATTGATTTGTGAATGTGGAACCAGCCCTGCATCCCAGGAATGAATCCCACTTGATCATGGTGCATAATTCTTTTTATATACTGTTGAATTCAATTTGATAGTATCTTGTTGAGAATTTTTGCATCCATATTCATCAGGGATATTGGCCTGTAGTTCTCTTTTTTTACTGGGTCTCTGTCTGGCTTTAGGAATCAAAGTAATGCTGGCTTCATAGAATGAGTCTGGAAGTTTTCCTTCCCTTTCTATTTTTTGGAATAGCTTGAGACGGATAGGTATTATCTCTGCTTTAAATGTCTGGTAAAATTTCCCTGGGAATCCATCTGATCCTGGACTCTTATTTGTTGGGAGATTTTTGATAACTGAATCAATTTCCTCGCTGGTTATGGGTCTGTTCAAGTTTTCTATTTCTTCCTGTTTGAGTTTTGGAAGTGTGTGGGTGCTTAGGAATGCATCCATGTCTTCCAAGTTGTCCAGTTGGCATATAATTTTTCATAGTATTCCATGACAATTGCTTGTATTTCTGAGGGATTGGTTGACATAATTCCATTTTCTTTCATGATTTTATCTATTTGGGTCATCTCCCTTTTCTTTTTGAGAAACCTGGCTACAGGTTTATCACTTTTGTTTATTTTTTTCAAAAAACCAACTCTTGGTTTCATTGATCTGCTCTACAGTTTTTTTTTTAGATTCTATATTGTTTATTTCTGCTCTGATCTTTATTATTTCTCTTCTTCTGCTGGGTTTAGGCTGTCTTTGCTGTTCTGCTTCTGCTTCCTTTAGGTGTGCCATTAGATTTTGTATTTGGGATTTTTCTTGTTTTTTGAGATAGGCCTGGATTGCAATGTATTTTCCTCTCAGGCTGCCTTCGCTGCATCCCAAAGCGTTTGGATTGTTGTATTTTCATTTTCATTTGGTTCCATATATTTTTTAATTTCTTCTCTAATTTCCTGGTTGATCCATTCATTCTTTAGTAGGGTGTTCTTTAACCTCCATGCTTTTGGAGGTTTTCCAGACTTTTTCCTGTGGTTGATTTCAAGTTTCATAGTATTGTGGTCTGAAAGTATGCATGGTATGATCTCAATTCTTGTATACTTATGAAGGGCTGTTTTGTGAGCCAGTATGTGATCTTGGAGAATGTTCCATGTGAACTCGAGAAGAAAGTATATTCTGTTGCTTTGGGATGCAGAGTTCTAAATATATCTGTCAAGTCCATCTGATCCAATATATCATTCAGGGCCCTTGTTTCTTTATTGGTCCTGTGTCTGGATGATCTATCCATTGTTGTAAGTGGAGTATTAAAGCCCTTGCATTGACGAGAGTCTTATCGATAAGGTTGCTTATGTTTGTGATTGTTTTATATACTTGGGGGCTTCCATATTCAGTGCATAGACATTTATAATTGTTAGCTCTTCCTGATGGATAGACCTTGTAATTATTACATAATGCCCTTCTTCATCTCTTCTTACAACCTTTAATTTAAGCATAGTTTGTCTGATATAAGTATGGCTACTCCAGCTTTCTTGTGACTTCCAGTAGCATGATAGATTGCTCTCCATCCCCTCACTTTCAATCTGAAGGTGTCCTCAGGTCTAAAATGAGTCTCTTGTAGACCACAAACAGATGTTTTTGTTTTATTTTTTTATCCATTTTGATACCCTATATATTTTGGTTGGAGCATTTGGTCCATTTACATTCAGTGTTATTATAGAAAGATATGGGTTTAGACTCATTGTGATGTCTGTAGGTTTCATGCTTGTAGTGATGTCTCTGGTACTTTGTCTAACAGGATCCCCTTTAGGATCTCTTGTAGGGCTGGTTTAGTGGTGATGAATTCCTTCAGTTTTTGTTTTGGAAGACCTTTATCTCCCCTTCTATTCAAAATGGCAGACTTGCTGGATAAAGGATTCTCAGCTGCATATTTTTTCTGTTCATCACATTGAACATTTCCTGACATTCGTTTCTGGCCTGCCAAGTTTCAGTAGATAGATCCATCACTAGTCTTATCAGTCTCCATTTATAAGTTAGAGTGTGTTTATACCTAGCTGCTTTCAGAATTTTCTCTTTACCCTTGTATTTTGCCAGTTTCACTATGATATGTCATGCAGAAGATCGATTCAAGTTATGTGTGAAGGGAGTTCTCTGTGCCTCTTGGATTTCAATGACTTTTTTCCTTCCCCAGATGGGAACTTCTCAGCTATGGTTTGTTCAAGTACACCTTCAGCCCCTTTCTCTCTCTCTTCCTTCTCTGGAATCCCTATTATACAGATATTATTGTGTTTCATCACATCACTTAGTTCTCTAATTCTCCCCTCATACTGCTGGATTTTTTAATCTTTTTCTCAGCTTTCTCTTTTTGCATAATTTTTATTCTAATTTACCTATTCTCTCCTCTGCCTCTTCAATCCGAGCTGTGGTTGCCTCTATTTTATTTTGCACCTCATTTATAGCATTTTTTAGCTCCTCCTGTTTCTTAGTCCCTTGATCTCTGTAGCTATAGATTCTCTGCTGTCCTGTATACTTTTTTCAAGCCCAGCGATTAATTCTATAACTATTATTTTAAATTCATGGTCCGTTATATTGCTTAAATCGTTTTTGATCAGTTCGTTAGCTGTCACTACTTCCTGGAGGTTCTTTTGAGGAGAATTCTTCCATTTCGTCATCTCGGATAGTCCCTGGAGTGGCGCAGAACTGCAGGGCTCTTCCTCTGAGCTCTCTGGAGTAACTTGTGTTGGTGGGTGGGCACACAGTCAGACCTGATGTCTGCCCCCAGCCCACCGGTGGGGCCACAGTCAGACTGGTGTGTACCTTATGTTCTTCTCTCCCAGGGGCAGGACTCACTGTGGAGTGTTGTGGCCCCTGTCTGGGCTACTTGCACACTGCCAGGCTTGTGGTAGTGTGTCTATGGGATCTGGTGTATTAGCTGGGGTGGATCCGCAAGGTGCACAGGGGTGGGAGGGGCAGACTCAGCTCCCTTTACCTTTGGTGGTCCCTGTGGGAGGGGCCCTTCAGCCTCAGGAGGGAGGCAGACCCATGGGAGGGATGGATCCACAGAAGCACAGTGTTGGATGTTTGCGCGGTGCAAGCAAGTTCCTTGATGGGAACTGGTTCCCTTTCGGATTTTGGCTGGGGTATGGGCGAGGGAGATGGCGCTGGCAAGCGCCTTTGTTCCCTGCCAAGCTGAGCTCTGTCATCCGGGGCTCAACAACTCTTCCTCCCATTGTCCTCTAGCCCTCCTGCTCTCCGAGCAGAGCTGTTGACTTATAACATTCCAGATGTTAAGTCTTGCTGGCTGTCAGAACTCACACAGTCTGTCCCCTCCGCTTTTGCCAGCCAGACTCGGGGGCTCTGCCTTGCCTGGTGGGCTAAAGGTGTTTTTTTTGAAGTATTCATATTTTTTTTTTAGAATTTTACACTTGAATGTTTAATAAACATTTAGTGAGCAACTACTATAAGTTAGTGACTGTGCTAGGTGCAGGAGATAAAAAAAAAAAAAAGACATATGCCCCGCCTTCAAAAAATTCTTATCCTTAGTGGAATTCCCTCTCCCTACCCACAAGGGTCTACAGCCTTTATTGTGGACTTAGGCTGCCAAAAGTAGCCCTCACTGCTATATTTTATATAGGCTTGAACTGCCCCTAAGCATCCATATTCAAAAAAGACTTCCCTCTTCCCTCCAATCTACCTAGGGTTCTCAGGTGTCAAGAAACCTGATTAAAGTACTTTATTTTCAGCCCATGATACACCATTAATCCTGAGTTCAGCACCCGAAAATAATTTTGGGGGTCAATTTCCTATACCTAGAGAGAAATGAAGGGGGAGGTTATCATGTGGTCTTGTCAGGCAGAAAACAGGGACAGTGGGAGGTGTGGGGTGGAACATGCAGAAATAAATTTGTTTATTCAACAGTGATATTTTCATATTCTCCAACTAGAAATGCTAGATGGCCAACAAATCATACATATCTGGGTCTTCCTCTCTATTAGGCCCTGATTTCCAAATAAAGGAGCCATTCTCTGGTGAAAACCTGAGATGTAAGGAGAAGCCAGCTGTTAGGAAGACCAGGACGCAGGCATAGAGAAAGCTGGAAGGGCACAGTTTATAAGCAGACAGAATTGCACAGTATTTGATTCCCTGCTCCATAACTTATCTAGCTGTATGGTCTTAGACAAGTCACCTAACTTATGTGAGTCTCATTCTTCTCATCACTAAAGTGGTAATTAATAGCACCTACCTCAAACAGTTGTGCTAATTAAAGCTGTGCTAATTAATTTGTTATTAAAGGAGATAACAAATGTAAGATGCTTGGCTCATGATAGGCATTTAGTAAATGTTAATTTCCTTGCTTTTGTTGCCAGATCATCTCCTAGGCCACCTTTTCCTCCAACTCTACCACTTCTGTGGAGAAAACTACAAAATGTAGAGACCTTCCCACCACCCCCAGAAAAGTAAGGAGATCCAGCTGCTTGAGACCCCCTGAGTTTCAGGAATCCTGGAGTATCTCAAGAATCATTTTCTTCAAACCTCGGGCTATATCATTAGAGCCTAACCAGGGAGGCAGAAGATTAACCGTTAGATGAATAATTTGTTATGTAAATTATAGATCCAAAAGGAAAGGAGTAGGTTTGGGAATTAAGTTGTTATTTCATTAAGTTGTAATTAGTGACTAAAAGGTTTCAACATACCTACTAATTCTATTAGAGTATGTTGAGTTTAATCTCATTTCATTTAATTATCTGTATTTATATCTACGTCTATAGCTATCTATATATTTATCTGTATAATCTTGGCTGAGTCCCTACTCCTGAATTTTTCATGGATACCATATTCTTAAGGAACATATTCTGAGTATAATTAAAGGTTTGCCTGCACTCTAGAATTTCCTTAGAACACAATCCATCATAGCAGGGAGTTCAACAAAGGGCCATCTTCAGTATATTCAAGGGGATTCCGTCACTGAAAGTAGAAGATAATTTCACCTACTATTGTTTCTTCACTCACAACACTGTCTCACCACACTCACAGTCGAGTTCTATGGAGGTTCTGATTTAGGTAATCCTCCTCTCAGGCTCATCATGTTTCTCTGCCACTCAGTCCATATGCTCCAGCCACACTGGCCACTCTTTTACTCCTCGAATAACCAAGCTCCTTCCCACATCAAGACCTTCATAAATGATATTTCCTCTGCCAGGAACACATGGGACCCATTGTTGGTGATCTGTATCCCTGACATCAGGAAAATAAGTCAGAGGAGAAGCACAGAGTCCAATAATGGAGAATTATAAAGAAACTGTTTGAACCAAATACAGCAATGCCACAGAACTCTCTTCCAACACAAGCATCTTCATCCAAAACTATGAGTAGTCTCTGCCCCTTCTGGAAGAAAATTTGATGTCACCATAATTCCCCAGATTTATGAGATAATTTGGATTAAAGTCTGTTCTAATAGGAACTAGATTGGGCCCAGAAACCTGAAGTCACTCTGAACTCCCCACCAGGAAGCCAAGCTTATCTGCATCTTACAAGGTTAACATTGTAGCAGGCAGCATAGTAGTGGAAGTTTAGAGGCTTATGGAACTTGGTTTGAATCCTTACTCTAACACTTACTAGGTGTGTGACTTTGGGCAAATAAATTAACCGCTCTGAGCTTAGTATTCTTATTTATAAATGTGGATAACTCCTCATAGGGTAGTTGTGAAGATTAAGTGATATGATTTATTTCAGTGCTCAACACAATGTCTGGTACACAGTAAGTGCTCAATAAAAGTAAACTACTACTATTTTGATTAGTGCAATTATCTTTACCTTGGTCCTTTGGTCCTGGGCCACAATTCAGGCTCATTCATTCATAGAACACTTATAAATCATTTACATTTTGTTAGATGTTGGTGATACAGAAGAGGATAAGATATGATCCTGTACTTAGTTTACAGTTTGGTGAGGGAAACAACCATATACACAACTAACATTATTATTATTAGTTTCATAAAAAAATATTTTATCAAGTAACCTAACCTGGAACACATTCTGTGGTAAAGGAAACATACAAAGATCTATGAGCACAGGACAAGGCATAAAGCTTTACTGGTCAAAGGAGTCCAGGAGAGAAAGGGTAGAAGGTCAAAAATACCCAGCTATTCACACAGATAAACTATACAAATCCCTGTCCTATGGATAATGGATTGATTGGTATACCTACATGCTCAAAAGACAGTATTGCATACCTCAAAGTAGTCTTAAGAGAGCAAGAATGAGCCACAGGAAAACTAACTGCTTAGGACATTTCCAGGATATGCTAGCTTCCTTGGAACTAGAAAAAAAAATTGGGCAAAATCTTTGGACGCAGGTGGGACCAGGGATGGCACAGGAGAACTATGATCACTAGGACATTACCCCCAAAGCTTCTAGAGTTAGAGAACACTTGCCCATATGTTTTCTATTAAATGCCTATAAATTTTATTGATCTTCTAAAATACTTCTCCATCATACCAAACTCAGACCTGTCAACCTTCCTTCATAATTTATAAGCTCAAGCAAACACTGAGCTCGTAATCCCTTGCTTCAATTCCAAGGCTTTTCTTTTTCTCTTTTATAGACAAACTCTCATGAAAACTTTTGCTAATAAATCAGGAGTCTCACAAATCTCACAGAAGGGGTTCAGTGATACCAGAGAAGACCACACACACATGCAGTTCCTTGGCCACTCCTCTGCCTGACCACAAAAGCAAGTATATAGCATATAAAGCATTAAGGCAACTTCAAGTAGGAATTAAACACATTGAAATCTCTGTATATTCTTCAGAAGAAATTAATGTAGGATAACTTTACCCTTTATTTACAAAATACTCTTGGATAAACCTTAATCATTCAGTTTGAAGCAATCAGGGTGAGCCTGGAGAAAACCAAATAGTGAAGGTTTTGCTTTTGTTTTATTCTTGTTTTATGTTTTTGTTATAAAAGCTATTAAGTGCTTTCTTCCCTTTCTTCCTGACATGTCTTTGTGATTAAGCAAATGTGTATTCATTAGGAATTCTGAGTCTTTAATGCAGCAAGCAGATGTTTGTGTTCTTTAAAGGTAGTCAACATCATTTACTGCTCACCTTCTGTTTACAAAGGTACTTCCTGACATCATGAGGACATTTCAGTCTATATAATGTGACAAAATAAACATACATGATAGGACTTAAGACCAGTTATGGAAAATATGTCAGCAAAAGCAAATGTCTGTATGAACTGTGTCTAGAAGTACTGAGGGTACATAGGGCATTTGAACCAAGTTTTAAAGGACGAGTTGAATATGTTTTAATGTAGAGAACTAGAATAAAGCGGGGATAAATAGGAAGGAGGAGTACATGCAAATTTTGCAGACCAGAAGTTATATTTGTAACCTAAATATTTTCCAAAACTTTTTGTTACCATTATGTTCTGAGGAAAGAACTTTCTGACATTAGCCATAGACATTAGTCTATGTCTATGTCTATGTCATTAGTGTATATCTATGTCTTTCTGACATTAGTCATAGACTAATGTCATATTGTATACCACTGTAAGACTTCATATAGTTTACAAAGACTTAAAATTTGTATTATGCACTCAGAAGACATTACCAACTGGAACTATTTGTAGTTGTACAATTAACCCATACTAAGAAAAATTAACCCTCTGTATTTATCAAGATAATGTGGAGTATTTATGCTAGATAGATAGTAAATAGTAAATACTTATTTGGACAATTCTATAAGGACATTCATTTATCTAATGCACCTTCTTTTTTATGTTTTTTATCTAAATTTCAGTTAGTTTGTATACACTGTAGTGTATATAGTTTCAGGTGTAGAATTTAGTAATTCAGCACTTCCATACAACACCCAGTTCTCATCACAAGTACACTTCTTAATCCCCATCACCTATTTCACCCATATTCCCACCCACCTCCCTTCTGTTAACCATCAGTTTCTTCTCTATAGTTAAGTCTGTTTCTTGGTTTATCCCTCTCTCTCTTTACCCCCACATTGCTTACTTGTTTTGTTACTTAAATTCCACATATGAGTGAAAACATATGGTATTTTTCTTTCTCTGACTTCACTTAGCATAATATTGTCTAATCCATTTGCAAGATTTCATTCTTTTTTGTCTAATATTCCATTGTGTGTGTGTATGTATGTGTGTGTGTATATATATGTGTGTGTGTATGTGTATATATATATATATATATATATATATATATATATATATGCATGCTTATGAACACTTAGGCTGTTCCATAACTTGGCTATTGTAGATAAGGCTGCTACAAACATGGTGGTGCATGTATCCCTTAAAAGAGTATGGTACTGGCACAAAAATAGACACATAGATCAATAAAACAGAATAGAAAACCCAGAAATGAACACACAACTATATGGTCAATTAATCTTCAATGATGCAGGAAAGAATATCCAATGGGAAAAAGACAGTCTCTTCAATAAATGGTGTTGGGAAAACTGGACAGCAACACACAAAAGAATGAAACTGGACCACTTTCTTACACCATACACAAAAATAAATTCAATATGGATTAAAGACGTAAATGTGAGACCTGAAACCATAAAAACCCTAGAAGAGAACACAGGCAGTAACCTCTTTCACATTGGCTGTAGCACATTCTTTCTAGATATGTCTCCTGTGGCAAGGGAACCAAAACCAAAAATATACTATTGGGACTTCATCAAGATAAAAAGCGTCTTCACAGAAAAGGAAACAATCAACAAAACTAAAAAGCAACCTATAGGATGAGAGAAGATATTTGCAAATGGCATATCTGATAAAGTGCTAGTATCCAAAATGTATAAAGAACTGGAGCACCTGGGTGGCTCAGTAGGTTAAGTGTCCAGCTTTGGCTTAGGTCATGATCTCATTGTTCCTGAGTTTGAGCCCCGCATCAGGCTCTGTGTTGACGTCTCAGAGCCTGGAGCTTACTTCAGTTTGTGTGTATGTCTCTCTCTCTTGCTTTCCCCTGCTCATGCTCTGTATCTCTCTATCAAAAATAAACAAACATTAAAAAGATGAACACACAAAAAAAATGAACACCGGACATGAATAGACATTTCTCCAAAGAAGACGTACAGATGGCCAACAGACACATTAAAAGATGTTCAACATCACTAGAACAAGCAATCCTAAAATTCATATGGAACCACAAAAGGCCCCGAATAGCCAAAGGAATTTTGAAGAAGAAGACCAAAGCCGGAGGCATCCCAATCCCAGACTTTAGCCTCTACTACAAAGCTGTCATCATCAAGACAGCATGGTATTGGCACCAAAACAGACACATAGACCAATGGAATAGAATAGAAACCCCAGAACTAGACCCACAAACGTATGGCCAACTCATCTTTGACAAAGCAGGAAAGAACATCCAATGGAAAAAAGACAGCCTCTTTAACAAACGGTGCTGGGAGAACTGGACAGCAACATGCAGAAGGTTGAAACTAGACCACTTTCTCACACCATTCACAAAAATAAACTCAAAATGGATAAAGGACCTAAATTTGAGACAGGAAACCATCAAAACCTTAGAGGAGAAAGCAGGAAAAGACCTCTCTGACCTCAGCCGTAGCAATCTCTTACTCGACGCATCCCCAAAGTCAAGGGAATTAAAAGCAAAAGTGAATTACTGGGACCTTATGAAGATAAAAAGCTTCTGCACAGCAAAGGAAACAACCAACAAAACTAAAAGGCAACCAACGGAATGGGAAAAGATATTCGCAAATGACATATCGGACAAAGGGCTAGTATCCAAAATCTATAAAGAGCTCACCAAACTCCACACCCGAAAAACAAATAACCCAGTGAAGAAATGGGCAGAAAACATGAATAGACACTTTGCTAAAGAAGACATCCGGATGGCCAACAGGCACATGAAAAGATGTTCAGCGTCGCTCCCTATCAGGGAAATACAAATCAAAACCACACTCAGGTATCACCTCACGCCAGTCAGAGTGGCCAAAATGAACAAATCAGGAGACTATAGATGCTGGCGAGGATGTGGAGAAACGGGAACCCTCTTGCACTGTTGGTGGGAATGCAAATTGGTGCAGCTGCTCTGGAAAGCAGTGTGGAGGTTCCTCAAAAAATTAAAAATAGACCTACCCTATGACCCAGCAATAGCACTGCTAGGAATTTATCCAAGGGATACAGGAGCACTGATGCATAGGGCCACTTGTACACCAATGTTCATAGCAGCACTCTCAACAATAGCCAAATTATGGAAAGAGCCTAAATGTCCATCAACTGATGAATGGATAAAGAAATTGTGGTTTATATACACAATGGACTACTACGTGGCAATGAGAAAAAATGAAATATGGCCTTTTGTAGCAACGTGGATGGAACTGGAGAGTGTGATGCTAAGTGAAATAAGCCATACAGAGAAAGACAGATACCATATGGTTTCACTCTTATGTGGATCCTGAGAAACTTAACAGGAACCCATGGGGGAGGGGAAGGAAAAAAAAAAAAAGAGGTTAGAATGGGAGAGAGCCAAAGCATAAGAGACTGTTAAAAACTGAGAACAAACTGAGGGTTGATGGGGGGTGGGAGGGAGGAGAGGGTGGGTGATGGGTATTGAGGAGGGCACTTTTTGGGATGAGCACTGGGTGTTGTATGGAAACCAATTTGTCAATAAATTTCAGAAAAAAAAAAAGATGTTCAACATCACTGATGATCAGGGATATACAAATCAAAACTACAATTAGATATCACCTCACACCTGTAATAATGGCTAAAAACAACAACACAAGAAACAACAGGTATTGGCAAGGATATGGGGAAAGGGCAACACTCTTGCACTATTGGTGGTAATGCAATCTGGTGCAGCCACTATGGAAAACAGTATGGAGTTTCCTCAAAAAAGTTAAAAATAGAACTACCCTACAATCCAGCAATTTCAATACTAGTGCAAATTATACTCAAATAATACTCAAGTACTACTCAAATAATACAAAAATATTCAATGCACATTCCTGACTTCATAGGACTATTTTAAATTCATCATTGGAATGTATTACTAAATATTTTTAACATGCATAGTTACTTGATGGACTCTGAGAATTTTCCCAGAGACATCAGTGGCTGATACATACAGAGCTTTTGGAACATTCTTGATAGTGGTTCATGAGGAAAAAAGGCATAGAAAACAGAATTACAACCTCTGTCACTAGAGAACTTTGCATATGGAATACTCAAAAGTTTTATGAACTGTGGGGATGAAGTATCTAATTCTGGAATCAAACCACCTGAGCTAGAATTCTGGCTTTGCCATTTAGTAGCTACATGATATGGGGATGGTCACTTGACCCCTGTGTCTCAGTTTCCTCAACTGCAAAATGGAACTAATACAGTAATCCATCCCCCATTATCCAAGGGGGATATGTTCTAGGACCCCCAGGGAATGCCTGAAACCACAGGTAGTACCCGACCTTATATATGTTTTTTTTTCCTATACATACACACCTATCATAAAGTTTAATTTATAAATTAACAGGCACAGTAAGTGATTAATAATAACTAATAATAAAATAGAATAATTATAACCATATAATCTAGTAAAATGCATATGGATGTGGTCTCTCTCTCAAAATATCATGTTCTGTACTCACCCTTCTTGCGATGATGTGAGATGATAAAATGCCTGCGTGGTGAGGTAAAAAGGGGTAAATAACATTGTGACATACTGTTAGGCTATTTACTGACCTTCTGATGATACATTAGCTTCTGCACTGCAGTTTACTGTAGGTAAGTAAAAACACAGAAAGCAAAACTGTAGATAATGGGGAGACTATGGTACCGGTACCTACAATGCAGCATTGGTGTGAGAATTAAATAAATGTATGTAGAGCATTCAGCACCATGTCTGCCACACAGTAAGGAGAACTTTGAGGTGAATACTACTGCTGTAGGGAGAGAAAAGATAAACACAATGAAATGAGAAGTTATAAGATCAACTTTCTTGAACCCCTAAGAAAGGCATTGTTTTTATACTCAGTTCCTTGATTACAGCTAAATCCATCAACAGGTCTATGTTCATCAACAAATTGTAACTGCCAGCTGCTATCTACACTAGGGGAATCTTCATACTTCAAAGGATTTTTTTAGATAAATAATGAGAAGCATTGATGATATTTGGCTCATACACAGATAAGACCAGACTGACAAGTTTCAGTTATAACAGATAAAAAGAGCCACATAAAGGCCTGGGGCAGTATTAGGTGTCAAAGAGGAGCTTTGAATTTGATGACTATGGTGTTACAGTAAACCTGTCCACTGTCTATCCCCACTCTTTTGTTCAAGTGAAGACCCTAGAAAGCCACCTTTTACACGAAGTGACCCTATGCTACACAATCACTGATGTCACAAACAAGGGTAATTACTGATCCCATTGCAAGTACAGTCAGAAACTAATGACAAACAACCTGGTTTGATTCTAATTATCCCTTTTGGAAATGTGAACAGGGTACTACAAAGATAATCTTGAGAGATGAAGTTGAAAAGATAATTTAAAAAATGCCATAAGGCAAAACTAAAGTCATGAGGAAATTATGGTCAAGAGAAAACTGTGATGACCAAAAAATATATGAGTAAGCAGAAAATGGGTTGGAGAGAAAAATACACACACACACACACACACAGAGAGAGAGAGAGAGAGAGAGAGAGAGAGAGAGAGAGTAAAAGAATAGAAAACCAATTTACAGGAGGAGAGAATGAAAACGGATCCTCTGAAATTACCTACTCTGATGTACAGGTCTCTGAATCTTCCCTGGATTCTGAATTCTCTTCCAGTTCTAATTTCTTTTTTTTTTAATTTTTTAATGTTTACTTATTTTTGAGACAGAGAGAGAGAGAGAGAGAGGGAGAGAGAGAGAGAGAGAGAGAACGAACATGACTGGGGGGGGGCACAGAGAGAGAGGGAGACACAGAATCTGAAACAGACTCCAGGCTCTGAGCTGTCAGCACAGAGTCCAATGAGGGGCTTGAACTCGGGAATGATGAGATCATGACCTAGGCCAAGGTTGGATGCTTAACCAACTGAGCCACCCAGACACCCCTCCAGTTCTAATTTCTAAGTAGCCCAACACTACTATTGCTTTTTCTTCCTCTAGCAGCTCAGCACCACTGCTGATGTCAGAAAACAGTTCTTAAAAACTCTGTGGCCTTAAGGAATTAAATTCACCTCACTGTACCTTAGGTTATATTTTATTTTTTTTTAATTTATTTAACGTTTATTTATTTTTGAGAGAAAAAGAGTGACAGAGCACAAGCAGGAGAAGGGTAGAGTGAGAGGGAGAAACAGAATCTGAAGTAGGCTCCAGGCTCTGAGCTGTCAGCACAGAGCCTGATGTGGGGCTCAAACTCACAGCCTGCAAAGTCATGACCTGAGCCGAAGTTGGGCAAATAACCACTGAGCCACCAGGAGCCCCAAGTACCTTAGGTTATCTAATTGAAAAATGAGGATAATATTTGTACAAATTATCCTTTTGCCTTGAGTATTGTCTAAGCACAAAGCCTCCCAAAAAGAGGGTATATTTCCCAGCCACACTTACCACCAGCTGTGGCTATATGACTAAGTTCTCATTAATGGCTTGTGAGCAAAAGTGATGTATACAACTGTCTCATCACTTTCCTGAAATAAAATTTGTCACATCAAACTCACTCTTTTCCCTTCCCACAATCTGGAAAGAAAACATGACAGAAACCATGTTCACAAGGACAGTGCCCTAGAATAGAGGCTGGCAAACATTTTATGTAATGTGCCATATTGCAAATAGTTTAGACTTTGTGGTCCACAAGGTCTCGGTCAAAACTACTTAATTCTGGGGTGCTTACGTGGTTCAGTTGGTTAAGCATGGACTCTTGATTTAGATTCAGGTCATGATCTCACAGTTTGTGAGTTCAAGCCATGCATTGGGCTCCACACTGGCAGTGTGGAGCCTGCTTGAGATTCTCTCTCTCCCTCTCTCTCTGCCCCTCCCCAGCTCGGTGTCTCTCTCTCTCTCAAAATAAATAAATACATAAAAATAAAACTACTCAAGTCTGCTGTTGTAGTGCCCAAGCAGCCATAGATGACATGTAATGGAATGGTGGTAGCTACATTCAAATAAAACTTTATTTATAAAAGCAGGCAACAAGCTAGATTTGGCCTGCCAGACATAATTTATCAATCTCTCGTCTTATAGATGCTGAAACAACAAAGGAAGGTACCTGGATCCTTGAACTACCTAATGAAGCACAACTGCACAACCTGCCTAAACCAGCTATACTGAAATGAGAGATAAAAGAAGGGAGAAGGCACCTGGGTGGCTCAGTCGGTTAAGCAACCGACCTTGGCTTGGGTCATGATCTCACAGTCTGTGAGTTCAAGCCCCGGGTTGGGCTCTGTGCTGACAGCTCAGAGCCTGGAGCCTGCTTCAGATTCTTTGTCTCCCTTTCCTTCTGCCCCTCCCCTGCTCGTGCTCAGTTTCTCTTGCTCTCAAAAATAAATAAAACATAAAAAATAATTTAAAAAAAGAAGGGAGGAGGAAGGAAGATAAAAGGGAGGGGGAAAGAGGGAGGAAAAAGGAAAAGAGAGAAATAGAGAAACTGAGAGATTTCCATCTCTTAAGCCGTTCTAGTTTGGGGTCTTTTATAGTGGCATATCCCTTACCTTAACTAATATATGTCTCTTCCTGAGACCTGATTTTCAAGCATTTTTTGGGTCGCAACTGACACAGATATTTGTTATAAATAATCCATTACTCAAGGTACCTTGAATGAGCCATTCACAACCCAAAGCACCTAATCATTTATTTTAGTTCTATGAAAAATGCTGTTGGTATTTTGATAGTGATTGCATTGAATCTGTAGATTGCTTTGGGTAGTATGGGCATTTTAACAATATTAATTATTCCAAAACACAAGCTTGGAATATCTTTCTATTTGTTGTATTATGTTGTCTTTAATTTCTTTCATCAGTGTTTTCAGAATACAGGTCTTTAACCCCCTTGGTTAACTTTATTCCTAGGTAATTTACTTTTTGTTGTTGTTGTTGGTACAACAGTTAAATGGGATTGTTTTCTTAATTTCTTTTTCTGCTGCTTCAGTGTTCATGTATACAAATGCCACAGATTTCTATATATTAATTTTGTATCCTGAAGCTTTACTGAATTAATTTATCAATTCTAATAGTTTTAGTGAAGTCTTTAGGTTTTTCTATATACACTATCATGTCATCTGAAAATAGCCACAGTTTTATTACTTCCTCACTAATTTGAATGCCTTTTATATTGTTTTCTTGTCTGATTGCTGCAGCTAGGACTTCCAGTGAACAATTCCAGTGGAATAAAATTGGATATCCTAGTCTTGATCTTACAGAAAAGCCTCTCATTTTTCCCCATTGAGAACGATGTTAGCTGTGGATTTTTCATAAATGACCTTTATTATGTTGAGGTAAGTTCCCTCGATCGTGCTTTATTGAGAATTTATAACATAAATGGATATTGTATTTTGTAAATAATACTAAAACTGGTATGAAACCATAAAAGACTCTGAATGACTAACTCAGTCTTGAGAAACAAGAACGAAGCTGGAGATATCACAATCTCAGATTCAAGATATACTACAAAGCCATATTAATCAAAATAGTATGGAACTGGCACAAAAATAGACACAAAGAAACCATCAACAAAATGAAAATGCAACCTACTGAATTGGAGAAGATATTTGCAAATGGTATATCAGGTAAGGGATTAATATTCAAAATATATAACGAACTTACACAACTCAACACCCCAAAAACAGTCTGGTTCAAAAATGGGCAGAGAACCTGAATGGACATTTTTCCAAAGATATACAGATGAAAAGACAGATGACAGATACATGAAAAGATACTCAACATCTCAATCATTAGGGAAATGCAAATCAAAACCACAAAGAGATATCACATTAACACCTGTCAGAATGGCTGGAAATAGCAAGTGAAAACAAGAAATAGCAAGTGTTGGCAAGAATATGGGAAAAAAAGGAATCCTTATGCGCTAATCATGGGAATGTAAATTGGTGCAGCCACTGTGGAAAACAGCATAGAGTTTCCTCAAAAAATTAAAAATAGAAATTTCATATGATTTAGCAATGCTACTATTTACCCAATGAAAATGAAAACACAAATTTCAAAAGATATATGCACCCCTGTGTTTATTGCAGCATTATTTATAATAGCCAAGATATGGAAGCAACCCAAGTGTCCATTGATAGATAAATGGATACGGATACACACACACACACACACACACACACACACACACACACACACACACAGGACTATTTTCAGCCATAAAAAGAATGAGGTCTTGCCATTTGTAACAATATGGATGGATTAGAGGGTATTATGTTAAGTGAAAGAAGTCAGACAGAAAAAGACAAATACCATATGATTTCACTTATACATGGAATCTAAAAAACAAATGAACAAAAAAAATAAACAAACAAAATTACTATCACATACAGAGAACTAAGGGTTGCCAGAAGAGAGGTATGTGGTAGGATAGGTGAGATAGATAAAGGGGATTAAGAGGTAAAAACTTACAGTTATAAAAATAAATAAATCACAAAGATGAAAAGTATAGCATAGTGAATATAGTCAATAATATTGTAATAACATTGGTTGGTGACAGATGGTGACTACACTTATCATGGTAAGCACTGAATAATGTATAGAATTGTTGAACCAACATGTTGTATACCTGAAACTATTATAACAATATATATTCATTATACTTTATTTTTAAAAAAGAACCTAATTAGAACAGGTGTCTGAGAGAACAGGCCTACCAGGAATCTTGGACAAATATCACAAAAGCTGGCACTAAATTTGCACTTGCTCAAATATTCTTTTTCTGAAAACTTTTTTGACCCGCCTAACTATTATGATTGAGATGAAGGAAGAGAGAAAAGACTTAACAACCATAGTAGGTTTTTTTTTGGTCAATTTAGTTAATCTTATGATATTTTACCATGGACATGAGACAGGGGAGCCTTGTTCCAAATTTTAACTTTAAAAATGAGGCCAATAATACTGCAACAGAGCCATTAAGCAACTGCAACTCATATCTTTGCAAAGAAGAACATGTCTGTGGTAAGTAGCTTCTAAAATAGCCCCAAGTGATCCTTGCCTCCTGATACTCATATCCTTATATAATATTATCCTCTCCTCTTTGGGTGTGGGCTATTTCTTTTGAGTATAGCTAGACCTAGTGAGTTGTTTCTAAGGAGCAGTATATGGTAAAAGTGATGAGACATTATTTCTGAGATCAGTTGACAAAAGACTATGATTCTGTCTTACTGTAACTCTCTTTCTCCCTTGCTTGCTCAGTTTGATGAAGTCAACCGCCATATTGTAAGCTCCCCTATGGAAAGGCCTATGTGGCAAGTAATAGAGGGTGACCTCAGGCCAACAACCAGCAAGGAACTGATGCCCACAGTCAAAAACCTATTAGGAACTGAATTCTGCCAACCATCATGTGAGTGAACTTAGAAGTGGATCACTCCCCAGTTAAGTGTTGAGATGACTGGAGTCCTGGCCAACACCTGGATTGCAGCCAATGAGAAACCCTGTAGCAGAGTACCTGGCTAAATCATAACCCAGTGCCTATTCTGCAGAAACTGTGGAATAATAAGTGTGCATTGTTTAAAAATTTTTGGAGTAATGTCTTATGTACCAATAGATAGCTTATACAATTTCTGTTTATGAATTTCAGGTAGTTTGGGTCAGATGCACCTTTTACGCCCTTCCATGACATCTAGAGTTCAATCGTCCTAGCTGATAATGACACTCTACTGGGAACTGCCTGGTTAACCTGGCTGCATCTCACACTAATCTATAAGCTCCAAAATGAAAAGAACTGTATCTGTCTTGCCCACTGTTGCATCTCTGACCATATCAAAGTGACTATTGACCATATTGACTTGAACTAATGGATGAGTGGTTAGGTGAATGGGTGGATGAATGAACAAATGAAACCACAAAGGCAACTGGCACCATGTGGTTTGTGAAATGTTGCTTAGGGAGCCTTGTACAAATATAACAAAACCGTCTTTTATTTCACTGTTTCATTCCTCAAATTCCAATAAATCTCATCTCAGTGAACCACTTTAAGTCACAAGTTCAGTTCAATGGACCATGAAGAATAAAACCTATGAAAGAGCAGAACTGAAGGAGGCCTAAAATAAAAAGTAGTATGTTCTCCAGAAAGCACCTCTCTTGTCTTTTAAAGGGTGGCATATACTAAAGCCTTATTTATCTCTAACTCAATAAACATTCCAATCACTTTATAGAGCTGTTTAGGCAAATGATCCTAGCTCATGCCGGGCCACCTCATTTATATTGTGTATCTTCCTAGCATATTGCATTATTAACAGTACTGAAAACTGAATTCTGCCTTAAATGTGTTAGGAGAGTTCATTATTTAAAGGAAACACATGATGTGTCCTCTAATACAATGAATAATTTAGTTACATGGCTCATAAATTTAGATTTCTACACCTGTAACTTTTTCTTTCTTATAAATACAGATTTTCATATATCAAGTTTAGTTAAAGCAGTGAAATATGTGATTCTTCTAGGACAGAGAGACTGAAAAGGCAAGTAGATGGTATGTCAAACCCATCCTATAAGTCACCTATAAGTCCACCACTTGCTGGAATCACTGCAAGTCAGACCCATTCAGAACAAGCTCTGCCCATGGAAAATAAATAAAAGGAGCTCTAGGACGTCTAGCTACTGGTCCATCCCTGACTACATACTTCAGTTCCTCCTCTGTGAAGAAGTTACTACATAGAACTTCAGGTCCTGTACAGTCCCATTTCCTTCCCTCTGAATTCCAGTGCTGGTTAACTATTTTTTTTTAATTTTTTTTTAACGTTTATTTATTTTTGAGACAGAGAGAGACAGAGCATGAATGCGGGAGGGTCAGAGAGAGAGGGAGACACAGAATCTGAAACAGGCTCCAGGCTCCGAGCTGTCAGCACAGAGCCCGACGCGGGGCTTGAACTCACAGACGTGAGATCATGACCTGGGCCGAAGTCAGACGCTCAACCGACTGAGCCACCCAGGCGCCCCTGGTTAACTATTTAAACCCCTGTGTTTCCTGCTATTTGAAACATCTAAATTTCCAATCCCACCCTTTCTTATATGGATAATAGGCATGTAGTTTCTACCTTTAGTTGATGATACTTGCACCTATCTGTACCATGAACTGTAGCAGTGAAGTACGACTCACTGTTTCTCAAACTTTAATGTTCATAAAAATGCAGATTCAGAGATAAAAGATCTTAGAAGTGTCCTGAAAGTCTGCATTTCTAATAAGCTCCCTATTGATGTCAGTGTTGCTGATATTTGAGTACCAAAGTTGTAGTAACAAAACAATATCTTACTGATAGAACATCTAGGTTCTTCAATAATTTAGTTACACCAGCTATTTAACCTTGGACAACTTACTACACTAAGTCTCTCTCTGTTTTAAAAATGGAAATTATAGGGGCGCCTGGGTGGCGCAGTCGGTTAAGCGTCCGACTTCAGCCAGGTCACGATCTCGCGGTCCGTGAGTTCGAGCCCCGCATCGGGCTCTGGGCTGATGGCTCAGAGCCTGGAGCCTGTTTCCGATTCTGTGTCTCCCTCTCTCTCTGCCCCTCCCCCATTCATGCTCTGTCTCTCTCTGTCCCAATAATAAATAAAAACGTTGAAAAAAATTAAAAAAAAATAGAAATTATAATTCCTTTGCTGCCATCACAATTAACTACTTGGGTTTGGAATCCAGCTCTCCTATGAAATAGCTCTGTAACTCTGGATAGGTTAAACTTCCTGCTCTTCAGTGGACAAAAGCAGTACATACTCCATAGGGCTTTTGTGAAGTTTCAATGAATTAATACAGATAAAGTACTCAGAAGAGTGCCTGAAACACAGCAATCCCTAATTATTATCTGCCCTTCAGATAGTTCAGTCTGATATTATTCCGTTATTCGGAAAAGGGATTTTCATTGGACCTGATATATCTACCTAGTCTACCTAGCTGCTACCCACACCATGATTCTGATGCTAGGCCACGTGTTAGATTCATCACAAATCCCCTGATCCCAAAGTCTAACACTTTTTCATCTCAAAGTCCTCCCGTACTCATTTTACTTTCATTTCATATAGACCATTAGCCACACATGAGCACATATCTGTTATGATAAAGGATTCTAGTTCTTCAGCTGACAGCATTCATAGAAATGCTAAGGAAACACACACACACACACACACACACACACACACACACACTGCAAGAGAATCCAGACTTTAGAAAGAAATCATATTTTCTACTTTTCATCTTGTTCATCTAACTCAACAGAAGATTTTCTTCACCTGGGGTTCAAGATTATCTTCCCTCAGAACCTCCAGAATTCAAGAAGGCCTCATGCCTTTTTGCCAATTAGCACCAAAGGTGAGTGGATGGTCATATAAGCTAGGTCATGCCATGGCCTGCAAGCAAAAGAATAATCTCACTGCAGACCTTGCAGCCCAAATATTACCACCTAACATACTTCCTGGGGGCAGAGGCAGTATATAATGGCAGAAGTAGCAGATCAAAAATCCATTCAATGGATTGCTGGGTAACATTGAAAACTCAGCTAAAGCTAGATATTATCTGTTTATAATGGCACCAACTCATATTTTTGAGGGATCAGGGTTGCAGAGAGCTGCTCATTAAAGCAATTTACTGATGAAGCTTTCAACCTTTTAAATATGGTCATTCTCTGGCAGAATCATTTAAGTTTAACTTGTCTAGCCCCTGCTGATAAGGACATTTACTTTAGGGAAAGGGATTGTGTAAGTAGGGTCTATTCAAAATTTTAGTTACTTTCTCAAGCTCTGTTCTTCCATTTCTCCTTTTCTCTCAGCTGGCTGACCTTACCTCCAACTTAAGTTACAAAATGGAAACCACTTTGACTTCCAGTCACCAAAACTAACTTAAACTGTGTCTTCCCTCAACCTTTCCTCCCTCCCTACTGTGAAAACAAAAACGATGTCTCCACTCTTTTTAGCATTTCCTTCTGAGCTTTGGACCCCAATCCCTTCTGCCTTCTCAGGATTCTTACTTCATTCATTATCCCCTTCATTCCTGGATATTCAAAATCTCCCTTCCATTTTCAAAAAGTTCCCCAGGGTATGAGCAGAAATGAAACATGGCTGACTAGAAAGAAACTGGACTGAGTGTCCAGCAGGCCATGAAAATTTCAGAAGGTATCTTAGGTCTAGAAAGGTAAGCAGAGATATCAAACAGAATAGATTGTACAGAACAGTCCAGAATAGCACAATACTTAAGTTCCAGGCCAGAGCATTTGATTAGTCTTGGTAGCACTAGCAAACAGGACAAGTGAATGGTCAGGCTATTGGTCCTGTGCCCCTTTTCTACTACCTGTGGGGGTGGGGGTAGTGGTGGCTCTAAGTCCAAAGGTGTTAATCACAATCTGAAGAGATCAAAGACCTAAAAATGAATTCTGCTTCTGAATAAGAGTGAGGAGAGGCAGGAATTTTCACCAATTTCTTATTGACAAATTCTGAGAATCAAAAGAAAGCCTTGCAAGAATTCTGGTCCTCACAAGTATGTGTGCAGATATGTCTTTGGTATGCATTGCTCTGCATTGCTTGGTTACATATGGTTTATAAAATCAGAGACAATAGTGTCATCTTTTCCACAGAGATGCATATGAGGTTTCTCCCAAACGCAAATATATTTAATATCCCCAACAGGGTGAGAACAGTTGGGGATACAAAAATGAAAGACAATTTTAGTTTTGGCAAGATTGGCTAGACAGTTCTTTCAGGGTCATTATGAGCTATTACTGCCTACATTACAGAAACAATCCACAGAAGCCAAACTTTGGCTACTTAATTAGAACATATGGAAGCTGCTCTAATATTGAAGGAGCTGTATTGTCAAGGCAGAGCTAAATCAGGAAAAAAAAAGGTTCCCATATTACAAGCCTAAAAACTAGACCATTGAACATTCTATGGCTTAGTTAACCTTTTCAAAAACTGAAAATTTCCCTAGTAAAAGGATGACCTGGATTCATTTCCACCACAAGGTGCTTCTCATAACAAAAGGGAATCCTCTGAATATAGGAAATTTAAATATATGATTAAAGAACAGCTCACACATCTGTGTGCTTTATTCCAGCCAAGATACCACCATGTGTCAGTCTCTTTCTGCAAATGCTCCTCGATAAAGGTGACCCAGCATGCAGCAAACTCCAAACTAATATCCAGTACTTGACAAGTAACTTTAGAATGAGGGTTATTTCAGACCCTCTCAGCGTAAATGCAAACCTATTGGACCCTCAAGTGAGGACTTAAAAAATAAACCTGGTGTATATAGAAGAAAGAGAGGTTCTAAGTAGGAGTAACAGAAAGAGGAAACACACAGACAGAACAATGAGATATTGAAAAGCATCTAGCCAAACTTGCCATTTTTTCCAGTGGTTCAGTTGTTTCCTGTTACATATACAATGGCAGGAACACACTCAGCTCATCAATGGATGATGATAATATAGATATAGAAAATATTCATGCTTACATGCAATTTTCAAAAAGTTTTAGGATATACAGATACACAAGAATCCTTTGTATTCTTCAAAGGTCTCAAAGAGTCTGACAAAGTCTGCCTCTACTGTAGCAATATTCCCACAGAATTTTGTTCTAAACTCTGTTATAGCTATAACTGAATTTTATTATAATTTTTTGAATCTCTCTATAGAAAAAAAATAGTGCATATCTCCAGATAGTCTACATCTTATTTATCACCACCTTTTTAGTGCCTAGACTATTTCTGCCTATTGAATTAGTGAACAAATTAATGCCATTTGCCCATATTATAAAGGGAAATAGAGGAACCACTCATTTAAGAGATTTTCCTAAGGCAGAGAATATTATTAATAGATTTTCAGGATAGTAATGTTCTAACCAGTAATGCACAAGAAAAGAAACAAAATTCCACTGCAAACTTGTGGAGTGTGGCCGTGGCCCAGCTGTTTTGCCCAGCTAACTAGGCACGGTTTCTTCTTCTGTAAAATAGGGTCATCTGGTACTTGAGAAAGCCTAGATGTTCAGTTCCTTGTTCTGTCTGGATGAATAGTTCTGGCTCCTCAATGTACCGTTACCATTCAGACACAGGTGACTCACACAGACCACCACTAGAAAACAAAAAGATAGAGGTCAAGACCCAGTCTTGTCTTATCTATTTTGGAACAGAATTCAGGGTCTCAGAACACAGCAGTGATATCCTTGTTTCAATTCTTACTGGCAAACCTAATTCCTTTCTAGAGACTCAATACAAATGTTTACAACTCATTTTGGTTTTGAGAGAAAATACTTATGTGCTCCTCTGTCTATAAAGCTAAAACAAAGTGCATGAACTAATTTATTGTATGAAGATCCCTGTTGTCTTATTAAGGTCAAAATGTAATGGAGAGAAATGTTACTAAAATTTGTAAATATACCCAGAGAATATATTCATTTGTCTTGTCTGTCATCTAATAATAATCCAACAAAATTTCAACAAATAGACTAAGGTCCCTGTAATTTAACCAAAATGGCCATATGTCTGAGGTATGAATGAGCCTATTTTTGCCACTGAGATGACATTGAGCATCCAATATGGTAGAGCTTTAAAAAAAAAAAAATCCCAAAGCCTAATCAGGTTGGTTCTTTCATACTGATTGGCTTATGGAGGATGATAGAGGAAGAAAAACTAACAGGGAGGGAATTAGGGGAAGATGGATTGAAGAAGAAGCTAGGCTCTGAGGTGGCAAAAGGCAGCATCTGCCCTAAGAAATGTGATGTCCATGGAGACCATTGTAGAGCTCTGTTAAAACGGCTGATTTCATTCTTCAACCTTATTAATTAAGAGCTAGTGAATATCTTAGAACACTATAATTGCAGATCTTACAATCCACCAATCTTGGTAGGGGAAATATGCAAAAGAGACAACTACCATTCTTGCACTTTGCTTTCCAGACTTTTAAATCCCTCTACCTCTGGACCTTAACCTTACAAATGACCCAGGGCCATTGTATTGTCACAGCACCACTCTCCTGAGCAAAAGGCATAGAAAGCAGCCTGTCGGATGTCTTTCTGTCAGTGCTTGGATTCACTCTAAGACACGTTTCCTAATTCTATTTATCAGGGACAGAGGGCTATGACCAAATGTACTTCACCAAAAAAAAAAGTAACGGTCTCCTCCCGAGGGAGCTTCTTATCTGAATAAAACTAAAGGGAGCCTTAGGAATTGATAAACAGTTCATCTGGCTGCTTTCACTGAAGATGCCAGAACCAGGGATTTCTGAGAAAGGAGATGGACAAGAAAATGAAATCTTAAAGAACGGGCAAGGAGAGGAAAAGACATGAGAGTATGATGTCATTAAAACTTATTGTAGGCTTCAAGCTGGTTAAGACAGATTGGCTGAGTGAAATAAAGGAGATACAAGATTTAAAAATTACCTATTCACTACCATTTGGGGCTTTTACAGCAGCTTGGCAAGTATGGGATAAGAATAGAGCTGCCATACACATTGTCCTGTTTGAAGTATAGTCATGCCATTTCTGATGTCACTACTGGCTTGCTGTCAGAGAAACTCAAGCATATTTATGAAACATTTCAGTATGAATATCTTTAGCAAGGCCCTTGGAGATACTGGAATAATTTATTAACAGGTCACACATGAGAAAGCATTTGACAAGAAAAAAAAGAAGAAATAGTCAAATATAATTCCAAATAAACATTTATTGCATTAGGCTTAGAATCTATTTCTCCCTCAAGGCAATTATCTTCGGATAAATGATTTACTGAATAAAGGCATTATTAGAAGTCATATCTTGCTATAGACTTTTTTCATGAAAGCAAATTATTGTGACTGTTGATCATAATCTATTATTTACATTAAAAATTGAAAACTGTAGATATTATCAGGCAAATTCGTTCTCATAAATAATGTACCAAATAATACACAGATAGCATAGAGAATAAGAGCCAAATCATGGGAAGTTGGGATAGGTTTGTCTTATTAATGTAGTTCTTTTAACATATATTTTAAATACCTTTGAGCCCATTACCATCTGTGTGTATTCTACTTACTAATGAGCTGCAGCCTCCACGAAGGTCAGTCACTTAGCATTGATTAGTTAGATGGAGACTGCTTAATTTCCAAGCCATTAATGAGGCACATTCTCTCATTAGGTTGAATCTTCCTCTTGTTAGTGTGAATAATCTATTAATAAGCTTTTAGCATATCATGATGAAGCCTGCTTGCCAATGAAACCACAACATGGGACAGAAACTCAATATGAGCTATATTGGCAGTGCTATGGTACTTGGATGTAACTTATAGTATGTAACAGACATACTAATAACCTCCTGGGGAGTTCCCTTTGTCTGCATTTTTCAACCAATGCTTTTTTCTTTTTTCTTTTCTTTTCTTTTTTTTTTCTTTTGTGGAGGGGGGGAAGTGTACTCTTCTAGGAGTGGTTCTTCTCAAAGAACTAACACTGGGCATCTTGCCCCATCGAATTATCAGGAAGTGACCTTGGGGGCTGTACACTGTACTGTCCTCCTGGTAACTCTACCTGTTCTCAGGCTCTCAAAGAGGCCTAGATGACTCAGAGAATTAGGCAAGTACCTCATTTGGTTTAAGAGCTCCATTAATGCACTCCAAGTCATGATTTACTTTGTTACAGTGCACAGTTGTTTTGTTCCACAGATCACAACTGAACTTGTAATCTGGCTTGGTAGCAATGAAAATGTGTTCCATGTGTCACAAGGAGGATCATATGAAAGAATGTATATGACACCACCACAGTCTTACATAAAAACCTGCCAACACATATTTACTATGTGTGCTGTTGTTTTTAGATTTACAGGCTCAACATCCATAAAGGTATTTCTTCTTTAATGGGCCCTCGGCCCTAGTTTGAAGGTCAGATGCTACAAGGCTCACATGGGGCTTGGATTTCATGGCCTAAGGAAGACTTCCAAAAGGTATACCAGGTATGCCTAATTGGGAAACAAATGTAGTGAATTATTTTGCTTTGTTACTTACTTACTTACTTAGTTTTGCTTTGTTTACTTTGAACTAGAACTATAAAAATGTTTAAAGCTAAGAATTTTAAAAAAATATTTTAATTATAAAAAATTAAATACTAAAGATTACATAAGATATTAAAAAAGCAAATAACACATTAAATAATTTTAGAAGATTAATTTAAATATATAAAAGCCAGATATTGCTATAACTAACCCTCAGTTGTTACCAATCAATGCTGTAATTCTAGCTTTCCCTTAAAAAGTGATCTGGTTTGAATAAGAGGGAAAAATTTCGAGTAGGAAGAGATATCAAAAATATTATTCAGTGGCACCCCAACTATAAAATAGCAAGCAATAAGAATCATACTCATTTTTTCACTCATTCAGCAAATGTTTACTAATCCCTATCATGAGCTAGGCACTGCTTTAAGCACTGGGGGTGCAGCACTAGTGGACAAACATGGTCTTTGCTCTCATAGGCCCAGGCTAGTAGGAAGATAGTCATTAGACAAATAAACATTTTGATAAATTGTCTGAAGTAAGAGAATGGGGTATTGCATCTCTCTCTTGAAGTTCATATACAGGTTAATATATCAAAGGCTCTGAGAAGTTCTACTGTACAGAAACCCCTTTGAATTTAACCTGGAAAAACTACATGCTCCTACTTTTGGGAGTGGTTAGTTACATTCTCTCTGAGAAAGCAGCACTTAAGAGATAAAGGGTGAGTAGGAGTATCAAGACAGGTGAAAGGACATTCCAGACAGTAGAAATAGAATATGCCCTGAGAAAGAATTAGCCTGGAACACCAGAAGAATCTACAGTGTGGCTGGATCAGAGAGAGTTTGGGGAAAGGAAGTGTTAAGCAATGAAGCTGCAGAGATTAGCAAGGTTTAGGTCATACAGAGATTTGTCAGCCACACTAAGGTGTTAGAGTTGTGTTCTGAGCATAATGGAAGTTTTAACAGGTTTTTAATAAAATAGTAGTGCAATGCAGTTTTGTTTTTGTGTGTTTGCTTAGGACCACTGGCTGCAACATGGACAGTGGTTTAAAGCAAAATGAGAAGGGATAATGTATAACTTCATGGTGACAAACTTAGTTTTTATCATTTGGAAAGAAATATAGTCTTCTGAAATATGTCAGTCTAATGGGATCTGGGTCTTTCTATGAATCTAATAACATCAGTATTGACTTTTCTTGGTGAGTGTTTATTACAGAATTCATCAATACTGCTATACAAATTTCACAATCATTTTTGAAGCTGGTAATGACTACTTTGTATGATGAGAATACTATAAGTAGTTGTAGTATAATGATGTTTTATTATTTTCTTTTTTTATTTTATTTTTAATATGAAAATTATTGTCAAATTGGTTTCCATACAACACCCAGTGCTCATCCCAACAGGTGCCCTACTCAATGCCCATCACCCACTTTCCCCTCCCTCCCACCTCCCATCAACCCTCAGTTTATTCTCAGTTTTTAAGAGTCTCTTATGGTTTGCCTTCTTCCCTCTCTGTAACTTTTTTTCCCCTTCCCCTCCCCCATGGTCTTCTGTTAAGTTGCTCAGGATCCACATAAGAGTGAACACATATGGTATCTGTTTTTCTCTCTATGACTTATTTCACTTAGCATAACACTCTCAAGTTCCATCCACGTTGCTACAAAAGGCCATATTTCATTCTTTCTCATTGCCACGTAGTATTCCATTGTGTATATAAACCACATCTTCTTTATCCATTCATCAGTTGATGGACATTTAGGCTCTTTCCATAATTTGGCTATTGTTGAAAGTGCTGCTATAAACATTGGGGTACAAGTGCCCCTATGCATCAGCATTCCTGTATCCCTTGGGTAAAGAATCCTTTATCCAGCAAGTCTGTCATTCAGAATAGAAGGAGAGATAAAGGTTTCCCCAAACAAACAAAAACTGAAGGAATTCATCACCACTAAACCAGCCCTACAAGAGACCCTAAGGGGGATTCTGTGAATGAAATGTTGCAAGGACCACAAAGTACAAGAGACATCACTACAAGCATGAAACCTAGAGACAACACAGTGACTCTAAACCCATATCTTTCCATAATAACACTGAATGTAAATGGACTGAATGCTCCAACCAAAAGACATAGGGTATCAGAATGGATTAAAAAAACAAACAAACAAACAAGAAGACCCATCTATTTGCTGTCTACAAGAGACTCATTTTATACCTAAGGACACCTTCAGATTGCAAGTGAGGGGATGGAGAACCATCTATCATGCTACTGGAAGTCACCAAAAAGCTGGAGTAGCCATACTTATATCAGACAAACTAGATTTTAAATTAAAGGCTGTAACAAGAGAGGAAGAAGGGCATTATATAATAATTACAGGGTCTATCCATCAGGAAGAACTAACAATTATAAATGTCTATGCACCGAATATGGAAGCCCCTAAATGTATAAAACAATCATAAACATAAGCAAGCTTATTGATAAGAATGTGGTAATTGCAGGGGACTTTAATACTCCACTTACAACAATGAATAGATCATCTAGATGCAGAATCAATAAAGAAACAAGGGCCCTGAATGATACATTGGATCAGATGGACTTGACAGATATATTTAGAACTCTGCATCCCAAAGCAACAGTATATACTTTCTTCCCAAGTGCACATGGAATATTCTACAAGATGGATCACATACTGGGTCACAAAACAGCCCTTCATAAGTATACAAGAATTGAGATCATACCATACACACTTTCAGACCACAACACTATGAAACTTGAAATCAACCACAGGAAAAAGTCTGGAAAACCTCCAAAAGCATGGAGGTTAAAGAACACCCTACTAAAGAATGAATGGCTCAACCAGGTAATTAGAGAAGAAATTTAAAAATATAGGGAAACAAGTGAAAATGAAAATACACCAATCCAAACACTTTGGGATGCAGCAAAGGCAGTTCTGAGAGGAAAATACATTGCAATCCAGGCCTATCTCAAGAAACAAGAAAAATCCCAAATACAAAATATAATGATGTTTTAAATGAAAAAGTAATGTTTTATCCTCTAACCAATGAAGTAAAACTAGTAAATACATTTATGACAACAAACTTTGTTTTATTTATTTTATTTATTTATTTTTAATGTTTATTTATTTTTGAGACAGAGAGAGACAGAGCATGAGCAGGGAGGGGTAGAGAGAGACACAGAGACACAGAATCCTAAGCAGGTTCTAGGCTCTGAGCTGTCAGAAAGCACAGAGCCTGATGCGGGGCTTGAACTCACAAGCCATGAGATCATGATCTGAGCCGAAGTAGGACACTCAACCGACTGAGCCACTCAGGCACCCCTACAAACTTTGTTTTATAACTGAGAAGACACGGTGGTTTTTTATGGTATAGAAATCAAGGGACAAATCATACAAATAAAAAAATTTGGTATAAAATTGGTCAATTTACTTCCTTTTATTATTTATTTATTTATTTATTTATTTATTTATTTATTTATTTATTTAATGTGTTTATTTCTGAGAGGGAGAGAGAGAGAGAAGGGGAGGGGCAGAGAGAGAGAATTTTTTTTTAAATTTTATTAATGTTCATTTATTTTTGAGACAGAGAAAGACAGAGCATGAGTGGGGGAGGGGCAGAGAGAAGGAGACACAGAATCCAAAGCAGGCTTCAGGCTCTGAGCTGTCAGCACAGAGCCTGACGCGAGGCTCGAACCCAGGAACCATTAGATCATGACCTGAGCCGAAGTCGGACGCTTAACCGACTGAGCCACCCAGGCACCCCGAGAGAGAGACTCTTAAGCCATGGAGCCTGATGCAGGGCTCAATATCATGACCATGAGATCATGACCTGTACCAAAATCAAGAGTCCAACGGTTCACTGACTGAGGCACCCAAGCACCCCTATTCTTTTCTTAAATAATAAAAAAAAATCTATATAAAAACCAGTGTGGAAAAAAAAGAAGAAGGGATGTTAGAAGATCAGTTAGGAGGCTAATACAATAGTCTTGGTGAAGAATGATGGTGGCTTGGGTGTGGGCAGATTAGGGGCACATATCCAGTTCTCCAGGGAATAGATATAAGCTCACAAGTTGTTTTAAGACTATGTATTGTGGGTTACACGGGGACAAGACAAGGCCAGGACAAAGAAAGAACATAGTCTAATTTTCAAGAGCAATAAGCATGGATTCCACAAGAAATCTATAGGACAGCATGTCCCAAAGGGTCTTCCATCTCTCCAGATGCCCTTTGGAAACAAAACAAAACAAAATGTTTTCCATGCTCCAATACACTTGAGAAAGCAGCATACTCTAAGTCTCTCTTGGAAAGTTCATAACATTAATTAGCACATTAAAGGTTCTGATAAGTCCTTCAGTGAAGGAACCCACCCCCCCCTTAACTTTTTTTACCCAGTATTTTCAAACTTTTTTTGGCCAAAGATTCTTTCATTTTATGCAACACCTATTATAGGGTTGTTGTAAGCATTAAAGGAGATCTTACAATCAAGTGATCAGCACAGAATCTGGCACATAGTAAAACACTGAGTAAGTTAATTGCAATAGTTGTTGGAATCATTATTTTTGCTGCTTCCAGACACAAATCGTAACATCTAGAACCAGATCTGAGGAGCATCAATTGCTCTAACTCCTTGAGAACTTTTGTTTTTGTGCTGGGAGAGTACAGGCCCAAATGTTCAGTTCTGCCTTGCCTGATTTGCAATGCTGGGGATGTGTTTTGGTTCAGACTGGAGGGTTTCATCCTCAGTATGAATAGAGAAGCTGCAGAGATAAAAGCTTGGGGGGAGGGAACCTTGAAAAACAGCCCATATCTCCTGTACCTTTTTCAGAGAGCTGACAAAGACCCTTAGCTACTTGGCCTTATCTACCTAGTGATTTTATCCTTCCCAGGAAACTATAGGTCATGAGTATCTGCAGCTCAGAGAAGGCAAACAAATTCTAAAATATTCAGCCAAACTTACAATTCCTCTTAGATCATTAGGTGTTTAAGTGGGACACCCCTCTTGGGAAATTTCTTGGTGCCAAAATAAAAAGTGCCCTCTCTTACCTCCTTTTGAAGCATTTTCTAATATCCTACACAAAATTGATAAGTTTATAAATTATGCTTTGAAAGCCTTGGTGTTTATGCTCAGTCACATCTTATTTATGTAAATAATCTTTTATGAAATGACATAATTATCTCAACATCTTAAATACTAAAGAAAACTGCAGGTAACTACTAGTTATGGAAAAGGAGAGAAGTGAAATAAGAAAAATAATAAAACCTACTGCCTAGTGCTACCCTTTAAACTCATATACACAAAATGTTTTCTCTGTCCAGAGAAACAGAACCAAAGGCCCCTCCTTAATACTGATATAATTTTTTCTACAATAACTAAAGAAATTTTGATAAGGAAAATAACAGCAGCAGCAGCAATAAAACAACTGCCATCTATTGACTATCAACTGTAATATATCAAGACCTTCATAGATGCTCTTCTACATATTTTATCCAATTCTTACAGTGACTCTTATTAAATAGATTATTTTACAGATAGAGCAGTGGTGATTTGGTAATATACTTGAGGTTCCATATGTAGTTACCTATTGTATATGTTGAACTGAAACCCAGATGGGTATGGTTCCAGAGCAAGCTCTCTGTCTAATACCTCTTCCTGAGTAGTTACCTAATATGGCTGAATAGCTGCCTACACTACAAAGAAACAATGCATGTATATTGCATAGATGCAAATGAATAAAAGGATATTTTATAGCGAGAAGAGAACAAGTTTTTGGGTTTTTTTATTTTTTTAATTTATTTTTTTTATTTTTTAAAATTTACATACAAATTAGCATATAGCGCAACAATGATTTCAAGAGTGGATTCCTTAGCGCCCCTTACCCATTTAGCCCATCCCCCTCCCACAACCCCTCCAATAACCCTCAGTTATTGTTCTCCCTATTTATGAGTTTTAATAATTAGGCTAGAATAGAACAGGAATAATTTCCCACTGCTCAATTAGTCATGAAAGGCTTCTTGAATTCAGGTAATGTCTAAGTGGATTTTCAAGGTTAGTCCATTCTTGTCAGTTAAAGAAATCATAAGGGAACATCCTCTTATGTGTGTCTGGAAAACAAGTGAGTGTTTAATTCATACTTATTGAACAAATAAGCCTAAAAGCTTGAATTCCACATAGCAATTATTAACCTTATATAATTTATTTCTTTCCATGTCTGTCTTTCTTCCTCTCTCTCATTCTGTTCACTTTAAAATAGTTTTAAATTTTCTTGAGCCAAAGAATACTGATCTTTGAGCTGAAGAGGATAATAGGAGCTATTTTGGCTTGCAAAACTAAGAATCCATAACCCCCAAAACAGTGCTGCCCTAGCTTCTGGGGAAAATCAGAGTGTGGAAGCTGCATTGTCAGGTGAACTTTGAATGCCTTCTATCCCTAGATGCATTTCATTAAAGCAATGTAAAATAAATTATTTTTGGTGACTTTCACCACCATGCCTGGACACCCAACTTTTGATGCTTTATAAATGAACAATGTCACAACACCTACACTGCCAATCATCCTGTCCTGCAAGTTTTCAATGAGAATCCTGAAAAATATGCTGATTTGTTCCCATAAGGTTAAGCCACAGAGGAGCTCTGATCCTAAAGATCAGGGCAAAGCACCAGCCATACTTTGGCATTTTCTAGTAAGGGCCTCCAACTAGCTTAATGGAAGTTTTCATTCATAGTGTATAGTGTCCTTGCAGGAGGAGATTGGAACCAGTGATGGGATATAAGTGAGGGCTGTGGAAACTTGATTCTGGTAACCTTCATCTCTATCATTGATTTACCATGTGACTCTCGGCCAACTCACTAGTTCCTCCTTGTACCTCTGGCTTCTCAGGAATGAAGCTAGAATGAGAGCAGTGACCATTCACATGACCCCTAAAGCACTGGGCAAATGGCAAATGCTACACACAGTCAGTGCTAAATAGTAATAACATCTAAGAAAAAAACAGGTAATTTCCACTGAAAACCCATCACACTTTGAACCACAGATCAGTGAGTATCTGAAAATAAAACACACATTTCAGATCACAGTGTATTTTCCCTTTTTCTAGTCCATTTCTAGAATACTTTATGTCTTCCTTTCAGCCTATTAGGAGCACTAATCATGCTTCCTATAGTGAAGGATCGATTGGGTTTGAAAGGATGAGAGATAATAAAATGATAAATGATAAATGACTCTGCTACTTGGATCACTTCAGCTTTCAGCATATAGGCAGTCAATCATTTACAGGAGGTCCAGCTCTAGGCTTTGGGAGGGAAGTGTGGGAGGAGGAGAATATGTTAACAGAACTCCATACATTCCTGCCCAGAAGTCTTTATTTCCTACCGCCATCTCCACAAGAAGGAAAACCAGCTTCTTCTACTGCTAGGTGCATAATTTCCACATCCTTAACCTAAAGCTACTGCTGACTTGATACAAGTAGAGGCAGTCAGGTGGGTAACTAGACAGTACCTTACAGCAATTGATAGGATTGTCACATGGTCAATTCAGTTCAATCAGCAACACTGAAAGCCAATAATACTTAACCATGACGATGTAGATAGATTCATCTCAACTACCTTAAGAACTAAAGTACACCTACTATGCACTCTGACCATGTCAGTGAATATATATTTCAAACAAATCTTTCAAAGAAGCACAGCATATTAAACAAATAAAAGTGAGGGTGCTGTGGTTGAAGTGGGGTAGGTAAACCCAGAGTCCTCCTCATTCTGCTTCTCTGATTCCTGTATTAGGCCCTGAAATATTGCTAATTAACCCCTAGTGATATATGGAACACAATTTAAGAAGAATTTGGACCTAACCCAAGCCTCTCATTATTTTTTAGATAAGAACACTGAGACCCAGAGGAAAAAAAAAATGACTTAACCACAGTTTGATAGATTGTAACACTGCCAGGACTAGAATCCAAGTGTCCAGATGCCTTGTTAGCACTTGACCCTATATGGATTCTTCATGTGTGGCCAAAGCAAGTCAGGTCTCTGCCCCATGGGTACAGCTATGCTGAGAAAGGAGGAAAGTGAGAAGGATTGCGCACTGGGTCAGCCTATGAGAAGTACAGATCCCAAGGAGTGAAGTACACATCAAGTGAAAGCTAGATATGCAGCCAAGTATTTCTTTTCTATCAATCTCTTAGCAGATCTCTTCTTACCAGAGCATGGCTAGCTTCTTACAGAAGCAATAGCACGCCAAACAATTCCACATGGCATTAGTAATTAGCAATTAAAAGAGCAAGAAGCAGTCACATTTGAATTTGATTCAAATTGCAAAGACAGCCTTAAAAAAAAGAACCCATTTTAGTATCTGAGGAGACAAGACAATCTTTATATATTTACTTATAGAAAATTCTTACATAATTAGAATACCAATCAAAATGCACAAATAACCATATTACTTCCCTTCCCCTACCTCACAGGGTGACTATTAACATTTATGATAGTAACTTTAAGACACTGTAACTTCTGGCAGTGTCTTCCAAACCACTAAATATATTCATATACTAATTAATTCAATGAATATTTATTGAGTAACCACTATTTTTTAAGCCCTGACCAGGCACTAGGAAAATTAATCTATTCTTAGGCATCCAGTGACAGTCTTCCTGGAATGATGTTAACTGAAATATGAATATGAGAATGATAGAGGCAGGGGTGAGGGCACTGGACAAAAGGATCTCTTAAGATTTCAAGAGCTAATATTACATGATTCTTTGACTCTATTTTGTTAATTGAGTGTGTACACATGATATAATAATGAAACCGTTTTGAATCTAAAACAAGAGACAGATAAATCTAAAATCAAAACAACTGAATTTAAATTCCAAATGAATGTTTTCCTTCAGTCACTGAAGTAGTGATCAACCATCTATTTTACCCACTAGCACTATTTTAGGTCCTATTATAATTAAAATTTTTTTTCTCTTAATTGTGTCTCCACATTCAGTTTGGTTGCAAATCGAAGAAACACCTTATTGCTTTACAATTATAACATGATTTTCAGGGGTGCCTGGGTGGCTCAATCAGTTAAGTGTCTGGCTCTTGATTTCAGCTCAGGTCATGATCTCACAGTTGTGAGATAGAGCCCAGCGTCTGGTTCAGCACTGGGCATGAAGCCAATTAAGATTCTCTCTCTCCATCTCCCTTTGTACTCCCCTACTTGTGTACACACACACTCTCTTGCTAAAAACAAAAACAAAAAAAAACCCACATATTTTCATTGAAAATGTATTACTTCACTGAACCAAACAGTAAGATAACTAGCTTTGGATGCAAATGTATGTTGGCTATTTTAAAGAAGCAAAATACTCTCAGAGGTTAAGGCCAAAACTGTAGTTATTTATATTATGTCGTGGGTTCTGAAGGGAATTCTTGAATAGATTAAAGAATGTTTCGAGTAGTGACAACAAAATTGAAATAACTATATAGCCTCACAGATGACAAAGTTGAAAATGACAATGCCCGCATCAATATTTAAGGATGGTCATTCTGGTCACTTAACAAGGGACTTATTTCCTTCTATCTTCATTCTTCCCCAAGAGGGACATATTCCCAACACATAATTAATAATGGAGATGAAAAATCCAAGATGAAAGGCAAAACAGCAGAAAAGCCCATGCCAGTCTTTTTGTACCACAGAAGCAGGATTTTAAGCCCAAGTGTGGAAATTTAGAATTTGAAGGAAATTTTGCCTTAGGTAAATTAATATCTAGCCTATACAGAATATGATTCTTTTAATTAAAAAAATTTCTTCAAATGTAACCTAAATCTTAAATAATCTATTTCTTTGAATACAGAAGATAACTTTTCTTCGTCAAAAATACCTCATTTCTTTCAAGTCATCCAATCTTGAGACTTCTTTATTCCAAAGTAAAACAATTACAGTTCCTTTAACATTTCATCCTAGAATGTATTTTTTCCCCTTCCATCATCTTTAGAAGACTAGACCTACCCTCAGCTGACCAATATGGATTTGTATCAAGTCATACTCACATGTTCCAGGGTGGCTGAGATCTTCCTTTATTCACAGCAAAAGCCAAGGTCACCAAGGAACAATAGCACATTTACTCAATTAACCTGAGGGGTACCCATGCTTGGTGTACATTTCAAATAAAATTACTGATGTGTTATGAACTTTAATAATATGACTAAATAAAATATGCCATTAGAATTTTAAATTATTTTTTCTAATTTTGATGTTATAAATTAAACATATAATTCAGTATAATAAAACATAATATATTATATAAAGTTTATTTTTTAATTTTGTAAAATATTTATTTATTTTTGTGAGAGAGAAACAGAGTGTGAGCAGGGAAGGAGCAGAGAGAGAGGGAGACACAGAATCCGAAGCAGGCTTCAGATCCGGAGCTGTCAGCACAGAGCCTGGCACGGGGCTCAAACCCACAAACCGTGATATCATGACCCAAGCTGAAGTCGGGCGCTCAACCAACTGAGCCACCCAGGTGCCCCTATTATATCAAGTTTATTAAAAGTATTATATGTGAGGGGGAAAGACCCTGATGAATCAAAAAACAAAGAGATAAATTTAAGTTTCCATATAAAGCAAGGTAAGATAGAACTTAATAAAATTAAATTGTCTACTTTAAGAATATCTTTCTGCTCTGACAGAACCCACTGTGCTCAAATTCCACAAACCAAAGGAGAAAAAGAACTCTCCTACTGTTAATGAAAGTTGTTAATTCTCTCCAGTTAGACTCAACCTGCCTTGGGGCTTAAATTGCTGTCAAGATTTGAAATATTATGTAGATAAATTAGATAAGTTCCAAACTGACAATGAATTTTAGGTTAAGAGTCCTTGCAATACAGCAGGCAAGAAACTGAAGAAAACTTAGAGGAAGCAGAGAGTGCCCTCATTTCATTCCTAATTAATAAGATAAACTGTTTTGAGGCACCTAAGTGGCAGACCCTTGATTTCAGCGCAGGTCATGATCTTGTGGTTGGTGAGATGGAGCCCCACATTGGGCTCCACGCTGACAGTGCATGGAGCCTGCTTCTGATTCTCTCTTCCTCTCTCTCTCTCTGCGCCTCCTCCACTTGTGCTCACTCTCTCTCAAAATAAACAAACTTAAAAAAAAATTAAGAACAAAAGAAGAAGATAAACTGTTTGGAAATACAAGCAGGGTCAGAAGCTAAACAGAAGGATGATATAGGGTCTCTGAAAATAGAATTAGACAAAATATCTTATTCTATGAATTTTAGTGATTTGTTTGAGCTTCATGTTATTAAGTAGTTCCTCTATAATTTGAGGGCCCCAGTGTAAAATTAAAATTCAAAGTCACTTGTGATAAACTATTCAAGATGTCAACAGTAAAGCATTAAACCAAGTACAGATCCCTTCTAAGTGTGGAACCATGTGTACCTACACAAGTTGTATACTTATGAAGCTGGCCCTGGTTGTTATAAATATTTTGAGGATCATACACTCCTTTTGGAAATTTAATGAAAGCTATAGATACGTGCATGTATTCACATACCCACACACACAATTTTGCATACAGTTTCAGAGGGTTTGTGAACTTATTTCAGCCCTGTTCATGTATACTAAATTTTTTAAAACTTTTTTAACGTTTATTTATTTTTGAGACAGAGAGAGACAGAGCATGAACGGGGGAGGGTCAGAGAGAGGGAGACACAGAATCTGAAACAGGCTCTAGGCTCTGAGCTGTCAGCACAGAGCCGGACACGGGGCTTGAACTCATGGACTGCGAGATCATGACCTGAGCTGAAGTTGGCCGCTTAACAGACTGAGCCACCCAGGTGCCCCACATGTATACTAAATTAAGATCCACTAAATTAGATGGATCCCATGAGATTCTAGGAGACAGAACTAGGATCTACTGATGGAAGCTTACAAACGGACAGATTTTGGTGTCTTAACAGTTAAAGACTTTTCAAAATTAAACAGTCTCCTTTACTAGGCACTTGATTCTGAAAGTATAGCTTTCAACTAGACCATCACCCGTGTGGTGTGCTCTAGAAAGAATTTCTATACCAGTGGGAGCCTGGATTAGATAACCTCTCTGGTTCCTTACTACATGAAGACTTTGTGAGTACAGTATAACTATAAAGAGTCTCTACCTTACAACTCTTGTTTGTCCACCCCATTTTCTGATAACTTGAAAATACTTGGTTTCAGCTATTTTGATTTATTTCATTTTCTTTGACAAGGTCTTTACCTTCCTGAAAGCCAGGTTTATGTAAATTAACCCAGAACCTATGGGTTTATATAAAATCAACATGTTAATGTATACAAAGTAATGCAAAAGATCCATCCTCCAGTTTCTCAAAAAAAAATCTTATCACCTTCCCAAATGGACACTGAAAACAGCAGAAATAATGAATGTGAAAATGGCAGACAAAGATCTTAATAAAGAGCAACAAAAAGGGCAGCCAGTAAATGCAAGGGGAACATCTAAGAAGACTGATACAAGTTCCTTCTAATAAAACTCTTCAGAGGTCAGAGGGTATGATATGCCCTATCTTATAATTCAGTGAATAAAAGTACAAAAGTAAAAGTCTTAAAACGACATTAGAAAAGAGAAAGGTGAAATTTCCCAGAACATAGAGCTGTTCATTCTCTTCCCTTTATATGTGAGAGAGGTAAACCTAATATCCTGGGTCACAAAACATTGGAGTCAGGGTTTGAACCTTCTAAGAGGAAATAGAAAGGCTCTCTTTAGACAGAAAAGCAAATGTCATTTTAGCAACAAATTGTCAATGACTTTAAAGATGTTTTTGTTCTAACTTCCTGGCAATGATATTCACAACAAACGACATATTTCCTGTCTACTTTTCTAATCAGCAGGATGAGCTGGTGAACCACATTTTGGTGCCATTCAGGGGATCTGCTCCTGAATTAAAAGGTACAACTAGAAAAGGAAGGACAAAGGCACATAACTGGGTAGTGGATTTTTTAAAATTATGTCCTAAGGGCCCTTTTGGTATGCAGTTTTCATTTTTATCGCATTCAAGTTGTAATTTGGATCTAAGTAGATTTCTTGAACTCATGATCAGATTCTAGATATCTTCTCACTAATTGGTCAGCTCTTTAAGAAAACAGAATTAATTCTAAGTAAAAAGCAGGCTAAAATCAGTAGCAACAGCTTTGGCCAAGCAGCAGTTAGGTGAAACACAAAGGATTTAACAATGACACCTAGGGATTAAATAAAATGAAAAGAAGTACAAGAGGTCTGGGCTCTGATATCAAAGGAGAAATTAGAGAGTGACTGGGGAAGAGCTCAAGGAGCTAGAAGACTTTGCTTTGAACAAAAATAAAAAGGGAGGATAAAATGCAGAGGCTCAATAAAAGGCTAACTTAGACCTGGTAGATGTAGCAGCATGTTGATAAAATCAGGTGCTCCTACTCTCTTAACAATTGGGGATCTAGTTCCTTTATATTGTCATTCCACTGGGTATGCTGTATAAGGAATAAAAAACACTGTCAAAAATATTTGCACTACAGAGTTTAAAACCTGCTCGTTCCCAGTTCTGCCATTACTGTTGTTTTGTCTATTATTTTGCAGCAAAGGCATAAGTTTAAATATGGGTTCCCATGGTGTATATTGCAGAAAGAGACTTTGGCTCTTCATTTACACAGCATGTTTTAAGGCTTTTTGTAATTGCAGGCTACATGAATTGTATTTTCTCTTAAAAAAATAAAACAATTAGCCATCCCTCTCCAGATTTTGCTCTTCAATGGTCTGTCTTTAGCTAGTTCACACCACTTGAGTCATAAATAGGTTGTCACTGAACATTGAGGAGATTAAGCTGAAGTATGTGGTGTTTATACACTGAAAGACTATAAACTATAAAGTGTATGCTAATGTGGGCTCTGCAGATGAGGATGGAGATGTACAAGTTTCCAATAGCACTGGTAAATCCTCCTCATCAGACAGCAGAACCTGAGGGTAGGTAGCTGTGCTCTGGCCATAATACTGAACTGTGAGAAGTGGAATACTTGGTAATACAAGATTGCTCAGCGACTTCCTATCTCAATCACTCTGTTCTTCAAGCCTGCTAGTGTGCCAGCAATTCAAAAGCATTTATTCAGTCACCTAACAAACATTTGTACATTAACTACTATGTGAAAGGCAGTCTTCCAGGTACAGAGAATTTCAAACAAAACAGTTCTTGCCTTTGAAGAGTTCACAAGTGTGTGGAAAAAAGATAGATACACAAATAACTAAATCACAATATGACCAGTTCCATTACTGAGGAATAAACAAAATTCTATAGGAACACAGGGGAAGGAAAATTAAATCTGCCTGTAAGAGTTGGGTGGGTGGGGACAATCCAGGGAAAGCTTCACAGAGAAAATGACATTTGAAATGGGTCATCAAAGATGAGTAAGATTATCAAAAGAAGGTGGGAAGCGATTTAGAAGTGAAGAAAAGCATAAGATCAAATGCTCAGAGCTGGGAAACTGAATAATTTTGTTTTTTGGATTTTTTTTTTGTATTTTGGTTTTGGGTTTCTTTTAATGATGAATAACCCAAAATGCTTTGGGGGGGGCATGTGGCCTGTTTAATTACTAAATGAATAAACAAATTAAGAAATAAACTAAGACAGACCTTGTATACCACAGATTGTATGCCACAAGGCATTTAAACTTCATCCTGTATGCAATAGGGAGTCAAAGGAGTTTTATTTCATAGGAGCAGGCATGGTCATATCTACAATTAAAAGCAAACAAACTAGTAAAAAAAAAATCTGCAAGTACTATTTTAAAAATGTGTGAGAGGGTAGAAGGGCCTGAAAGCTGAAGGTAGGAAGACCAGGTAGGAGGATTGCACAATCTTTAGGAAAGAAATGATGAAAGGCTGAACTGGGTCAATGGAAGGTAGGATGAAGAGGTGTTGGGGGAGGCAGATTTGGAAGATATTTTAGAAATAGAATTAGAACTTGGTGGTTACTAGCTATGGAAAATTATGAAAGATTTGGAGATGACACTATATATTCTGGCTCAAAAAGAATGAGACATTTTAACCATCTTAACCAAGATAAGGTATACAATAGGAAGGGAGGAATTTGAAGGAAGGAGATTAAAAGTTCAGTTTGGAATGAGTTCAAAGCAGGACAGCCAAATGAAGATGTCTAACAGGAAAATGCTTCATGTATCTCAGAAGACACAGAAAGACTGTATTGCTAGATCTAGAAGCCTCAAAGGGGCAGGGGGTCTTATCTGTGGCTGCACATTAGAATCACCTCAAAGTTAAAATATAATTTAAAAAGATACTGAAGCCCAGACCTCACTCCAACCTAAATAAATCAGTATCTCTAGGGGGTGCGACTTATACAAGGGTATTTTTAAAAATATTTTTAATTTTGAGAGACTGCAAGTGGGGGAGGGGCAGAGAGAGAGAGGGACAGAGGATCTAAAGTGGGCTCTGCATTAACAGCAGGGAGCCCAATGTGGGGCTTTAGCTCAGGAGATCAAGGCCTGAGCAGAAGTCAGATGCTCAACCAACTGAGCCACCCAGGTGCCCCCAAGAGTATCTTTTAAAAGCTCCCTAGATGATTCTATTATGTAACCAGTGTTGAGAAACACTAACAAAGTTGCGGCAAGATGGCGACTTAGGAGGACGCTGGGCTCACCGCACATCCTGCTGATCACTTAGATTCCATCTACACCTGCCTAAATAACCCAGAAAACCGCCAGAGGATTAGCAGAACGGAGTCGCCGGAGCCAAACGCAGACTAGAGGCCCACGGAAGAGGGTAGGAAGGGCGGCGAGGCGGTGCGCGCTCCACGGACTGGCGGGAGGGAGCCGGGGAGGAGGGGCGGCTCGCCGGCCAAGCAGAGCCCCCGAGTCTGGCTTGCAAAAGCGGAGGGGCCGGACGGACTGTGTTCTGACAGCAAGTGCGACTTAGCGTCTGGGAGGTCAGAAATTAACAGCTCTGCTTGGAAAGCGGGAAGGCTGGAGGACAAAGGGAGGGAGAGCTGCTGAGCCCCCTGACAACAGAGCTCAGTTTGGTGGGGAACAAAAGCGCTCACCAGCGCCATTTCCCCCGCCCATCCCCCAGCCGAAATCCCAAAGGGAACCGGTTCCTGCCAGGGAACTTGCTCGCTCCGCGCAAACACCCAACTCTGCGCTTCTGCGGAGCCAAACCTCCGGCAGCAGATCTGACTCCCTCCCGCTGCCACAGGGCCCCTCCTGAAGTGGATCACCTAAGGAGAAGCGATCTAAGCCTGCCCCTCCTGCCCCCGAGCACCTTGCCTACCCACCCCAGCTAATACGCCAGATCCCCAGCATCACAAGCCTGGCAGGGTGCAAGTAGCCCAGACGAGCCACACCACCCCACAGTGAATCCCACCCCTAGGAGAAGGGAAGAGAAGGCACACACCAGTCCGACTGTGGCCCCAGCGGTGGGCTGGGGGCAGACATCAGGTCTGACTGCGGCCCCGCCCACCAACTCCAGGTATACACCACAGCACAGGGGAAGTGCCCTGCAGGTCCTCACCACGCCAGGGACTATCCAAAATGACCAAGAGGAAGAACTCCCCTCAGAAGAATCTCCAGGAAATAACAACAGCTAATGAGCTGATCAAAGAGGATTTAAATAATATAACAGAAAGTGAATTTAGAATAATAGTCATAAAATTAATCGCTGGGCTTGAAAACAGTATACAGGACAGCAGAGAATCTCTTGCTACAGAGATCAAGGGACTAAGGAACAGTCACAAGGAGCTGAAAAACGCTTTAAACGAAATGCATAACAAAATGGAAACCACCACAGCTCGGCTTGAAGAGGCAGAGGAGAGAATAGGTGAACTAGAAGATAAAGTTATGGAAAAAGAGGAAGCTGAGAAAAAGAGAGATAAAAAAATCCAGGAGTATGAGGGGAAAATTAGAGAATTAAGTGATACACTAAAAAGAAATAATATACGCATAATTGGTATCCCAGAGGAGGAAGAGAGAGGGAAAGGTGCTGAAGGGGTACTTGAAGAAATCATAGCTGAGAACTTCCCTGAACTGGGGAAGGAAAAAGGCATTGAAATCCAAGAGGCACAGAGAACTCCCTTCAGACGTAACTTGAATCGATCTTCTGCACGACATATCATAGTGAAACTGGCAAAATACAAGGATAAAGAGAAAATTCTGAAAGCAGCAAGGGGTAAACGTGCCCTCACATATAAAGGGAGACCTATAAGACTCGTGACTGATCTCTCTTTTGAAACTTGGCAGGCCAGAAAGAATTGGCACGAGATTTTCAGGGTGCTAGACAGAAAAAATATGCAGCCAAGAATCCTTTATCCAGCAAGTCTGTCATTTAGAATAGAAGGAGAGATAAAGGTCTTCCCAAACAAACAAAAACTGAAGGAATTTGTCACCACTAAACCAGCCCTACATGAGATCCTAAGGGGGACCCTGTGAGAAAAAGTCCCAGAGACATCACTATAAGCATAAAACATACAGACATCACAATGACTCTAAACCCGTATCTTTCTATAATAACACTGAATGTAAATGGATTAAATGCGCCAACCAAAAGACATAGGGTATCAGAATGGATAAAAAAACAAGACCCATCTATTTTCTGTCTACAAGAGACTCATTTTAGACCTGAGGACACCTTTAGATTGAGAGTGAGGGGATGGAGAACTATTTATCATGCGACTGGAAGCCAAAAGAAAGCTGGAGTAGCCATACTTATATCAGACAAACTAGACTTTAAATTAAAGGCTGTAACAAGAGATGAAGAAGGACATTATATAATAGTTACAGGGTCTATCCATCAGGAAGAGCTAACAATTATAAATGTCTATGCACCGAATACCGGAGCCCCCAAAGATATAAAACAATTACTCATAAACATAAGCAACCTTATTGATAAGAATGTGGTAATTGCAGGGGACTTTAACACCCCACTTACAGAAATGGATAGATCATCTAGACACACGGTCAATAAAGAAACAAGGGCCCTGAATGAGACATTGGATCAGATGGACTTGACAGATCTATTTAGAGCTCTGCATCCCAAAGCAACAGAATATACTTTCTTCTCGAGTGCACATGGAACATTCTCCAAGATAGATCATATACTGGGTCACAAAACAGCCCTTCATAAGTTTACAAGAATTGAAATTATACCATGCTTACTTTCAGACCACAATGCTATGAAGCTTGAAATCAACCACAGAAAAAAGTCTGGAAAACCTCCAAAAGCATGGAGGTTAAAGAACACCCTACTAACGAATGAGTGGGTCAACCAGGCAATTAGAGAAGAAATTAAAAAATATATGGAAACAAACGAAAATGAAAATACAACAATCCAAACGCTTTGGGACGCAGCAAAGGCAGTCCTGAGAGGAAAATACATTGCAATCCAGGCCTATCTCAAGAAACAAGAAAAATCCCAAATACAAAATCTAACAGCACACCTAAAGGAACTAGAAGCAGAACAGCAAAGGCAGCCTAAGCCCAGCAGAAGAAGAGAAATAGTAAAGATCAGAGCAGAAATAAACAATATAGAATCTAAAAAAACTGTAGAGCAGATCAACGAAACCAAGAGTTGGTTTTTTGAAAAAATAAACAAACTTGACAAACCTCTAGCCAGGCTTCTCAAAAAGAAAAGGGAGATGACCCAAATAGATAAAATCATGAATGAAAATGGAATGATTACAACCAATCCCTCAGAGATACAAACAATTATCAGGGAATACTATGAAAACTTATATGCCAACAAATTGGACAACCTGGAAGAAATGCACAAATTCCTGAACACCCACACTCTTCCAAAACTCAATCAGGAGGAAATAGAAAGCTTGAACAGACCCATAACCAGCGAAGAAATTGAATCGGTTATCAAAAATCTCCCAACAAATAAGAGTCCAGGACCAGATGGCTTCCCAGGGGAGTTCTACCAGACGTTTAAAGCAGAGATAATACCTATCCTTCTCAAGCTATTCCAAGAAATAGAAAGGGAAGGAAAACTTCCAGACTCATTCTATGAAGCCAGTATTACTTTGATTCCTAAACCAGACAGAGACCCAGTAAAAAAAGAGAACTACAGGCCAATATCCCTGATGAATATGGATGCAAAAATTCTCAATAAGAGAAACACTAACAGTGGATAGTTAATACCAAGGGAATGAAAACTCAGGAAAAATAGAGGATTATTTTTAAAGGGCATATTGAGGAGAAAATACTGGTGAAAAACAACTTTGTAAGGACAGTAAGAAGAAAATGAGGTAAAAATGGAGACTAAAAAAGAGTGGCTACAAAGATCCAAGATAAAATGGTGTCACTTGAGCAAGAGGAGAAGAGTGTCAAAATGGAAGTCATGTCCAAAAGAATCAAATGCTCAGTAGTGTCACAAAGTACCAACCTAGATTGGTTTAAAAATGAACTAGTCATCACCTATTAAAGAACAGGACAGTTTTGAGTAAAGGGGAGAGGGAGAGATAGGTCAAGAAAACTGAATCTTCTTAATACTGTTCAGACTTAGCAATGGCTATATGCCCAAGAAAGAAGCAAAGTATTAAGGCAGAGTGGCTGTGGGGAGTGCCAAAGGTAAAATCTGCTTCCTGTAACCTTTTATTCAACCTCCAATCGTAATTGCTTGACTGCTTGAAGGGTAACTAGAGCTATGCCTCAGAGTCACCTGCTTTGGGAAAAATGGAAAGATCCAGAGGTGGTTCTGTGATCATCTAAGCAGACTAGCTCTCACAAACTAGAACATCAGGTAGGGGAAACTTATTGCATATGTGCAAAGATCAGCCCAATCACCGGTACAGAAACTATAAAAGCTGTTATTCCTTCTCATGTCAGATTCCTAAGACAGCCACATGATGGTAAACTGCTACTTTAGATCTATAGAAGGAATGTATTACAGTGCCACCTGCTGGTAATGCTAAGACCAGAAAGAAGTTCCTTTCTTTCTTTTTTTTTTTTTTTTTTGGGTTGTTGTTATTGTTGTTTCATCATTAATTCCCTGAGGCTGAAGATTGAAGAACACAAACTTAATTTTAATTTATAATTGAGGGCAACACCTTACTCAGTAATTTCTTTTTTTCAAATACATTTTCATAATTGAAAATAAAGCTGATTGAACCTTATTACAGCAAATGGAAAGCATGTGAACAGAAACACTAGAAGCCCAAGACTAGAATGTCCCCTCAACCTTGCCCTTTGTCTTCCAATTGAAGTAATTCAATATATTTCCTTTCTAGACTCTCAATATATTTCCTATAATTTTGAAAACTGGATATACACTCAAGACACCATCTGTCTACCTCTTGTTTCTGTGCAAATATGTCTCCTCAACTAGTTGGATCTTATACTATGCTCCTGCCAATCTGGGCTATTTAGTACTCAAAAATAGCCTGCCCTTTAAGCATCCATACATTTGCTCCTGCTGTTCTCTCTGCTAAGAATATCACCCCCATCACTATCCCCAGCCCAGTCTTTATAGTCAATTTCAAATGACACCTCTCCCATGAAGCCTTCCCTAATCACCCTCATTCCCAGCTGGAAATAGCTTCTTTCATCTGTACCTGTTTTATGGTACTTACTTTTTATACCTTTTATAAGAGTTGTAAATAAAACATATCCATGGTGTAGTGAAAGAGCATAATCTTTGCAAGCAGTTCATGGTCCAAAACCTGGATTTCCCATTTAATAGCTGGTGACCTCAGATAAACTTACCCTCCCTGAGTTTCAGGTTTCTCATCTCTAAAATGAGGATAACAGTGCCCAAAGGGGCAGAATGGCAGAGAATTTAAAAGAAGGACACTGGACCCAGATAAATCTGGGTTTAAATCCTGGTTCTTCCCTTTACTTGCTATATAAAAGTGGCCATTTAGCCACTCTAAGCCTCAGTTTTCCAAATATTTAAAACAAAACAAGAGTGGGACCTACTACCTCAGTGCCTTTGTATGAAGAAACAATGTATGTAAAGTGCCTGGCATATAGTAGCACTACGCATGTTAATTTATCCCTTCCCCTATGATTTAATGAATTCCTTGGGGGCAAATTGCATGCCTTATCCATTTCTTATCACCTAAAGGTAGCTGCACAGTACTTTTTTACACAGTCGTTTTGCATGTTTGGTGAATTAATAAATACCACGTTTCTACAATATTCCTTAGCATAATTTAGTTCCAGGCAACCACTGTCTCATTTCTCCAGAAAGCAATGATGCCAAATACATGTCATTCATCTGAAGAGTTTATGGGTGCCTCTTAAAACCATGTATTTCTTGTCTGTAACCTTTTAGGGAGAATACACTTACAATATAGCTCTCCTAAGTCACACCCACAGAGAAAAGCAAGGCTGGACTTTTCTTAGCCTGGAGGAAGGTCATCAAATTTCAAGGCATATCTTTTAAACTGAACAGTTCTGGTACAATCCTCACAAAGTGTCATGCTTCTCTATGATAGTTTTAGATAAATATATGGAAGCAAAAATAGGGCAAGAATCAGAATATTAGCAAAAGTTTAAATCTGCATATTCAGTATTCCTCTAATGGACTAGGGGTGTCATGCATATTTTAAGAAATCTCTGGATAACAGATTTCCCCAGGGACCACACTACAATAGGAAGTAATGGTATACTTTTACAGAATACATATTTCATTTAGGGCAAATTACACCTGTAGAAGTCAACAGAGCCACAAGGGATGCACTTTAGCCTGACATGCCTATATGAGTGGGGTTATGATAGAAACTAACCTAGCAGAAATGATAAGCATTCAAAGCTTCTCTCCACTCTGGCAGATACACTATCCTTTCATTCCAAAACAACAGAATAGAAAAAAGCCCATTCACTGAAGTTCTTGGCTGTTCTTCTGGATGGGCTAAATCCTAACATCAAAGTTAATAGAGTTCTCAATTTACTCTTACTTCTTTCACATTTTCCCCCTTTATGGACAGTAACAAATCCAACATGATACCAAGCTTGGTAACTTGTGTATTTGGATCATACTACAGAGTTGTATAAGATCCCCATATGGAGCTGTTTTCAGACTTTCCAGCATTTAAATTATTAAGCATTTTAATTAGTTTAATTATCCACATGAAACTATATTTTCATTTAGAAGGACCAGTGTCAAAAAGGACTTCAATATTTCAATTATATCAGATGTTGCTGATGTTGTATAGCAACCCAAATAATGAATTTAGGTCTTAACTCACATTTTCCTTCACCATCCTTTGTTGCCCACCTTAATAGAATGGTCAGAGATTTAACCAAATGTATTTCTTTGCTGCTGATTTTAATATCTCCCTCACTCTCCCCCCCTCTCGTGTGCGCGGGCACACACACACACACACACACACACACTCACTTCTGAGGAACATACACATCATAGTCAACATGGGGATTTTAGTAAGCAATGATTTTTTTTTCATTTGGATTTATATTGTCAAAAATTGTTTAATTGACAATTATAGTTAGTAAATGTATATTGAGAGAGGAATTATGATATTCTGTTGGTGGAAATACAGATTTGGTACAGTGACATTGGTGGGCAATTTGTCAGCATCTTTTAAGTTTTAAATAAAAAATGTATGTGATATTTCCACTTGTAGGAATCTATTCTACCAAAAAAAATGTTTTTCTAATACACTACGATATATGTAATAGGATGTCCTTTGCAGCATTGTTTTGGAATAGCAAAAACCTACAGATAAAAACATAACCTGCATAAATAAAGCACAGGTTTAAATTTATAATAAATCCACACAATTGAAAAACTACATTGTATTTAAAAGTTTAAGTTACAAAGGTATTGCCAAGGATTAGAGGTTATGATATCATGTTAAGGGACAAATAAAGTTGAAGAATACAGTATGATTCTAAGTTTGAAAATTACATGATTTAACCTATATACATCATACACACACACACACACACACACACACACACACACACACACACACACAAAGAAACTATCTGGGGGAATCTATATGAAATGCAATGGGTTATCTCTGAAAATGAAATCATAAGAGAATATTCTATTTTGATATTGTTTGAATGTTTATTAAGCATAATATATTATTACAATAAGAAAAATATTAAAACAATCTTACTACTTGATTTCCAAGATACAATACGTGAAACAAAAAGGAGCATAAAAAGCAAATAGTTAAGTTTTGCTACATTTTAAGTATGAAATAAGGGGAAACAAAATATACATATTGACTTGTGAAAAGAGAAATACCAGAAACTAAAGAAATTGATTATAAATAGTAGATATGTGAGACAAGGTGGAAGAAAAAGTTATGCAAATGAGATTTCTTTGATGAATTTCTCTTTATATAATTTTGAATTTTCAATTATATGTTTTATGCTTTTGGAAATAAAATTTAATCAAAAAGGATAAAAAAGCAAGTCAAGTAAGACACAAATGAACTTATCCATTGAATTAATAGCATAACCACAGAGAAAATTAACTCAAGTAAATTTTAAACATAACACTCTGAATATACAGATTTAGTAGGATTAGTTTAAAGGACAAAAAGAATTGTAAACTATCTTGTGCTTTTTAGTAGGTTTGTTATTGATACTAGTTTTGGTACAGTAGTTCAGAAACTATTTTGCACGAATTATAGGAGAAAATAATTAACTAAGTATATAGATGTTGATGGGAATTGGATTTCCACTGTGAGAAAAAAAAAGATAAAAATGTGGAATGGGTAAAGGTGAAGAACCCTGTCATGTTGGATTTGAATCAGAAGTATCCAAATTAAATCACAGTTTTTAAAAATCATTTATGAATAGCATTTTCCACTAGAAAGAATCAGGAAAAATGGCTATTTCTAGTGCTGGGACAGTGAAAGTATGAAAGGTAAGCCTGGAGCATCTTTATGACAGAAAGCAAGGAAGTGCTCAAAGAATGATGGGGTATCAAAAGATAACAAGAAAACTTTTACTTCAGGCTATGATGAAATAACTGGAACCAGACTAGTTCTCCCATAGAATGTAATGATAAAAGTGGACAAAATATATGAAGCAACTATTCTCAGGTGGTGCAAGACTGTGATCTCAGTGATCTCGGTGGCAGGGGGCGGGGTGTGGAGAATGAAACTCATGCAGTGAGCCCAACAGTCAACCCAGCTCTCCACTTGAGGACAATTCCCCAACTATGTCACAGTGAATGCAAATTCTAACAAGAGACCAGATGTCTTGTTGAGCTGAAGTTACAGATATCAGAGCAGCTAAAATGGCTGAAAACTTCAGTAAAAGGAGAGAGCTTCACAAAGGGGAGCCCATGAAATCTGTATGGAGGTTCTCTATGAGCCCCTGACTGAAGACTGGGCTAACATGAACAAAACATGTCTCCCAAAGGTCTATCATCAGAGAGTGACCATTATACAGTTAATAACAGAACAGTGATATTAGAGGACAAACAGTACTACTAGGAAACACTTTGTTAACACCTGGTCTTTCAGTTGAGACTCCAGAAAGTTCCTGATTTATAAGAAAGAACTATGTCATAAAATACAGTCTACTCTAGATTCTCCCTAATGAAGCCTAAAACCAAGCTTTGACAAAATCCACAAGGGAGAAAAAGATTAGAGGTTGAATCCCACCAAGTCATAGGTGATTGAGACATACCTTGGGTTTTCCACAGATCTATTCTAAGAAAGGATAAAACTAAACACCAAAAGTTCAAGATTAGTAGTTGAACTGTTGCTATAACACAATACCCTTTAGAAGAACATAAAATAATCTAGTATCATGACAATGTATTATCAACAAATTTCAGTACTCAATTAAAAAAAATAACTTGACATGGAAAAAAAGTAACCCACATCAATGAAAAAAAAAAGAATTATAAAAAAAAAAACACTCTTGAGATGGCCCAGACATTGGATTTAGCAGATAAAGACTTTAAGGTAGCTATAATAAATATGCCTAAAGAACTAACAAAATATTCTTCAAGACATAAAGAAACATATGGCCTCAATGAGTTATCAGATTATAAGCATCAACAGAGAAATGGAACCTATAAAAGGATGCAAAGGGAAATTTCTAAAACTGTAAAGTATATAAATTGAAATAAAAATTTCACTGTATGGGCTTTAGCAGATAGCAGAATAAAAAATCAGTGATCTTGGGGTGCCTGGATGGCTCAGTGGAGTAAGTGTCCAACTTCAGTTCAGGTCATGATCTCACAGTTTGTGAGTTCAAGCCCCGCTTTGGGCTCTGTGCTGACAGCTCAGAGCCTGAAGCCAGCTTCAGATTCTGTGTCTCCCTCCTCTCTGCCCCTCCTCTGCTCACATTCATGCTCGCTCTCTCTCTCAATAAATAAATAAATATTTTAAAAAATCTTTAAAAAAGAATCAGTGATCTGGAAGACAGATCAGTAAAAATTTTCCAATCTGAAAAGTATAGAAAAAATAACTGAAGCAATATGAATAGAATCTCAGAACCTGAGAAATAATTATAAAGCAGTCAAGCATTCATGCAATAGTAGTTTCAGAAGGGAGGAGATTGAGAATGGGGCAGAAAATATCTAAAAATAATAAACATTGCTCCAATTTGATGAGAAACTTTAATTCAAAAGTTCAAGAATTTTAGCTATACCTAAGCCTGATCGATACAATGAAAACAACTAAACACATGATAGTCAAGGTTCTGAAAAGCAAAGAGAAAGAGAAAGTCTTTAAAGCAGCCAGAGGAAAAAAAGGCATTACATACAAGGCAACCATGATAAGACTGTCCACTTGGCTTCTCATGAGAAACTATACAGACTGGAAAACAATGGAATGACATCTGTAGATAAGGAAACTCTCAACATTGCATTCTATATCTGGGGCAAATAACCCTCAAACGTGAGGTGAAACAAATACATTTTTATATGAACAAAAGCTGAATTTATCTCTGGCATACTTGTGCTATGACAAAAGGTAAAAAAAAAAAATGTCCAACAAACTGAGAAGGAATGACCAGAGGGAAAGAAAAGCACTAGAAATGGTAAATACATGAATAAATGTATAAGTTGTGTTTCTCATTTCTCATAACTACTTAGAAAATTAAAACTGATGATTTAGAACAAATAATTGCAGTTTAAGAAAGTGTTTATAATATATGTTGAAGTAAAATACATAACAATACCATGAAGGATGAAGGACTACAAATATATAATTATACTGTTGTAAGGCTATTACATTTGTGAAACTGGAAGTTAGAAATGTAAGTGTGAAATATGATGTGTGAAGTACAAAGGGGGAAGTATAAGGCATGAAGTGATAAGCAAGAAGAGGAAAGTAACAAATATGATGGTTCACATGTGAAGTATGTAGTGGTACAATATTAACTCTAGACTTTGTAAAGTTAAGGATGCTCATTGTAAGCCCTAGAGCAGGGGATAGCAGATTTTTTCTGTAAAGGGCCACGTAGTAAGTATTTTAAGCATTGTTGGGCACACAGTCTTTGTAGTAACTGCTCAACTCTATTATAGCACCAAAGCAGCCATAGACAATATGCAAATAAAGGAGTGTGACTGTGTTTCATTATTATTTTTTATAAAAACAGGAAATGGGTAGGTTTGGCCCACAAGCCATAGTTTGTGACCCCCAATCTTAAGTACCCACTAAAAATATTTAAAAGGTATAGTTATAAAGCCAATAGAGGACATAAAAATGGAATACTAAAAATTATCAAGCTAACCCAAAATAAAACATAAATACAGCAACAGGTAAAAACAGTAACAAAAAACTAGGGGCACCTAGGTAGCTCAGTTGGTTGAGTGACTGACTTCAGCTCAGGTCATGATCTCAACGTTTGTGAATTCAAGCCCCACATTGGTCTCACAGCTATCAATGCAGAGCCCGCTTCAGATCTTCTGTCCCTCTCTCTCTCTGCCCCTCCCGCAGTTGCACTCTCTCAAAAATAAATAAAACATTTCAAAATAATACTAGTAAAATAAAAATTAAAAAAAATTAAAAAAAAACTAGAAGAGACAAATAGAAAATGGTTACTTAAACATATCAAAAATTATATCCATTGTAAATGGACTAATCACTTCATCTAAAAGATAAACATCGTTAGTTTGGATAAAAAGACTCAATAATATGGAGTGTATAAAATATGCATTTCACATTTGAAATAGGATGAGAGTAAAAGGATAATAAAAATATATATAAAACACATAAAAACAGTAAGCATAAGTCAGCACAACTCTATTAAACACAGACGAAGTGGGGCGCCTGGGTGGCGCAGTCGGTTAAGCGTCCGACTTCAGCCAGGTCACGATCTCGCGGTCCGTGAGTTCGAGCCCCGCGTCAGGCTCTGGGCTGATGGCTCGGAGCCTGGAGCCTGTTTCCGATTCTGTGTCTCCCTCTCTCTCTGCCCCTCCCCCATTCATGCTCTGTCTCTCTCTGTCCCAAAAAAAAAAAAATAAAATAAACTTTGAAAAAAAAAAATTTTTAAAAAAACACAGACGAAGTGAAATTCAAGACAAATAGCATTACAGGAGATAAGGAGGGTAATTTTTCAGGAAGACAAAAGAATTCTAAATATGTATCCAACTAATAAGAGCATCAAAATTCATGAGGTAAAGTTGAGAAAGGTAAAGGGAGAATGAGACAAATCCACAATTATAGTTGGATATATTAATAACCCTCTCTCACTAATTGATAGTACAACTATCCAATAAAATCAGTAAGGATATAAAAGACAGAAAAAACAGTCAGCCATCTTGACCTGATTGAAATTCATAGAACACTGCATAGCATAATACACAAGTGTATATGGAATACTCATCAATAGAGGCCATATGCTGGAACATGGAATAAATCTCAGTAAATATCAAGAGACTGAAATATTATAGGATACATTCTCTGATATACATACATTGGAATTAAATTAGAAATAATACAAATAATATAACTATAAGATCCTTACTATTTTGAAATTAACATAATTTTTAAATTTATTTTTTTTTAATTTACATCCAAGTTGGTTAGCATATAGTAACAATGATTTCAGGAGTAGATTCCTTAATGCCCCTTACCATTTAGCCCATCTTCCCTCCCACAATCTCTCCAGTAACCCTCTGTTTGTTCGTTCTCCATATTTAAGAGTCTCTTATATAACACACTTTTAAATAATTTCAGTTCAAAGAATAAATTATAAGGGAAATCAGAAAATGTTTTGAACTACATAATAATGAAAATACAATTGATTAAAATTTTGGGTTCACAGCTAAGGCAATACTTAGAGGGACTTATTTATTTATTTACTTACTTACTTACTTATTTAATATGAAATTTATTGTCAAATTGGTTTCCATACAACACCCAGTGCTCATCCCAACAGGTGCCCTCCTCAATACCCATCATGCACCCTCCCCTCCTTCCCACCCCCCATCAACCCTCAGTTTGTTCACAGTTTTTAAGAGTCTCTTATGTTTTGGCTCCCTCTTAGAGGGACATTTTTAACTTTAAATGCCTTTATTAGATAAGAAGGAAGGTTTAGGTTCTGTGATTTGAGTTTCCACCTTAAGAAACTATAAAAAGAAGTAGAACTTAAACCCCAAATAAGAAAACAAAATAATGAATGGACAAGGAACAATTAAATAAACAAGCAACAAAGAATAATTAACCAAGTCAAAAACTGATTCCTTCACAAGATTAATGAATTTAATAAACCCTTAGCAAGCAAGACTAATCAAAAGAAAAGAAAAGAAAATCAGGAATGAAAGCAGGGATAATATTACAGATCTTATAGGGATTTGAAAGATATTAAATGAATATTATGAATGGCTCATGTCAATAAATTTTAAAACTTAGATGAATAAATCCTTTACAAAAACACAAATTACCAAAACTGACTTAAGAAGGAAGAGAAAATCTGAGTGGCTCCGTGCCTATTGAAGAAATCAAAGCATCAATAAACAAAAACTTTCCACAAATGGAACTTCAAGTCCAGAGAATATCAGTAGTCAATACTCTCAAGCTTTTGAGGAAGCAATAATGCCATTCAGAAAAGAGGAGGTAACAATGTTTCCTAAGATGAGGCAAACACAATTCTGACACCAAAACCTAATGAAAACATTACCAAAATATTACAGACAATATCACTAATGAACACAGATGCAAAAATCCTCAAAAACCAAAAAAATTTTAAATAAATACAGCAATATATAAAATTAATAATACATCATGACTAAGTAGGGCTTATCTATTATAGTAAGAGTGGTTGAATACTTGAAAATCAATTCATTTGATTCACCACATTAACATAATAAAGGAGAAAATCATCATCATCTCAATAGATGCAAAAAGAGCATGTGACAAAATTCAGTACCAATTCGCAATAAAAAAAATCTCAGCAAAGTAGGAATAGAAAGGAAATTCCTCAATCTCTTAAAGGGTTACCTGTAAAAACTCATAGCTAACATCATACTTAATGGTAAAAAAAGAGCAACAGGGAGCAAGAGAGGGAGGAGAGAAAACATGCAACAAAATGTTAACAACTGGTGAAGACAGGTAAAGAGTATATTGAGGGGCCATTGTACTATTCTTGTAACTTTTCTATAGGTTTTAAATGTTTCAAGATTATAAATATAAAAACATAAAAAGAAACTAACTCCTATCTGTCTCAGAGTAAAATTCCCAAGTCAAGTTCTGTTTTCCCCCATGGGATTATTTTAGACTTCTCTTTCATCTGGCTACCCTTTGTAGTCATCCCTGTAGATGACTGCAAGAGTCATCATTCATCGTTATTCTACTGAAAAATAAAATCTACTACTAATCTATACTACTGTAACCAGAACTCAGGAACACTATCTTTTAGCGTGACTTATCTTACTTAGCCAACTTCAACCATTCTCCATTTGCTGGCTTACACTTCTCCCTACATGCATGTGCCATACCCATTGCCATCTTCTATCCGTTTCTCTCATACTATGCTCTTTTCCTTTAATGTGCTCCTGCCTTATTCCAGCTCACTCTTGGTCCTAACTGCTGTCAGGGCCTGGCTCAAGCCTCTCATCTTCTACAGGGTGTCCAATATATCCTGTCTTTCTGTGACTCCCCTGGCTTTGGAGGCCTGCTGTGTAAGTTTAATACTGAATCAAATTCTCTTTTGTTACTCCAAGTTTCATATGTGAAGCATCCCCAGGAAAAGTATTTCCTCCCAGTTAATTAGATCTCTTATTTTTATTATACATTTAAATGACTTGTAGAAAAAAATCATTTATAAATATATCTATAAGTGCTAAACATCATTCAAAATTCTTTTCTAATTTTTGATTAGTGTAAATGAATATTTTAACATCATTGTGTACTGGGGTTTTTTTTTTTGCTTACTATTATTTATATTCACATTTCTATATATGAATGTAGTCTAAATGGTGGTCATTTTAATAGCTGCATAGCACTCTCTCAGGTTAACACAATTTGCTTAACCATTCATTTATCCCAATGACAGTAAATATTATTCAACAAGGGAGTTTTGCTTTATTTTCCCTACCCTCTTGCCCCACAAGATTAGTGTAATATTGCACATATAGTAAGAGTTTAATAAGTATTTCATGACTGACTATGCATTTGACCATATAAAATTCAATGACTAAAAATCCTAAAATTATTTGCCCTTCAACTTCTTTAATAAGGGTGTTTCATTCAGGTCCATTCTGGCCATACATTGTTTCTGATTTATCACTCTCATCCCTGACCACTCCTTACTTGATAGAAACTTTGTTCCATACTCCCAACACTAATACCACTCCTATACCAGCTTCAATTAAGTCAAGCCTTCCAGTACCACTTTTCCTTTCTTCCAAGATCCAGTTTACTCCATGGAAGTCACCCTAATTAAAGAGATAAAAGTATCAAATCTCATGTTATCCATATCAGGTACAGAAGAGATCATAGGGAGGTATTTTTCTCCTTGATCTTAGCTCATTAGCATAAATTTAGAAGATGAGATTTCACTAACACCTTGTTATCTTTTAACTTCTAATCTGGTACTCTAGCAATCCAAGTTATAGGTACAATGTGAATATCCTCAGAGCAACATTACTTCTAATCACTATTTTAAAATAAAACATTTTGTCTCCTTTTTAAGAATTTGAAGCATGATATTTCATTTTATTTTTAATTGTATAACAATTTCACAGGGAAAGTTATTTTACTTACACTTGGAAGTTGTTTGAAATACTCTTTCTAGCTTTTGGTAGAAATGCAAACTCACATAACCTCTATTTCTGCCTTAAGATCTTCCTCAATCATATGACTAGAAATTCTAAAACCAAAGAATTTTTAGTGAAAACAAACTACTACTCTCTCATCAACAATCATAAAACTCCATAATTCTATAAACCTACAAGCTAAAGCCTCATGTAAAACCATTCATGGCATTGGATGTTCAAGTCGATCCAAAATGTATCTATAAGTACTCACTATGTGCCAGCAGGCCTTCACATCCTCCTTACCCCTAGGGTCTACATTTTCGTAGTTGATTAAGATATTTTGATAACTCTGCAATTTTCCTTGAAACACCAGATCATTGAGAAGTTGCTTTGTTGTAGTCATTCTCCAAATGTACTGATTGCAAAATAACCCAATTTGGATTCAGAATTAAACATAACTTCTCATCAAATTGGTCACCCTATTCCTTATTCCTTTCTTCCCTGATATGAAGATCCACGCTGGGGGAGCCTAATGCCAACAACTGCCTAACACAGCTCACATTTTCTTGTAGCAACAACAGCAAAAGTCAGAGAAAAGCAAAGGGGAGAGTTTAATGCCCCCTCCCAAATAAAAACCATGTATATTCTGAGGACATAATTTTTGAGGCAAAAAGAAATAGCTATATAGAAGCTCTTGGGTGTTCTCTTCCTGAGAGAGTTTTTCTCCCACCCATCCTATTAAAAATTAGTTTTGATACATGTGTCCTCCACTGGGCATGTCTGCCATTCAATAGACTTTGTCAAGATATTAGCCAATTCCCTTCCATAAAGAATGACACGTTTAAGTAAAGCAAACCTATTTTTAATTGAGTATATTTTCTAAATGACCTTATTTAGTCTTAGATTTAGAGAATGCCATTGCTGAAGGACCTCATGGGCATTCTGTGACGATGACAAGCTTACACTTGATCAATCAGCTACAGTGCTTAAAATTAGATGCTAATGCAAAAAAAAAATTAGATGCTAATGCAACCTCAGAGCCATTTTTTTCTGTTTACCTATGTAGAGTTGATATTTGGGCTTCCCCAGTGTGAATAGGTATTACCTAGAAACATAACCTGTGCTACAGCTTTTAAAAACTGTATATTACCAGAAACTAGGAGGTTCATTTCAATATGTGCCCAAACTAAATTAAAAAAAAAAAAGTTAAGTCTTTTATTTTTTTTCCTTGATTGACAAGTACAGAAAAAGAAGCTTCTATCCCTTGGTCTTGTGTCTTGTGCATTAAAGAACCTTTGGCATTAGTTGAAGAGATATTAGTGAAAGAGATCCCTGTCTATAATGAATGGCACAAAAATCATTATAATTGGTTTCACATCTCACACTAAATAGTTATTAATATTAATGAGTGAAAGGCACAATCATTCATTTTTCACGTGGGAAAAGGGAAGTAGGGGGAAAAATGAAAGTTCTGAGTTCCATTGGTGATTCCAAGAAGAACAAATATGCAAGTTTAAATCTGGATCTCTTTAATTGGCAAAGGCCAAAGGACCTCACAGATTGCGTGAAACAAAATTTTGTACTACAGATTTGTCAAAGCAATCTTTAATGTTCTTTAAAAAATAAGGTCAGGGGCGCCTGGGTGGCGCAGTCAGTTAAGCGTCCGACTTCGGCCAGGTCATGATCTCGCGGTCCGTGAGTTCGAGCCCCACGTCAGGCTCTGGGCTGATGGCTCAGAGCCTGGAGCCTGTTTCGGATTCTGTGTCTCCCTCTCTCTGACCCTCCCCCGTTCATGCTCTGTCTCTCTCTGTCCCAAAAATAAATAAACATTGAAAAAAAAATTAAAAAAAAATAAGGTCAAATAGGACCATCATAATGAGAGTGCAAATAATTCTATTTTTTTACATAAAATAATAATATTATCATGAATGTAGGGGCTGGGAAGGATGTTATGAGGTACCTAAATAGAAAGAAAGAGTGAAAAGAACTGCTCCAAATTACTCCCATTCTCATCACCTATGGGTAACTTAGGACGTCTTTTATTTATCCCATGCTTGATTTTTGTTTTTGTATTTTGAAATAAAAAAAAACAAAACACCATACACAGACATGCACAAACCAACAACATAAACCCATTAGTCTTTCCTGCCTACTCCATATGCACCACAAATAAAAGCAAGAAGGCTTTTATTTTATAAGAGAAAGACTAACTGCATTCAAACCATCTCCACTGCCCAGATCTGTAGGAAAAGTTTTGTTCCAAAATTATAATTTCTATTGTCCTATGAGGTAGCTGAGGGTAAACATATGGGGAAACAGAGACTGAAATTATTCAAATGCATTCACTCAAAGGGGAATAGCTTTTTGGGTAATGTTTCTTCAATAAAGTTCACTGCAAATATGGCATCACTTGGCCACATTAAGAAGACACAACTAAGAACCTCTCATAAGCCACAAATGGCCTCACACTTGCTAAGTAAAGAATAAAGGAGCAAAGCATAAAAAAGTTAATATTTAAAGGGCACCTGTGTGTCAATGAGAACTTCCTCTATGTATACACATTGTTAACAATCTTTGTCCTTATAAATATAATAAGCAAACCAAGGAAAGAAAACTGAATACATACACACAGAGCAACTTGTTTTTGTTTCTTAGTTTGGATTTTACATGAATTAAACTTCCATAATATAGATGTCTTTTTTTGTAATTATCTGGTTTTTTTTTTAAATATAATTTATCAAATTGGTTTCCATACAACACCCAGGGTTCATCCAAACAAGTGCCCTCCTCCCTGCCCATCACACACTTTCCACTCTCCCCCACCCCCCACCTACCCTTAGTTTGTTCTCAGTCCTTAAGAGTCTCTTCTGGTTTGCCTCCCTCCCTCTCTGTAACTTATTTTTTGCCCTTCCCCTCCCCCATGGTCTTCGGTTAAGATTCTCAAGATCCACATATGAGTAAAAACATATGGTATCAGGCTTTTTCTGCCTGGCTTATTTCACTTAGCATAATACCCTCCAGTCCCATCCACGTTGCTGCAAATGGCCAGATTTCATTCTTTCTCCAAAGGCAAGGGAATTGAAAGCAAAAATGAACTATTGGGACCTCATCAATATAGATGTCTTTTTAAACTCTCAATTCCTTTTCTTTGCTTTCAGACTCTGCTACATTAGGACACAGCAAAGTGAAGAACATGGAATCTGGTCCAAGAGGTTACTTTTGCTAGTAAGTAATATCTCCGAGTATTTTATTTTAGCAAAAATCAATCTGAACCAAGACTGAAAGTGAAAATATGACTTCAAGATTAAGGCAAGGTAAGGCAGCCACGTAAAATATACCAAGTTAGAGATATTATAGGTAAAATATTAAACACAGCTGAAAAAGATTCACAATATGCAAAAATGTGTTAAATACACAAGTCTTAAGGGGAGAAAAAGCTAATATATTGCCCTGCCCTTATCATTACAGAATCCTTTGGACTTCAGTAGTGGTGCTCTATTTTACAACCTGTGACACATTTATGCTAAACTTATTAATGTGGTATCAATTGAAGAACAATACTGTTCTTTAGTTATTTCAATTAGCAAGTATTCCTGCCTCAGAAAACAAACATTAACCAAATTCCAAGCACTAGCCAGCATTTATTGCTTTGAAAAATAGGCATGCACTTTATTTTCTGGGTTTTATACTTAATGAGAAAGTAAAGAGCATACATTTAATTCTAGGAAATAACTGAATTAGAAGCCAGCAGAAAGCCCCTTCACAGTCTTTTGTTTCCATGTAATAATACATTCTTCAATGTCTTACTGGGATGATTGTAGACAGAAAATCAATTCTTAAAATCTCATGCATGGTTTGTAATTATAGCTAGACTATATAATAAAAACTGAAAGACATATATATTCAAGTGTTTTTAAACAATGTTTAAGCTCTGATTGGGACATCTACCGATGACAGCTGATCTTTCAGTACAAGCATGGCTGCCTGCCAGACCACCATGTTCTATGAATAGATATTTCTTCTCAAGAAATTCCTCTTCAGGCAATTAGCTAATATTTCTTAACTTGGAGGCTTTAAACTTCTGCCTGTTAGAGATTCAGTAAAAATGTGAAAATGTAACAAAAAATAAAGCTACATGTCAAAAGAATTCATTTAAACAGTAGTGCTGCACACTCAATTAAGAGGCAAAGGATATATATATATATATATATATATATATATATATATATATATTTAAGTTTCCTGTATTTTCATTTACAAATGTTTGCTCCCAGGTGTACAGTCACTAGCAAATGTAACCAACCCCAAGTAGGCCCTTAACATTTCATTGTCCACTGAGAGTACATTGCCACTGAAGTTGAACAAAATTCCACTAGTTCCCCAACATTTTCTCAGTGGTAGGCTAAAATCTCATTCTTATCTTGGCTACCTTCCAACATAGCTGGAGTTCAAGCATTTCTGTTTCAAGATATTCATAGTTAAAGGCACAGGTGCTTTCTGGATGTCACAAAAACTACACATTTTTGATCAAATATAATTTGCAAGCAACTTACCAGAATTTCTCTTTGATACCATCCTCAAATTTGTGCTGACTACAGAAGAGACCACAAGGGCCAAAAGAAATGGTGGCTTCATTGTTCACTTTCTTCAGTAGCTGAAAAGTCAAAAAATAATATGAAATTGAATCACAGATCTTGGCATCAACAAACTAGCAGCTAAAATTTCACATACCTCAAGGACACATTACAGAAACAATGACATTCTAGTGACCTTTGTTTTTATTTTTATTCAAATGGAAGAAAACATGAATGCACACAGTTGAATCATGCCAAAGTTCCCTGCTTAAAACTTTTCAATGGCTTCCCATTGGATTTGGAGTAAAATCTGAACTCCTTCCATTAGGCCATTAAGGGCGTAAAGGTGGGGCCCTGGCTACCTCTTTGATCTTATATGACAACACTCTCCTCCTTGTTGGTTATGCTCCAGCCACTATGAATATTTTATCTGTCCCTGGAATGTGTCAAGGTCATTTGCTTCTTGTAGTCTTTACAGTTTGTCTTCCTCCTAGTATACTTCACCCCACTCTTCACACAGTTGGTTCCTTAACATTCTATTGTCTTCAGTCACACAAAAACACTTTTTCCAACTACCTAAAGTCTCACTCTGTCATTCTCTGACTCACCTCCCTGCTGTTTTATTCATAAGACTGATCAGCACTTATAATTATTTTGTTTATTTATATCACAAGGGTTTTTATTCAACTTTGACAATATTTTAAAATTAACAATACTGAACTTTAAACAATTGTAATGAAACTGTTCCAAAGAGAAAAATAAGTGTAAAAAGTTTCAAATAGGATCGAGATCCTCTAACAATCAGAATATAAGCACCACAGAGGTATACTGGGTTTATCATAAACCCAAGACATAAATATGGCAAAGGGGACAATAAGAATGAAAGCACAGTGATCCCTAAAATAATGAGTGGAAGCAAATCTGAGTGGAAAAGCAAGAACAGGGGCGCCTGGGTGGCGCAGTCGGTTAAGCGTCTGACTTCAGCCAGGTCACGATCTCGCCGTCCGCGAGTTCGAGCCCTGCGTCGGGCTCTGGGCTGATGGCTCAGAGCCTGGAGCCTGTTTCCGGTTCTGTGTCTCCCTCTCTCTCTGCCCCTCCCCCGTTCATGCTCTGTCTCTCTCTGTCCCAAAAATAAATAAACGTTGAAAAAAAAAAAAGAAAAGAAAAAAAAAGAAAAGCAAGAACACCCTCTGGATGTCATTTTAAAGATCCAGAATTCCATGTAAAGATTTGTTTCTTGAATAATTGGTTTGTACCTAAAGGTGCAGAACCTTACCCAGAATTTGAGAGTAACAGGATGATATCAAGCATCGAGTATTCCCAGAATTGACCTCAGAATTTATATCCACCTGATATCCTAAATTCAGAAAACTTGCAGAGTTTGGGGTCTGAGGCCACCTGTTCACTATCCAATGCAGCTAGTTCTTTATCATCCCATCTTCTCTCCATCAATAAACAAAGAAGACTGAGAAAGAGGAGAAGGTCACCTTTTGATAACAAAGACAGGTTTTCCTTTCCCAGATGACATGCTGGACTTCTCCCATACTACTGGAACAGTGACAAAGAACTTTGAGGAAGGATGGTGTGTTGGAAATTTCAGATGACAAGAGGCCAGTACTAATCTCTACCAATCCCTATCACATACTAAATTTCTGGTCCCAAGAAGCATGGAATGGATTTGGCACATTACCAAAGATTCAAATTGGACTGGGTAGATGATTCTTGTCAGAGGCTTTACAGCATAGGATAAGATGAGTACACTTGAGAGAAAAGTGATATCATGTCACTAGTTGAAGTTCTGAGGGAAGATTTAATCAAATTTTGAAAGAGACTTCATTGCCACGAGGAAATGCTGGGGGGATCATCTCATCATCAGGCCTGTCACAACAACTAACTATTTATACAGAGCCTATAGATGGCTAGAAGGGCAATTATGGTCAACCAAGGAAAATACACAGGCAATCAAAAGCATATTTTTTCCCTCTCCCTCTTCCCTAGTCATTTGTCTCCCTATGCAACACCAATGGAGAAGGCACATGGCTGATGTGTGAAAATCTACCACACACCCTCCAAATTCCTAGCCACTGGAATGTCTCATCTGTTTAAAGAAAAAGGAAGAGACACTATTTGAATCAGATAGGAGCTTAGAACAAAGTCTTTAAAATCAGAATGAAACTCTGAAAACAGCTGAAAAGTTATATAATCAGACTGAAATGATTATCATTGTCACCATCTCCCCATGGAAAAAACAAAGTACAGTACAGTACAACAAATAGAAATCATTGGGAAAAACAATACTATTTCAGAGTTATACTTCACTGAGTTAAAACTCTTAATGAATCAGTTGCATTTATTAGCTTGGTTGTTTCTGCCCACACCTTGACCACTAGAATATTATATTCATGAAGATAGTCACCTAGTCATTATCCATTTTCAATGGATAAAAGAAGATCGTGTAGATATCATATCAAGGGTCTCATTAATACAAATAAATGGCAGCTTTCATGTTTTTTTTCAAGTTACCCATTTGTTTGAAATAGAATATCTATTAACAAATATATGATTATTCAAATCCAAGATATGTGGTTTCCCCTGCTATAGTTGACACTGTTGTTACCCTACCCATATCCTCTTGGCCTACCCCAAAAGTCATTTGCAGAAGAGTTCCTATGTTTCTCTCCCAGGGGGTGCTTTTCTATCTACAAAGTAAGTTGAACAGCAGGGGAGGCAGTCTGGAAGTTCCAAGTTGCTAACACCCCATGAGTTACTTTCAGTAATGGGAGTTAGTGAATAAACACTGCAACTCCCTCACCTGTTGGTATATTCCAGTAAAACTGAGTGGCAAACTGCTTATTAACACACTCTTTACTTGCTTTTTCTCCCTTCCAGTCTGACTTTCTCATTCCCTTGCAGTACTTTCTGGAATCACTTCCCAAATAAATTACCTATATCTAAATCCTTGTCTTTGGGTCTGCTTTTGGGAGACCCCAAACCAATACTGAAAAGACCATCATGAATTCCACAAAATCCTTTGTTTTACATAAAATTTATTTGTACAGTTTCTAGCTAAGTTTACATAGGCTCTGGACATTCAAAAGGTGGCTTATTATTCAAATTTTCCTAAACCACAGGCACATTCTAGCCCTTCTGTCCTGTCTCCCGGTTTAGAATATATGTTATTCCCAGTGACTTCAATAAGAACATTGGTTCATCTCTGATTTAAGTATTTCTGCTGTATTCACTCAGTTATCAACCCAACCTTGCCAGTGAGATATTAGAAGTCTGTCATGTTCTCCTTTACCTACAATTCATCCTGTCCATGATTGTACATTTCCTATTTCTGACTCTCAGTCATACAAACATCAGGGTAAACAACAGATTCACTTCCCATCCAACAATTTTGTTTTTCACTAAAGTACATGATCTATTCAATACTTTGTTATAAAATAGGCTTTGTTTTAGATGATTTTGCCCAACTGTAGGCCAATGTAAGTGTTTTTGGGAAAGTTTAAGGTAGGCTATGCTAAGCTATGATGTTTGATAGGTTAGGTGTATTAAATGCACTTTCAACTTATGATATTTTCAACTTCTAATAGGTTGATATGTAATCCCACTGTAAGTCAAGGAAAATCTGTATTTTATTAAAATAGTAATTATAATGTATTGAGCATTTTTATGTGCCAAGCATTTCACTAAACTGCTATATGATATTTTATTCTATTAATGACCTTAGGGGTGTTATTATCCCATTTTACTATTCACAAAAGTGATACTTGTGACTTACACAAGGTCACATCAATAGTAAATTAAGGGAAAAAAATGAATTTAGGTCCATATGACTACAAATTCCAAGCTCTTAACTACTACTAAGCTATTTTTGCCCTAGGAGTTAGATGTTATGGAAGTCATAAAGTAAGTCTAAGATTATAAAACATCGCTCCTTGCCTTCAGGAAGCTATAATCTAACTGTGGAGGTCCATGCATACTTGACAGCTTAGTCAAGTGCAAGAGAGTGAAGAATGACCTGTATATGTTAAAAGCTAAGGGTGGGCGCCTGGGTGGTGCAGTCGGTTAAGCGTCCGACTTCAGCCAGGTCACGATCTCGCGGTCCGTGAGTTCGAGCCCCGTGTCAGGCTCTGGGCTGATGGCTCAGAGCCTGGAGCCTGTTTCTGGTTCTGTGTCTCCCTCTCCCTCTGCCCCTCCCCCGTTCATGCTCTGTCTCTCTCTGTCCCAAAAATAAATAAAGGTTGAAAAAAAAAAAAAGCTAAGGGAATATAGAGTAAGACAAGTATTTTGTAGCATGTTCAATAGGTGATGCAGATTTCCCATTGAAAGGGAAAATCTGCCAAACTGCCAATTCAGTCAAAAAGAAAGGCCAGTGTAACCAATCTCCTAGCTGTGTTCATCTGCAACAGAAATCGGCCTTAAATATCATCACTGATCAAGGAATGTCTCAGAACTGTGACCACTAGGCTCCCAGCATACAGTCCCACACATCTGTTTAAATACCAAAAGTGTCAGAAGCATCTCAGGTTATCCCATGGAAATCTTACACTGAAATTTAGGTTTATTACATTGTAACTTTTTTTTTCCTCTTGGTGATTTTACAACCAACTTACTGTTGTGTGGAGAAAATGTATAGGAGAAAGTATAATACTTTATATGATGGCAGTTATACTGCTATTCAATTATTTCAAAATTACATTTTTTTCACAGAATTCTTCCCCCTACCATGGATATAAATATACAAGGGTTCTTACACCTGAAGTTCATATTCCCGAGGGCTTTGTGTTTACTGATTTCCTAAGGGTAGGATATAAAAATCCCAAAAGACCACACAAGGATTCTAAAGACTGAAGATGCTGGCACAATGGCTAATGAAGGCATTAATTTTCCTTTCCTTGAATTACCAATCCTGATATGAGTAGGGCCATATTTTCAAGACAGTTTTTAAAAATGTAATTGAACTAAATCATTTGACAGATAATTGTAATGATAATGTTATGCTCAAGTGGTTTTCAAGTCTAGTTTGTAAATTACCTTCTCCACTTACTCTTTTCCTCCTTAAAGTACCAGTATGCCAGGTTCCTGTTTCATGTTAATTCTTAAAAGTATCTGTATGGCATACTTCTAATTCTAGAAGGCAAAACAAGTTTAATTTATGAATATATTTTGACACAACTAAAGAAACTACTAGATATACCAGCTAGGTTGTAGAGAACACACATTCATTTCAATTTCTAATACAATAGTACCCCCTTATCCTCCGGGGATATGTTCTAAGACCTGAGTGGATGCCTAAAACCACAGATAGTGCCAAACCCTATATAGAATATGTTTTTTTCCTATAGGACATACCCTATGATAAAGTTTAACTTATAAATTAGGCACAATAGGATATTACCATAATTAACAATAAATAGAACAATTATAACAATATATTGTAATAAAAGTTATGCGATGTGATCACTTACTGTATTGTACCTTATTCTTTCAATGTATGATGTGAGATGATAAAATGCCTATGGGGTGAGTTGAAGTGAGGTGATTTATATAGGGATTATGACATAATTTTAAGCTATTACTGATACTCTGATGATAGGTCAGAAAGAGGATCATCTGCTTCCAGACCATAGTTGACTAAGGATAACTGAAACTATAGAAAGAAGACTGTGAATAAGAGGGGAACACTGTATCTTCTAATTCTACAGTCACCTACAATGAAGCATAATATTCATACAGAGATGGTCTTAAGGTCCTACTATATCTTCAATGAGAAAACAAATGTGCAATAATATAAATTATATTCTACTTAATAAGAATGGAAAGTTGTTTCTCAATTTGACTCAAACTTGGAAAATACCTCAATGATTATATAATCTAACCATCAACCAATCAAGAAATCCTTTTTACACTATCTCTATAGCTACCCTATCCTCAAGTACTTCCTACCATATGAAAACAAGTATGAAGTGGCAGCTAATTATTATTAGCTCTAATAGTTAGAAATGGAGATAGAGGGACGCCTGGGTGGCTCAGTCGGTTAAGCGTCCGACTTCAGCTCGGGTCACGATCTTGCTGTCCGTGAGTTCGAGCCCCGCGTCAGGCTCTGGGCTGATGGCTCAGAGCCTGGAACCTGCTTCAGATTCTGTGTCTCCCTCTCTCTCTGCCCCTCCCCCATTCATGCTCTGTCTCTCTCTGTCCCAAAAATAAATAAACGTTAAAAAATAAAAGAAATGGAGATAGAGAGAGACATGAGACCGAAACCAAGAGAACCAGAAATACAGAAGAAAACAGAGATAGCTAAAGATAGAGAGACAGATGGATAGGAAGCAGATGGAAAGAGAAAAAATACACACAGAGGAGAAATGGGGAGATAAAGCATACGGAAGCAGAGAGAGAAAAAGACAGAAATGGAGACACAAGAAGTTGACATATTGAGAAAGAGGAGGAAACAAGAGAAAAGAAGAAGAATGATGGAGGAACTTCTGAGAGATAGCAGAAGAGAAAAAGAGGGCAAAAAGAGAAGCAAACATAAGAGAGAAAAATTGGTTGTAAGCAACTATAGAGATCCAGGAGCATAGCAAGAACTATCTCCCAAACTAGTCTATTTCTTGTGGTGATTATATAGCCTGCAGTTTTTGGTTTAGTATGTAATTCCCCAAATTTGAGTCTTCATTTCATAGCCTTCCTTGCAACTGCACATGGACAGGAAATTGCATTCTGACCACTAAGATGTAACAAGAAATGTCATGTACAAGAGGGAATAGTGTTTTTCAGGATTCCTCCAGTCAGCAAACCTAGAAGTAGTAGGTATAAGGTTTTATAAGCTGTTTAAACAAAATGTCTTCACTCATTACTCATTTTTATGTGGTTTCTAAATCCCTCATTATCCAACTCTTTCTTCCTTCAATAAAAGTGTCAAAATTTTTCTCAAAATATAATTTACACTTTCATACACTATATATGAGATTTTAAATTGGTACAGCATTTTGGAAGGCAAATTGCCAGGACATGACAAAATTTAAAAAGTGCTCAGGAATTCCTTTTCTAGTAACTTATACTACAGAAATTCAAATACATATGCACAGAAATATACGCATGTTCAAGGACAGTCAGTGCAGTATGTGTTATAATGGTCAAAATCTGGGAATAAAACAAATACCCCTCCAAAGAGGAGTGGTTGACACACTCAGATATCACCTCACGCCAGTCAGAGTGGCTAAAATGAACAAATCAGGAGACTATAGATGCTGACAAGGATGTGCAGAAACGGGAACCCTCTTGCACTGCTGGTGGGAATGCAAGCTGGTGCAGCCGCTCTGGAAAACAGTGTGGAGGTTCCTCAAAAAATTAAAAATAGATCTACCCTATGACCCAACAATAGCACTGCTAGGAATTTATCCAAGGGATACAGGAGTGCTGATGCATAAGGCACTTGTACCCCAATGTTTATAGCAGCACTCTCAACAATAGCCAAATTATGGAAAGAGCCTAAATGTCCATCAACTGATGAATGGATAAAGAAATTGTGGTTTATATACACAATGGAATACTATGTGGCAATGAGAAAGAATGAAATATGGCCTTTTGTAGCCACGTGGATGGAACTGGAGAGTGTTATGCTAAGTGAAATAAGCCATACAGAGAAAGACAGATACCATATGTTTTCACTCTTATGTGGATCCTGAGAAACTTAACAGAAGTCCATGGGGGAGGGGAAGAAAAAAAAGAGGTTAGAGAGGGAGAAAGCCAAACCTTAAGAAACTCTAAAAAACTGAGAAGAAACTGAGGGTTGGTGGGGAGTGGGAGGGAGGGGGGAGTGGATGATGGGTATTGAGGAGGGCACCTTTTGGGATGAGCACTGGGTGTTGTATGGAAACCAATTTGACAATAAATTTCATATTAAAAAAAGAAAACAAAGAGGAGTAGTTGAATAAAGTATGGTATATGCATACTATGGAATACTTTATAGCTATTAAAGAGACTGAAGAATTGTACATAGATGAGTATAACAATAAAATGTATGGAAAATAAACATGATCCCATATATAATGGAAAAATCTATGTATGTATATATATGCATGTGTGTATGGAAATTTATAGAAAAAGTTAATGTAGGGAGGAGACTAGGAAAATGTCTAATGTTGAAGGGAAATTTTCATTCTTTATTTAGTCATGATAGTCATTACTTCTTTTCTCCAAAATGTATATCTCTTTGCCTTCATGTATAGGACAGTATTGCATGTCCTGGGCCCATTGTGATTGATGGAGCATATGACTGATTCTGGCCAATTACTTGTAAACAAAAGTTATTGCTCACACTTGTGTTTCACTGTCAGGTCAAAACATTTATTTGTCAGTGTGCTTTCTACAACTATCTTTTCCTCTGCCATAGTGAAATGGTAATGCTCAAAATAGTGGTTTCTCCATCAGTCTGGGTGATAAAATGAGAAATTTTGGAGCAGAGCTCCCAGCTGACATGTTACATAAGTCAGAAATAAAACTTTGCTGTTATACACCACCAAGATTTGGGGATAGTTACAACAGCATAATCTAAATATTTCTGACTGATACAATTGAAATACTTAAAATTTACATTGAGGTAAATATACATTATGGGTACATTATAAAAATATGATGCCTAGAACAGCACACAATATTCTTTACATGGACAACACAAAATATAATGAGACATAATATTGTGTGCCATGATCTAGATTCAATATACTCATTAGAATGCAACCAGTTAAAGGGCAGAAACTATGATTTATTCTTTTTTGCATCCTGAGCACCAGTGACTAGAACACAGTAGGCATACGATCCATTCTTCTTGAATTTTGTACTAAGTTACTTTTACCTTAACTTGTAGTTTTATAATAATCCCTATTAAATGTCAATATATTAGTTTTAGTCTACTCAAAATCAGTTCAAATCATATTCATTTTTATTTACTCTCTCATCTATCTTTGTGTCACTTGAACATTTCATAAGCTTGTTCTTTTTGCCCTCAATTAAGTCAATAATAGCAAATTCTGAATAAAGACACAGAACAGAGACCTATAGACCACCACTATAGACCTCTCTACATGTTGGCATTGATCATTAATCTTACTGACCAGCTGGGCATGAATTCACTTAACTGTACTAGAATCCATTTAACTGGCCCGTATTTGGATATTTATCATGGGAGATTACTCATTTGATAAACCAAGCTTTCATATATTAGTGTAATAACTCTACCAAAATATAACAGATTTATTTAGCCTGACTTGATTCTAAGATCCATTAATTTATGCATTTGATGAATTTATTGTGTGCCAACAACAGGGATACAAATGGGAACATAATAAGTATGGTATCTTCTATGTAATCACAGTCTAGTAGAAGAGAAAAACAAGCAGGTAATAATGAATTGTTTTAAATGTAATGAGAAGAGAGATACAGAGTGTTTTGAGGGCAGTAAGTGGAGAAATTAAATGCACATTTAGGAAAAAGAGAAGGCTTTCTGGGGAAAGTGACTTCTAAACTTTAACTGAGAACATGAAAGGAAAGATTGTTCTCAGAGAGCCTGGAACATTCACAGAACTGAAATGAGTTCAATGCAGCAGAACCATAGTGTTGGATATATAGATAAGAGAGAGTTGATACAGGAGAAGTAAGCAAGGGTCAGATCATGTAGAGATTAAGTTGCCTATAGTACATCTAAGTATGGATGTTCAGTGGGAAATTGGAGATACTGATAGGAATGAAGGAAAGGGATTTGGGGATATATATTTCGTAGTTTCAAGAATAAAGATGCCACAGGGTCACCAAATTACCTAAGGATAGAGGCAAAATAAAAAAGTGGCTAAGGGTAGATTCCTGAGAAACACCAACACTTAAAAGATGAGCTGGTTCAGAGAAGTCTTCAAAAGTGACTGAGAAAAAAAAGTAACAAGACAGATACCAGGAAAACCAGGACAAAAGCCAAGAGAACAACATATTTCAAGAATGACAACTATGTTAAATGCTACTGAGTGGGTAATCAAGTGAGTCAAAAACTAAAAAGTGTCCTTTATATGTAGCCAAGGAAAGGCTGCTAGTCAAGAGAAGACTGCCAAAAACAAATCAGTGGAATATCAGGGCTAGAACCAGACTGTTTAACTGAAGAGTAAATTGAAGGTAAGGAAGTAAAACAGTGAGTAGAGACAACTATCACAAAGATTAGCTGTGATAGGAAAGAGTGAGATACAGTAAATTTACAGCATAGGGCCAGAGGATTTTTAAAAGTACACTGCTATTTTTTTCATGATTAGACTGAGGTTATAAGTTTTGGGGGAATACCAGAATACTTTTTATCTTTGGTGGGTAAGAGAGATTTGAGCAAGCTTTAAATGCTGAGGGAAAGGAGCAAGACAACAGGAAATAGCTGAAGAAAAAGACAACACATGGTTAATTTACACAGCAAAAACCCTAAAGAAATACATGGATAAGAAAAAGTTTCTGAACCGCAAATGGGAATATGTGCCATACACAGGAGGATTTTTTTTTTGATCTTCAGTTAGAAATGGAAGGAAGGCAGAAATGATAGGTGAAGGTATAGGTAAGTTTGTAGATTTCGTGGTGGGAAGTTGCCATCTTGTGGCTTCTACATTCTCTGTGAAACAGCTGGCAAGTTTATCTAAAGAGAGGGTCAGGTAGGAGGATTGAGGAAGCCTGTACCTTTTCAAAAGTTAAACAGTTCACTCTAGCATTGGATGTTAAATTCACTAATTTACGTTTCTAGAGCCCAAGGTTTTGTTTTTGATTTTAACTAACACGTTTGACTATACCTAATATTCTTGTACTTTCATTGTTTCTATGACTCCATGTAAAAAGATTTTCATAAGAATTGAGTGGAAGCAGTTACAAGGGCACTTTCCAAGGTGACCAACACACCAATTAACTTTTTCTAATCACATTAATTCTTATACATTCTTTTTTGCCATACTACAGTTAATTGAGGTTTTGTGGTATTTTAAGAAATAATTTAACCTCATTACCCTTGTGTAAAATACAGAGAAACTGAGAGTCAGTGAGGTAAGTAACTTTCACTATTACAAGAAGCCAGTTGCAGGCAGAGTAAGTAATTCATATTTGTAAAATATCTTTCTTGTCTATCAGAAACAGCAGTGACTGTTGACTGTTAATAGATAAATAGACAAATAGACAGGAAATGGAGTTAAACTCCTTGAAATAGTCAGCATAAAGGGCACTGTATATAAGTGCCAAGTAATAAAAAAAAAACATGGTGCTGTCAGAAAGAACAGTTATATTAATGAACTTTCCTCTAATAGTGCAATGCATCTAATTGCGCTTCTATGTTTAGATAAATGACAGTACCTAGTTCTAAAATCTTGTTTCCTATATTTTTAATTATAAAAGGATGATGAAACATTGTGTCCCATGAGCAAGTATAAAATAATGTATTTTTGTCATATTAAGTGAGCTGTACAACAGGGTCTCTTTTTTGAGTGATGCACCTTTACCTGGGTTATTGACTAATGTGAACTAGCCTTTTGACTTTTGTCAATGTAGCCTTTTGGGCCCCAATTTTATTCATTAGCTGTATGGCCTTAGCCTAATTACCTATACACTTTCACCTTCCATTCATTTACTCATCTGAAAAAGGTGGTAATAGTAAGACTTACTTTATAAGGCTAACTCTCTATGTGTGTATGTGCACACACTCAGGCACCCCAGACTACCTATTATTAATACATACACACACACACACACACACACACACACCCTAGAAGGAAATGTACTTAATTTTTACATTATATTTCAGTAGTGCAATTATAGAGAATGTTATATTCATCATTATCAGTATCATCCCTAAAAACATTTTATTTATTTATTTATTTATTTATTTATTTATTTATTTACTAATTATTTTAGAGAGAGAACAAGAGAGCACTTGTGAGTGGAGGAGAGTAGCAGAGTGGGAGAGCTAGAGAATCTCAAACAGGCCCCATGCTCAATATGCAGCCCGATGCAGGGCTCAATCCCATGACCCTGGGACCATAACGTGAGCCAAAATCAAGAGTCAGCTGCTCAACCAAATGAGGCACTCCAGTGCCCCTAAAAACAGACACTTAAAATAAATATGTATTTTGGGGGCACCTGGATGGCTCAGGTGGTAAGCATCGGACTCTTGATTTTCTAAGTTTGATCCTCACATTGAACTCTGCAATGACAGTGCAGAGCCTACTTGGGTTCTCTCTCTCTCCTGCTTTCTCTGCTCCTTTCCCATTCACACACTGCTCTCTCCATCTCAAAATAAATAAACTTTAAAAATAATTTAAAAATAATAAAATAAATATGTATTTTTAAATCAGATGAACCAATTTGGGACATCACTGAACACAGAGGGTGTGAAATGATTACAAGGGAATACTATGAAAAATCCTATGCCAAAAAATTAGATAACTTAGATGAAAGGACCAAATTTGTAGAAAGATACAAACTACTGAAGATGACCAAGAAAAAAATAATACTCTGAACAGACCCATAACAAGTAAGAGATTGAATTAATAGTCAAAAAAAAAAAAAAAAAAACCAGAAAGACTACCCCAGGCCTAGATAGCTTCACTGGTGAATTCTACCAAACATTTAAAGAAGAATTAATATCAATTCCTCAAAAACTCTCTCAAAAAATATAAAAGGAGAGAATATTTCCCAACACTTTCTATTAGGTCAGTAATATCCTGATACCAACATCAGGAAAAGACATCACATAAAAAGAAAACTACAGACTGAATCTTTTAACAACATAAACCAAAAAGTCTCAAAAAAAATACAGAGAACAAACTGAGGATGTATGGGAGTGTGGGGGAGAGAGGAAAATGGGTGATGAGCATTGAGAAGGGCACTTGTTAGGATGAGCACTGGGTGTTGTAAGTGATGAACCATGGAATTCAACCGTGGGAAAAAACCAAGAGCACACTTTACACACTGTATGTTAGCCAATTTGACAATAAATTTTATTTAAAAAATAAAAATAAATAAGAAAACTGACAAATTGAATTGTGCAACATATAAAACAGATTATACCTAATGGCAAACTATGATTTATCCTAGGAATGCAAACTTGGTTTAACATCTACAAATAAATCCATGTAATACACCATCTCAATAAAGAAAATTAATCACATAATCATTTCAATAGAAGCAGAAAAAGCATTTCAAAAAATCCAACATCTTTTCTCCATGGTTTGATAAAGGCTATCCACAAAAAAACTCATAGGTAACATTATACTTAATGATGAAATACTGAAGTCTTTCCCCTTAAGATCAAAAACAAGGATGTCTGCTGTTACCACTTTTATTCAACATTATACTGGAGATTATAGACAGGCAATAAGGCAAGAAAATTAATAACAGGTATCCAGATTCAAGGAAAAAAATAAAACTATGTCAGTTTGCAGATGACATTATCATGTATATAAAAAATCCTGAGGCATCAGATCAAGATAGTGTGGTACTGATATAAGGGTAACATGAAGATCCATGGACAGAATCGAGAGTTCAGAGCATAATTTTTGATCAATTGATTTTCAACAAGGCTACCAAGACCATTCAGTGAAAATGGCCTTTTCAACAAGTAGTACAAGAACAACTGGATAGCTACATCCAGAAGAATTTAGGCCTCTATCTTACATCACATACAAAAATTAACTCAAAATGGATCATAGGCCTAAATGTAAGAGCTAAGATAGTATAATACTTAGCATAAAATATAGGAATAAATCTTTGTGACTTTGGTTTAGGCAAAAAATCTTAGACATGACATTAAAAGTACAAGCATCATATCTGCAGCAACGTGGATGGAACTTGAAGGTATGTTGAGTGAAATAAGTCAGTCAGAGAAAGACAGATACCATATGTTTTCACTCATATGTGGAACTTGAGAAACTTAACAGAAGACCATGGGGGGAAGGGAATGGAAAAAATAGTTACAAACAGAGAGGTAGGGAGGCAAACCATAAGAGATGCTTAAATACAGAGAACAAACTGAGGGTTGATGCGGGGGAAGAGGGGAGAGGAGAAAGTGGGTGATGGGCATTGAGGAGGGCACTTGTTGGGATGAGCAGTGGGTATTGTATGTAACTGATGAATCACGGGAATCTACCCTCAAAACCAAGAGCACACTGTATACACTGTATGTTAGCCAACCTGACAATATATTTAAAAAATAAAAATAAAAATAATAAAAAAAAGTACAAGCATCAAAAAATAGATAAATTGAAGGGGTGCCTGGGTGGCTCAGTTAGTCAAGCAAAGGACTTCAGCTCAGGTCATGATCTCACAGTTTGTGGGTTTAAGCCCTGCATCAGGCTCTGTGCTGACAGCTCAGAGCCTGTTCGGATTCTGTTCCTCCCTCTCTCTCTGCTCTTCCCCAACTTGAGCTCTGTATCTCTCTCAAAAATAAATAAACATTATAAAAATTTTTTAAAAAGTAGATAAATTGAATTCCCTGAAAATGAAAGACTATATGCTACAAATCATACTATCAAGAAAATAAAAAGACAACCCATTGAGTGAGAGAAAATACTTGTAAATCACATATCTGATAAGGGAATTATATCTAGGATAAATAAAGAACTCTTACAACTCAACAATAAAAATATAAATAATCCAATTAAAAAGTCATAAAGTATTTGAATAGACATTTCTTCAAATGGGTAGGTATACAAATAGCCAATAACCACATGAAAAGATGCTCAACATCATTGGCCATTAAAAAATGAAAGTCACAATGAGATACCACTTCTTACCCACTAGGATGCCTATAATAAAAGATATAATAACAAGTTTTGGTGAGAATAAAAAAAAAAAAATGAAGCCTTCATACACTGGTGGTGGTAATGTAACATGGTACAACTGCTTTGGAAAACATTTTGGCAGTTCCTTAAAAGGTTAAACATAGAATCACCATATTTTCCAGAAATTTTATTTCTAAGTATATTCTTAAAACAATTGAAAATATATATCCACACACAAAAAATATACAAGAATGTTTATAGCATTATTACTCATAATAGCCAAAAAGTAAAAATAATTCAAATGTCTATCAACTGTGGAATGGATAAATAAAATGTGGCATACAATGTAATCTTATTAGACAATGAAAAGGAATGAAGTAATGATAATGTGTTACAGTTTAGATGAATGTTGGAAATATTCTAAGTGAAAGAAGACAGTCACAGGAAACCACACATTGAATAATTCCATTTATATGAAATATCCAGAATAGGCAAATTCATAGGCACATAAAGCAGGTTGGCAGTTTCAAGGGATAAGATAGTGGTAATAGTTGTACAACTCTGAATATACTAAATACTATGAAATTATATACTTTAAATCAATGAAATATATAGCATATAAATTATATTTCTTTTTTTTCAATATATGAAGTTTATTGTCAAATTGGTTTCCATACAACACCCAGTGCTCATCCCAACAGGTGCCCTCCTCAATATCCATCACCCACCCCCCATTAACCCTCAGTTTCTTCTCAGTTTTTAAGAGTCTCTTATGTTTTGGCTTCCTCCCTCTCTAACCTTTTTTTTTTCCTTCCCCTCTCCCATGGTCTTCTGTTAAGTTTCTCAGGATCCACATAAGAGTGAAAACATATGGTATCTATCTTTCTCTGTATGACTTATTTCACTTAACATAACACTCTCCAGACATCAGGTCTGATCATCTGCTGTTAAACTGGAAACATGCATTCATGTTTTTAAGACTAATTGAAGTCAGTATTTCCCTCAATAAAATTAAAATCAGCTCTCCACTGCCCAACCCAGTTCTGCATGCAAGGAATTGTCTCAACAGATAGCTACAAAACACCACAACTGGAATAATCAAAGATTCAATAAGAGACAATGTGGTCCAACTGAGCTTAGCAAATTGCATTATCTTTAAAGCAACAAACTAGCAGGAACTGATAATTCATCTGCAATTAAAAGAGCGCTTTATTTTTTACTGAGTTATAGCCTAAAGACACGCTTTATAGATAGAAAAGTTGGCAAGATTTTTATTGAGCATACTGATCTATACTCCCTAACAAATTTCTCTATTCTCTAAACTTTAATAAAGGAGCTAAATTCTGGGCATATATTGCTACCCAGTGTATATCTATATAGAGATATTTTTCATAAGAAATTTATTAATCCTTCAAATATTTTCAACTTTATATTTTATATTCAATTGGGCCTACCAAAGGACTGTTTGGACGTTGGTAAATCAGAAATAAACCATTTGAATTACTAACTTTGAGGTCAATTACAGGATTATGCCAGAGGGTCATAGATTCCACCTCCACACACATATACATGCTCATGCATACAGGCTCATGCACATACCCACAAAAGACAACCACAATCTAAATATCCCTTAATTTAATTCACTTGATAAATACTGAAAATCAACAATACGTACTTCACAAACACTGAGGATACAGTATTTTGAGGAAGACAGTCATGATCCTTGTCCTCATGAAGCTAACATTCTATTGAAAGAAACTGACATCTTAAACAATTAATTACAATTATAGAAAGCATGAAAAAGAGATATCCATGGTGCTCAGAGCTCTAGTATAGTATGTGGTGGTCAAAGAAGTCTTGCTTGAAGAAATTACACTTGATATGAGCTTTGAAGAATGGGTAAGGTTTAACTAGGCAAAGGAACAATGTTCCAGCTAGAGGGAATAAGATACCAAGGGCTGGATTAGAATGGTCTGATTCAGAAACTAAAGACAGATCGATGTAATTGGAGCAGAGAATGTGTATAGAAGAGTGGTAGGAGAGAAAGTCATAAGAAGTAAGCAAAATCTGCGGAGTATCATAGGCCTTGGTAAGGAATTTGGACCTTATCCTTAGTGCAGTGGGAACCAAAGGTTTAAGGAAGTGAGATGATCTGACTTACCATTTTGGAACAGATCACTCTAGCTGCTAAGAATGGATTAAAATCAGAAGCAGAGTTAGTTGGGTAGCATTCTCAAAAACCGGTATCATTTTTCAAATGATAGACATTAAGAAAATGATGAAAAAACTTTGCTGAAGCAGTATGAAAGTAGCTTAAAACATACAAAAATGGTAGCAAAAAAAGTGGTAGTCAAAAAGTGGCACTTTCTTACTTGCTTGATCTTCCAGAAGCCACAGATTCACTTTGCCTAGTTTTAGATCCTGGCTACCCCTCTGATTGGAATGGGAAAAAATGAATGCAGGGAGATGAGTTTGGACATTTCTCTCATCTGACTTCCAAATAAATTCTCTGAGACCTACCATTGTTTCCTTCACTATTTTTTTCTCATTCTCTGGGGACCATAGTTTTTTGTTTTTTTTTTGTTTGTTTGTTTTTTTTTTTTTCACAAAAATACAGATGTATTTCTTATGTGAAACAGGTTTGTTACTTGACTTGTCTATCTGCTTTGGGGAACTCCAGAAGGCATGGATCTATTTTTGTGGCTCGATTTGTACATATTCCTCTGGACACTATGGGGAATGTGAGTATCTAGGAAATGTTGTCAAGCTTCCTACATACGTGAGTTTGAATGCTGCAGGCAGAAAGTGATAGGCTATTGCTCATATCTTTAGGAAGCGTAACTGGTTACTCTGATCCAAGGTATTGTTAATGCCTTAAACAGTAATACCTAATACTTTGTATAGAAATTCAAAGTTTAAAGCAAAGTATTTAATATCTTGCTTCTCTGAAAAAAATAGAAAGAGTATGACCTTGTATAATGTCACACAGTCTCCTTTGGGTTGGAAGAGCAAAATCAGTCATTCTAAGAGGAAAAGAATAAAACAAATATATACTGAACACTATTATGTGTAATATACCATACCAGGTACTTTACTTTATATGTGTGTTGTGCAGTATAACTGTACAATCTGCAGTCAGATTGCTTCAGTATAAGTCCTGCCTGTGTCATTTGTTAGCTGTAGGCTCTGGGCAAGTTATTTAATCTGTTTGCATCTCATACATTTTCATCTGTAAATGAGATAACAATAACTTTCTCTTCTAGGTACTGTTACATAAGGCACTTCCTAAGCATAAAGCATTTAGAATCACACCTGGTAGGGCACCTGGGTGGCTCAGTAGATTAAACCTCTGACTTTTTCTTAGGTCATGATCTCACTGTTTCATTTGTAGGTTCCAGACCCACACTGGGCTCTGCTTTGTCATTGTGGAGACTGCTTGGGATTCTCTCTCTCACCCTCTCTCTCTGACCCTCCCCAACTTGCACTTTCTCTCTCAAAATAAATAAACTGAAGAAAAAAATAAGAATCAAACCTGCTATATAGTAAATAGTCAATAAATATTAATTGCCATCATCCTCATCATCTAAATCTCATAAGAGTAGTGTTGAGCAAAATATTACTGCCTATTTACAGATAAGTATACTGGGACCCAAAGTATCAAATTTAATCAAATTGCCCCCAAGATCACATAGCTAAATAGTGGTAGAGGTAAGATTCAAAATCAGTCTTTTGGACTCCAAACCCATGTCCTTTCCACTTTATCATGCCATTAAGAGTACCAGGAACCCTGGGTGAGATTTCAGCTATTGCTGAAACACTAAAGAGCAACCTACCCTCTCAGGTTCTAGGTAAGGGGCTGGTACAGGGAAAGGCCTACATTTCCTGATTGGTTCTCCATGCTCTAACTGTATCTATTTCCCTCTCTGATTCTGCCCATTCTTTTCAAGGCTGAGTACCCTTTAATTGTATTCTTTACTTATACACCTTTCCCTATCTTGGTCAAATGTCCCAAATCATGAACTATGTCAGGGTTAGATTTTCTCATATGGACTTCTTCTGAGCCTGGTACAAAAACAAAAACAAAAAAAAAAAAAAAGTGGGGGAATGAGGGAATAGGAGAGGTGGGGAGGAGAGGAAAAGAGACAATGAAGGTATAAGCATGTTTTATTATAACAATATTTATATCAATACTGTTACAATAATAAGCATATTGTTTAATGTTATAAAAGTAACCACTAAAACAAACTGTTAGCAGTGGTTGCCTTTGGAGAATGAGACTAGGCTGTAGTTTTTTCCTTCTGTAGTCTTCTCCAACTGCATTCTTTTTTGTTAATTTTTTTAAATGTTCATTTATTTAGAGAGAGAAAGAAAGCATGCATGCACATGCACAAGTGGGGAAGGGGAAGAGAGAGAGGGAGAGAGATATTCCCAAGCAGGAGCTTGATGCAGGGCTTGAACCCACAAACCATGAGACCCTGACCCGAGCTGAAACCAAGAGCCAGATGCTCAATTACTGAGACACACAGGCACCCCACTTTTTTATTTTTATTTGCTTGTTTGTTTTGTTTTAGCCAAGGACAAGCATTGTGTCTATAACTTGGAAAATAAATGGTTTAAATAAGCAAGCAAAAAATAATTTAGTGGGCAGGTAGGCAAATAGATGAATATGTGGGTGGATGGATGGATGGATGATAGCTCATCTACAAGGAAAAATGTTGTGTAGCAGTTAAAAAGAGTGAAATAGAAATAAGTCCAAAGTACATTGTTGGTAACGAGGCACAAGCTTATAGAACAGTAGAAAAACAAAACTATTTCCAATATAGTTTAGACACAAAAGTAATTATCTGTAATTATTATATATTCAAATGGTACAGAAGTATATATAGTGAAGAGTGTTATCCTCCCTTTTCATATCACCTTTCCACAATCAACAGAGGTATCTAATGCTAACTGCTTGATACGTATCCTTCCAGACATTTTATATATAAATAAAACAATGTTATAATGAATACCCATGCATGCATATATGTGTATTATAATCATATGTATATGTGTATTATAATCATATATTTTTATAAGATAAATGCTCAGATTACTTTAATTTTTATTTGCATTTTCAATTGTGAGATAGAGCATCTTTTCACATATGTATTGACTACTTATATTTCCTTTTTTCTGTAAATAGCTTCATTTATATCTTTTGTTCTAATTTCCATTCATGTATTTAGCTTCTGAAATGCTTTGTAATAAAATTATACATTTTTCTAATATATGTGTTATAAATACTTCTACGAATAAAAAAGTTTGTAAAGTCAAAAACTATTCCAAAAGTGTTCTGAATGTCAAAAATATTAACTGCCAAGTAGGGTGAATGTTCATTCTAAAAATGAAAGCACTAAAACCCAGGTGTCTGAGGCATTCTTCTGAAAAATACAGGAAGTCCTTTTTTGTCAAAAAATAAAGAATACAGTTTATGAAAATTGCTATCTTCAATATCACTGACTATTTACACAGTGTTTTGACAATAATTAAGCCAAGAGAATCTGCAGGGATGGAATGGATACACGTACAATACATCAGTGCCTGCCAGGGAGCTAAACCACTTACAGAATATACTCAAGTTGAGGACTTCTTTTGTTCCTCTCATTCCTTTGCCATGAATGGACAGGAAGGTACTTGTTTGGTAAATTGTTTCAGCAACAAAAGATTCCACATTTCTTATTTACAGTAAATGGCTAGCACCTGGAATCAGTCTGTTAGACAACATTGCTATGAATGCAAATAAACTGAGTGGTAATTCAGCCCCATCCTCACCCTTCATCCTTCAAATGACTTAGTGGTTTCTCAGTTTCAAAAGTATGGATTTGAGGGGCGCCTGGATGGCTTAGTCGGTTAAACAACCAACTTTGGCTCAGGTCATGGTCTCATAGTTCATGGGTTTGAGCCCCACATTGGGCTCTATGCTGACAGCTCAGAGCCTGGAGCCTGCTTCAGATTCTGTATCTCCCTCTCTCTCTGCCCCTCCTTCATTCTGCCTCTCTCAAAAATAAATAAACATAAAAAATTTTAAAAAAAATATGGATTCAAATGACTTATTACACAAGATTGCCAAAAATACCCTGGGAAGTCTGGGTCAGGTTCAATCCTAGGACTAGAATGAAATATGTCAAGTCCACTCAGGAATATGCCTCAGTGGCTGGAATAATGGCCCTTAGGCAGTGGTGTGCTGGTAAATGTTTAACAACCAGGTCTCCAAAGGGAGGGGAAGCTCTGGTTGACAGCCTTTGCCTATACTTGTACTGCAAGTAGTCCCACCATAGCTAATTTAAGGCTACCACTCTTATGTCATTCAACACAGCATCGGGAAAAATGTACACAATCAACTTTTTTTTTTCTATTTTTAAATGTTTATTTATTTATTTTGAGAGGGAGAGAGACAGACAGAAAAATAGAGAGCAAGCAGGGGAGGGGCAGAGAGGGAAACAGAGAATCTCAACCAGGCTCCACACTGTTAGCTCAGAATCCAATGCAAGGCTCAATCTCACAAACCATGAGATCATGACTGAGTCAAAATCAAGAATCAGATGCTTGATTTGCAAGCATGATGTTGAACAAGCCCTGCTTCCCAGGAATGAATCCCACTTGATCATGGTGAATAATTCTTTTTATATGCTGTTGAATTCGATTTGCTAGTATCTTATTGAGAATTTTTGCATCCATATTCATCAGGGATATTGGCCTGTAGTTCTCTTTTTTTACTGGGTCTCTGTCTGGTTTAGGAATCAAAGTAATACTGGCTTCCTAGAATGAGTCTGGAAGTTTTCCTTCCCTTTCTATTTCTTGGAATAGCTTGAGAAGGATAGGTATTATCTCTGCTTTAAACGTCTGGTAGAACTCCCCTGGGAAGCCATCTGGTCCTGGACTCTTATCTGTTGGGAGATTTTTGATAACTGATTCAATTTCTTTGCTGGTTATGGGTCTGGGATCCTGAGAAATTTAACATGAACCCATGGGGGAGGGGAAGGAAAAAAAAAGGTTAGAGTGGGAGAGAGCCAAAGCATAAGAGACTCTTAAAAACTGAGAGCAAACTGAGGGCTGATGGGGGGTGGGAGGGAGGGGAGGGTGGGTGATGGGTATTGAGGAGGGCACCTGTTGGGATGAGCACTGGCTGTTCTATGGAAACCAATTTGACAATAAATTTCATATATTTAAAAAAAATTAAAAATTAAAAAAATTGAAAATAAATAAATAAATAAATAAATAAATAAATAAATAAATAAAAACTTGAAAAAAAAGAATCAGATGCTTAACCAACTGAGCCACCCAGGCACCTCTTTTTTTCCAATTTTTAAAAATTTTAATTCCAGTGTAGTTAACATACAATGTTATATTACTTTCAAGATGTAAGTAATACATCTGCCGGTTCCAGCAGACTAGTACCCTTAACTCTATTTTATAAGCCTAAAAGTGTAATTTTGGACTATTCCACAAGCAAACTGTCCCCTGGAACCAATGTATATTCAGAATGGATGACTTCTACCAAGCAGCCTGAGAAAATGCCCTAGATGACAGACCATGATACGAAATGTCTAGAGCTCATGTTACTGCTGTTGACCTTAATCTAGAAAATTATAAAACAGTCTTCTTAATAGATCATAGTATTTTACCTTTAAATAGTAAGGGTAGTATGCTATCAATAGATTATTGTAGGCTATGGCTAAATGCAAACGACAAAGCAACATAAAGGCAATTTTTAGACCTTACAAAGATAAAACATTGTTTAAAAGCTTACAAAGTCTCAATCAAGCTGAAAGTTGTGACAAACAATTTGAGGATCAGTTTTGACTTACAAGGCTAACATTAAAGAAAACAATGGGATACTGTGGGTAGAAACTGAATACAAAATTCCAGGATCTTATTTCCTTAAGAGATACATAAAGCAGGTCATAAAAATGTATGTTGTCATCTCAACAGGTGACATCTGCTTGCTCTTCAACTATATTTTTGTCCATTGACTAAATAGACATGGCACAGTTTTTTGAGTTCTGCCCTTTGAGATCCATTGGTTTCCCCCAAGCAACCTTACTGAGCTAAATTGAGCACAACACTGAGGTCAAAATTACAGTTAGATCCCATGTAGGCCAGTGAAATTTGTTCTGTAGCACAGCCATGGACCAAAAGCCTCACCTTGACCATTGTCCCTGAGGCATTACATTGGTCCTTAGGGAAATACACTAAGTGAAAAGCTCAAATGCAACCCATCTACTAGTGAAAAAAATCAGAGCTACCATCAACTGCTGGTGGCTTATCATCATCTTTATATACAAAAACTACGTTAATGACCCTAAGTAGGCAAAATGTTATTAGTCATTGAAGTTTTGAAAAGAGACAGGAAATGTGGGCAGGGTTTGCTACATGACTGACAGTCTCCTACATCATTCTGGGCAACTGCTCTAGAGTATGAATCAAAGCTAAAGCAAACATATTTCTTCCTGTTCATACCTTACATCAGGATATATTCACAGTACCCTCTGCTGTCCTGTAAAAATATTACACCAACACTAGGAGGGAGAAGAATGTCAATGCACCTTCCATAAGAGACCCATCAAAGACACATACGCAATATTGCAGTTAAAGAAGTGTGAATATTATAAGGTGACCTGCTTACATTGCAAAGTCCCTGTTAAAGAGTTTCTTCAAAATGTGCTCCTTGTCAACATTTAAAAAAACAAACAAAACACACAAAATAATCTTACATTCTCATATGGAGATAAACAGACAACCTAAAGACTCCTTCATCAGCATTACTTAATAGGCGTCAGAATTTCCTTCAATCTGGAGTTCATTGAGGAATAAGCAGGTTTTCATTTTTTCCCAATTCATTGGGTATTTAAACCAACCTCTTTAAATGATTACATATATACTAAATCCATGGAAATTTTTAAAAATTCTATCTTGGTTTGGGAGATTATTCAAGGTACAACAAATAAACATATAGAAGGTTTTTTTTTTAATCAATAATTATCCTGCATGGATTTGCTCATTCATTTAAAATTTCACTACACACTGTGCATACATTACTCTTCCAGGCTCCATGAAAAACACAAACTTAAGGCATAATCCCTTCCCTCAAAGTCATTTCTGCTAAATATGCAATAACTCTATTACCATCTTCAAAAATAACTCATCTCTCCTTTGCTAAAGCTTCTACAAATGAAGTCTGCCTTATAAATCTACTTCTACTCACTATTCCCTCAGCCTTTATAAAAACAATACATTTTCTTCTGTATATTCTGAATGTCTTTCACATGTGTATGCTATCAATAATTCTTAAGAATCAATAAGAAAGACCACTGAGCCACAACCACATAGCACCTAAAGTCCCTACCAATAGAGTAACTTCTTTAGGTTAAAGCATTATTTCAAGACCCTTCTTAAAATGAAATTGTTACTTGGAAGTTATAGCACATTTTGAAGTATGACTAACCATAAATATGTACAGAGCATAGTTTATCAAATATAGGAACAGCAAGTTTTATCATGGAATGAGAAAGGTCAAAGGAATGATGTCTACTACAGAGTGCAAGTCTAGGCAAGATCCTGAAGTGGGGTCTGTGACCCTACTAGGACCTAACAGAAAGGCACCAAGTACAGGGATTTGGAATAGCCAGACAGAGGAAAAAGAACACCAAAGACAACATCACTTCCTTCACAATTCTTTTAAAAGTCAATGCTGCATTTTAGCATCCCATTTTCACAGTAAAACACTCCCCTTAACCTAGACTCCAAAACCTGAAAGGATAATGAATATGGAGATGACTGCAACTAGTCAGTTCCCCTTATGTCTACACCAATTGGTAGGAATAGTAATCAAGCGACATAACTTTTGTAAAAACTGGCTGCACACCACTTCTGCTTCTTGCTCCCACCCTACCTACAATATTCTGTCTCCAAGCAGCTATGGTAGAAAGGCAATGGAGAATACAAAAAATGTCTAAGCACTTGATATAAGAAGACAAGCCTACTGAGATTCTCCACTGACACAATCCATTACCACAAATCTATGAAGTATTTTTTCCAGAAGAATTAACTATACAACTATATTTGAAGGAGAGCCATTGACTGACATTTCATTAAAGTGTACTAAAAGAACAATACAATGCCTAATCCTATGTATTTCTGAAGCCTAACTGTCCAATAGTTCCTGTAAAGACAATCTGTCAATTTCTAGAGAAAATGAATGTTTCACATCATTTGCCTAAAGGATTACTAAGAATAATGGTAAAAATGAAAACTCTATTCAACTCTTATTTGATGTTTAGAAGGCTGTTAAAATTGAGGCTATCCAGTGACACCTGGTCAGCTTAGTTGATGGAGCATGTGACCTTGATCTCAGGGTTGTGAGTCCAAGCCCCATATTGGGTGTAGATATTACTTAAAAATAGAATCTTAAAAAAAAAAGGCTATCCAAAACAAAACTAAAAATCTCCCAAAACTTGCTGTGCTTCTCATGATTGGTACCTCTATTCAAGGTGTTTCCATTCACCTGAACTTCAGAGCTACAACCTTCAAAGAAACCCCAAAATCCTCTTCTTCATAGCATTATCCCCAAATCAATTATTAACATCTCTCATATCTTTTTCCTCTTCTCTGTCCCAACACCATAACCTCACTTCAGAGAGCACATATTTTTCTCATTGGGTTCTTACCAAAGCCTCAGAAATAGCCTGCCTTTTTCCAATCCATTTTTTATTTTGCGTGCAGATTTATTTTAATAAGAAATACACCTTACCACGTCTTTCTTTATCATAAAGTTCTCCTCTGGCTCCCTGCTAATACCATCATGAAATCCAAAGTCATATATGCAGTTGGAACGTCCTCTATAAACGTTGGCTAGCCCACCTCTCCAGCTTCATCTTCTGCTTCTTCACTCACCTACCCACAACCTCAGCTACCCTGAACTTCTGTTTTTAATATCAGTCTGTTTTCTGACTCTTATTACTGCACATGTTAGTCCCTCATCCTCCAATGCCTTCCTCCATCCTGTAAATTGTTCCTCTCTCAGAGCCACAAAAAAGTGACAATCTAAACTTATAGCTAACCTCTGAAGGAGCCTGGCTGCAAGAGGAGGGGACAACAACAAGGGTGTGCAGATAATCCCACTCAGCTACATTCAAGGGCATAACAGCCAAACAAAATAATTGAAAGTCTAACAATGGAGGAATATTTGGGTCCCCAACTTCTCCTTTAATTATTTAAATTAATGATACCAAATACTGAGGTCCCCTGCCTGCATACCTCAACTTTGCTCCCCTGACTAGTATCTCCAGTCCAGCTCTTATCTTCACTACATCCTCACTAATCTCTGTACTACTTGCGTACAACTTCCAAGTCAGGGGTTCTAAGCCTGGTGTGTATGAACTTGGATGGAAAAAAATTGTACCATTATTTCCACTTACTTCTGAAGAAAATTTAGCATTTCTTTCCATTATGAATCTAGGCAATAAACCATAGTAGCATTAACTAAGCTTGTAACTTCATCACTAATAGAAATCACAGATAATTTTATATTGTATTACAATTGTGGCAGGGGTCTTAGATTATTATTTACACTCATCCTCTACTTCAAACTATGATAGTATAATACTTGCTACTAGGTCTCATTAATGTGTTAATAAGAGCATGTCAATTATTATACATATTTTTAAAAAATATTTTTAACAAGTGAATTTCAATATAATTGGCTTCCTTTGTCGTCCTATGTATTTTATTTTATGCATAAACAGTTTCCTGAGGAAGGATCCATGGGCCTCACCTGGCTACTAAGAGGGACCAAAGCACCAAAAAGCTTGAGAATACCTCCTCTATAGAAATACTTTTCAAATGTCAGCCTATAACACAACTGAGATTCCTGAGCCCCATTCAGAGACTATGGTTAGTTTGTTGGCAAGGATTCTCATTCTAAACCAGCATTCCCAGGTGATTTTTATGTAGGGAGTTCTTGACCTTTTTTTGATAGACACTAATTTAGGGATATATTGCCTGGGTCATATTATCTAGTTTGAGAATGGTATTCTATTTGTACAATCTAATAAAAAATGAGAAGTTGTTCCTTAAGAAAGTAGGGATAGAAGGATAATACCTCAAGATCATAAAAGCCATGTATGAAAGACACAATGCTAATATCATTCTCAATGGGGAAAAACAGATCTTTCCCCCTAAGGTCAGGAACAAGACAGGGATGTCCACTCCTGCCACTGTTATTCAACATAGCATTGGAAGTCTTAGCCTCAGCAGTCAGAAAACACAAAGAAATAAAAGGCATCCAAATCAGCTAGGAGCAGGACAAACTTTCACTCTTCACAGATGACATGATACTCTATACGGAAAACCCAAAAGATTCCACCAAAAAACTGCTAGATCTGATCCATGAATTCAGCAAAATCTCAAGATGTGAAATCAACGCACAGAAATCGGTTGCATTCCTATACACCAACAATGAAGCAACAGAAAGAGAAATCAAGGAATTGATCCCATTTACAATTGCACCAAAAACTACAAAATACCTAGGAATAAATCTAACCAAAGAGGTGAAAAATCTATAGACTGAAAACTATAGAAAGCTTATGAAAGAAATTGAGGAAGACACAAAAAATGGAAAAAGATTCCATGTTCCTGGATAGGAAGAACAAATATTGTTAAAATGTCAACACTACCCAAAGCAATCTACATATTCAATGCAATCCCTATCAAAATAACACCAGCATTCTTCCCAGAGCTAGAACAAATAATCCTAAAATTTGTATGGAACCAGAAAAGACCCTGAATAGCCAAAGCAATCTTGAAAAAGAAAAGCAAAGCAGTAGACATCACAATACTGGACTTCAAAGTGTATTACAAAGCTTTAGTCATCAAGACAATATGATACTGGCACAAAAACACACACTCAGATCAAAGGAACAGAAGAAAGAACCCAGAAATGGACCCACAAATGTATGGCCAACAAATCTTTGACAAAGCAGGAAAGAGTATCCAATGGAATAAACACAGTCTCTTCAGCAAATGGTGCTGGGGAAACTTGACAGCGACATGCAGAAAAATGAACCTGGACCACTTTCTTACACCATACACAAAAATAAACTCAAAATGGATGAAAGACCTAAATGTAAGACAGGAAGCCATCAAAATCCTTGAGGAGAAAGCAGGCAAAAAACTCTTTCATCTTGGTCACAGCAACTTCTTACTCAACACGTCTCCAGAGACAAGGGAAACAAAAGCAAAAATGAACTACTGGGACCTCAACAAAATAAGAAGTTTCTACACAGTGAAGGAAACAATCAGCAAAACTAAAAGACAACCAACAGAATGGGAGAAGATATTTGCAAACGACATATCAGATAAAGGGTTAGTATCCAAAATCTATAAAGAACTTCTCAAACACACACACAAAAAAACAAATAATCCAGTGAAGAAATGGTCAAAAGACATGAATAGACACTTCTCCAAGGAAGACATCCAGATGGCCAAGTGACACATAAAAAAATGCTCAAAATCACTGATCATCAGGGAAATACAAATCAAAAACACAATGAGATACCACCCCACACCGTTCAGAATGGTTAACAACTCAGGCAACAACAGATGTTGGTGAGGATGCAGAGAAAGAGGAACTCTTTTGCACTGTTGGTAGGAATGCAAACTGGTGCAGCCACTCTAGAAAACAGCATGGAGGTTCCTCAAAAAAATAAAAATAGAACTACCCTAAGACCCAGCAATTGCATTACTAGGTAAATACCCAAGGGATACAGGTGTGCTGTTTCGAAGGGACACATGCACCCCCATGTTTATAGCAGCACTTTCAACAATAGCCAAAGTATGGAAAGATCCCAAATGTCCATCGATGGATGAATGGATAAAGAATATGTGGTATATATACAACAATGGAATACTACTTGGCAGTAAGAAAGAATGAAATCTGACCATTTGCAGCAACGTGGATAGAACTGAAGGGTCTAATGCTAAGTGAAATAAGCCAGGCAGAAAAAGACTGATACCATATGTTTTTACTCATATGTGGATCTTGAGAAACTTAACAGAAGACCATGGGGGAGAGGAAGGGGGGAAAAAGTTACAGAGAGGGAGGGAGGCAAACCATAAGAGACCCTTAAGGACTGGGAACAAACTAAGGGTAGATGGGGGGAGTGTGCAGGAGAGGGGAAAGTGGGTGATGTGCAGGGAGGAGGGCATGTTTTGGGATGAGCACTGGGTGTTGTATGGAAACCAAGTTGACAATAAATTATATTTAAAAAAGATATGGTATATATATATATACAATGGAACATTACTCAGCATTCAAAAAGAATGAAATTTTGCCATTTGCAACTACGTGGATGGAACTAGAGGGTATTATGCTAAGTGAAATTAGTCAGTCAGAGAAAGATAAATACAATATGACTTCACTTGTATGAGGACTTTAAGATACAAAACAAAGTATAAGGGAAGAGAAGCAAAAATAATATAAAAACTGGGAGGGAGGGGCGCCTGGGTGGCGCAGTCGGTTACGCGTCCGACTTCAGCCAGGTCACGATCTCGCGGTCCATGAGTTCGAGTCCCGCGTCAGGCTCTGGGCTGATGGCTCAGAGCCTGGAGCCTGTTTCCGATTCTGTGTCTCCCTCTCTCTCTGCCCCTCCCCCCGTTCATGCTCTGTCTCTCTCTGTCCCAAAAATAAATAAACGTTGGAAAAAAAATTAAAAAAAAAAACTGGGAGGGGAACAAAACATAAGAGACTCAAATATGGAGAACAAACGGAAGGTTACTGGAGGGGTTGTGGGAGGGGGGGTGAGCTAAATGGGTAAGGGGCATTAAGGAATATACTCCTGAAATCATTGTTGCACTACATGCTAACTTTGATGTAAATTAAAAAAATAAGTATATAATAAAATTGTGAAAAAAATGAGAAGTTGTTACCTTTTGAGAAAGAGTCTATTCTTTATGACTTGAATATTCTCACAGCTTTCTGGATTGTGAGAGGGATATCCTAATTCTTAATATTTAGAGAAAAATGTAATCCTGGTCACTTTAGGGAGGGAGAATAGACAAGAAAAAACATATTTTCTTAGTTCAAGCATCAAGATGACTTGCAAAATTGAAATATTTGAAATACGTTGGACTTTCTTCAGCAAGCTAAAGAAAATCATTGACAGTTGCCATATTTCCTGTTTATCTTTTCTCCAACTATGGTAAGACCACCACCACTTCCACTGTGTCATCATTATTATCATCATGATCATCGTCATTAAAAATGCATTTCCCATCCATCTTTACACCCACTCCATTCCCTACACAGCTTCCTGAGTGAGATTTTGAAAACACATGTCTGATTATGTCACTCTCCAGCTCAAAACTTTTCAATGATTCCTTGTTTCCTCTGGATATACTCTAAGTGCCTTAGCATGGCACATAAGACCCTGCATTATTTTGCCTTATGCTATTTCTCTAATTTAATTACCTCCTTACTCACTCTCTAAAGTCCAGCTACACTGCCCTTTTCTGCAGGTGCTCTTTGCCACCTCAGGAGGTTGGCACATTCGGTTCCTTCTTTTCCCAATGCTTAGTCCCCTAACAGTTTACATAGTTGTGTATTTTTCATCCCAGAAGTTTCAACTTAAATGTCACCTCTTCAGAGAAGCCTTCATGAACCATTGTACTTTAGTTGGTGACTCCTCCAACATTATCCCAGTCCCCTGCTTATTTTCTCTATAGTAATTGTCATATGCTATTATAATTAGATACTTGTTTACTGCTTATCTTCATCACTAGAGTGTAAGCTCCAAGAAGGCAGAAATACACCTATATTGTTTGACATTTTATACTCCATGTCTTTCACAGTGCCTAGTAATAGCAGGTGTTCAATAAATATTTACTAATTAAATGAATGAGCACTTTTTCAATGCACCAGGTCTAAACAAGGCAACCAAGACAACATCATAGCACTTTCAGAAGCTGTTTTATACGCAATGGTGTTTGACAGACACAACAGATGGAGACAAAAGTATACAAAATTAGGAAAGTAAGAAACACCGATTGAGTATTAGAACTAAACATTAATTCGTGTACAAGTATAATATCACATACAGTGTGAGAAGGGAGAAGAAAATATGGACATTTCAGATTTAGCCATAATAGTTTCTTGACTTCAATCCAACAACTATTTCTTGATTACATACTAAATGTGTCTGTACTATGTTCTAGGGATACATGACTAAGAAATAGAAGCTGTATAAAAACAGATATTCTTGTATGTTTTGTTCATTGCTGTATCCCTCTAGGCCTAGAACAGTGCCTGACAAAAGTAAGCGTTCTATAAATATTTGTGGAAGAAATATAGGCAAGAAGACAAGCACGAGCCAGGGCTTAACACCAAAGAGGAGACAGATAAGAAACAAATCCATTACAACAAATTTGGATAAGAATAATAATAGAAGTATTAAAAAAATTACAAATATAGCCCAGAGGAGAGAGTGAGGTCAGTGGTAGACAGAAAATGTTTCATTAAGAAGCACCCATCTAAGCTAGGCTTCAAAAATGACTGGAAATTTGTTGGAAATATTGGTGTAGAAGTTTTGGCTGATTGGGAATCCATGCAGTATATGTTCAGATGAATAAAAGGGTAAAACAGCATGATATACTCAGAAAATTTCAAGTCATTTGGTATAGTGGGAGCATAATTTAGGAGTAGGTAAGTGGTTAAAGCTAGAGGGGAAAGGACTACAGTGAGGAAATTGTAACAAATATTGGAAGAGATTAGTCAGATTTGTATATTATTTTTGGCAACAGGAATGCAAAATGGAAGATGAGACTGAATCCAGAAGCAGATAGATCAATAAGGAGACTATTGCTAGAGTTCGTATAGCTTTAGTTCCTCAATTTTATGGAAAAGGATGTTGAAATTTCAAATTTCTGTGGACTTTCTCAAGGTTACACAACTATTATTGATGAAATCCATGCTGAGTTGAGGTTCTCTATCACTGGATTCTCTCCAATATATATTTTTTAATGAAATATAATTAACATACAATGTTATAATAGTCTCAGGTGTACAATTTAGTGATTCAACAATTCTATACGTTTCTCAGTGCTCATCAAGATAAGTATACTCTTAATCCCCTTTATTTCACCCATCCCCCCACCTCTCCTCTGGCAACCACCAGTTCTTTTCTATATTTAAGAGTCTAGTGTTTGTCTCCTTTTTGTTTGTTAATGTTTTCTTTCTTAAATTACACATGGGTGAAATCATATGGTATTTGTCTTTCTCTAACTTATTTCACTTAGCATTATACTCTTTAATTCCATCCACGTTTTTGCAAATGGCAAGATTTCATTCTTTTTTAAGGTTAATATTCCATTATATATAATGGGATTATAATTGGAATTATAATATTCCATTATATATAATGGAATTCCATTATATATAATGGGATTATAATTGGAATTATAATATTCCATTATATATAATGGAATTCCATTATATATATATATATATTCCATTATATATATATATATGAATACATATATATATACATATGTGTGTATATATATGTATATATACATACATACCACATCTTCTTTATCCATTGATCTGTCAATGGACACTTGGACTTATTTACTCAAAAATCTCCCAACAGACTAATGTCCAGGACCAGAAGTCTTCACAGATGAAGTCTACCAATTTTTTTTTTTTTACTTTTTCATCTTTTATATTTTTATTTGAGAGAGAGAGAGAATGCATATAGGCAGGGAAGGGGCAGATGGAGAGAGAGAAAGAGAGAGAATCTCAACCAGGCTCCATGTTCAATGTGGAGCCCAATGCAGGGCTTGATCCCACAACCCTCCGATCATGACCTGAGCCAAAACTGAAAGTCAACCAAGTGAGCACCCAGGTACCCCCTATCAAACATTTAAAGAAAAATACCTACCCTTCTTAAAATATTCCAAAAAATAAAAGAGGAAGGAAAGTTTCCAAATTGATTCTATGAGGCCAGCATTACCCTGATACCAAAAGCAGATGACAGCACTACAAAAAAAGAAAACTGCAGGCCAATATCTCTGATGAACATAGCTGCAAAAATCCTCAACAAAATATTAGCAAGCAAAATCCAACAGTACATTTTAAAAAATCATTCACCATAATCAAGTGGGATTCATTCCAGGGACACAAAGTTGGCTCAGTATTTGTAAATCTATGAATGTAATACATCACATCAATAAGGGAAAGGACAAAAACCATATGATATCTCAATAGATGCAGAAAAAGCATTTGACAAAGTACAACGTATATTCATGATAAAAACTCTCAATAAAGTAAGTTTAGAGGGAACATACCTCAACATAATAAAGGTCATATATGAAAAATCCAAAGGTAACATCATACTCAATAGCGAAAAACAGAACTTTTCCTCTAAGGTCAGGAACAGAACAAGGACGTCAACTGTCACCATTTTTATTCCACACAGTACCCGAAGTCCTAGTCAGAGCAATCAGACAATAAAAAGAAATAAAAGGCATCCAAATTGGTAAGGAAAAAATAAAACTTTCACTATTTGCAGATGACATGATACTATATATAGAAAATCCTAAAAACTTCACCAAAAAACGAGCAGAAAGTGAATTCAGTTAAAGTTACAAGAAACAAAATTGATATAAAGAAATCTGTTATATTTATACACATGAATAAGGAAGTAGACGAGAGAGAAATTAAGAAAATCCCATTTATAAAAATAAAAATAAGATACCTAGAAATAAACCAAACAGGTGAAAGAGCTGTACTTTGAAAACTACAAAATACCGATGAAAGCAATTGAAGATAACACAAATGGAAAGATACTCCATGCCTATGTATTGGAAGAACAAATAATGTTAAAATGTCTATACTACCCAAAGCTATCTAAACATTCAGTGTAATCACTATCAAAATACCAACATCATTTTGCACAGAACTAGAACAAATAATACTAAAATTTGTATGGAAGCACAAAAGACCCTGAATGGCCAAAGCAATCTTGAAAAAGAACAAAGCTGGAAGTATCACAACCACAGATTTCAAGACACACTACAAAGCTGTAGTAATCAACACAGTATGGTACTGACACACAAAAAAAGATATATAACAATGGAACAGAAGAGAAAACCCAGAAATAAACCCATGCTTTTATGGTCATTAATTGATAAACAAAAAAGGATGCAAGAATATATAATAGGGGAAAAGATAGTCTCTTCAACAGATGGTGCTAGGAAAACTGGAGAGCTACATGCAAAAGAATGAAACTGGACACTTTCTTACACCATACATAAAAATAAACTCAAAATGGATTAAAGACCTAAATGTGAGACCTGAAACCATAGAATTCCCAAAAGCAAACATAGAAACTAATTTCTTTGACATTGGCAGTGGAAATGTCAAGTCTCCACTGACAAAGGAAACAAAAACAAAATTAAGTATTTGGACTATAACATATTAAAACTTTTCCACAGAAAAAGGAACCATCAACAAAACTGAGAGACAACCTACTGAATGGGAGAACATATTTGCAAATAATTTATCCAATAAGGAGTTAATACTCAAATAAAGAACTTATACAACTCAACACCAAAAAAGTACAAATAACCCAATTTAAAAATGGGCATACGTGAGACAGGAAACCATCAAATTCCTAGAGGGAACACAGGCAGCAATCCCTTTAGCATTTGCCATAGAAACTTCTTACTAGACACGTCCAGAGGCAAGGGAAACAAATGCAAAAATGAACTATTTGGACTTCATCAAGATAAAAAGCTTCTGCACAGTGAAAGAAACAATCAATCAAACTAAAAGGCAACCATTGGAATGGGATAAGATATTTGCAAATGACATATCTGATAAAGTGTTAGTATCCAAAATATATAAACCAGTTACAAAACTCAAGACCCAAAAAAAATAATCCTGCTAAAAAATTGGCAGAAGATATGAATAGACATTTTCCAAGAAGATACATAGATGGCCAACAGACACATGAATAGATGCTCAACATCACTCATCATCAAGGAAATACAAATCAAAACTACAATGAGATACCACCTCACACCAGTCAGAATGGCTAAAATTTACAACACAAGAAACAACAGACATTGGTATAGATGCGGAGAAAGGGGGGACCCTCTTGCACTCTTGGTGGGGATGCAAACTAGTGCAGCCACTCTGGAAAACAATATAAAGGTTCCCCCCAAATTTAAAAATAGAACTACTCTAAAACTCAGCAATTACACTACTAGGTATTCACCCAAAGGATACAAAAATACTGATTTGAAGGGGCACATGTACTCCGATGTTTATAGCAGCATTATCAACAATAGCCAAATTATGGAAAAAGCCCAAATGTCCATTGACTGATGAATGGCTAAAGAATATGTAGTATATACATAAAATGGAATATGGCTAAAGAAGATGTAGAATATAAATAAAATGGAATATTACTCAGCCATAAAAGAGAATGAAATCTTGCCATTTGCAATGACATGGATGGAGGTAGAGTATATTCTGCTAAGCAAAATAAATCAGAGAAAGACAAATACCATATGATTTCACTTATGTGGAATTTAAGAAATAAGATTAACATAGGGGAAACAAAAAAAGGGAGGCAAACCATCAAAGAGATTTTTTAGTATAGAGAACTGAGTTGCTGGAGGGGGTGGGGTGGGTGGGAGGATGGGCGAAATGGGTATTAAGGAGGGGACTTGTGATGAGCACTGAGTGTTACACGTAAGTGATGAATCACTGAATTCTATTCCTGAAACTAATATTACACTATGTGTTAATTAAAATTTATTCAACGTTTATTTATTTTTGGGACAGAGAGAGACAGAGCATGAACGGGGGAGGGGCAGAGAGAGAGGGAGACACAGCATCGGAAGCAGGCTCCAGGCTCTGAGCCATCGGCCCAGAGCTTGACGCGGGGCTCGAACTCCCGGACCGCGAGATCGTGACCTGGCTGAAGTCGGACGCTTAACCGACTGCGCCACCCAGGTGCCCCATGTTAATTAAAATTTAAATAAAATCTTGAAACATTACAAAAAAAATGGGCAGAGGACCTGAATAGACATTTTCCCAATGATGACATACAGTTGGCCAATAGACACATGAAACAATGCTCAATATCACTCATCATCATGGAAATGCAAAGCAAAACCACATGAGATATTACTTTACCCCTGTCAGAATGGCTGAAATCAAAAAGACAAGAAATAATAAATGTTGGCAAGGATGTGGAGAAAAGAGAACCCTCTTGCACCACTGGTAGCAATGAAAACTGGTGTAGCCACTGTGGAAAACAGTATATATATATATTCCTTAAAAAATTAAAAATAGAGGGGTGCTTGGGTGGCTCAGTCAGTTAAGCATCCGACTTTGGCTCAGGTCATAATCTTGTGGTTCATGGGTTTGAGCCCCACATCGGGCTCTGTGCTAACAGCTCAGAGCCTGGAGCCTGCTCCAGATTCTGTATCTCCCTCTCTCTCTCTCTCCCTGCCCCTCCCCTACTCATTCTCATTCTCTCTCTCATAAATAAAAAACATTAAAAATGTTTTAAAAAATTAAAAATAGAATTATAATATGATCCAGTAATTCCAGTACTGGAATGTTTTGAAAAGATATATTAATTTGAAACATTAATTTGAACATTAATTTGAAACATTAATTTGAAAAGATATATGCACCCCTGTATTTACTGAAGCGTTATTTACAAGAGCCAAGATATGGAAGCATTCCAAATATGTTTTTTAATTATTATGTTCCATCCTCAAAGGCAAGTTGAAAGTATTTTAAAATATTTCTACCGGCTATCAGATGCCAGAATACTACCAGTTCCTTTTAAAATTGTTGTTTAGTCAAAGGAGATTAAGAAGCTCTAAATTGGAATGGCCCAGAGGCCTGATGATATAGTGTATGTGTGTGTGTGTGTGTATATATATATATATATATAATTTATATCTTATAATTATATATATTATATATAAATATATATATTACAAATATATTTATAAAATATATGCATATATTAAATATATATTTAAAATATATAAATACAAAAATATTTTAAAATATAAAATATATTATAAAATATATAAATATATATTATGAAATATATATTTATACATATAGAAATATATATTATATATAATTATATATATATAATTTTCACCATTATAATTTTTCAATGTCAACAGTGCTACAGATGTTGAAAGACAGTAATTCTGCTTTTTAGGGATTTCAACTAGGTATTAAAGACAGCTAATGTTTTCCCCACATTACTAGATAATCTTTTCTTTTGACCAATGTGATTCACAGAACCCATCTGAAAAAAACAAAATAAGTCTCTGAATCACTTTTAGATATTATAGGGAGACAGGAGTTGTTTGATTGCCACATTATATTTCAGTGGCTAAAGAACATTTAAAATATTCTTTTCTCTCTACGTAATCCTAGAAATGTTCATGAAAGATTAAATGTTATTTTCACCCAGCATTCCCACTAGTGAAATAAGTAGCTACAGTGCTTCAAAAGGAGACTCCCAAAATGTAACTGGCAATGTTTCTTACCTCTGAAGCATATATAGCTTCATAAAGATATGGAGAAGAATTTGAGGGTCTGGGGAAATGCCTTGTGGTTACAGTATAAGAATAAAATGGAGTAAAAACCTCCTAGGTTAAATTCTTGAAAGTACCACAATTTCTGTGACTTTCTGGGCAACCTTTAACTCTTTTTGTGCTTTAGTACCTAGCCTATATTAGTGGAATTTCTTCAAATGTTGGACTAGAAAGGGTATTTGGGAATGTGAAAGTGTGTGTTTATGTATTATCAATATACATCGTCTTGCCCTCTACTGTGTTACTAAAGTATTTAGTCAGTAGTCTACATTGGCAACTATAATCAATTTTCCATCATCTGGGAGTTGATAGTCTCAGTTTTTCATTTGCAGGTAAACGATAAGACCTATATGGTAGGGGAGGTTGGAAACAAAGATGGTGTGTGCAGGGAAAAGTTCAGGATGCATGTTTGTGTGTATCTACTGAATGGGTGTCTTTTATACTCAAAAACCAGATAAAATAACATTTTTTGTTATGAATACTTCTGCCCCACTGTGTTACTTCAAATCACACACACACACCAACTAATCTTTGACAAAGCAGGAAAGAATATCCAATGGAAAAAAGACAGTCTCTTTAACAAATGGTGCTGGGAGAACTGGACAGCAACAGGCACAAGAATGAAACTAGACCACTTTCTTACACCATTCACAAAAATAAACTCAAAATGGATGAAGGACCTGAATGTGAGACAGGAAACCATCAAAACCCTAGAGGAGAAAACAGGAAAAAACCTCTCTGACCTCAGCTGCACCAATTTCTTACTTGACACATCTCCAAAGGCAAGGGAATTAAAAGCAAAAATGAACTATTGGGACCTCATGAAGATAAAAAGCTTCTGCACTGCAAAGGAAACAATCAACAAAACTAAAAGGCAACCAACAGAATGGGAAAAGATATTTGCAAATGACATATCGGACAAAGGGCTAGTATCCAAAATCTATAAAGAGCTCACCAAACTCCACATCTGAAAAACAAATAATCCAGTGAAGAAATGGGCAGAAAACATGAATAGACACTTCTCTAAAGAAGACATCCAGATGGCCAAGAGGCACATGAAAAGATGTTCAATGTCTCTTCTCATCAGGGAAATACAAATCAAAACCACCCTCAGATATCACCTCACACGAGTCAGAGTAGCTAAAACGAACAAATCAGGAGATTATAGATGCTGGAGAGGATGTGGAGAAACGGGAACCCTCTTGCACTGTTGGTGGGAATGCAAATTGGTGCAGCTGCTCTGGAAAGCAGTGTGGAGGTTCCTCAGAAAATTAAAAATAGACCTACCCTATGACCCAGCAATAGCACTGCTAGGAATTTACCCAAGGGATACAGGAGTGCTGATGCATAGGGGCACTTGTACCCCAATGTTTATAGCTGCACTTTCAACAATAGCCAAATTATGGAAAGAGCCTAAATGTCCATCAACTGATGAATGGATAAAGAAGTTATGGTTTATATACACAATGGAATACTACTTGGCAATGAGAAAGAATGAAATATGGCCTTCTGTAGCAACGTGGATGGAACTGGAGAGCATTATGCTAAGTGAAATAAGTCATAGAAAGACAGATACCATATGGTTTCACTCTTATGTGGATCCTGAGAAACTTAACAGAAGACCATGGGGGAGGGGAAAGAAAGAAAAAAAATGTTAGGGAGGGAGCCAAACCATAAGAGACTTTTAAAAACTGAGAATAAACTGAGGGTTGATGGTGGGTGGGAGGGAGGGGAGGGTGGGTGATGGGCATTGAGGAGGGCACCTTTTGGGATGAGCACTGGGTGTTGTATGGAAACCAATTTGACAATAAATTTTGTTTAAAAAAATCACACACACACACACAGGTATTTTAAAAAATCATATGATGTCTTCTAAAGCACAAAAAATTTCAATACAACTTCAGTTTATTAAACAAAACCCCAAAAACCTAAAATAATTCCCATACCTCCTTTAAAAATAATTTAGTTTATACCCATGATATAGTATCTGGTCTCATTCTTAGACAATATCAGAACTTTAGGCCTTGAAGGGAAGAGGATTTCTTGAGATTTCTGGTAGCATAAATAAGATATATTCCCAGATTCTATTAAGTCATACACACAATTGTATTGCAGATAAGAGAAACATGTTTCATAATTTAAGAGTAGCAATACTTCTGTTTTGATATTATCATAAAGAAATTACTTTTGTTCACAGTTTTATCTGACCTTCATGCAGAAACTGATTAAAATGTTTTTTCTCCACAACAATGACAACTGTAAATGAAAGTTGAAATGAAAAATATGGCCTAACATCACTTTATACGACCTTTCCTGTTTAAAAACCACCATCACATAAGGAAGAAACCTAAGAAAGCTCATTTCCTCTTCTACAATAAACAAAATTACATAAAGTAAGGGATATTTCATCATTCATGACAGCAAGTTGTCACTTCCAGGGACAGTTCTGGTGTAGCTTGGTGAGTATTTTATACAGCTTATTCAAAAGTATTATTTGTACTGAAACGACTCGTGACTTACAGCTAGGAAAAATGTAGAAATAATCTGATAGACTATGGTATATTTTGTATGCATGCTGTGGGGGCACAGAGGTTCACTGTAGTGCTTGTTCCTCTTGTGTTTCTATAGGTTTTTGTTGGTGATGGGGGGCTTGGGGGTGGGAAGATACAGATGTTTAAGCCTCTCTTTCTTTGCTGTTTAATGCTAGCCCAACACTAATAGTATTTGTGTTTTCCTAAACAATTATAAAGTCAAAGGAATGGAAGCAGATCAACCATATTGCCTCAACTCATACAGCAAAGAGAATGAAAATAAGATGGTTTCTAGGTAGGTCAGAATAATTTCAGACATTTGTCCAATAGTCTCTAGAATATATTTATTTTCCTTTTATGTGTATCCTTTCTGGTAATTGGATGTGGAAGAGTCCTATATTCCTAGAAATTATTGGAGTTATGAAAAATGTCCTGGTCTGGGACTATTTTCCAGAATAGAGGTCAATGTGTTCCATCACCTGTATATTAAAGGTACTCAATGGGATGCAAGGAAGGGGTGTGAATAAATTGAGGGAGCAAAATCATCTCATAGATAGCAATGTAAAGCATAGAATCATGGGCTTTTAACTGTTAGAGAACGATGTAGTTAGTCATCTAAAACAATCTATCTCTTTGAAAACAAGTCAGAAAATCGAGGCCAAAAAGCATCTGTGTGAAATCACACAGTGGCAGAATCCAGCCTGGAACCCAAATCGCTTGACCCACAGCCCAGCACTATTTTGGCACCCTTGGTCATGCTAAGATTCAGATCATAGTTTGGCTTTCCTATTATATGCCATATTAAAAAAAAAAAACACACACACAAGAAGCTCATGTACTGATGTCCCTTTCTTCATCACTGCAGTACAAGGTTTAATTCTATTTAGATGGAGGAAGAGGGAATATGACTTAGAGCTCCCATCATCTTTTTGAGAATGTTCCATCTAGATAATAAGAATAGGTTCATTCATTCAAGAAGTGGTGATTTTCTAATGAGTACTATCAAAAGCCTTGTGGTGAAATATGCAAAACTAGTCTGATAAGCGTGTTAAGGATAAAGACCAAACTCAGGCTAATATGGATGGTAAAGAGGGTAAATAACATATTAATTTGAATTTACTTAATCTTTATATGGTCAATGCTAACAATTTGTTTGAAATAAGACCTGTTTTCATTAATGTCAGTTAACAAATGATAACTTGTTAAAATCTCAGTGAATCTTTATTTCACTCTAGGAATAAAGGCTAAATCTGATAACTAGTCTCAAAGTAGAAAATCTTAAGACAAACAAGGGGTTCACGTTCACAACACAACGTTCTGTGTTTTTTGTTCTTCAATCTTTTTGTTCTTTTTGTTTTTCAATCTTAAAAAAATTAAATCTCTTAACCTATAGCATATATCCTGGTTCATGTAATTGCTAATGGTTTGCCTTTACTGAAGATATTAGTCCTATTTAAGTTATTACGCAACAAGTATTGCTTACTAATAATTACCAAAAGAAACTGTCCATGTCATAAAGTGGAAAAGACTTCATAAAGCCAAAGAAGACATACAGGTGACCAACAAACACATGAAAAGATACTCAGCATCACTCTTCATCAGGTAAATACAAATCAAAACTACAATGAGATACCACCTGTCAGAATGGCTAAAATGAACAACACAAGAAACGAGTATTGGCAAGGATGTGAAGAAAAAGAAACGTTCTTGCACTGAGTGGGAATGCAAACTGGTGCATCTACTCCAGAAAACAGTATGGAGGTTCCTCAAAAAATTAAAAATAGAACTACAATATGACCCAGTAATTGCATTACTAGGTATTTACCGAAAGGATACAAAAATACTGATTTGAAGGGGCAAATGTACCCTGATGTCTATAGCAGCATTATCAACAATAGTCAAATTATGGAAAGAGCCCAAAAGTTCACTGACTGATGAATAGAATATTATTCATCCATAAAAGACAATGAAATCTTGCCATTTGCAATGACATTGATGGAGGTAGAGTACATTATGCTAAGCAAAATAAGTCTGTCAGAGAAAGACAAATACCATATGATTTCACTTATATGTGGAATTTAAGAAACAAAGAAAATGAATATGGGGGAAAGAAAATAAAGGGAGGCAAACCATCAAAGAGACTCTTCAGTATAGAGAACAAACTGAGGGTTGCTGGATGGGAGGTAGGTAGGGGGATGGGCTAAATGAGTGATGGGTATTAAGGAGGGCACTTGGTGTGATGAGCACTGGGTGTTATATGAAAGTGATGAATCACTAAATTCTACTCCTGAAACTAATATTACACTGTATGTTAACTAACTAGAATTCAAATAAAAACTTGAAACATTAAAAAAATCAAATGGTATTAAGAGATGAGTTTGTATCCATATGACACAGAATTGTAAAACTAACCTTGGAAGGGCATGTGGGTGGCTTAGTCAGTTAAGCACCCTACTCTTGGTTTTGGCTAAGATCACAATCTCAGGGTTCGTGATATCAAGCCCCACATTGGGCTCCATGCTGAGCAGGAGCCTGCTTAGGATTCTCTCTCCCTCTTTCCTCCCCCCTCCCTGCCACTGAAAATAAACTTTTAAAAAACTATTAACACTAACCTTTGAGTGTTTTCTCCAAAATGCAGACTGTGAACAGCTATATTCTACACAAATGAAAAAAATAAACACCTTTTAATCTTTATTTGTGGAAATCATGTCTTAGAAATAATCTTTTTCCCCTCTTAAGAGTCAAATCGAATGCATAGCTCAAGAAATATGGTTGTCCCTTAAGAGTCAAATTGAATGCATAGCTCAAGAAATATGGTTGTCCCATGGCAAACATTCAGGCACTTTCACTGCTCTCTGAAAACTACAAGTAAAGAATATTTAGAACCCAAGATTCCAAGAACTTAAGAAATACAGGAATCTGGAGAAATAAATAACTTACTTGTCTTCATGAAGCTGTCCATCAACCTAATTTAGTTTACTGAACTTTGCCTAGTATACTATTTCAAAGAGATCACATTTTATTTTAAATTTTATTTGAGAGAGAGAAAGAGAGAGAGAGAGAGAGAGCACACAGGGGAGGGGCAGTGATGGAGGGAGAGAATCCCAAGCAGGCTCTGTGCTGTCAGCACAGAGCCCCACATGGGGCATAATCTCTTGACCTGAGCTTTGATCAAGAGTCAGATGCTTAACCAACTAAGCTATCTAGGAACCCCTCAAATAGAGCATGTTTTAGAAGAGTTAGTTCTATAAACTTCTATGCAAATTTCCCTGCAACACTTGAAAAACCTGAAAGTGAACAAAACTTGTGAGGATCTAAGGTAATTTAGGATTCTAGGTTCCAGAAGTATAAGACTGAAGATTTCTGCTGCATTTCAAAAAGATGGACTTTCAAGAATGCATTTCCCTTAAGCTTTTCCACACAAGTGCTTATCCTGGGTATAGCCTAGACCACAAGAATTTGCAATTGGAGGATAAACAACCACACAAACTTCTGTCTTTTACACATTTGTCAGAAAGTTCAGGGGTACCATTGACCTGAGACAGGGCTCAAAAAGAAGAGAAGACAAGAAGCCTAAACAGGGTATGTCTGTATGCAGGAGGAGGAAGTTATTAAGCCATGTAGGACTTTGCAGTTAGTGGGTTTTCAAAATGCTATAGAGAGCTAGAAATAAGTATGAATGGAAAGTTCCATTTCTACAATGAGTAGAGAACCAGGTGTTGTGCAACACGGGCTAAGGACAAATGAGGATTCAAAATTTCTGAAAGCCCTCATTTTTCTCTTTTCAGGTATGACAGAATGAAAATGTATTTAAAAGGAATCAAATAAAACATTTTGTCACTAAAAAAATGTCACCAGGCTCGTTAAGTACCAGTCACATAATGAATGGCTAATAAAAACTCTATGTAATCCTGCTTCCTTTTTCCTATGGTTTTCTTGTGGCTACTGGCTGGTAAGCTCAATTGATTAGGTCACAATGCTAATGACCCAAGGGTCAAAGGTATAATTTCTATTGTCAAAGGCTCTCTTCCCACATAGTTAATTGTCTTTTCTCTTTCATTCTATCACTACAAACTATATATGCCTCCTGCAGCCACCTTACAATTACATGCTCTTTGTCAGGAGGTAGAGGATACACTTCTGTGCTAATTCCTTACTGTGACTGAAAAAATACTTTATAGCTTGTGCCTTTTGTTCCACTGAAAGTGAGTCAGCAGCATTACCTGTGTGATGTGGGCCATTTCAATGGTACCTTGGCAATCTTAAAAGATTATTGCTATAGACAAATGCAGTGAAGAAGGGGTATGTGTCTTAGTTGGCTTGGGCTGGTACTAAAAACTTCCATAGACCAAGTGGTATAAACAACAGAAATTTATTTATCACAGTATTAGATGCTGACAAGTACCAGATCAAGGTGCCAGCAGATTAGGTTTCTTGTTGAGTATCCGCTTCATGGCTTGCAGACAGCCATCTTCTCCCTGTGTCCTCAGATGGTAGAGAGAGAGTGTGTGTGTATGTTGGTGTGTGTGCCTGCCCCAGAGTTCTTGTCTCTGTCTCTCTAATCTCATCATGGGACCTCTATCTCTATCCTTAGAAATCATCTAAACCTAATTAACTCCCAAAGTCCCAACTTCCAAATACCATCACACTGGGGGGTTAGGGTTTCAACATATGAATTGGGTGGGAAGGAGACACAAATGTTCAGTCCATAACAGGGTGATAATGTGATTCCTCTGTAGCAATGTTTCCCAAAGGGTGCTCTGTAGACCACCAGCATTCAAATCACCTGGAGTTATAGTCAAAATGCACATTCTTGAGCCCTCCTACCAGATCTAAGTAGTAGCACAATTTCTAGAGGTGAGACTTACAGTTTCATTTTATAATAAGTTCCCTTCCTCCAGGTGATTATAAAATACTTCATGTTTGAGAATCAGTGCCTAGATCAGTAGTCCTTAAGAGGTCACCATCAGAACACCCAAGGACCTTTGTTATAATTCACATGCCTGTACCACAACTTCAGGCCTACTGAGTCAAAATCTCTTCTGAGGATAGTCCTGGGCATCTGTGGTGGTGGTAATAAAAGATCGCTAATGAGATGCTAGCAGACCATGCACTACCTCATTTAATCCCCACAACAACCCTTTGAGATAATTACTTCATTATGCATAGATACTGAGGCAGGCTCACAGAAGTGACCTGCCCATAATTACAGAGCTACTAAGCAATGATCTTGCAGTGGTGCATTCCTGTGTGGAATACTGTTGCCCTAGAGATTGATTTCAAGTCCTTTCAGGGATACCACATTTTATAAATTCTCTGATCTCTCACATGGTGAGGCATCCAGAGCCTAAAAGGATGCTGTCCTTTCCTTCACTGTGTTCAGAATTGCGGAGCTGTTTTTCAACAACCTAAGAAGGATTAACTGAAACTAAAAAAAGAATAAGTGTTCAAGGTTCTTTAGTCAAATGCTTTCATTCCTACTCAAAGGAAAAGCACAGAAAATTGCTTTTAGAATTACGAAAGAAAAAATGCTTACACTTAGACTCCAGATTTTTCCAAAGCAAAAGAAGTAGAAAGCCCATCACACCATCACACACAACAAAATGCTTTGGGTCAAATTAAAGCACTAAAAATTAATGCTTATGTGATAACCTAGATGCTTGACTTTGTAGCCCAAAGAAAATTCTTGTGGTGTTCAGATAAGTTTTTTGTGATCTGGCAGCTGGCTACTGCAGGAGATGAGGTTTCACAGTCCCAATAGCAATTTAGTTTAGAAGAAATAATTTAAGAACTGGGAGGAGCCAGATACATTAGAAATTTAGAATAATTTAAGCCATATATCGCAAAATACTAACCTGAGAAACTTGTCTATTGAAACTTAGGGCAGCATTGGGGGAAAGGGGGTATCTTAAAGGCAGAACAATCTACTGTGGAGATTTTGGAGGGAGGAGCCAAAAGAGCAGAAGGGAAAAATATATGTGCACCAATATCTACTTTAGCCACTTTTCTCAAACTAGGGTTCATTCTGTGCTACTTTCAGCACCATTTGTCTCAGAATCTCCCTCTACCTCTTCAGTTACAAATGCCCTGTCATCTGCAGCACTTTTTTTTAAGTTTATTTATTTTGAGAGAGTGAGTGTATGCACATGTGTGAGTAAGTGAGAAAAGGGCAGAGAAAGAGAGAGAGAATTCCAAGCAGGCTCTGTGCTGTCAGTGTGGAGCTGGATACAGGGCAAGATCCCACAACCATGAGATTATGACCTGAGCGGAAATCAAGAGTCAGACACTTAACCAACTGAGCCACCCAGGTGCCCCTGCAGCACTTCTAATTAATCTCCCAAATTATTAGGCTCTACATTTCTGCCATGGTTTCAGTTATACTAATAACACAGAAACTTACAAAAAACCAATAGAAAAAAAAAGCAAAACATGTTTATATCACCACTAACCATATTCAGGATTGATGTACTGACTGAACTTTGCCGTGACCTCCACAGTGGAAAGGTGCCCTGAAATTGGTCCATTTTATTATTTTCTTCCTCCAGCCCATTTTGGCCTCTCACTTTACATGTCCTCACTGTAATCCTTCTTCCACTGTGTCACCTCCTATATAAACATCCGTGTTTTGTCATAGCTTCTACATTTGAACAATCATTCATTTTATAGACATTACAAGTAAAATACATTGTCCTGCAAGGAATATTACAGTTGTACTTTAGGTCTACACACTCTATGATGTCAACAAGAGAGACACAAGACACATTAATTTACAGTTTTGTGTTCAGCAGCAGAGCCATGTAATATTCTACATATATTTAGTTCTCCAGAATGTAGCTTAATCAATATGGCACTTCAGGCAACCTGAAATACTGAGGGCAACATAAAAGATTGTCAGACCAGGAAATTTTATGTCTACTGATGGGAGTTTAACTGCTTTGGAAGCTGCAGGAGGTATATATATTTGGAGGATTATAGTAAAGTCAATGATAGGAAAAAGTCAAGCTGATGTGTTTAAAAGGTACTGAGGGAGAGAGAACTCTGTGCCTCATACCCCAAGGCAGGGACTTCCAGATTCTAGTCCTTGCCTGCCAACCTTGAGCACTACAGTGGCTTCAATGACATTTTCCACCTCTGAGTATCATTAGGCATTTATAAAGTGAATGCCCCACATAGGAAAACCTGCAGTACCACTTTGAGCCAACCAGTGACACTCTCTGTGTCTCAGTTTTGGCACTTGCCAAGTAGGGTGGGCAGTTAAACTACCTGCTTTTAGATGTCTTTGAACACTATGATTTTAGCACCAAGGTCTGGTTTATCTTGAAGGGCTGTTCCAAGGCTCAATTGAAATATTTGATATATGAAGGCTATAAAAGCTTTAAGGTTCTATACAAATGTAAAAGTGTTTTCAATTATGCATCTCCAAATATAACCAACAACTTGCAGGTGCTCTCCAAAACCAAGAAAATGGATTTCTGGGCTTCGATTTCTGATTAGTCCCAAAACATATGATTTTACTTTGTTCCAATTTTCAGAATCAGAAGAGCAAAAGGTTCAAATTATGATCTTTATTAAGAAGGTTCTAAGCCATTTAGAAATGCTGGGCACATAAGTGGCTAGGCCAATCTTTTCACTGCTGTGTGGGCCCCCTGAATAGCTTTTACTGTGAAGACTAATAAAAATGATAGGAGAGTTGAAACTGAGCAAAATTAGATTAAATTTAAATCTATATTCTGCAATGCTTTCTGGTGGGGAGGACACTTTCATGTATGCTTCTAATCTCTTTACATGGTTTATAGACCAGCTATTAGTTAATAGGTTTTGGCATGAGGTTAATATTTAGGTATTTGAAAATTCATGTGCTGCATGCCTGTGTGTATATAGCAAGGAGCTGAATCTGCATATTCACTTCAGGAACACTGAATCCAAAGGCAAGCCTAGAACCTTATTTGCATGAAGGAAACTGTTCAGATGCCCAAGTGAAACACTGCAGAAGACATTCTTTTTATTAAACAAGCATCCATTAAGAACTCAATAGGTGCCACACACTATCTAATTGCTGGAAACAGAAAGATGAAAAAGAAATGTCCTTAAGAGCTGATGCATTCTAAAATAGAGAAACCATGGTCATCTCCTGTGACACTAAGACTTATATTCAGAATAAATAATGGAAGGTAAAGATACCCAAACCCTCCCTGAGGTGGTGATAGGGATATTGATCAGTACCCTAGGAAGAAGGAATTTAAGAATATACTTGGAATTTTTATTCAATCTGACTTACACTACTTTCTGACTAAATAATACACTAGGGACATTCTATTTATTTTGATATACCTTTTTCAAGGCATGCACACTGTGCCACTATTTACACAACTACAAAAGCAGGCAAGGTCAAGAGCAACCATACCAGCTGCTGTGGTTGGTTAATGGACAAAGATGTTCAAATGTAACTAAAGCAAAAGTAACAAAGGATTACATACTAATGGTGAACAAATTGCTTCAGAGTACCCAAGTAAATTCAATGAGATGGACCCCTAAAACCCATCTGAGGTGGGAACAAAGAGAGATTGAAAATGTGTGTACATAAAAAGGAGACTGATAGGGGTACCTGGGTGGTTCAGTCAGTTAACATTAAGCATCTGACACTTGATTTCAGCTCAGGTCATGATCTCACAGTTCCTGAGTTAGAGCCCCTCATCAGGCTCTGTACTGACAGTGCAGAACCTGTTTGGGATTCTCTGCAACCCTCTCTCTGCTCCTCCATGTTCACACATGCATGGACTCTCTCTCTCAAAAATAAACACTAAAAAATAAATATTTTAAAAGAGACTGATAAAACTAGCATGAGCTTGATTTTCCATTCATATTAAGGGTTGGTATACTTTCTTCCAACATGGTGAACAGGCAACAAATAATTTTAGTTTATAATTATATACATATACATATGTATGTATATGTACACACACACTTTAGATGGGTGAATTTATGGTATGTTATTTATATCCCAATAATGTTAAAATGTCAATATATATATATATATATATATATATATATATATAACATTATATCTCAATCTCAAAATGTCAATAATATATATAACATTATTGAGATATAAGTAACTTACCATAAATTCACCATCCAAAGTGTACAAGGCATTGTTTTTTAGTATATTCAGAGATTTGCTTAATCATCAATATAATCAATTTTAGACATTTTTATCACTCCAAAAAGAACCCTCATACCAATTAATAGTTACTCCCCATTGATACAAATCCATGCCCCAAGCTCATCCCCAGACAACAACTAATATTACTGTCTCTATTGATTTTCCTATTCTAAACATGTCATAAAAATGGAATTATATAATATATGGCATTCTATATCTGTTTCCCTCCACTTAGCATAATGTTTTCAAATATCACCCATTTTGTAGAAAGTGTCAACATTCCATTCCTTTTCTATGGATGATTAATATTCCACTATATCTATATACCACAATTTGTCTACTTATCAGTTGATGGACATTTGGGTCATTTTCACTTTTTAGTTATTGTGATAAATCATATCACTTCTTACATTAGTTTCTAATGTACATATAACTAAGCACTGGTCCAGATATTAAAAGATACCATTCTTGATTTCCCAATTATTTGCCAAGTCACCCAAAATTAATAAAACATATATAGAAAAACCAGATAATAGCTCTTCAATAGGTACATAATAGGCACTTGAATATTTCCTGATTCAGTGAATCAATGAATGAGAGAAAGGTTTCCTTCAACCCCTACTTCTCCTTTCAGTCATATCCTTATCAGTGCCACCTGGATACTATGTCAAAAATATTAGAGCTGGAAAATAACACAGAGTCCAGGATTCATTCATTTATGATTCAAGACCCACATATATCAAAAACACCAAATGAGCTTTTTAAAAATATCTATTGCTGTCCCCCCACCACTTCCAGAGAACCTAATTAATTCAGTAACTTTTGGGGATGAGGCCATAGGAAGCTGCCTTTGTAACAAGCATCCCAGGTAATTCCATGTATCCTAAAGTTTGAGAATTATGTAGTCCAACCTTTCCATTCTACAGAAAATTTAGAACTAGCATGGGGAAGTGACATGCTCAAGGTCACAGAGTATGTCAGAGATAAAAATCACAGGGAGCTGAGTTATGAATCCCAATATAGCATTTTTCATTACCTTGGGTACCCTCCTTTGTCACATTCTCACCTTTTCCCTGTGAATAGATACTTCTCTCACAGACTTGCTCTATAAGTGTGTCTGACACATCTTAAATGCTCAAAAGTTATCATTTTTTAAGTTTTGTCCTGTGTGAACCAGACAATAAAAGCGTCTTCTATTTTGGCACTGTTTGCTACAAGTATAAAGTAGCAAATATAAGGCCCAAGAAGAGAATACCAGACCCAGGAGGAAGGTCTGTGTGGTTTCTGACCCAAATGTTGAAAAAAAGCCTAACTGGAAAACTCTCCAACCATGGGCTTTTGGTGTCCAAAGAAGCTGTTTAGTGACATTTCCTATCCAAGGTTCTGAAACCATTCTGTACCCCCACTGTGATCTATTTAAAGGAGCCAGCTCCTTTTAGAAAACAGTTTCTGCCAAGTTTTTGATCAGAGGGAAATCATAAAGTAGGTGAGACTCAGCCATGACTAAAAGGTAGTAGAAATTTTTCTAAGTGAAAGTTGACGTGCCTATCAAAAAGATAGACTCAGGGCAAACCCATTACCATGAATCATACCATCCTCATTGCTCTGCACCTTAACTTTTTTTCCCTGATGTCTGATCTTATTTGTTACTCTTAGAACATCTCTTTTTTGACTGGACTTGGATTTAGAGGTAGAAGCTCTCAGAGAGGAAAGCCTCCATCTCTTGGAAATCTGCTCCTGGTGTTTTTCTTTGGCCTCCTTCATTCACTTGGCCAAAAGCTTAGCATATTCTGCAGCCTCTTCCTTATTTTTCTTAGTACACTGCTTCTTCAGAGCAATACACTAACATTTGTATTGGAGGACATGTGGAGTAACAAGATGCTGAATCTTGGGCCCTGTGGTTTTAGGTTTCTTACCCTCTTGTTTAGGGGCCTTCTCACAACATACCGACAAACGTCATCTTATTTAGAGAGACTAAAATGTCTGCAGATTCTGTGACCTCTTTTGGGCCCCAGGCAATGAGGCATAGTAGTATCAGTGAGCCCAGGAATATCCTTCTCCCCTTTTTCACAACGATCAAGTTGAGAACACTGAGATTGGTGTCCATAATGCACCCCAAACACATTTGTGCTTTCTTTCTCCAGTCCTCCCTAGTCTGTAGCAGAAATGCTCCTTACTCAGTAGCAGGTAGACACAGCCATGAGACAAGACACCCTGCTTCATGAGGAAGCCTTGTTTGCCATTGCCACCACTGATTCAGACCATGTAACCCTTCAATTCTTCACCCAGCAGCAACTTCTATGGTCATACACTTCTCCTAAAAGATACAAAGTTTGGACTCATCTACCACTTCAATGAGTTTCTGGCAGCCAGTAACTGGGAAAGAGATGTTCATCTTAATCCTAAAGCAGCTTACCACCTCCAAGGTGCCACAAAAGACAGTATACCTTAACTTTTTGAAAATTATTTTTTTCAAATAGTTATATAGTACTACAAGATTAACATAAAACAGCAGTATTCTGCTCCCTCCTCCTGAGTCCTTCTTCTTAAAGACAATTTTGAACTTTTTAAGCTATTTCTTTTCTTATTTATCTCCATGGTTACAAATAATATGCTCTTAGTTTTACTTAATCAGCCAATATTATATATTATCTATTGACTTCCTAATATGGAAGATAATGACCAGTTACCTTCCCTCAATTCTTCAAATATAGCTATACCAAAGTTTTACACGATTAGGAATATTTACTTCCAAACTAAATAGTATATTATAACTTAATTTCCTTTCTTATACAACTTTTTGTTTTCACTGGAGTTAGTAATTGTCTCATTTTTATTTGAGGGAGCTTTCATTTCACTTCTTTTTTCTATGTGAAGTAGCAGACAGTGTCAACTGTTGAGTGAGTAGAGAGGTAGTTGAAAAGGGAATTTGAAATAGTCAGTTTGGGGCTAGAGGGAAAGAAGTCGTTAGTGAACACAGAATATCTAGGTAACATTGAGGGTTCAAATGAGGTGAAAAGTCATGAATTTATAAGTGATACCGGTCTACATAACTGTGTGATTTTTTTCCAACGGTGCTCAATTGTAAGAAAGGAGGCAATGGACAATTAATCCAGGGCTGAGTTTCACCAAAACGATTCAATGGAAAGAAAAGGATGGACAATGGAACAAAAGTTGAAGATATCAAATAACAGAAGTGAAATGAAAGCTCTACTTCTTTCCACCACACCATTGAGACACACACATACATACACACACACACACACACACATATATCTTTCTCCTTGGTTATAATGGAGGAGGGTCCTTCTTCTGTATAATGTTAACCTATCTGTCTATAAGGATAATGAAAGACATGAAATTCCTGAACACAGAATCCAGTAGAATTATTTACTTTGAACAAAACACTAAGAATTAGAGGAGTAAAGGAAAGGAGGGGAAAGGGAGGTGAGTGCACACACAAACTCACATGCAAGTATAGAGCTAGAAAGTCAAGTATAACAGTGAAATAAAAGATGACAGGATCTGCTTGAATGGGGAATATAGCTTGAGATAAATGGTGAATATTTGGAATAGCTACAATGGAGAACTGTTGGGAGATAAAGCTTAATAGGCACATATAAAAAGTCTTCCTAGCAGCTCTGGAGACCCCAGATGAGGCTGGAGACCATACACTGGTTGTGGCACTAGACCTGATAAAAGTATGATTTTCTGTAAGGATAGTTCAGCCATAGATGTTGGAGCATAGAAAGTGGTGGTTAGATGGATCCAAGAATGGTGGTTGGGTAGGTGGGAGTATGGGCAGGTTTAGTGACAAGATGAATCTAGAATTAGATAACGATATTAGCAAGAGGAACATACTACAAGGTTTAGGCTGGGTAAGAAAGGAAACAATATCACAAAAGGGTCACAAGGCTTCTCACTAGGCTCAACTTGAAAATAATTGTACATTTTAGGTTCCAAAGCAAAAGGTTCAGGGGTATTCCCATTACTCTTTTCAGTTGCAAAATGCAGTTATCTTTCTATCATCAGACTGCAAGTAACACCTCTAAATAATAATTGGGCTTTTGATTAATGTGTATCATAGTACTAATGCCTATTACCTTTTTAAAAAAGAAAAAAAAAAAAAGACAAAATAGAAGAGTTGAAAGAGTTATGTCCATGGCACAATCTAAGGCTTTAAGTCAATTTTAATATCATGCATTTTTATGATTATAGAAGTAACATACCCTAATGTAGAAAATTTGAAAGCTACACAAAGGAACCAAAAGAACCTCTTATAAAAGCCTTCAGGAAAAAGAAATAACTAAATTACTTTAGCATATATATGTATATAGAGTTTTGTGTCATGTTTAAATGCAATGGTTTCTGGAGCTAGACTGGCTGGGTTCTTATCCCAGAACAGTCATTTTAATAGCTATATACAAATAAATATATATGAGATTTTTCAATACATATATATGAGATTTTGGTCACAGTCCTTGGTTCAAACTCACTATCAAAACAACGTATTAAATAATTGTTGAAGATGTGTCATAGATACATGTGGTTCATATTATTCTTCCTAATGTTGTTTATCATATTAACCTTAAAAAGTTTTAAAAAAAATAGTCTTTTCCAATGAGTATTAAAAGGTCAGAAAGAAAAAAAATATATTAAACAACCCATTAAAAAGGGTATTAAATAAGAATTTGGGATTAGACCTTAGGGAAATAGACTTTTTGTATCCTAGAAAGCTGAAGGCAGGTGTTTTGCACAGGGTTATCCAGGCATTGATCTGGCTTTCTTTCCCCATCTGAGAGTGTGCCCTTGTTAATGCTGAGTTTGATTCAAGAACCAGAAGAGTCTGTTGTTAGTTCTAAACATCCCCTTAAACGGAAGTTCACAGATTATTAATACAAGTTTTTTTTTTCTTTTTTCAGAATGGTGACATAGACTCTGAGTATAGAAAAAACAACAACAAACTCATGTTTCAGGGGAAAATCAGCTATATTTTCAGACCCTGCAGGACTATTCCCTGTACAGATAGTGGCACTAGCAGGTATATATCTATAGGGAACTAGGGACCAGGGTAAGTCCATGATAGGATATTCTGCATCCGCTGCCACCTTATGAAGCTTTCTCCCTAAGTAAATCAGGACATTACAATGTGTGGTCCTTTCCCCACCAATCCGTAACACCAGAAATACTGCAGGTGTTATTAGAATTGGGATGTGAAATACTGCAATAAGCATATGTTGGTATGTATGTATTTGTAATATAAAAAAATAAGAATCCAAATAACACTATTATTTGGGGGTGGTTAGCTGATGGATAATTATATTTTGGAGTAAATATAGGTCTCAATCTATCACATATTGTGATTATTTGTCCCAATTTGTCTTTATGTTACTGTTGTGTATTTTGCACATATACGTTTTCAATGTTAAATAAAATGACCCATTTTTCTTGTTTCTTCCTTTATTTTTATTATTACAAAATCCTTCCATGTCACTTTTATTTTACTCTAGCTATTACATACTTTCCTTTTTTTCACATTTAACACTTGAATCCTTCTGAAATTTGCATCTGACTAGCTTATCTTGTCAATGATATAAGCATAAAAATAAGTACAACCATGCACTAAGTATTTGAGTACTGTGTGCTGAGATCTGAACTTTATATGCATTAATATCACATATGCTTTTATCATTGTCCCTGGAAATACAAATAACTAAAATCACATTTTTATTTTTGTTTAATGTTTATTTTTGACAGAGAGAGAGACAAAGTGTGAGCAGGGGAGGGGCAGAGAGAGAGGAAGATACAGAATCCAAGGCAGGCTCCAGGTTCTGAGCTGTTAGCACAGAGCCCAAACTGGGACTCGAACCCACAAACGAGATCATGACCCGAGCTGAAGTCTGACGCTTAAATGATTCAGCCACCCAGGCGCCCCAAGCACAAATGTTTTTTCTAAAAGAAAATTCCAAATCCCTCCACCTATAACTAGCATTTCAGTGAATAATTTTCTATTCATTTTCATATGCTTATATGCACATGTAGATGTATAGAAATACACAGATGTATATAGAAATTGAATTATGCTGTGTTGTAACCTGTCTTTGCCATATCAATTCATATCAATAAATATAGGTTTACATTATCTTTAATGTGTATGTAGTAACTGGCTAAAACAGATCTCAATTTACCTAGTCAATCCACTATTAGAGCCAGTTAGGTTGTTTATGGCACTTTTTTTTTTTTTTTTACTATACACAAAATGTTAATGAATATTCTTATGTATATATCTTCTAGCACTTTATCTTAGAATAAATTCTAATTAAATTGCTAGATCATAGAAGGTATATACATTTTACATTTTTATACAGATTGCCAAATACACCTCTGGAAATGCACCAATTTAAATGGTGCATTAGATCATCTATATTCCCACAACCTTACCAAAACTACATTTTAAACTTTCTCTAATCTGATAGGTAAAACTATTATTTTTTACTTGCAAAGTGATTTTGTCTATTGGTATTCCTCTTTTATTAATATTCTGTTCATAATTTTTCACCATTTTTCTATTAGGACATTTATTTTTTTAATTAATATGTAGGAGTTATTTATATACTAAGAATATCTACCCTTTGTTATAGGTCACAGATATTTCCTAGGTTTTTTTTTGCCATACAGATTTTTTGAAGGTAAAATTTACTAATCTTTAAGCCTTGAGTCTTCATAAAATGATTAGAAAATCCTCAATCTCAAAACTATAAAAATATTATAAATATGTTAAATTATAAATAAATAAAATTTAAAATATAAAATATTTTCTAGTACCTTTATAGTTTTTTTTTTCATTTAAATCTTTGATCGCTGGAACTAATTTTGATCTAAATTCTGAATATACACATAGGCTTATTAAATTTCCTTTAAATGACTAGTCCTGTCCTAATCACATTTATTGGAAAAAAAAAAAATCTTTTCCCCCAGTCCACAGGTATGAAATGGCTCTTTATTGAAAAATCCATAGTGTATTTGGAAAGAGTCTACTACTTCCAAAGAGACACTGTTCAGTTACACTGGTCTGTCTGCCTCCACACAAGTACCATAGTATTTAATTAGTGTTATTTCTAATACAATTTATATGTGAAAGAGCAAGTTCCTTGTAATTATTCTTCAAAATTTCATCTGGAATTTTGGTGTTTGTTGTCATATAAATATCTCCTTTCTCCCTCAAATGGAATCAAAGTGATTCTTATGTTACTGATTTGTGTTCTGAGAGGGAAGGAAAGTGGCAACACTATGGCATTAAAGACTGTGAATAACTCTGCATAAAACCATAAAAACAGTTGCCTTTGTGAACATGTTTCTAGATGGAAAAAAACATGAAGAACCCTTGTTGCGCAACAGCGCTACCCAACAGAACTTTCTACAGCAATGGAAACGTTCTATAGCTGCACTTTTCAATACAGTAATCATTCGCTACATGTGGCTACTGAACAGTTGAAATGTGGCTAGTGTGACTAAGGAACCAATTTTTTTAGTTTTATTTCATTGTAACCAATTTAAATTTATACAACCATGTATTTATTGGACAGAGCACTTCTAAAGCTTAACTATTAAAAAATCACTGCCCTATTATACTGTTTCATAGCATTGCTGGATCATAATAGATCTGACAATTATTTAAACTGAAATGATAATTTAGATAGATATTTTCAATAAATGTTAAGGCTAACCCTGAGATCACGATGGCAGTTCAATTAAATATATAATGGATGACCCCTGTATGCATGGCACTCTTGCAGAATAAGGGACAGATATCATAGCCTTCAAGAAATTTAAACTTTAGTAGAGGAGATAAAGTGATAAATAGCAATAATGTTTTCAGAATAAGGTAAGTACCATAAAAGAAGAATGGACAAATTATCAAGAGAGTTTCAAGAAGGGAGAAATTATTTTGGCTATGGAGCATGGAAGAGAAATTAAGGAAGGCTGCATGAAAGAGGTGTCACTTAAACTACTTCTTGAATATGGTTCATTCTCAACAAGTAAAGAAGTAGAGATGGGAGGAGGAGGAGAAAGATACTCCAAGTTAAAAAGAATGGCATAAGCAGAGGTACACAGTATGGCTAACAAAAGTTATGTTGGATAATGGTGAGTTGCCTGGTCCAGCTAAACCATCATGTGAGCAGGAAGGTATTTAATGCATCAAGCAATTATTGTTAGAAACTCTCAGATTCCATAACAATCCACACCACTTAATATCCACTCACTAGGTATCAGTGCTCTTAAGAATTAAATGGACTTCAGGAAGATAGTCCTAATATGCAGGATATAGTGAATTGGAGAGCAGACTAAAAAAAAAGAGTCTTTTATAGCAGGCCAGGTCAAGGACAGAAGGGAAGGGAGGTGAGGTAAAGAAAGAAAGGGTGGAAAAAGTAAAGGAAAAGAAAGAAGGAAAGAATATAAAGGATTTGACAGGGAGTGGTAGTGGTAGGAATGTAAAGAGAAAACCTATTCCAGAGACAAAATTCAGGACATTTAATAAAAGATAGGATGCAGGAGACAGGAATGGAGGAGACATTCAGAAGTCACAGATGAATGAGATTGAAGGGAAAGGGACGCCAAAATAGTGTTTGAATATATTTTACATGCCAATAAAACACCCAGATAGAAGAATAAAGCAAGCCAGGCAAAAAGCATTTGAGAACTCAGGAGGGAAGCCAAAGTACTGCTACATGAAGAGGTCAGATTAAAGGAGGAAAATAAAGCAAGAAGAAGGGTAAAGCTTGGCTCCTTGGCAGAGAGAATATGTATTTAGGTTACTTGATCAAAGATTTGGAGCTATGTCTGTGACTAGGGAAGAGACTGACCAAAGAGAAACTGACCCATAATAGACTCACTCCAGTGCCTCCAAGCTCATTGGGAGCCAGTTCAAAGTGAACCAGTCCAGAGTCTGAATTCATAATAGCTTTAGCCAAATGGACCCATGCAGTACATCTCTGTATCAGGCCTTATATTGGCCAGGCATGTTTCACTTTGGCAAATCCCTTGGCACTGACAGCTCTGAGGGTAAAGTTAATAAGAAGCTTATTTTCAAGTCCTGTCTCAAGATAATTAAGGTACACATTGCACATTTAACATTTATTTCTCCTTCTCCACCAGGTTAGCTCTGATCATGGCTTCCTGCTATAGGCTCAAGAAATAAACCTTAGGGATTAAGGGGTGTGGGCTACTGGCTACAGCTAGAAATCAGTCCTAAAAAGCCCCATTAGCCCACACCTTAAGGTTTGGTGATTTTTTTCTTACTTTTACACCTTTTTACTAAACAGATGAAACTTAGGATTCTTTTTTTTCCTTCTACTTGGTTGTGGTGCATTTTCATCAAATAGCTTATGGTACTTTTCAAATGAAGAAGGCAACGTGTGTATTCTTCTAACAGTCCTGGCTATAATCAATCAGTACTGTAGTAGTTACAGAAATCACCAAGTACAAAGGAGAAAATGTATTTTTCTCCTTTAAGTTTCATCATGCTGCAACAACCTGTCACAGAATCTACTACAGACCAAATTGCACACAGTGACGATTTCCTTTAAGGGACAGATGTGAACACACAATTCTGTTTTACTGAGCATGTGATCACTTCAATCTTATTTTATTTCACCTTCCCTGCCTTTCCCCCTCTCAAATGGCAAATGCTTTACCCTGAGCCACTTCAGTGAACTATGCAACCCAACATAATTGGTAATGTGAAGTTTATTGTTTTAAATGAAATTGGAAGAGTCACTTCAAAATCCACCTCTTTTATAAGGCTGGACTCTTTGGTATATGTCTTCTTAAAGCTAAATAAAACTTCCAGTAGCTTTGTACCTATAGAAACACATGCCAGGTGGGTAATTTGGGCTATTCTCCAGATAGCCACACCATCCTTTCACCTGGCAAGCAGCATATGCTTGTTTGGACTATATCACCAATTACTGACACGCAAGAAAGTTCTACTCAATTAAAAAGCCAGGTCTCAGGAAGCAAATGGGTAAATCAAGACTCAAACCTGATTTCACCTGTAAAAACCCTACATCCCACCCCCCCCCATGTCTGACCAGTGCCTTTAGCTTCTTCATAGAGAGGGCTTAGGAGTCCCATAGAAAATGATAATGGCCCATTGCTCAACCTGAGTGAAGACCACCCAGAAATCTGTGAGGGCAGCAGTGACCATACTGCAAAGCCTCGCTTAAATCCCCAGCCCTAATGATCTGAAGGCCTGTCCTTGGCCTATCAGGCAGAAGCAAATGCTGCCAAGGCTGCGCTGTCACTGAGGAAGCTTTGGTTGCTTCCTGCCCCTCCTTCTGACCAGACCAGCTGGAGCTAGAATAGGGGAACCAGGAGCCTTTGGTGCCAAAGCCTTTTACTCACCTGTAAATGCTTTCTATTTAAATCATCTGCTTCCACCGCTGGTATTGCAGGCTGTCTAGCCCAAGGTAGCCCCCAAATTGGAGAGCTCACATGGTGAGACAGCAGCTCAGAGTTGGAGCCACCACATGTGTCAAGACATCTGTGGCCAAATAGGAGTGCCCCTATAGTAGGGGTTACTCTGCGGAGGGGTAGAAAGGGTGAAATGGGAGCAGGTAGAAATTTCCCTGAAGACTCTGGGTGAGGCATACCTGGGAATTTCACTTCTCCAGGCCCCAGAATTGTTGCCTAATTCCTGTCTGTGGAAGTAAGGAGCTCTGAAAAAAACAAAAACATGTTCTGAGATGCAGGACCCACAGAAGTTGAAGTGCTTATTACCCTGTTGGGAAAGAGCCCAGTTGTGCAGCATTGCATGAGCACTATGTTTCATCCAACTCCTCATGAAAGCCTGAGGGTGTCAGTGGGGAAATGGCCCCCAGTCCCCACACCTGTCCTGGACACTTAACTCCTTCCTTCCCAGGGGCCCTGTAACTGAGGTAGCCTTCCTGAGGCTGAAATTGCAAGACCTCAGGGACCTGTCTTTTCCTTCCTCCCTCCTTCCTTACTTGAGGTCTGATGCCTAGCTGTGCCACCTGTTCAGTAATCCACAACTTGTCTCCCCTGGCCAGGAACAGGGAGAAGGATTTCTTCTTGGAAGTCTACGGAAGGTGGGATTGAATGTCATGGTGGGGGGAGGGGGTAAATTATTCCTGAATAGACCCCTCAAAAAACAAAACACCCATAATAGTCCGAAAAGTAGCTTTTAGCTGAGAGGTACTTTTCTAGCACTTCAGCCCAGCCACAACTTTTGTGGGTGGCATAGAAAAAACCTTAAATACCCCTTTACTGATTTTTCCCTCCTTGGTCCCTGGGTCCCAGAGATGGGGAAAAGGAGAGGTTGTAGAAACCAGGAGAAACCCTTACAGCAGAGAATTATAATACACACTTCCTTTGCTAGGTTTCTTTGCCAAAGCATTTTTCTTAGACGTCTGACAGTAACAAATCAAGTTGGTTTCTCCAATTCGGACCCAGAGCAACAAGGCAGGTCACACTGAGTGGCTTTCCCTCCTCACCCTTTCCTCCCTCTCAAGGGTTCCTTCTGGAGAAGTCTGAAACACTTAGGGCAGGTGGGTCCTCTCCAAGCCCTTCAGCAATGGTTCTGATAGGGTCACTCAACCTGAAAAACTGGCTCAATGGGGAGCAGGGATTCCTGTGGGGAGAGAAAATTGAGGGTCCCAGATTCTGCGCTGGGGTCCCTTGGGTTTTGAAGGCAGGTAGAGACGGTCTCAGATCACCGAGCTCTCTCTTCTCCCCTGCTTGCTGGGAATCCCCCAGGAGCTGGAGCACATCGCTGCTCCTTCGCCTAGGAGACTCCTTGAGCCCTATCCTTGCACCGTTTGCTCTCCTGGCGGCGGGCAGAAATGTGGGCATAATCAGAAGAGCCCAGTGGGAAAGTGCCTTCCAGGCTACAGAGTCCCGCGTCAGAAGCAGAAACCATAAAGATAAGGTCGCAAAAATGCAACGCAACTGCTCGCCTGCACCTGGCAGTCAGCGAGCGCTCCTTCAAGGCGAGGAGCCCCTGGCCTTGGGAGTCCGTAAACTTTCTGGGAAAGGTGAAGGGAGAGAAACAAAACTGTCAAGTGTTTCCAGGAGCAGGAACCAGGGCTGAAGGAGAGGTAGAATCTCTGTTGGCCGCAACCAGCCTGCTCCCTTCTGCCACCTGAGAGTCTAGCACATTCTCTCCTCCCCAGCCAACTGTCCCGTTATGCACAGGAGCATTACCTGAGTCTTGCACAGCAACCGGCGATGTCCAGCAGGGCTCAGGCATGCAGTTCCACGTCTGGGGCGATGGGCCGCAGTCCAGGGCTAAATGGAGAGCTGGGTTCCAAACAGCGTGGGCTTGAGCTTCCAGGGAGAAAAGGGAGGCTACCCAAAGGCGATTGGAGCTGAAGGCGGCTTGGAGGAAAACGTGTCTTCGAGAGCAGCAGACGGAGCAGCCCCGCGTGTTTTCTCCACTCCCGGTCCTAGCCAAAGAGAATGCTAGGAAACTTGTCCCCACCCAGGGAGGATTTCTAGACTTCAGGAGAGCTTTTGTGGACTTTAGGAGGAGCTGGGCAGGGACAAGCTAAAAAGGGTTCCTAAATTACTCTTCCCCTTCGCTAGAACCTCGGGCGCCTCCTCTTGGCTCCGTGACCAGACTCTTCTAAGTCGCCTGCCTCTCAACCTCTTCCTTTGCGACTTTGCTTCGGAGCAGTAGTGCTCCAGCCACACCTTGTCTTGGCCAAATGGTACACCGAGGGATGCAGGGGCCTCAGCCTGTGGTTCTCTCTCTTCATGAGGCACGCATGCCCTAAAGGGCAGCAGCCCTACCGCCCAGACCGCAGCGCAGGCTGCAGGTGCGAACTCTGCCTGCGCACCTCTCTCCCGCCTGTTCGCTGCTCCAGGCTTTCCCCCCGGAACTCTCTCCAGTCTGTGTGCAAAAACCTACACGTCCCCCCCTCGCTCCGAAGAGGGAGCAGCGTCCTGGAAGTGCGCTCCAGGCTCGCGTTACATTCTGCCACAGCTGTTGCTGCCTCCAAAAGGCCTAGAGTGGGGGTATGAAGCTGCGTCTCCGACGCTAACAGTTTGGTGCCTCCGGGCTGACTGATTGCACCGGGAGGGAGGTGGAGATTAGAAAGCACCGGTCAGGCACGTCACGGAAAAGGGTTGCTACTGCTCCTCCTCTTCCACACCCTTTTGGATTTGGGAGCTCGGGGAGCTCGGGGAGGGAGACTGGGAAAGGCTGCCAAACCCGAGTCCCCCATCCCCGGGTTAAAAAAAAAAAAAAAAAAAAAAAAGAAAAAAGAAAAGAAAAGAAAAAAGCACTTCCCTCTTACCTTTCCTCGGAGAAGGAAAGTGCGTCCCGGCAGCGCCGTCTAGTGTCCGTACCAGAGTAGGCCGGCATACAGAATTGGGGGGAGCGCTCAACTGAGTGCAGGCGTAGGAAGCCACAAAGCAAAGTTTTTCAATAATCCTGGTCCCTAGTTCCAAACACTGAATAGGTATCTAGCTCAACCAGGAGTTTACCAGCTTGGTTCCCCCCAGGCAAGAAGTTAATATTAAAAACGCAGTCCGGGGGCGCCTGGGTGGCTCAGACGGTTGAGCATCTGACTTTGGCTCAGGTCGTGATCTTGTGGTTTGTGAGTTCGAGCCCCCAGTCGGGCTCTGTGCTAACAGTTCAGAGCCTGGAGCCTGCTTCACATTCTGTGTCTCCTCCCCTCTCTGCCCCTCTTATGCTCATGCTCTGTCTCTGTCTCTCAATAAATAAACGTTAAGAAAAAAATTAAAAAAATAATAACACAGTCCAATTGTGTTCATAATGCGAGTTTCCCAGTCCCAGAGAGAACTCCTTTCCACCCCTCCCACGTTAGAGATCCCTAAGTCTCAGGGTTCTCCAGCCCTGACAACCGAACAGTGAGCAGGAGGGTTCTGGGACCCCAGGAGGGGGTTGGAGGTGTAACCTGGGCCTTGATTGTTCAGGCCGAATGCCTGAGGCTGACCAGAGAAGATCCTGACCACCTGCTTTCCAAGGTCACACAGCTCAGGAGCTCCTTTAAGAGTGATAGGGAAGAGGGACTGCGACTTAGAAACCATCAGGATCTGAATTGCAGCCCAGGAAGAGTCCCGTTTCCTTTCCAGGTATCTCCCAGAGCATTCCACTTGGCTCACGGGCTTCTTGCTGATTAACACACTTAACAGGATTGCTCATGTAAGGGGTCAGCTGAGCACTGTGCCCAAGCATTTTCTGCTGCGCTGGGATCCTATCTGTCTTTCTCTGAGCTTTCTCCAGCTGTTCTCCTAAGGCTGCTCCATCGCTCTGCGTTAGCTACTAGCTACGGAGAGTGAAATGAGCCAGAGATGGAGACAGGGACTGAAAGGGGGTAACTGAGAACTCTGTGCCTGGTGCGCAGCACAGACCCAAGCCCACCTTCCTTGGCCACTTAGCTTTGGTTCACCATCAACTGGATTTTTAAAGTCTGAGCCTGAGCCTGTGCACAATTAAAATTACAGTCCCTTCCTCACCTCTCCTACCAAGTTTATGCATTCTTTTTTCCCCATGAACCATCTCACCCATCATATCCCTCCAAACCCCACCCTGAAAAATTCCTTCTGCAATTGAGGTTAAGTTCGGGAATCAAGACACTTCAGGAAAGTCCTTTCAGCAGGAACCAATATTAAGTTACCCTCCCAGATTTTTGTTGTTTATATGCATAGGGTGGGGGTGGGTGAGGAGACTATATTTTTGAAACAGGGGAAATGTGCTACAGTTTTTTCTTGTTTTGTAACAACACTTAAGATAAAAGCCCATTCTTCTGACAGGTACTAGACAGCCAACTTCCCTTCCTCTTTGCTAAAAAGTTCATGTAAACTTCCCTCTGCCTGTGTACTTGCCCTGCACAGCCTTCTTCACTGCTTCCAGCCTGCCTGACCTATATTCATGTTGCGTTCAATGCCATATGCTTCCATCCTGCCAGTGACTGCACCAACGCAGGGTAAACCTGTCTTGTTGGGTGCCTGGTGCATCCAATCTAGCCTTTTAAAAGGACCAAGCCCTCAGACCCTGGGCCTGAGTTGAGCAGCTAGGCTCTCATGGGTAAGGCCTTTTGGCCAAACCATGAGGTGTCTCACATTTAGGGTGTTAAGGAGCTAGCAGTAGGAGTGAAGGGAGTTCATTGAGGATAGCAGCCAATAATATCCTTTGGCAAATTGTGAAGTAGACAACACATTAAAAAAATACAAAAAACAAAAGCCCCATATTCCTATCCTGTGGATTCCTTACCCAATTTGACCCAGCTTCACTCTAACACCCAGTGTCCCTTTATGTGTCCAACTTTTGTCCCTCCCATGCCATCAAAACTTACTCTCCTGTGTACTTACCATCTTCCAGTAGAGGACTGCTGAGCGTGGTGGGTTTTCCAGTCTGATAAATGACTAGGCAGGATTACCTTACTCTCCTGAGTAATATCATCCTTCACCCAAGATCTTAAGAAGACTTTCCAGAACTGGGAATTTAAGGGACCATGGAATATCAATGGGTTTGATTTGGATGGGAAAAGGCTCTTCCTACCCATCAAAGAGGGCCACTTGTTTGGCTAATCCTTCCTACTGGTCTGGTTTGTGGTTAAATGAAGAGATCTCAAAGAATTTGAGGAATGTAAGAATAAAGAGTCCAAACAGGAACAAGAGGCCAAGAAAACGGGGAAGGAACCAGTGACCTCTCAAAAACAAGTCAGGCTCCCTTCATTTTCTTTTGTGGATATAATTTATCATCTGGTGCAATTTCCTTACTCTAATATAACATTGTTCCTACCCACCCAATTTGTGTTGTTATTGTCAAATATATTGCATTTCTGTATGTTATAAGCCCAGCAACACAATTATATATAATGCATATATGAATATATACACACATGCATATGTGTGTGTGTATATATATATATATATATATGGATATGTATTATTTTATACAATTAAATAACTGAAGGGAATAATGAAAAATATTTATATTGCCTTTTATAAATATATAATTATCTTTCTGGTATTGTTTTTTCATGTGGATTGAAATTACTTTGCTGGGTCATTTGCTTTCATACTGAAGAACCTCAACTAGTATTTCTTACAAAATGGGTCTTCTTGCAACACATTTTCTCATTATTTTATCTGAGAATGTTTTTTATTTTGCCTTAATTTTTTAAAGCTAGTTTTGCTGAATGTGGATGGATTCTTCATTGATAGTTTCTTTTTCTTTCAGCACTGAGTATGCTATCCCATTGCCTTCTGCCATCCGTTGTTTCTGAAAGAAATTATCTGTGTATTTTATTAGGGTTCTCTTGTATGTGGTGAGTCATTTCTCTCTTGCTGCTTTTAGGATTTTTCTCTTTGTTGGCTTTCAACACTTTTACTATGATGTGTCTACACATGGATCTCTTGGTGTTTATCCTTTATAGTTTACTGAACTTCTTGGATATATAGATTACTGATAACCATCAAATGGATTTTCAGCCACTATTTCCACAATTGTTTTTTTTCTGCTCCTTTCTCTCTTAACCTTCAGGTATTCCCACTATACATAATTTAGTGTGTTTTAATAGTGTCCCATATTTCACCAAGACCCTATTCTTTTTTTTCATTATTTTTCCCCTGTCCTTCAGATATTAATATATAACTATCTATTTTCAAGTTCATCAATTCTTTCTTTTGCCAGTTCCAACCGAGTGTTGGGCTCCTCTAACAAATTTTTCATTTTGGTTACTATACTTTTCAACTCCAGAATTTCTATTTGGTTCTTTTTAAAGAACAATTTCTATCTCTTTATTGATATTCTCTATTTGATTACAAGTTCATCATAACTTATTTTATTTCTTTAATCATAGTTTATTAAAACATTTATAATGACTTATTGAATTCTTTGTTAAATTGGTCATGTTGGCTCTCTCACAGAACGTTTCTGTTGCCTGATTGTTGTTTTTTTCTCCTTTCTGTATATGTGTCACACTTTTTTCACATCTTATAATTTTGAGTTGAAAGTTGGAGATTTTAGGTAATACAGTAACATTGAAAAATTATTCCCCTCCCCACTCTCTGGGACTTGTTTTTGTCTTTTCTTGCTAGAGTATTTGGTGTCATTCCTCGGAAGACAAAGATCTGACCATGCACTCAATTATCCTGGGCTGACTACAGTTTTTACCAGGACTCTGTATCTTTCCTTGACTTCTCTGTTAGGGTGTGTGCTTCATTTGGTATCATACTCAGTTGTCATGCTCCACTGTTGGGTTCCTTTATTGTTTTCAATGATGCCCTGAGCATAAATTGCTCCATGGTCTTACACAGGTAAATTTGGGCAGGACTAGTTTTGGGGGCCATCTTTGAGATTTGCTCTGACCCCAGGAGGGCTCTTCATAGCTCTTTCTCTGATTCTCTCTAGTGAACTAGCTATCCTATAGTTTACCTTGCTGTTCTTAAGAGGAGCTACTAGCCTCTACTTATTTGCTTACAACCAAAATCTTTATTGTTTTCAAAGGTGCCTTTAAGCTTGAACTTCCCTCATATTCTTTTTCAAGTAAGTCCGTTCGTTTCAGGAAAGCTTCAGAATTTTCTGTTCTTATGGGCTGTCTCTCTACCTTGGCAAAATCTCTGAGCCACTACTCCAGGCGGGGGTTGTAGCCTTTGATCTTCTTAGCTTGTCTTCCATGGCAGGAAACTGTCCCTTAGCATATAGCTACTGTGAGTGTGGTCAGAGCCCCAGTATTCCCATCCTGCTATGTCTTGGTTAGAGTCTCCATGCTGAGTGTGGGCTGAGTGGAAAAAAAGAAGCTCTTAATCACTCAGCCACATTCACCAGGAATTTAGCATCTTCAAATTCAAGTTGGATCAGATACAAAATGCTGGTGACCTGCTCCTCCTAATAAGATATCATACCACCTCATTGGGAACTGAAAGAGGGAGCCCTGTCCTCTCAGCCACATACACATGGAATGAAGCTTTTATTAAGCTGAGCTGAGTCGAGGAGGAGGAGGGAATGAATGGGTCATGGATCAAGTGCCACAATGCCAAACTGCTCTTACCAAGAGTTAGATTTTTTTAAATAAATATTTATTTATTTGCTGTATGCCCCTAGGACAATTTCCAGAGCTCCTCATGGAGTTCCTCATGCTGCCATTCCAGAAATGGAACTCTTAAATGAGTTTTGAAGGCCTTTGTGAAAGGGGTATGGATATGAACACAATCTTTGCCCTCAGGAAGCAAATGTTTACCAGAGGGAAGAAGAAAATTCATAGATCCCAATGGCACAGGTGAAAATATAGTAAGATCACTTCAAAGAAGAGATATTGTAGGAAGTCACAGGAGGGAAAATATTGTTGGGAGGAATCAGGAACAGCTTCATTAAGGAGGTACCATTTTAATGTGGTTTAAAAGATAAGTGGATATGAATAAGGGGGATTTCAGACAGAAGGCATAGCATTAGTTCATTCATTTGCTCAGTGAATATTTATTGAGAGACTGCTATATGCCAGACACTGTTTCTAGGTACTGGGTATATAGCAGTGAACAACACAGACAAATATCTCTGCCAGAATTAAACTTAAATTCTGATAAGAAATATAGCATATAAGCAAGTGGTATAATATAGCAGGGAATGGTGCTATGAAAAAAGTAAAGTAGGGTGGGTGATATAGAAAGAACCAGGAAGACTATAGAGTGGTCACAAAAGGCCTCACAGAAAAATCAAGGTTTGAGGAATGTCTTAAAGGAGATAAGGGAATATGCCCATCCTATAACTGGGACCGTGTTCAAAACAGAAGGAATAGGAAGTATAAACGCCATGAATAAAGAGCATGCTCAGCAAAGAAGAGCACTAAAAAGATCAGTGTGCCCAGGATGAAGTGAGGCAAAAAGTGGTGGAATTCAAGTTCAATGAAACAGTAGAAGGGCCAGAAAGTCTAAGCATAAGTAAGTATATATAGCAGAAATTTGTGGTGCATTTTATTAGGAAAGGGGTCTATCCAATGTGGTTTGTGGCCCAGTGTCCCTACAAAGGACGAGTGAGAGAAAAACCTGGAACAATAGATTGGAGCCAAATTGTGGAGGGCCTCAAATGTCAAGCTGAGAAGTTTGTATTTAACTCAGTGAGAAGGAGTTTCATAGGTATTATACTTCAAAATCCAGACTTCCAGAAGGAAGTAGTATATGTCACTTCTCTTCTCTCTTTATCCTCCTCCTTGCTTTATCTCCATCTCCCTACTGAGGCCTAAAGTGGGCAAGCAGCAAGGTCAAGCATCAGAATGTGGGTACAGGCAATGATATCCACTTCACTGGCTTTCCCCTCTCCCATCTCAAGCCTTGATTGACTTCTTGGTGGGGAGGATATTCCTTCTTAATATGCAACAGCTTGCTTTGACAAAACTAACTCCCATGTTTTACTATATTGTCAGGAAATTTCTCTTTACATTTCACCTAAATCCCTTTACCTTTGGTTTATTCTTTAGAGAAGCAAGCAACTCTTCCATCAGCTTGGGTTTCTGAAGAGAACAGAGAAAAATAAGCCTCAGACTAAAAAACCTCTATCAATATCAAAGAAAGGAAGTCAATATTTATTTATTTTTATAATCACCAAGAATCCCTGTGTCAAAGGAAAGTCTGATATCACTAAGCATCAGCACATTTTCCAGAAAGGGTAAAATCAGTTAAAAACAGCTTTTTAAATCAATTGGTTTGAGTCCAGGCTTTTATCACTAAAAGAAGAAAATCTTCTGCATTATAATAAAAGACAACCCCACCATAGAACAACAACAACAACAACAAAAAGGATCAATCCAGAGCTTAAAGAAGCACCTGTGACACTTGGGGAACTGGTTTTGCTACATCAGAAACCAATACTGTCTCAATAATGATGCTTTGAATTGGAGTTGAGTTTCAAATAGCAATGCTGTAGGTTAAGGTTTCTGATTTTGACATGAGTATTTTTAAAGCACTGAGAAGTTGGGTCCAATCTTAAAAGGAGCTCCATAAGGTAAATTAATTATTTCTGTGTGTTTCTAGATAAACATTCTTATACAGCATTCTAGCAACTGAAACTCTCAGCTGTCACGTTAGCTTATTTGTGGCACTAGGAAAGCTCCTTTATTTATTAAGATACCCTGGCAATATCTTGTGATTATGTAGTGTATTTTAGATCAGAGAAAAATTTATGTATCCTTGACATCAATTTACTTCCAAGTATATGATACTACTGTCTCAGTATTTGAAAACTGGCATATGCATGATACCTTTTATTATCCAGAATGCTGGATCAACCTGAACATCATTTTCCTTAGCCATACCCAATAGCTGATATTTTAGCACAAGAAGAATCATGTGTTACTAGAAAGGATTGTTGTAGAACAAGAACAGAAAGCAGGATTAGCTCTATTACTGCATGTTATAGCTTTGTAATCTCAAAACTTAAAGACAAAATTCCTTTAACAAAATTTCTAAACCCTACGTTAGTCAGTTCAGGCTGCTTATAACAAAAATACCATAGACTAGGTGGTTTAAGCATGTATTTTTCACAATTCTGTAGCCTGGAAGTGTGAGATCAGGGTGCCAGCATGATTGGGTTCTAAGTGATGGTCTTCTTTCTGGCCTCCTCCTATCTTCACATAATGGAGACAGAAAGAGAAAGGAAGTAAGCTCTCTGTTGTCTCTTCTCATAAATGCACTAGTCTCACTAATGAGGGCTCTGACCTTATGACCTAATTACCTCCCAAAGTTTCCACCTCTTGATACCATCACACTGGGGGTTCAGGTTTCATCATATAAATGGGGGGCACAAGCATTCAGTCTGTAAAAAAACCCTACTCTCTAAAAGTGCGCATTTTGAACTGGCAGCTTAACTTAAAAATACCAGGAGTCACTGAAAGCTTCCAATTAGAACTGCACCCAACACCCCCACCAATATGAATCTTCTCTTCTTCGAATGTAAGACAACATCTTAGGGATCTGGGTAGCTGTATTTACTTCCCATGAAAATACAAAAGAGAACTCACATGTCAAAAACATCACTAACTTTCAAAAAAGAAAATTTCACATTGTTGGACTTGCACTACATGCTGGTTATTTTAGATCATACACATTGGAGCAATGCAGCAAAGCTCCATGCAGAACATACTAGGTAGGAATCAGAAAATCTGAGAAAACTTTCTGTTGCTGCTGTTGTTGTTTCCTCATTTGGTATCTCTGTTTTTCTCTCTCTTAAATTGCCTTGGGAGGTGGGGATGGCAGATATTGTCACCTGACAAGAATATGGTACAGAATAATAAGAAAGTGCTTGCAAAGCATTTAGAATGCTTTGGAGATAAATACCAACTAGCTACTATTATAGTATCATTAATAAGCTAAAAATAATCAGACACATTTAGTGAAAATGCTAGGATAACATAAAATACATTTTTCCGTAGAAGAATGGATCTGGATCTTGATATTTTTCTTTCTCTTCTTCCTAGTATTGCTATTCCACCATGAATCATCACAGACATCAGTTTCAAGTCCTGAGTGAATCACTTTATATGATGACCAGGACTCAAATTTGTTTCTCTTTTTCTTGTTGTAGTCACAAGCTCTAGACACAACAGTGATCATACAAATCCATTCCAGATCAACAAACCCATTATCAATTTGAATCTTTCTAAATCTTTCAATAAGAAGGTGCCAATAAACAGAACTTCACTTTCATATGCCAGAACTTCATACAAGAATGCTAATACCTTTTCAGCAATTTAGAACCTCTGCCACTTTGGATCATCTTTCACTTCTGTAGTCAGAATTATGGCATAAAAGTGTTATGCTTTAAATTATTTATCATGTCACTTCTTAGAGTCATCTCTTTTTTTAGCTGAATTAAGAGATTAGAAGCATTGGAATAAAATAACCCATGGACTTTGAAATATACAGTAAGGTGAAATTATTTTTAATGATACCTTTGATTTATATTTTAATTTTAAATGCAAAGATAAAGTGGTATCATTGAACATACTTTAACTTTTTATAATAAATCAATGGTACCTTAATTATTATGTTATAATGTAAGGACACATAAATTATTCATACATATCTACTGCAAATTGAATTTCTAGAACTAGCTTTATATTCCATATTATGGTCTGATCTTAGCCACTAGTGGAAAATAGTCCATTTCACAGCCACTGCTAATATGATACAGTTGGCAGTCTTTCCTCAGAATAGGCTTAAGAGTGAATGAAAAGAGAAATGTCAATGTTGTAGAATATAAATCAGATGAGAATATACTTCCAGCGAAATTGAGCATTTACTGTGTGATAGAATAAAGAATGAGTTCTCAAAAATGTTACCATTGATTAAAATAGAATTTAGACATCCAAACATTTTAGGTTTTGTTTTTTGAGGTTTATTGATTTTATAAATTGTTTTTATTTTTATGATTTTTTTAAAAATCATAAAATCAATTTTTTATTTTATGATTTTTATGAATTATCAAATTCATTATTTGATAACACTGCACTAAGGACCTATTTCTTCTTCCCTGTTTACTACAATTTGCCTGTGCACTTTGCTCCTATCCCCTAAGGACCTTGGTGAGCACAGATTTCTCACTTCATGCCTAGTTAGCTGTGAAGAACTGGCAGGGGTGAGGACCAGGAATCAGTGGTGTAATGGAAGCTATAGATCTAACCCCTTACAAGGTCACAGTTTTGTCTCCCTGGAGTTCTGGGTTGGCACAGAAATAGTGATGAGACAAAGGCCCTATTTAAGCCCTCTCTGTAGTACCATCACCATGCCACAGCTCACCCACTAGGCATCAATACCCAGGTGGGGGAATCTTTAGCAAAAACGGTCAGTTTGATGCTGCTCTTCCTTCCTTTTGCTACCCAGACCCCCAGAAGCCCAGAATGCCCCTCTAGCTGTCCAAGGGTTCCCATTTAGTCACTTCACCTGGTCCTTCTGTTTCCCAGCAGCACTCCACACTTGAAGCCTTTCCCCTTCTCCTCTCACCCTTCAAACTTGAACTTCTCTTTGCTCTAGCCTCTTGTCTTTGCTATTTACCCAAATGCACACAGAGTGCTACTTAAAGCACTCACAAATCAGCTATACCCACTTACTCCCTTATCAAGAAGAACAAATTCTGAAAGATGTTGATATTTGATAAATAAAGGGGGAAAAGCATCAATTTAGTCATATGGGAGAAAAAAAACTTTCTTTCATTATTTTAAGGTTTGGAGTTTTTATGGGGTCATAATTTTAGTGCTTAGGACATCTAAAGGTCTCATCCCTGCCCTGAGACTAGGTGACTGTTACAGCCATTGCCACAACCCTTTCCCCCTTGTAATGTCAAGCACAACGAGGATGAGGGGAGGAGGAGAATGCAAGCTACAGTACATGAAACCCAGGGCAGGTGTAGGAACAATCTCCATAGTCTTATTGATGGTTATAGACCCTTTAACTCCTATTAAAGGGGCTGGAATGCCTCTACTTTGCTCCTGGGATATAGGTCAATGACTTAATGCCAAACCAAATGGTCAGTCCAACCATGGAGATTTTTTTTAGTGACATACTCCTAACTCTGACCCTTCCCCACAAGTGTCTGTCCCCTCCAGAGCTTGTTGTCCCTAACTGCTCCATTGAAGCTCATCAGCCAATAAGCTTTCTACTTCTCCTTTCTGTCTTTCACCGTCCCTTCCTTGTCCTCCCCCAAAATCAGTAAAATAAGAACTAATTTGTTAAACTCATTTCCAAGAATGAGTTTGAGGGTGTGGTCATTTACAGCAATAACATGAACCTTGAAGTTGGATAAACTTGGATTCAAAATCTAGCAGCACCAGTACTTATAAGCTATATGAACTTGGGCAAAGTACTCTAATTGTGCCTCAGTTGCACATCTGTAAAATGGGTATAATAATAATCATACCTACTTCATTAGATATATTTTGAGAATTAAATAATATATCATGTGAAAAGTACCTATCATATTGGCAGATAGATACTCAATAAGTGCTATTTCCTTTTCCCCCAAATGAGAAAAGAAAACACATTTATATTTGCATAGTGAAGTTATAACCCAATCTCTTTGATTTTTTTATTCAAACAACAAAATATTTGTGGATCAAATCAAAGAGTGTCAGGCACTCTTCTAGGTTCCAGGGATTAGCACTGAACAAAATAGATAAACTCCTATTTCCTTGTGAATCTTCATATTCTAATGAAGAGATACAGACCCTAAAAAATAAACAGGTATATATAGATATAAAATATAAAATATAAAACATGTCATATATATATATATATATAATGTCAGATGTTGATAAGTGATATGAAGAGAGATAAAGCAGTGACAAAGGAATAAGTTTTGTGGGGTAGACAGGGAGAGTTGCAATATTAAATAAGGTGCTCAAGGTGGAAAAATCTATATAGATATCTGGGGGAAGATCATCCCAGGCAAAGAAGACAGCAAGTACAAATACTCTCAGGTGGGAGGATGCCTGGTATATTCAAAGAACAGCAAGAAGGCCACTGTGACTGGAACAGTGTTAGTGAGGGAGACAGTAAGAGAATCTCAGAAAGGTAAGGATCATGTAGGACCTTGTAGGCCATAGTAAAGAATTTGACTCAGTTTGAGAGAGATGAAAATCCATTGGCAGGTTTTCAAGCAGAGCAGTGACATAATCTGACACACATCTTAAAAATCACTCTGGTTACAACATTTTTACTCATGTCAAATGGTGATAACTGCTTGGGAGAATACTAAATTAGCATAAGAGGGAAAAATTATTGGGGTCTGGGTAGGGTTATCAGTGAAATCTGATGCTCATACAACATGTTGAAAAAAGGAACAGAACATTATGAAAAACACGTAGAAAATCTATTTGGGATAGACATCCTTGCAAGGCTTTGTGATCCATCTAGGTCAGTTTTTCTCAATCCTATGTGTGCACTGGACCTCCTGAAGAGATTTTTTAAGTGAGATCAAACAAAATAAAAACAAAAACAGGAAATATTAATTCCCCATGTACCATTCCAGATTGATTAAATCTGAATCTGTGAGAGTTGGGGCCTGGGTACCAGTATTTTTTACAGCTGCAAAGGTAATCCTAAAGTACATCCAAGGTTGATAACCATTGATCTAGACACAAGTGTAACCCTGCCACCAAACTTTAGAAAGAGCTCCAGATGGGTTCCACTCCTGGGGTACTAGTAGGTTAATAGAATCCATTGCCTTGATCATATATAATAGATATATAACCTTAGAATGTTGCCACAAATCAGGGACTTCCAAATACCTCCAAAATTGCTACTTTTTTCCCAATTAGTTCCTACCCTTCCAATAAAGCTTGCTTTCTCATCACCATCCAATTCCAAATCTGGACTGAAACTGCCATGTTACCAATCTCTCCTGCTGCTCTAGCCTCTACCATGTATCAAGCCTACTTCCTTTAGGAAGCCTTGGTCATTTAATGCACAGCAGCAGAATGCTCACCTTACCCCATCTACAAACATCCACACTTAGAGCTTAAAATACACCCCACAAGTGCTTTACTTGTATGAAAAAAGTACTTTCCAACATTGTTTGTAGATTAGAATTATATTAGCTTTTAAAAAGTATCCAGGCTCAGTCCTCATCCCAGAAGAATTTAATCAGAATGTGTGGTGGTGGGACCCAGATCAGCATTTTTTAGAAGCTCTTCAGAATTTTCGAATGTACAGCCATAATTGAGAATCACTGTTCTACGTCTATGCTTTTAATATTAGTCGTCTAACTTCACACCTCATAATTTTGTTTTTAAATCTGTTCTAGAGTTTACCTAGGGAGCAAGATGAAAATCACTTATTCTAAGTAAAAATAACCTTAATAATACTAACAAACAGTGATGTAACAAGGATAGGGCAATGGAGCAACTGCCCTGGGTGCAGACAATAAGGAGTATATATTCTGTAGAGAATCTTAATAATATAACTAACTAAAATCAGTTTGCTTTTCATCATCACCATGTGCCATCATTCTAAACAATGTAAGTGATAAAATCTCACAAGGCAGATTGCTCCCACTGCCTTCTTCTCTTAGTATGCCTCTGCTAACGAATAATCACTTTCATAAACAAGTGGAGGAAATGCAATTGCTATCAGTTGATTTCAACTTTAATTTCACAATGGAGAGAACAAGAAATACATCTTTGCATAAAGAATCTTCCAGAGGTGTTAAAACAATTTAGGGAAAGAAGGCATTCTTTAACTATACTAGGTTTGCATAATAATAAGCTCTACCCCCCCTTTTTTTTGCAAGAGAATAGTGATGTTTGAATAAGAGCACATTATAGGTAGTTAAATATAATATACACACACCCTGCTTTGTTTGATGTAGTAGATACAATAAATTCGCACACAGCATCCATTCCCATCTCCTCCTAGTATCCCTGCCCATAATACAGATACTAGAAGACTAGAAATTCCAGGGTGCTGGAGGCAATTTGCAAATTAGGAAAATTTAAGTGAGACAGGGACATCTTCCCTCCACTTTGACCATTGCTAATCGTCACAAGCAAGATCTGGAAACACTGGGTCTTGCTGAAGCACCATTACAGGGGCCAATCACTAGATTTGTGAGTATTGAGAAGTAGTTATAGTAAGGCAGTAAATTCCGTATTGCTGAATTGCAGATATGCCAACATGGTCTTATGGTCGACTTTAAAGTTCCAGGCATGGCTTCCTCATTGCTGTCACTCCTAAGCTTCCTGAATGTAGCAGAGTTAGAAGTACCCCAGATGAGACAGTTTGACAGTGTTAATTGGGGAAAACTAGCCTAGAACTCACTTCTCTAGCCAAGAATTTTGTAAGCACCTGGTTGCCTATATTAAATAATTTGTTGCCTAAAATTGCCAGAGTGGTTCTATTTCTTATAAGTGAATACTATACCATGTTTATTACAGTAACATGACAAATAAAAATCCCTGCCCTCACAGAATACCTTACATTCTAGTGGAAGGGCACAGAAAATAATAAATATATCTTTTTTTTTATTTTTTAAATTTACATCCAAGTTAGTTAGCATATAGTGCAACAATGATTTCAGGAGTAGATTCCTTAATGCCCCTTACCCATTTAGGCCATCTCCCCTCCCACAACCCCTGCAGTAACCCTCTGTTTGTTCTACATAAATATATCTTTTAAAAGTAAATGATATCGTGGGGCGCCTAGGTGGTTCACTAAATTAAGTGTCCGACTCTTGATTTCTGCTCAGGTCATGATCTCATGGTTTTAGCCCTGCATGGGACTCTGTGCTGATGGACCAGAGCCTGCTTGGGATTCTCTCTCTCTTCCCCTCCCCTGCTTGTTCTCTCTCTCAGTCTCTCTCAAAATAAATAAACTTAAATAAAAAAGTAAATGATATTGTATGCTAGAAAGTGAAAGTGCTATTGAAGTAAAATAAGAGGGATAGTCAGTGCTGAGTCTGGAGCAAGATGAAACTTTAAGTGATGTGGCCATAGCATTCTTCATTAAGAAGATAACATGATGAGTGACTTGGAAGTAGTGAGTATCCATACTAATTAATCAGATGTTGATTATAATTGGTCAATGACTCCAACACACCAGTTTGAAAAATTACTGAATATTACACCTAGAAATTGAGACAATTCATAGCAAGATAATTAATCTGAACCTCCAAAATCCATTGAATTTCCTTTGCCAGCATAAGAAGCCTCTTCTCACTTATTGATGAAGGTGGTCCTGCATTCCTGAGATATCCCATAGTGCTACCACCCCTCAAAGTCTGATTTGAGAAAAGAACGAGCACATGCTGAAAGCATTCCAATATGCTGTTAATTTTTGTCAGCATAAACTTGTGGCATATAAGTAGGAAAGGATTTAAGGACACAAATCAAGGGGGGAAAGCATACTTTTTGATAGGATTTGTAGAAATGGGTATAACTAAAATAATCTCTGACTTCAATGTGCTACCTCAGAAACCTGCACATGATTTATTAAGGCCACTGAGTAGAAGTCCTGGTAAAACTCCTACCCTTTGGGCTGGAAACCTAGATAATTGCACCCTAGGATTGGAAGTAAAATAACTTTCATAAAGATTGCAACTCAGCTCTGAGTCATTGTGATGACCCAGAAAATCTCAGTCCTAATATTGGATTAACATGAACCCGGACTGCTAATGTTCCCAGGTACCTGGCAGAAGCAACAAAAAATACTCCATTTCTGGAAGATAACATTATTTCAAGCTTCACATTATTTCTAAAATCAAATGTTTTAATATAGCATCTGGAGTATGTGAAAGATAAACCAAAGCAGGCAACTTGATCAAGAAATAGAAGAAAAACAGAGCATAGAAAAAGACCCATGTGACTCCACATATTGAAATTTTGAGATGTAGATTTTAAAATGACTATGTTTGCCAGTTTCTAAAGATAAAGGAAATGATTGAAAATTTAAACAGATCAGGGGCAGAAAAATATAAAGCATTCTTTTAAAAAATGTTTATTTATTTTTGAGAGAACAAGAGCGAGCATGAGTAGGGAAGGGGCAGAAAGAGGGAAACAGAGGATCTGAAGAGAGCTCTGTGCCCACAACAGAGAGCCGGATGTGGGGCTTGAACTCACAAACCATAAGATCATGACCTGAGCTGAAGTCTGACTCTTAACCAACTGAGCCACCCAGGGGCCCTAAAGCAGATTTTAAAAATAGAAATTCTAGGGGCGCCCGGATGGCTCACTTGGATAAGTGTCAGACTTTGGCTCAGGTCATGATCTCGCAGTTTGTGAGTTCGAGTTCTATGTCAGGGTCTGTGCTGACAGCTCCAGCCTGGAGCCTGCTTCAGATTCTGTGTTTCCCTCTCTCTCTCTCTCTGCCCCTTACCCACTCATTCTCTCTGTCTCTCTGTCTCTCTTTCTGTCTCTCTCTCTCTCTCAAGAATAAACATTAAAAAAAATTAAAAACATAGAAATTCTATAAGTACAAAATGTAATAATTGACATTAAGAATTAGTGGTTAGCGGGCGCCTGGGTGGCTCAGATGGTTGTAAGACTTCAGCTCAGGTCATGATCTCCTGGCTTGTGAGTTCAAGCCACGCATCATGCTCTGTGCTGATAGCTCAGAGCCTGGAGCCTGTTTCTGATTCTGTGTCTCCCTCTCTTTCTCTGCCCCCTCCTGCTTGTGCTCTGTCTCTCTTTCAAAAATATATAAACATTAAAAACAACTTTAAAGAAAATAATTAGTGGTTGAATTAAATGGAGTTTAGATGCAGAGGAAGAGAGAATTTGTAAACAAATATATAGTTTGAAGAACATGTTGAGAAAGATCCATGGAGAGGCAATAGTATGGGAAAATACACGGGAGGGTGACAATTCTGCTTCTGAGTATATGCCCAACAGAAAAGCATGCACATGTACATCAAGTGACATATAGAAGAATATTCATTATAGCATTATTGTAACAGCACCAAACAAAATAACCCAGATGTTTTTCAAACAGAATGTATAAATTGTAGTACATTCATGAAATGAATACTATACAACAATCAAAATGAACTATAGCTACATGTGACAACTTGGATAAATTTCATAACTATAAAGATGAGCAAAAGAAACCAGATAAAATAATATAGACTCCCATTTAAGGTAAACTTCCAATATATACCTCATTTAAGCAAGGTTCAGAAATAGGCCAAATATTATTATGTGTTTAGAGATGCATGTTAAGGTGGTAAAATTATAAATAAATGTAATGTAATGCTTGCATAAAAAGTAGGATAATAGCTATACTTTGGTGAAAGGGAGAGTTATTTGACTATAAAATGGCATGCAGAGGATTTCTGGGTATAGTCTGCTCTATTTTGTAATTTGCATGATCTACAAATATTCACTTTACCATAATTCACTAAGCTGTACATTTTTATTTTAAGCATTTTTCTGAGTGTGTGTAATATTTTACCCCAAAAAAGGATTTAAAATAACCACTATACTGGCTATAGTTTGGAGATGAAGGTGGGAAATGGAACCCCCTATTTCAGTGGGAATGATGGCATCAAAGAATGCAGATAGCAACCAGCAACACCTACCTAACCACCAGAGGCAAGGTGAGCATGTTTACTGTAATAGGCAGCAGAGCAAGAATATTATTCAGAATGGTTTGACCTGAATAGGACTTAGATAGTAGTTAATTATTCATGAGGCTTTTGGAATAAAATAGGTGAACAGCCTACTAAATTCCTACTGGATGTGTATAACATGGTTCCTTACCCAATTCCCAAACATGAGACAATTCCCGGGACAAAGCCCCTTTAGGAAGGATCCTATAATACCATGATGAGTATGTACTATACATCTTTCTTCATAGATTTACCAAAAGGAACTTGTAGTCACTTACCAGGATTATTGCATACTGGGGAAAGGGAAATACCTAAAACCTTTAGGGATCATTGGACATGGTTTGCATTATGTTCATCCCAGGGGATCCAAAACATCACTGTGTTTTACTGGTGCTTATAAGCAGGGGCTTATGGGAATCAGATGACAAAATGGAATTCTGGTCATCTCACAGTGGGCTCAGTAGGTCTGTAAACTGATCGTGTGACTATTTCTCCAGTTCCCAAATGCATAAATTGAAATTATTATTTGGTAATTGCCAAATCTCCCAAACCTGTAAAGCAAGGACTATTACAGAAAGAAGGGCCAAGTGAAGGCGTATGGAACTTCTCTCCCCACCAAAAGAGTACACCAAGAGTTAACACTATATTCCTGGGAAAAGCAGAGTAGTGATATCCAAGATGTGCGAAGGGATTGTGATCCCTATCACTTCCCATTTAAGCAGTTTATTTGCCTTTGCTGAAGACTCAGGTCTTTGGGACTGACAGCTTAATCAGTGAAAAACTCCAAATTGCAGCTGCTGTTCTAGATGTAGTCTCTTAAAGAGACTGGAACAAATCAACACAGTTCTCAGCACCTGGTATGCAGTTATCAATCTGGCAAATGCTTATTTACCTCTGTACCACTCAGCAGGAAAGACCAGAAGCAACTTTTCCTAATATAACAGGTACTGATCTTGGACACTTTTATTACAGGGATACATAAACTTTTTGGTCATAATTTAGAACATGAGAACATTGATTACCCCATAGGACATCATGCTAATGATGCTAGAATAATATTTTATTTTGTTTTATTTATTTTATTTTTGAGAGGAAGAGAGAGAGAGAGAGAGAGAGAGAGAGAGAGATTGACCAAGGGAGATGGGCACAGGGAGAGATAGAAAGAATCCCAAGCAGGCTCCATGCTTCACATGGAGCCTGAAGTGGGGCTTGATCCCACAACTCTGGGATCATGACCTGAACTGAAATCAAGAGTTGGATGCTGAACAGACTGAGCCACCCAGGCACTCCAAATAGTATACTATTATTGATGACATCATGGTGATAAGGATTTTCAAGAACTTCAGATGCCTTGGTGGTAGGAAGATTAAAATCCATGAAAATCGGGGGCCTGCTACCTCATTGAAGTTTCTAGAGGTCCACTGGCCAGAGATATACTGGGGTATTCTCTCCAATGAGAAAAATAAGTTTCTGAATCTGACAGCTCCAACCACTAAATAAAAAGGCACAATACTTGGGGGCTTCTTTGCAATTTTGTGGCAACCTATACCATATTTTAATGAGCTCATTTGATGCATTTAGCAGGTAACTCATAATTCTGTCAATTCTGTCAATGCTCTGAATGAGGCCCAGAGCATTAGGAGATTCTCCACGATGGTCAGGCTGCAAAGCAAGCAGCTCAATCACTTGGGCCCTAATGGCAAAATATTCAATGGAAACTTAAAGATACCTAGAACTGAATAAAGTAAAAATATATAATAAAACTTCCAGGGTATAAATAAAAGCAGTATTTTTAGGGAGATTTATAGCCTTAAAACCCTGTAATAAAGAGAAAGTAAAAAAAAAATGATGAGATCATTGTCTTTCTTAAGAAGTTATTTTTAAAAAACCCAAGAGAATAAGCCCAATGAAAATACATGGAAAGATATAATAAATGTAAGCTTATAAATGAAGGAAATTAAAAAACACAAATATACAGGGGTGCCTGGGTGGCTCAGTCAGGTAAGTGTACAACACTTCATTTTGGCTCAAGTCATGATCTCATGGTTTGTGATTTTGATCCCTACATTACGCTCTGTGCTGACACACTTTCTCTCTTTCTGTAAAAAAAAAATAAACATTTAAAAGATATTTAAAACAAACAAATATTCACAACCAGTGCATTTTCTCCTTGGAAGGAAGGTAGCAAAACAAACTTCTAACCAGATTGATCAAGGGGGGAGAAAAAGAGAAGATATAAAATATATGAATGAAAAGAGGGGGCATAACTACAAATAATAGTATTTTCTGTTTGTTTGGTAGTTTCTTATTTATTTATTTATTTATTTATTTATTTATACTACCATTTATTCTCAAATTGGCTAATGTACAGTGTGTACAGTGTGCTCTTGGTTTTGGGGGTAGATTCCCATGGCTTATCACTTATATACAACACTCAGTGCTCATCCAAACAAGTGCCCTCCTAAACGCCCATCACCCACTTTCCCCTCTACCCCCCCACCCACAGTTTGTTCTCTGTATTTAAGAGTCTCTTATGGTTTGTCTCCCTCCCTCTCTGTTTGTAACCATTTTTCCCCTTCGCTTCCCCCACTGTCTTCTGTTAAGTTTCTCAAGTTTTACATATGAGTGAAAACATAAAAGTAAACTCAAAATGGATGAAGGACCTGAATGTGAGACAGGAAACCATCAAAACCCTAGAGGAGAAGGCAGGAAAAAACCTGTGGTCTAGTTTCATTCTTCTGCATGTTGCTGTCCAGTTCTCCCAGCACCATTTGTTAAAGAGACTGTCTTTTTTTCCATGGGATATTCTTTCCTGCTTTGTCAAAGATTAGTTGGCCATACTTTTGTGGGTCTAGTTCTGGGGTTTCAGAACTAGTTCTAGTTCAGAACTAGTTCTAGTGTCTGTTTTTGTGCCAGTACCATGCTGTCTTGATGATTATAGCTTTGTAGTAGAGGCTAAAGCTTGGGATTGTGATGCCTCCTGCTTTGGCCTTCTTTTTCAAAATTACTTTGGCTATTCGAGGCCTTTTGTGGTTCCATATGAATTTTAGGATTGCTTGTTTTAGCTTTGAGAAGAATGCTGGTGCAATTTTGATTGGGATTGCATTGAATGTGTAGATAGCTTTGGGTAGTATTGACATTTTAACAATATTTATTCTTCCAATCCATGAACATGGAATGTTTTTCCATATCTTTGTATCTTCTTCAATTTCCTTCATAAGCTTTCTATAGTTTTCAGCATACAGATCTTTTACATCTTTGGTTAGGTTTATTCCTAGGTATTTTATGCTTCTTGGTGCAATTGTGAATGGTATCAGTTTCTTTATTTGTCTTACTGTTGCTTCATTATTTGTGTATAAGAATGCAACTGATTTGCAATTTGATTTTGTTTGGTAAGTTCTTTATAGATTTTGGATACTAACCCTTTATCTGATAGGTCAGTTGCAAATATCGTTTCCCATTCCAGAGGTTGCCTTTTAGTTTTGTTGATTGTTTCCTTTGCAGTGCAGAAGATTTTATCTTGATGAGGTCCCAATAGTTCATTTTTGCTTTTAATTCCCTTGCTTTTGGAGGTGTGTTGAGCAAGAAATTGCTGCAGCTAAGGTCAAAGAGGTTGTTGCCTGCTTTCTTCTCTAGGGTATTTATGGTTTCCTATTTCACATTGAGGTCTTTCATCCATTTTGAGTTTATTTTCGTGTATGGTGTAAGAAAGTGGTCTAGTTTCATTTTTTTTTTTTTTTGCATGTCGCTATCCACTTCTCCCAGCAACATTTGCTAAAGAGACTGTCTTTTTTCCATTGGATACTCTTTCCTGCTTTGTCAAAGATTAGCTGGTCATAAATTTGTGGGTCCATTTCTGGGTTCTCTATTCTATTCCATTGGTCTATGTGTCTGTTTTTGTGCCAATGCCATACTGTCTTGATGATTACAGCTTTGTAGTAGAGACTAAAGTCCGGGATTGGGATGCCTCCCACATTGGTTTTCTTTTTCAACATTACTTTGGCTATTCAGGGACTTTTGTGGTTCCATACAAATTTTAGGATTGTTTGTTCTAGCTTTGAGAAGAATGGCGGTGCAATTTTGATTGGGGTTGCAGTGAATGTGTAGATTGCTTTGGGTAGTATTGACATTTTAATGATATTTATTCTTCCAATCCATGAACATGGAATGTTTTTCCATTTCTTTGTGTCTTCTTTAATTTCCTTCTTAAGTTTTCTATAGTTTTCAGGATACAGATCTTTAACATCTTTGGTTAGGTTTATTCTTAGGGATTTTATGGTTCATGGTGCAATTGTAAATGGGATCAATTTCTTGATTTCTCTTTCTGTTGCTTCATTATTGATGTATAAAAATGCAACCTATTTCTGTACATTGATTTTGTACCCTGCAACTTTTGTGAATTCATGTATCAGTTCTAGCAGACTTTTGGTGGAATCTATCGGGTTTTCCATGTAGAGTATCATGTCGTCTGTGAAAAGTGAAAGCTTGACTTCCTTGCCAATTTGGATGCCTTTGATTTCATTTTTTTGTCTTATTGATGATACTAGGCCTTCCAAAGTATGTTAAACAACAGCGCTGAGAGTGGACATCCCTGTAGTGTTCCTGATCTCAGGGGGAAAGCTCTCAGTTTTTCCTCATTGAGGATGATATTAGCTGTGGGCTTTTTGTATATGGCTTTTATGATGTTTAAGTATGTTCCCATTCTATTCCCACTTTCTTGAGGGTTTTTATTAAGAAAGGATGTTGTATTTTGTCAAATGCTTTTTCTGCATCTATTGACAGGATCATATGGTTTTTATCCTTTCTTCTATTAATGTGATGTAACACATTGATTGATTTACGAATACTGAACCAGCCTTGCAGCCCAGGAATTAATCCTACAAGATCATGGTGAATAATTCTCCTTATATGCTGCTGAATTTGATTTGCTAGTATCTTGTTGAGAATTTTTGCATCCATGTTCTTCAGGGATATTGGCCTGTAATTTTCCTTTTTTGCAGGGTCTCTGTCTGGTTTGGCAATCAAGGTAATGCTGGCTTCATAGAATGAATCTGGAAGCTTTCCTTCTGTTCCCATTTTTTGAAACAGCTTGAGAAGGATAGGTATTAATTCCACTTTAAATGTCTGGTAGAATTACCCAGGGAAGCCATCTGACCCAGGACTCTTATTTGTTGGGAGATTTTTGATAACTGATTCAATTTCTTTACTAGTCATGGGTCTGTTCAATTTTCTATTTCTTCCTGTTTGAGTTTTGGTAGTGTGTGGGTGTCTAGGAATTTATCCATTTCTGGACATTTCTAGGATTTCTGAGGGTTGTGATAAGTCCATTTTCATTCGTTGTTTTATCTATTTGGGCCCTGTCTCTTTTCTTTTTGAGAAGTATGACTAGGGGGTTATCAATTTTATTTTTTCAAAAGGAACAGCTCTTAGTTTCATTGATCTTTCCTACTGTTATTTTGGATTCTATATTGTTTATTTCTGTTCTGCTATTTATTATTTCTCTTCTTCTGCTGACCTTGTGGTTCTTGGCTGTTCTGTTTCTAGTTCCTTTAGTGCGCTGTTAGATTTTGTATGTGGGATTTTTCTTTTTTCTTGAAATAGGCCTGGATTGTAACATATTTCCCTCTTAGGACTGCCTTTGCTGCATCCCAAAGGGTTTGGACTGTTGTGTTTTAATTTTCATTTTTGTCCATATTTTTTTTTTAATTTCTTCTCTAATTGCCTGGTTGACCCATTCATTCTTTAGTAGGATGTTCTTTAACCTCCATGCATTTGAGTTTTTCCAAACTTTTTTCCTGTGGTTGACTTCATGTTTCATAGCATTGTGATCTGAAAATGTGCATGGTATGATCCCAGTTTTCTGTGTTTATTGAGAGCTGTTTTGTGACCGAGTATGTGATCCATCTTGGAGAATGTTCCATGTGCACTTGAGAAGAATGTATTCTGCTGCTTTAGGATGAAAAATTCTGAATATATCTGTCAAGTCCATCCTGCCCAGTGTATCATTCAGGGCCATTGTTTCTTTATTGATTTTCTGTCTAGGTGATCTGTCTATTGTTGTAAGTGGTGTATTAAAGTCCCCTGCAATTATCACATTCTTACCAATAAGATTGCTTATGTTTGTGATTAATTGTTTTATATATTTGGGTGCTTCCGAATTCAGTGCATAAACATTTATAATTGTTAGCTTTACTTGATGGATAGACCCCATAATTATGATGTAATACCCTTCTTAATCTGTTGTTACAGCCTTTAGTTTAAAATCTAGTCTGTCTGATATAAGTATGGCCACTCCAGCTTTCTTTTGACTTCCAGTAGCATGATAGATGGTTTTCCATCCCCTCACTTTCAATCTGAAGGTGTCCTCAGTTCTAAAATGGTCTAATAGACTCTTGTAGACAGAAAATAGATGGGTCTTTTTTTTTTATCCAGTATGATACCCTATGTCTTTTGAATGGAACATTTAGTCCATTTACATTCAGTGTTATTATTGAAAGATATGGATTTTGAGTCATTGTGTTATGTGTAGATTTCATGATTGTAATGATGTCTCCAGTTCTTTGTGGTCTCTTTGCAACATTCCACTCACAGGGTCCCCCTTAGGATCTCTTGGAGGGCTGGCTTAGTGATGATGAACTCCTTCAGTTTTTGTTTGTCTGGGAAAACCTTTATATCTCCTTCTATTCTGAATGAGAGCCTTGCTGAAAGGATTCTTGGCTGCATATTTTTCCTATTCAGCACTTTGAATATTTGAATATTGAATATTTCCTGTCACTCCCTTCTGGCCTGCCAAGTTTCAGTAGATAGGTCTGCTACTACCCTTATGTGTCTACCCTTGTAGTTTAAGGCCCGTTTGTCACTAGCTGCTTTCAGAATTCTCTATCTTTGTATTTTGCTGGTTTCACTATGATATGTTGTGCAGAAGACTTATTCCTGTTATGACTGAAGGGAGTCCTCTGTGCCTCCTGGATTTCAATGTCTGTTTCCTTCCCCACATTGGGGAAGCTCTCAGCTATGATATGTTGAAGTTCACCTTCTGCCCCTTTGTCTCTCTCTTCTTCTTTTGGAACTCCTATGATATGGATAGTCTTACATTTCATTAAGTCACTTAGATATCTAAGTTTCCCCTCATGGTCTAGAATTTTTTTTTTATCTTTTCCTCGGCTTCCTCTTTTTCAATAATTTTATCTTCTAATTCACCTGTTCTCCCCTCTGCCTCTTCAATCCTTGCTGTCACCACCTCTAGTTTATTTTGCACCTCTTTACAGAATTTTTAAATTTATCATGACTTTTAGTTCCTTGATCTCTGCAGCAATAGGTTCTCTGCTTTCTTCTATGCCTTTTTCAAGCCCAGTAATTAATCTTATGACTATTATTCTAAATTCTTGTTCAGTTATATTGTTTATATCTGTTTTAATAAATTCTTTAGTTGTCATTTCTTCCTGGAATTTCTTTTGAGGAGAATTCTTTCGTTTCATCATTTTGGCTAGTTTTCTGTCCCTTATGAGTTTTAAAAGCTTGTTATGTGCCCTACACCTGTGAGCACTACTATAGTAAAGAGGGGTCATACACTGTCCAGGGCCTGGCCCTTCAGGAGGTGTTTTTTGGAATGTGTTACTTTCTCTCTGTTGTTGTGACTATGGTTGCTTTATCTCCCTACTTGTAGTGATGTTTTGGACTCTCCACCAGGTGTGTTTTGATTTGTTCCTTTACATAGCCCTGGAAAGGAAAACAAGCAAAGAAAAACACCAGCACCAACAAAACAACAGAGTGAGGGCAGTGTTGAAAGAAAGGAGCTTATCCCATACAAAGAGAAAAGTGACAGGGGCAGGGAAAAAGAAAAGAAAAGAAAATTGACCAGGCAGAAAAACTATACAGCTTAACCCAGAGAGAGAGAGAGAGAGAGAGAGATAAAGAAAGGGATATAGAACAGGTATAAAGAGAATAGATTAAATATGTCTTCTTAAACCAAAAACCAGAATAATGAGACTAGAGAAGGGAATAAATAAGAAGGAGAAAAGGAAGGAAAAAAAAAATATATATATATATATAAATTTTGTACAAGAACTAAATCAGAAAATGCAAAACTACTGTGTGCCTTGGAACTGGTGGCAGTGCTGGTCTGGAGGAGGGGCTGCCTGGTTGGTCAGCGTCAATCCTGCTCTAGTAGATATGCAGTTACCTGGCGTGGAGGGGCGTAGTTTGGTGTAGGCCGGTCCTGCCTCCACTGTGGGCCCACTATCCATTCCCTGAAGCCCCACCTTGTTGGTGATGGGAAGAAAAATGGTGACACCTCGATCTCTCCTCCATGGACCAGGTGTCACAAACCACTCTGTTCAGGCCATCTTCACAGTGCTGTGGGCACGAATGAGGCAGTTTGTCCTACTCTGCTGACTCCCGTGCTTCCCTGGCACTTGGCTGGGCTTTAAACCCTGATGTCTTTTAGTGTCCTGCTCCATGCACCTGGTTCCAGGGAAGTGCTGCTCCATGTCGCCAATATATCGCCTCTGGCTGGTGGGCACAGGCAGTCTTTGTCCTTTGAACATTTATATACCTTCTTCCCACAGCACTCCAGGGAGGTAATTGCTTTGTTCTACTGCAGACTGCACCTCTAGACTAGTTACCTAGCCCAGGGCTGGCTCCCCTCCTCCCCAGGTGTGTGAACAGGGCAGCCGGCCCCAGTCTGGAGAAAGCCCCTCAGTTAGAGATTGGATCGTTCTCTGTCCTTGTCTGTTGTTTTTCTCTTGTCCAGATACACACTTCCACAATCTCTCTTTCTCTTCCCTTTTTCTCTCCACAGAAGGGGATCCCTCCCATCTGTGCCTACACTGCCCGTTTTATCTCTCCCAGTTCAGAATCACACACCTATGGCCTGCCAGGTTGTCCCCATGGGCCCCTGGAGATGTCTCTGTCACTTTACAGCCTGTACTCTTGGAATTCAAAGTCCTTTAGCCTCAACATTGCTGTGTTTGAGGGATGAGGGAATTTTGGGTCCCCCTACTTCTCCGCCATGTTGGATCTCCAAATAATAGTATTTTGAAAGATAATAAAACAGTGTCATCAAAACTGAAGGCCAACACTTTTAAGAACTTTGGAGAAATGGAAAAATCTGTCAAAAAATATAACTTACCGGAACTCACTCAAAAAGGAATTTAAAAGTCTTAAATCACCTTAAAACTATTTTCAAGATATAGTGATTAAAATCTTCCTTCAAAGGAAACACTAGATGAAGACTGTTTTATAGACAAGCTCTACCAAACTTTCAAGGAAGAGATAGCTCCAATTTTATGCAACCACTTTAATATAATAGAAAATGAGGGATTATCACCTAACCTATTCTGCAAGACAAGTATACCCTGACACCAGAACACAAAGAATTATGAGAAATGAAGATTATCGATTACATTAATTTATGAATACAGACGCAAAAATCCTAACAAAATATTAGCAAATCAAATGCAACAGCATATAAAAATACAATTTATTATAACCAGATGGACTTTATCCCAGCTATGCAAGAAAATCTATAAATATACTTTAATATATTAACAAATTTTTATGGAAAATCACATGATCATTTCAGTACATATAAAAAGACTTTTCATCAAATTTGAAACCTATTTATGACAAAAAGAAAACCCTTCTTAAATTAGAAATAGAAGAGATTTCTTGGGCATCTTGGTGACTCCATCAGTTAAGCATCCAACTTTGGCTCAGGTCATGATCTCACAGTTCATGAGTTCAAATCCCACATCAGGTGAGCTTGCGCCCTGCTCCTGGCTCCACACTCTCTCTCCCTCTCTCTCTGCACCTTGTGATTCTCACTCCTTCTCTGCTCTTTGCTCACTCATGCACACATGCTCTCTCAAAAATAACTAACTAAATGAATGAATGAATGAATGAATAAATAAAAGAAATTGAAGAGATTTCTTAACCTGATAAAAAGCATCTGTAAATTAATCCTAAAGTTAGCATTACTTTAAATGAGCACATATTGGAAGCAGTCTCACTAAAATCAGGAACAAGACAAAGAAACCCATTATTGCCACTTTTCAGTATTGTACTGGAAGTCCTATCCAGTGAAGTAAGACAATAATGTATACAAGGATTGGAAAGGAAAAAAAAATGCGACTATTTGTAGATGATGTGATAATTTCTTTAGAAAATGCAAATAATATACATTCACATTAGGGTGCCGGGGTAGCTCAGTTGGTTAAGCATCCAGGTCTTGATTTCAGCTCATGTCATGATCTCACAGTTCATGAGATCAAGACCCACCTAAGTCTCCGCACTGACAATACAGATTCTGCTTGGGATTCTCACTCTCCCTCTCTCTCTGCCCTGCCCCACTTGTTCGCTCTGTCTCTCTCTCTGTCTCTCTCTCAAAATAAGTAAATAAACTTGGAAAGTAATTTTTTAAAATACATTCACATCATTAGAAATAACAGAAGTGTTTACCAAAGTGGCTTAAGATAGGTTAATATATGAGTATTTTGCATTTCTATTCACTAACAGCAAATAGTTAAAAGTATACTTATAGAGAAGACACAATTTACAATAGTATCAGAAATATCAAGTATCTGGGAATAAACCTAATATAAGATGCACAAGACATGTATAGGGAAAATTATAGTGTTATTAATATATGTTTTTAAAGATCTTAAAAATGCTTATTGAAAAGAATATTTAATATCTTACAGATACTGGTTTTCTCCAAATTTCTCTAGAAAGAAATTCAATGAAATTTGAACTTATATTCTGTTTTCATGTGACTTGATTATTATAACATTTGTATTGAAGACAAAAGGCTCAATGATAAGTCAGAACATAAGTGATGATGAAGAACAGGTGTAGGGCATTTGCCCTACCAGATATTAAGAAATACAGTAAAACCTTGGTTTGTGAGCATAATTCATTCCGGAAACATGCTTGTAATCCAAATCACTGATATATCAAAGCAAATTTCAAGAACCATTGGCTCAGTTGTGATCATGTGATGTTCAATGTCACATACTACTTGTATTATAAGACATCACTCATTTATCAAGTTAAAATTTACTAGCAATGATGCTCATCTTGTGGAACACTTGCGGAAGATGTTACTTGCATTCCAATGTTTTACTGTATTATAAAGCTATAATAATCAAAGCAGTATAGTATTGGAGCAGAGATAGATCAAATAATCAGCGGGATAGAGGAAACATACCCACCCATGAATGAAACTTTGATATAACACAGAGATGGCACATCTGCTGAGTAAAGAAAGGAGGAGCTGTTCAATAAATGAAGCTGGGAAAATGACTACCATATGGAAAAAATTAAATTGATTTCTGCCTCACACCACACCTAGAAAACAACTTCAGATGGATTAAGGATTTTAAAGTCAAAAATAAAACTTTAAAATTATTTGCAGAAAATATGCATGAAAATATTTAAGCCATTGGGGCCTTTTTAACAAGACACTAAAAATGATAATTTTTAAAAAAAGACACTAAAAAATGGTAATAAAACTCATTAAAAGACAACTTAGAGAAATTGAAAAATACAAGGTACAGACAGGAAAACTACTTTTGGTAAATACAGCCAAGAAAGAGTTAGTATCTAAAATATATAGAGAAATTCTATACAACCATAAGAGAAGCACAAACAACCCAACAGAAAAAGAAAATGGACAAGATTCATGTCATAGAACATGAGACACATAAGGGCAAAATTGTGTGAAGTGAGTTTAATATCAATGATGACTGAGGAAAGTCAAATCAAAACATCAATGAAATACCAGTTTTTAGACATTCTAGCAAAAAAAGTAAAATGTCTGGGGTGCCTGGGTGGCTCAGTCGGTTGAGTCTCTGACTTTGGCTCAGGTCATGATCTCACAGTTTGTGAGTTGAGCCCCACGTCAGGCTCTGTGCTGATGGCATGGAGCCTGGAGCCCACTTTGAGTTCTGTGTCTCCCTCTCTCTCTGCCACTGGTTTGTTCACGTCCTGTCTGTCTGTCTGTCTCCCTCTCTCTCAAAAATAAACATTAAAATATTTTTTAAAAAAGTAAAAGTCTACTAATACTTAATACTAGAGATGTTGTGGAGCTACCATATGACTTACTCCTTACTTCTGGGAATGAACATTTCTGAAATGACTTTGTAAAACAGTTTCACATTACCTCCTAAAGTTAAATATTTACATAGACTATGGCTTAGTAATTCCACTTCCAGGTATTCATCAAAGATAAACTATTATACATACAACCAGAAATATGTATAAGAATATTCATAGTAGTACTACTCACATTACTAAAATCCTGGAAACAACCCTAAAGCCCATCAATGGGAGAAAGGATGTATAAACCATGGTACAGACACATAATAGATTACAATAAGCCAGTCAAAATTAATTAATTACAGCAATACACAATATCCATGATTTTTAGAGAAATAATAAGGATAAGTCAAAAAATCAAAACAAATCTTAAACATTACATGCTTTGTATCCATTCTATAAAGTAAAACACGCAAAAAAATATTTTTTAAGTTTATTTATTTTGAGAGAGAGAGGAAGTGCATATGTGTGTGTGAGCTGTGGAAGGGCAGAGAGAGGAAGAGACAGAATCCCAAGCAGGTTCTGCACTGTCAGCACAGAGCTAGACACGGGGGTCCAACTCACAAACTGTGAGATCATGACTAGAGCTGAGATCAAGAGTTGGAGGATTAACCAATTGAGCCACCCAGGCATACCACACAAGTAAAAATTTAACGTATAATCTTTAGGAATATATTTCCATGCACTATAACTATATAAAAATGAATCAAGGGAATCATGAAAAGGAGAAGCAGGTTGGTGGTACTTCAAATGGAGGGAAATGTGCTGGGAAAGGTTACAGTCAAAATCCTAACTTTTGTTTTGAGTGGTTGGGTTGAGAATGCTTATTACATTATTAAAAACAACTATAGTTAATCAAATAACCAATACATAAATAAAGGCAGGCTATATATGAAGCAGTAATAAGGGTATGTTCCTGAAGTCCAGTAAAAAAAGAAAATAATTGAAGACTGAAGCAGAACTATGAAGGACTCATGCCCCTCAGGAGTAGTTTTAGGTCACTTTACAAATTAAAGAACCCAAATCTGCTGAAGTGCTGGCTGAAGGCAAAAGAACATGAAAATGATAGAAAAAGAAGAAAATTTATAACAGCTTATGAGACCATTTTATAATCAGTTCCAAAATGAGAACTGTGATAGTCATCCTATTTTCTTCCTTGCTTACACACACACACACACATACACACACACACACACACTGTTCCCTTTCTTTTTCTCAACAATTTTATGTAAAAATGTGTTGGTAGTAATTAAGTTTATTATACTCTTTAAGTCACAGTACCTCCAGGTGGGATTATAACAAAACCACATGATGAATGAACATCATGCAGAAATCTATTCAGTTACTGAGGAAACTCTAGATATCTCCCTCTTTGAAAGAGGATGTATCCAGCTTCGTTTTTATCAGAAAGAGGTGCATTATGTTAGACATTGACATATTGTCATCACTGTTTTTTGTTCAACGTATGTAAAGTATGTATGTAAGTATGAAAAGACACATATGTACAATGTTTAGTACTGAGAGAGGTGAATTGCATTCGGCACCCGTTTTCAGCACCTTCTAGCATGGCCCCTGTACTAGAAAAATAAATAAAATCTACATTTCAGAGATTCTCTTACAGTTAGGCTTCTGGATGCAAATTAGGCTCCACCAATTACATTGATTTTCATGAGATTTAGAAGGCAGAAGTGATTTGAAGATCATTTTCCTACTGCTTTCATGGTTGTTGCTGGCAAGCAAAATCTTGAAGACCTTGAATTTTTCTGTAGCCGCATTCTAATGTCCATTAGCTTAGCTGGTGTTGAGAGGTAGTTGTACTGGGGTGAAGGGTGGACTCAGCTTTGAATGCCCAGACACCAGCTTCATGAAGTAAAAAGGTAGCTGCAGTAGTCGTGGCCTCTGGATCCCTCAAGCACAGCCATGCCTGTGTCTTTGAACTTAACAGTTACACTGCCTTTCTGATGTGAGCAGAGGTAGCCTATCCTCTGATAGATCAGTTCTTCAGTGTTATTCTGAGATTCATTTCGGGAGGCCCAATTCAAAATTCACTCCTCTATCCCAGTCAATATTTTTAGGAGGCCCCTATTTCATGTATTAAATACCTAGAAGGGGAGAGTGACCCTTTTTTCCTACAACTGAATCCCAACTGATACAGATGTGTTCTTGAGAAACAATTTTTACAAGGAATCCTTATTTGCTTATTAAATAACATAGTATAAAAGACCACAGTTTTATTTTGGTTGAATTTCAGGGGATATTTGGCTTATAAAATGTTAAATTTAAATTTCTGTAATGCCCAGCTTATCTATCAAGCTTTTAATTATATATGCAAACACGGTTTCACAAAATAAATAATTAACTACAAGACAAAGAAAAAAGCCTACTCCAGATATTTATGGATTTGTAAATTACCCCTGTCATTTAAACTAAGCTTTTAAAATACAGGCATTTTCACTAAAATAAATTGAATTAAGTTTAGTCTAATATCAGCTTATATTTATTGAGGGCTTATTCTGAGCTAAACAGTGTTCCATCCTCCTACTTTCCTTTCTCCTCCTTGCCACAGATCTTTTGATCCCCAGAAAATAGTCTTGTTGTTTTCCAAAGACAAGCTAACATGGGATTATTTTAATGGTTATAGCACACACAAGTGTGTTTGCAGCTTGACAAGGTGCAGTCTTCTATGGATTTGGGCTAATTTCTAGGTCTAGCTACATTGCTATATTAGACTTACCACAAACAATACAGAGAAGACAAATTCAGAAGTCAGTAAAGCCCAATTGTACATTGATAGTAGGAAATATCATCCCTCTCCCATAGGGACTGTGCTATAAGAACTTAACATAATGGTGATGCAGTTAAATATTCTAATTTCTAGAAATACATTCCCCATTGGCAAATGAGATATGCCTTTTATTTTAAATATTTCCACTTCTCCCCATCTCCACACTACCACCCTGTTACAACTTTTGTCATCTCTCATCTTGATTTCTACTGCAGCCTCCTAACTAGTCTCCTTGTTCCACTCTTCCCTTCTGATGCAGTCTTTACACAGCAGCCAGGGTGATCGTTTGTTAGTGGTTGTCAAAACATATCCCTGCCCTTCTTAAAACTCTTTAATTTCTTCTCTCTGCACTCAGAACAAAAATCCAAAGTACTCAACATATCTGTCATTATTGTGCATAATCAGTACCTGCTAACTCTCTGGCCTTTCTCACTACTTAGACACCTCAATTTTTCCATACACTGGACTTATATTCACTTTCTTGAACATCAAAGTTCTTTCCTACCACAATGCTTTCTCACCTGCCATTTCCTCTCCTTGGAATATTTCCCCCTCTACCGTCACATTACTGGCCCCTTCTCATCCTTCAAGGTTTTAAATGTCACTTCCTCAAAAAGCCTCTTTTTTCTCAAGGGACTCTGTGCTCTTCCTTCATAACCCACATTACAGTTACATTTATATACTTGTTTGAGTTTACTTCTTTATTTAGCATGTCTCTTAGCCATACTAAGTTTCATAGTGGTAAAAATGAAGGGCTTTGGTACCCTATTTCAGTGGTGTTGATGGGAGCAGATTGGAAAGTGAATCTTCCATCTCTTATGTGGGAGAAGCAGGCAAAATGATTTCCTTCACATACTGGTTTTGGTGAGCTGAGCAAGGAGCTGCATCCCTTCCCAGGGGAAGCAGGTGCTGCTCTGATTCTCCTGCCTTGTCTTAATGAGATGGAATGAGGCAGTGGTAGGCAGGGTTAGTTAGCATTCTACTTTCTCTTCTTCCACTGGTGTCAGTAGGTACCAGTGGTATCTGATAGTCTTCCCCTTACCCTGCAACAACAAAGCAGTGTAATTCAGCCTATTTCTCCAAGCAATGAGGGCAGTGGGGCCCAGCAGGGAGCTGATCTTACACCTTCACAGAGTGGCAATGAGGTGGTAAGTCAGTGTCCTACTTTCATTGGAAAGTGTCAGCAGGGCCAGGCAGGTTGCTGATCTTCTACATCAGCCATCTACAATGAAGCAGTGTGAGTTAGCAATCCACTTTTGTCAGTGGGGCCAAGTGGGGAGCAACTCTCATGCTATACTTCAATAGGGAATTATCTGTTTAAAATATATATTAAATAGGATTGAGTTTCATAATATCTAAAGTGTCTAGGATAGAATAGAAAATCACTTGTCATACCAAGAGCCAGGAAAATTGTTAACATGGATGAAAAAATACAATAAACAAGTGCCAACACTGAGATAAATCAGATGTTGGAAATATCTGAAAATGATTTTAAAGCAAATATCATAAAAATGGTTGAACAAATTATCTGCAACAAATGAAAACACAGAACATCTCAGAAAAGAAATAAAAGTTATAAAAAGAACCAAATGGAAATCATAGATATGAAAACTATAATAGCTAAAATTAAAAATTCACTGAATGTCTCAAAAGTAGAGTGGAGATGACATAGGATAGAACCAGTAAACCTGGGGACAGGCCAATAGAATATATCCAATGTAAGCAAAAAAGGGAAAATAGAATGAAAAAAATGAATAGTGTTGGGGTCTGTCAGACAGACAAAAGAACTAACATCCATATCATTGTAGCAACAAAAGCAGAGGAATGAGAGAGTAGAATTGAATACATATTTTTTAAAGTTGAAATTTTCCCAAATTTGGCAAAAAAAAACCCTCAAAACAAACAAAAAAACACATAAACCTACAAATTCAAGAAGCTGAGAAAATCCCAAACAGGATAAATCCAAAAATATCCATCCTGACAACCTAACTAAATTTTTGTAAACAACAAAGAAAGAATCTTGAAAGCAGCCAGAAAAAAATGACACATTACCTATAAAGGAAGAACAATTCAAATGATGGGGAACTTCTTATCAGAAACACAGGAGTCCAGGATAAAGTGATGCAGCATTTTTCAAATACTAAAAGAAAAGTATTGTCACCTGCAAATTCTATATAAAGCAAAAATATCTTTGAGGAATGAAAGGAAAATACATTCCCAAAAGAAAACTAACAGAATGTGTCATTACCAAATATACTCTTAAAGAAAGGCTAAAGGAGATTCTTTAAACAGAATGGAAATGATAATAGAAGACTTCAAACTTCAGAAAAGAAATAAAAGTATTAGAAGGAGTGAAAATAAGGATAAATAGGATTATTCCACATCTCATGAATTTATTAAATTATATTTGATAGTTGAAGCAAAAATTTTAACATCAGCTAATATGGTGTTCAATGTATAATTTGTGAGAAAACAATTATATATATTTTAAAATTTATTTATTTATTTTGAGAGAGAGAGCAGGAAAGGGGCAGAGAGAGAGAGAGAGAGAGAGAGAGAATCCCAAGCCAGCTCTGTGCTGTCAGCGCATTGCCTGATGTGGGGCTTGAACTCACAAACCAAACTGTGACATCATGATCAGAGTCAAAATCGAGTCAAACACTTAACCAACTGACCCACCCAAGTGGCCCAGAAAAACAATTATATTTTAAAAAGAGGAAGATAAAAAAAACAAAACTATAGCACTCTTCTATACTTCACTCAAAGAAGTAATGTGTCAATACTAGTAAACTGTGATATGTTATGTATATATACTGTAACACCTAGAAGCACCACTACAAAAATTATCCAAAGCAATATGCTTAACAACTAGCAGCAAATCAAGGTGGATTTCTCACAAATTGTTGAAGTAACCCATTGAAATATAAGAAAAGTTTTGTTGATTGTTTCCTTTGCAGTTCAGAAGCTTATTATCTTCATGAGGTTCATTTCTGCTTTTAATTCCCTTGCCTTTGGAGATGTGTCAAGTAAGACATTGCTATGGCTGAGGTCAGAGAGGTTTTTTTCCTGCTTTCTCCTCTAGAGTTTTCATGGTTTCCTATCTCACATTCAGGTCCCTTATGCATTTTGAGTTTATTTCTGTGAATGGTGTAAGAAAGTGGTCTACTTTCATTCTTCTGCATGTTGCTGTCCAGTTCTCCCAGCACCATTTGTTAAAGAGACTGTCTTTTTTTTCCATGGGATATTATTTCCTGCTTTGTCAAAGATTAGTTGGCCATACTTTTGTAGGTCCGATTCCAGAGTCTCTATTCCATTGGTCTATGTGTCTGTTTTTGTGCCAATTCCATGCTGTCTTGATGCTTACTTACAGCTTTGTAGTAGAGGCTAAAGTCTGGGATTGTGATGCCTCTCACTTTGGTCTTCTTCTTCAATATTACTTTGGCTATTCGGGGTCTTTTGTGGTTCCATACAACAAAACTAAAAGGCAACAGATGGAATGGGAAAAGATATTTGCAAATGACATATCAGACAAAGGGCAAGTATCCAAAATCTATAAAGAACTCACCAAACTCCACACTCGAAAAACAAATAACCCAGTGAAGAAATGGGCAGAAGACATGAATAGACACTTCTCTAAAGAAGACATCCAGATGGCCAACAGGCACATGAAAAGATGTTCAATGTCACTCCTCATCAGGGAAATAGAAATCAAAACCACACTGAGATATCACCTCATGCCAGTCAGAGTGGCTAAAATGAACAAATCAGTAGCCTATAGATGCTGGAGAGGACGTGGAGAAATGGGAACCCTCTTGCACTGTTGGTAGGAATGCAAACAAGTGCAGCCACTCTGGAAAACAGTGGGGAGGTTCCTCAAAAAATTAAAAATAAATCCACCCTATGACCCAGCAATAGCACTGCTAGGAATTTACCCGGGGGATACAGGAGTGCTGATGTATAGGGGCACATGTACCTCAATGTTTATAGAAGCACTTTCAACAATAGCCAAATTATGGAAAGAGCCTAAGTGTCCATCAACTTATGAATGGATAAAGAAATTGTTTATGTATACAATGGAATACTACTTGGCAATGAGAAAGAATGAAATACGGCCTTTTGTAGCAACGTGGATGGAACTGGAGAGTGACATGCTAAGTGAAATAAGTCATACAGAGAGGGACAAATACTATATGTTTTCACTCTTATGTGGATCCAGAGAAACTTAACAGAAGACCATGGGGGAGGGGGAGGGGGAAAAAGTTAGAGAGGGAGGGAGCCAAACCATAAGAGGCTCTTAAAAACTGAGAATAAACTGAGGGTTGATGGGGGTGGGAGGGAGGGGAAAGTGGGTGATGGGCATTGAGGAGGGAACCTGTTGGGATGAGTACTGGGTGTTGTATGGAAACCAATTTGACAATACATTTCATATATTGAAATAAATAAATAAATAAATAAATAAATAAGTGTTAAAAAATAAATTAAAAAAATAAAAAAAATAAAAGGAAGGGTTACTTCCCAACAAGCTGAATGAGACATTTATTTGAAACTGGTAACATAGGTATCTTTCCCTAGAAAATAATGGTCTCGTCACATATATTTTGATTTAAGCAGATCGCAAGAAATTTATAATTCACAATTTAATAGGAAAGGCTATCTTCAAATGACCAATGCCTTGGATTTGGATTTAATGCTTTTAATTTCTGACAATAAGTAATATCAGAATATAAAGAATGGTCACTGTTGCAACTGGCTCCATCCTTGAAGGAACTCAGCATCCACTTCTGTTCACCTTGGTCCTAGGCCTTTGAACAAGACTCACTCAGGAAGCCAGTATCAGTTAAAACTAGATTAAGCTATTCAGCCCCACTCACAGAAATGATTCTGGAATCACTTCTGGCTCCATGTCCCATGTTGGACTATTGCTCTTAGCTGTTTTGCAATGTCAACCTGCTGCTAATCCTTTTGACTTTCTTTTTTGTTTATGTGCTTTCCCTTGCCCCTCAGAAGACAGAAAAAACTGTGCTTCCCATGCTTTTATTTAAGATCTTTATCTCTGGCTATTCCTACTTCTGACCTCCCTCGGTGTTTTAGTCCATATGGGCTGCTATAACAAAATACCTCACACTGGGTGGCTCATAAACAAGATAAACTTATTACTCATAGTTCTGGATGCTGGAAACCTGGGAACAGGGTGCCAGAATAGCTAGTGAGGGCTCTCTTCTGGGTCACAGACTTCTTGTTGTGTCCTCATATGCTGGAAGGGATGAGCCAGCTCTCTCAGGCCTCTTTTATAAGGGCACTATTCCCATTTGTGAGGGCTCTGCCCTCATGACCTAATCACCTCCCAAGGCCACACCTCCTAATACCATCACAATGGGCATTAAGGTTTCAACATATGAATTTGGCAGGGAACACAAACGTTCACACCACAGCAATAGGTAATAACTAACACTCCACATTGAGTTCAATTCCAGACTCTGAAACTCCTTTAAGGCCCTTGCATACTTGACCAGAACCCCTGCCAGACTCACACAGGTCCCCCTCCAAGAGATGAATGAAAAAATTCCATTTCAATCTCAGGTTCTCAGTTAATGTTTTAGGGGTGGGAGAAGATGGATGACCTCATATTTGCACCTTCTGAGGCAAGAACAGACCAGAATGAATGCAAATAATGACAATTATTGAGCAACTACTATGTGCCAGACACTGTTCTAATATTCATATGTTTAACTCATGTAATATGCACAACTAATGAGGTAAGTGCTATTATTATATTCATTTTACACATGAAAAAAACCCAGGTACATAGATAGTGAAAGATTTGCAGCTAGAAAGTGCTATCTGGGAGACAAACCAAGGTAATTTTGTTCCAGTCTTTATTCTTAACAACTATATCATAGGAGGAAACAGTGAGGAGGTGGTCTTCTGCAAGCTAGGAAGAGCGCCCTTACCAAAATCTGACTACGCCGGCACCCTAGTTTTGGACTTACAGCCTCCAGGACTGTGAGAAATGAATTTCTGTTGTTTAAGCCACACAGTCTTTGGTGCTTGTTATGGCAACCTGTTCTAAGACAGGACTATATAAGCTTGCCTCATTCATCTGCCCTCTTAAAACACTGGCTCTAGATAAAATGCTCATAAGGAAAACAGAAAGTATATTTTCATGTACCAACCTATCTCTTAGGTGGCTATGGGAGAAGTTATTTAGAAATTAGTTTTGGGGCACCTGGGTGGCTCAGTTGGTTAAGTACCTGATTGTGGCTCAGGTCATGGTCTCACAGTTCACGGGTTTGAGCCTCGAATCGAGCTCTGAAGCTGACAGCTTCAGATTCTGTGTCTCCCTCTCTCTCTCTCTGCCCTTCCTCTCTCTCTCTCTCTCTCTCTCTCTCTCTCTCAAAAATAAATAAACATTAAAAATAAATTAGTTTTAATGGAATATAAAAGATTCACAGAAAAGTAATTTCACTCTAATATCACATTTCAGGGGTGTTTTACAACGTTGCCAGATGCCAAGTTGGTTAAAACTTAATGTAATATAGTGACCTGAAAGGGAAAAAGGAAAGCCACAAAAAAGGTAAAACCAAGTTAGATCTCTAAGGGAGTAAAAACAAATAATATAAGACATAAAAGATAACAGGAAAACATTCCCAGATCACACAAGGTAAAAAAGAAGGACCAAAGAACATGCTCAGATGCCCCTCAGATAAATGAGGAGAAAAAGCTGAGAGTAGGTGACTGAGCGAAGTTCTTTTCCTGGTCTTTCTGAAAATGTCCAGGTGTTATCAGTTATCCAAAATAAAAGCCACTAGTGAAGGAATGATGGCATGTCAGACCATAGGAAGGACGAGACCATCTGAAAAGAGCATTAAAATTTAGAAAACTGGCAGATGTGAAGCCTTAGCTATCTCCTTTAGCAGTGTCCAAGCCTATAATACACAGTGTAGATCACCAAGTTTAAAACACATTGGTTTACTTTACTTGTGGCTCATTAACTCACTGCAATATGAAAAGCGAACTCCTCTTTCTTTCCCTAGTACCAGGAACAAAGTGGGATTTATGATTGATGCTTAGTAAATCCTTGCTGACATCATCACTTAGAAGAGATTCAGATTCTAGGTAGCAACCAACACACTTCTGTGCAGAAAAACTTATAACAAATTATAACAATCTCCCTATGAATTGACCTCTGAAAAAATATGGGGATATAGCAGGTGAAATGTCACTGGATATAATTAAGAAGTTTTATATTGCAGTATCTGGTACATGCCCTAAGGGAGATTGGACTTACACCAAGGATAATAGCTTAAAAAACAGTAAGAAGAGAATTCACCACTATCATTGATGAAGGTGCACGATGAATCTAAATCTTACATACAAAGGACAACTTAAATACTACGACTATTGTAATAAAAATACTACTCTGATCCTTTAAATTTTGTCATGTGTCTCTATTTTGCTATATAATTCTATGTATTGAAAACTACATAGTCAATTCTAATCACAAAATCATTTGATAGTAGGTGGTATTTTTTTTTCTTTACATTTGTTTTTTGGCCCTATCTGAAGCTGTGAGGAGCTATACAAAGCCATGGGACATTAGTTTGAGCATCCCTGTTTGGCTAAATATGAATAGAAGTGGTCAGCCACTAATTGAATATCAATTACAAAATATCAATTATACTTCTTCTCTGCCAAGTGCTATTCTAGGCAGTGGAGATGCAGTGGTTAATGGCATAGACAAGGTCTGTACCTTCAATGGGCTTATGTTCCAGTGAGGAAGACAGGCAATAAATAAGGAAACATAAAATGATAGTTTCAGTTACTGATGAGTATAGTAAACAACATGATAGAGTGAAAAGTGATAGAAAGACATGGCCAAGGTGGTCAAGAAAGGCTTTGATGTGGAGTGATATTGGAGGTGGGTTCTGAATGGTGAAAAGGAGGCAGTCAAGTTCCGGTGGAAGAGTATTCCAAGGAGAGAGATACACAATGAGTTGAAAGATAGTTATTACTCTCAGGGAACATATTAACATACCCTTCTCTATCTACTTTTTGCCTTGCCCTACCTTAGTCATACTACACTTTTAACTTCTATTGTGTACCTTTGAACATGCCATTTCCTCTGCCTGCAACACTGTTCTCCCATTTCCCTTGGTTATCCTCTCTTAGCTTTTAGGGTTCATGCTACTCAGGCAGGCCTTCCCCCAGTACCCCTCAAATAAGATTAGGATCCCTTTCTGGACTTACCATAGCACCCTTTACTTTCCTTTAATAACTCTCATCCTACATACAATTCACTTAACGTCCACATTCTTTGCTTTGCTGTAAGTCCCATGAAAATAGAGGCCATGTGTTATCTATTGCTGTCATTTACTGTTGCTGTTATTATTGGTAGTATCATCATTATCATCTGCCCTTTGATGGTTTATTTTTTAAAGTTTATTTTGAGAGAGTGTGTGTGAGTGGGAGAGGGCCAGAGAGAGAGAGAGAGGGAGAGAGAGAATCACAAGCAGGCTCCATTCTGAGCCCAACGTGGGACTCAATCTCCTGAAATCATGACCTAATCTGAAATCAGGACTCAGTCACTTAACTGAATGAGCCACCCAGGTGCCCCCCTTTGATTATTTAAATATTCACCTGCTGGAATCAGGAATCTGAGCTTATTAACCTCTTCAGGGTACTGTGATTCATTTAATGTACAGATAAAACATTTTTTCACAGATTCTTTAAGGTTTAAATATATATCTTTCCACTTAGTAAATTCAATTAATTCCTTCTATGTTCACTATTTTCATTCTTCCACAAATTAAATTCACTGAAGTGACTTTTCCAATATTTTGAAAACATCTGCCATAATCAGGGATTCTCAAACTTAGAGTGCATCAGAATCACCTGTGTTGCTAGTTAAAAATACATCACACTGATTTGTCACTATGCTTTAAACATCTTGCACTGCGCATTGCTATCCAATTTTAAGGTGGCAAAGGAGTAAAATGTAATCTGAGATCTCTAGATTAAGGAGAGGTAATTTTGAGCTCTGATAACTTTTTAGCTATTAATACAGCAAGCAAATCTTGTCACATAGATGTGAATGTTTCTTATTTGAATCTGAAAAAGAAAACACAATAGAAAGAGTGAAAATTCCTTCCAAGCCACTTTGGTTTTTCCAAGCTTTCTGTTGAAAAGTGAAATTTTAATATAGCAAAATTGGCTTGAAGTTCTGCAGAAAGTACTGGGTGCAGTGCAGCTTTGAGCATGTTCTCTAATTTAAAAAGTCAATAATTGGAAGGTGAAAAATAATGAGCTCTATTAGTGCTAATAGCTTAATGAGGGATTTGGGGTTTGTTTATGCACTTGGTATTGTTTTTCTAGACTGGCCTCCTGTCAGAAATCATTTTAAAGCAGTAGCACAGAGTAGATTGGAAAATGAAAGGCAAATTGTGATCTACATGAAAATTCTACATTCAGCATGGATTTTTTTTTCATATCACATTTAGTCTCTGACCCTAGAACGTGAGTGTCCATGGGATTTGTGCTCATAGCTCATAGTGTCTGCTTTACTGTACTGGAATGGAGATGGGGATTTCCTTAGCACCTGACGCATCTGACCATGAAAGCCAAGGTTGCACTAAAAAGTCTAAAGGAAGCCAGAAAGACTTGCAAGAATGATGTGAAAATCCCTCCTTATTACAGAATAATTTCCATCCCACCACACTGTTTGATCCAAGTGAAGATACTTTTAGGGGGTACATACCAAATGCTCCTATTGAAGGTAAGATGACTGGGCATTTTGAGAAATTCCCATGTTGGAAAGCACAAGAAAGAAGCACCCAGCATATAACTGTGTGAAACATGCATGCTTTGAAGTTGAAGGGGAAAGGTTTTTCTAATATCATTGTCTAAATGTGGCACTTTGCAATACACTCTACACCAAGAAAGACTAAAGGGCTTTTTTTCTTCAAGGAAACATACAACACACGCTCACCAGATTCTCAGAAAAAAATGTAGAATGAATTGGGGTGTCTTTGGCTGTCACCTAACCTTTCTGTACTCACAACTCTCTTCCCATTTGTCACCTTCCAGCACCCACTGCTTGCCTTCCCCAGTTCTCTCATGCTGCCTCCTAAGGTGAGTCCTCTCTAAGCAAGCACCCTAGGTATTGAATTTCTCCCTCCCTGATTCTCAAACCACATCACATTACCCATCCTCTATTCCACTTTACCAGAACCTCTCTCTCTCTCTCTCTCTCTCTCTCTCTCTCTCTCTCTCCTTTCTACCTCTCTCTCTCTATCTCTCTCTCTTTCACCAGCTGCCATTTTGTGAGCAGCGCTATGGAAAGGCCCACATGGGGAGGAATTGAAGACTTCTGCTAACAGCCACATGACTGAGCTTAGAAGTATGCCCTTTACCTTCTGTCAAGCTTTCAGGTGACCACAGCCCTGGATTACAGATTGACTAAAACCTCATAAAGGATCCAAAGCCAGAATAATCCAACTAAAAACCACATTTGACTGTTATTCAACATAGAATTGGAAGTCTCAGCCTCAGCAATCAGACAACACAAAGAAATAAAAGACATCCAAATTGGCCGGGAGGAGGTCAAACTTTCACTCTTCTCAGATGACATGATACTCTATATGGAAAACCCAAAAGATTCCACGAAAAAAAACTGCTAGATCTGATCCATGAATTCAGCAAAGTTACAGGATATAAAATCAATGAACAGAAATCAGTTGCATTCCTATACACCAACAATGAAGCAACAGAAAGAGAAATCAAGGAATCTATCCCATTTACATTTGCACCAAAACCCATAAAATACCTAGGAATAAATCTAACCAAAGAGGTGAAAAATCTATACACTGAAAAATATAGAAAGATTATGAAAGAAATTGAAGAAGACACAAAGAAATGGGAAAAGATTCCATGCTCCTGGATAGGAAGAACAAATATTGTTAAAACGTCGATACTACCTAAAGCAAACTACATATTCAATGCGATCCCTATCAAAGTAACACCAGCATTCTTCACAGAGCTAGACAAAATAATCCTAAAATTTATATGGAACCAGAAAAGACCCCAAATAGCCAAAGCAATCTCGAAAAAGAAAACCAAAGCGGGAGGCATCACAATCCCAGACTTCAAGCTATACTACAAAACTGTAATCATCAAGACAGTATGGTACAGGCACAAGAACACACATTCAAATCAATGGAACAGAATAGAGAACCCAGAAATGGAACCACAAACGTATGGCCAACTAATCTTTGACAAAGCAGGAAAGAATATCCAATGGAATAAAGACAGTCTTTTCAGCAAGTGGTGCTGGGAAAAATGGACAGCGACATGCAGAAAAATGAAACTGGACCACTTTCTTACACCATATACAAAAATAAACTTAAAATGGATGAAAGACTTCAATGTAAGACAGGAAGCCATCAAAATCCTCAAGGAGAAAACAGGCCAAAACCTCTTTGATCTTGGCCACAGCAACTTCTTACTCAAAATGTCTCCGGAGGCAAGGGAAACAAAAGCAAAAATGAACTATTGGGACCTCATCAAAATAAAAAGCTTCTGCACAGTGAAGGAAACAATCAGCAAAACTAAAAGGCAACCGACAGAATGGGAGAAGATATTTGCAAACGATATATCAGATAAAGGGTTAGTATCCAAAATCTATGAAGAATTCATGAAACTCAATACCCAGAAAACAAATAATGCAGTGAAGAAATGGCCAACATATGAATAGACACTTTTGCAAAGAAGATATCCAGATGGCTAACAGACACATGAAAAAATGCTCAACATCACTCATTATCAGGGAAATACAAATTAAAACCACAATGAGATATCACCTCACACCTGTCATAATGGCTAACATTAACAATCAGGCAACAACAGATGTTGGCGATGATGCAGAGAAAGAGAATCTCTTTTGCACTGCTGGTGGGAATGCAAACTGGTGCCGCCACTCTGGAAAACAGTATGGAGGTTCCTCAGACAATTACAAATAGAACTACCCTACAATCCAGTAATTGCACTACTAGGTATTTATCCAAGGGATATAAGTGTGCTGTTTCAAAGGGGCACATATATCCCAATGTTTGTAGCAGAGCTATAGACAACCAAAGTATGCAAAGAACCCAAATGTCCATTGATGGATGAATGGATAAAGAAGTTGATGGGGGGTGGGAAGGAGGGGAGGATGGGTGATGGGTATTGAGGAGGGCACCTTTTGGGATGAGCACTGGGTGTTGTATGGAAACCAATTTGACAATAAATTTCATATATTGAAAAAAAAATAAAAGGTGCAGTTTGGGGGAGGGGAAAGTTGCAGACTCAACTCCCCTACAATTGCATGGGAAAGTTTTTTCCATGGTATACACAACGCTGAGCTACACTCTAGGTACTGCTGGTCACTGAGTGTGGAGACACAGAACAACAGGGAGGTCAACCTTAACCTTAACATGTAGGGGAAACTCCTTGACATCAAAGGGGGCGCTGATTCACAGCATTACTCTTCCCTTTTTTTTTTCTTTTCTACCTTGGTCTATTTAACTGTTCTGCATTTCAGAACATCAATACCATTGAGCAGCACCTAGGTGGCTCAGTCGGGAAAGCATGTGACTCTTGATTTCATCTCAGGTTATGATCTCATGATTTGTGAGTTTCAGTCCCACATCAGGCTGTGTGCTGACAGCATGGAGCCTGCTTGGGATTCTCTCTCTCCCTCTCTCTGCCCCTCCCCCACTTGTGCTGTCTCTGTGTCTCTCAAAATATATTCATTAATTATAAAACACGTTTGAAATCAATACTGTTGACAAAACATGAAAAGAGTAAAGGCTTTTCTTTAAAGATGTAATTCAAGTAAAATATTCATAAGGAAAGGTGCATATATTCAATTGTACCACTCCACAAATATTTACAAACTGAAAACATCGCTGTAACCAGCATCCAGATTGAGAAATAGACAACCACCAGCACTCTAGAAGCACCTCATCCACACCCTTCCAGGTCCAAAGGAAATCCTTTTACTCACAGAATAAACCAGTTTTTACTCTAATTGAACTGTATGTAAATGGAATCACACATGATGTGCTGTTTTTTATTTGGTATCTTTTGCTTAAATTATGTTTATCAAATGTCTCCACAGTGTTACAATTGTGGAGATTTTAAATAAGGAAATTTTTGTGAAAATAGAGCAATGTTTGATACAGAGGGGGGAAAAAAGCTGAATTAAAAATTATGGCTGCTTTACAACCTGGGCCCCACAGAATGGCTCCCGCAAAGAAAGGTGGCAAGAAGAAGTGGTGTTCTGCCATCAATAAGGTAGTGACCAGAGCATACACCATCAACATTCCCAAGCGCATCCATGGAGTGGGTTTCAAGAAGCATGCCCCTCGGGCTCTCAAAGAGACCCGGAAATTGGCTATGAAGGAGATGGGAACCCCAGATGTGCGCATTGACACCAGGCTCAACAAATCTGTCTAGACCAAAGGAAAAAGGAATGTTCCATATGTCTGTGTGCGGTTGTCCAGAAAACGTAACGAGGATGAGGATTCACCAAACAAGCTCTATATATTGGTTACCTATATACCTGTCACCACTTTCAAAAATCTACAGACTGTTAATGTGGATGAGAATTGCTGATTGTCAAATAAAAGTATAAAACTGTGTATACACACACACACACACAAAAAGAAGATATGCTACATATATACAATGGAGCATTACTCAGCAATCAAAAAGAATGAAATCTTGCAATTTGCAAATACTTGGATGGAACTAGAGGGTACTATGCTAAGCGAAATTAGAGAAAGACAAATATCATATGATTTCATTCATATGAGGAATTTAAGATACAATACAGATGAATATAAGGGAAGGGAAGCAAAATAATATAAAAACAAGGAAGGGGACAAAACATAAGAGACTCTATAGAGAACAAACAGAGGGTTGCTGGAGGGGTTGTGGGAGGAGGGATGGTCTAAATGGGTAAGGGGCATTAAGGAATCTATTGCTGAAATCAATGTTGCACCATACGGTAACTAACTTGGATGTAAATTAAACAATAAATAAATTAAAAGTACAATAAAATAAATTATCAAAATATTTGTCAACTATAAAGCCTTACAAATACAACTTGGGGAATTCTTTGTTTTTATTTTGTTTTCCCTTAAGTCTTCTTTTTTAGTTCCTGATTATAAAGTAATGTTTGTTCACTATTGAAAATTTGGAAAATATAGTACCAATCCTGAAGTGGCTATTGTTTGGTTATTTTCCAGGTTTTTCTTAAATTGCATTTAATATACAGGATAATATTAGTTTCACTTGTAGAATTAAATGATTGAACACTTACATTATAACACCTGGTGCTCATCACAAGTGCCCTTCTTAATACCCATCACCTATTTTAACCCATCCCCCCACCCTTGCCCACCTCCCATCTGGTAACCATCATTTTGTTTTCTATAATTAAGTCTTTTTGATAGTTTGTCTCCTGTCTTTTCTTTCTCTCCCCTATGTTCATCTGTTTCTTAAATTCCATATATGAAGGAAATCATATCATTCTCTGACTGACTTATTTCGCTTAGCATAATACTGTTTAGCTCCATCCAAATGACATGGCTGAATAATATTCCATTGTATATATATACATATACCATATCTTCTTTATCCATTCATCAACCGATGGACACGGGTCTCTCCATAATTTGGTTTTTGTTGATAACACTGCTATAAACATCAGTTTTTCCCCATTGCAGATGAAGTTAATTGTGGGTTTTTCATACATGGTCTTTAAATGTTGAGGTATGTTCCCTCTAACCCTACTTTGTTGAGGGTTTTTATCGTGAATGTGTGTTGTACTTTGTCAAATGTTTTTTTCTGCATCTATTTAAATGATCACATGTCGCTTATCCTCCTATTGATGTGATGTATTATGTTGACTGATGTGCAAATATTGAACCCTTGTATCCTGGAAATAAATTCCACTTGATTTTGGTGAATGATTTTTTAAAATGTATTGTTGGATTCAATTTGCTAGGACTTTGTTGAGGAATTTTACATCTATGTTCATCAAAGACATTGGCCTGTAGTTCTTTTTTTTTTTCTTTATTTAAATTTACATTCGGGGCGCCTCGGTGGCGCAGTCGGTTGAGCGTCCGACTTCAGCCAGGTCACGATCTTGCGGTCCGTGAGTTCGAGCCCCGCATCAGGCTCTGGGCTGATGGCTCAGAGCCTGGAGCCTGTTTCTGATTCTGTGTCTCCCTCTCTCTCTGCCCCTCCCCCGTTCATGCTCTGTCTCTCTCTGTCCCAAAAATAAATAAACGTTGAAAAAAAAATTTTAAATTTACATCCAAGTTAGTTAGCATATAGTACAACAATGATTTCAGGAGTAGATTCCTTAATGCCCCTTACTCATTTAGCCCATCCCCTCTCCCACAACCCCTTAAGTAACCCTCTGTTCTCCATATTTAGGAGTCTCTTATGTTTTGTCACCCTTCCTGTTTTTATATTATTTTTGTTTCCATTCCCTTATGTTCATCTGTTCTGTGTCTTAAAGTCCTCATATGAGTGAAGTCATATGATATTTGTCTTTCTCTAATTTTGCTTAGCGTAATACCCTCTAGTTCCACCCATGTATTTGCAAATGGCAAGGTTTCATTATTTTTGATTGCCAAGTATTACTCCATTGTGTGTGTGTGTGTGTGTGTGTGTGTGTATGTACCATATCTTTATCCATTCATTCATTGATGGACATTTGGGTTCTTTCCATACTTTGGCTATTGTTGATAGTGCTGCTATAAACACTGGGGTACATGTGACCTTTCAAAACAGCATACCTGTATTCCTTGGATAAATACCTAGTACTGCAATTTCTGGGTCGTAGGGTAGTTCTATTTTTAATTTTTTGAGGAACCTCCAACTGTGTGGCTCTCTTTTTTAGTGCTGTGTTTATCTGGTTTTGTTATCAGAATAATGCTGGCCTCATAGAATAAATTTGGAAGTTTTCCTTCCTCTTCTATTTTTTGGGATAGTTTGAGAAGAATAGGTATTAACTCTTCTTTAAATGTTTGGTAAAATTCACCTGTGAAGAAGTGTGATCCTAGACTTTAGTTTGTTGGGAGTGTTTTGATTACTAATTCAATTTCCTTGCTGGTAATTGCTATGTTCTGCTCCTTTCTAAAGATTATTTTCATTTAGTCAATTTGCTTTAATTATGTATATAACATGTAATTATATACATAAATATATGCATATTTATATACATATACAAACATATATATATATACATACATACACATACATATATACATATATGGTTGAGTGTTGTAATTCTGTGTGTGTGCACAATATTTATAGCTATTTTCAGGAAAGTTGCTGTTTAAAGATCTGATCTCCCTTAAGCACAAATACCCTAAACAAGATCTTTGTGATTAAGTAATTAATTCCTTAATTACTTAATTCCTTAATCCATACCTATATTTTCCTGCTCAAATCAATTCCTCCTTTACCTTTCCAGCTGCTTCAAGGTTTAGAGAGAATGCAGTTTGGGGTAGTAAATGCTTTAGGGCAGTTGCTTTCGAATTTTAGCATGCATCATAATTCCCTGGAGGGCTTGTCAAAACATGGATGCTAAGAACACTCAAGTTTGATTCAGTAGGTCTAGTGGAGAGGAGAGTGCTTTGAATTTGCATTTCCATAACAAATTCCCAGGATTTTGGGAATGACAGTGATGCTGCTGGTCTGAGGACCACACTTTGAGAACCACTGCTTTGGGAACTGTGGTGAAGAGGCTTGGAATCTTACTGATGCAAGCCTGCCTGACTCTGACTCTGACTCCATAGATCAAAAATCCTCCTAGGGCATACAACAAGAGATAAAAATAAGATTCCTGTTTGCATGTGCCAATCTGAGGAAAAAGATCACAGAGTATTATTCCACCCTTTACTAGAACTATGCAAGTTTACACAGAATGGTAACCCACACTTGTGAGAAATGAGGGGGTAAAGTATGTAATAACATGTACAAATTAGCTGTCCATGTTTGCTGGACACTGATTAGACTAGAACAGATAAAGGGAAAAAATCATGCATTTATCTCTGGCCTAGGCAAGCTTAACATTATCTGTCTCAAACTTTAGTGTGAAAATTTAGATTGCAAAAGTCCTCATCAGACCTCCTTGATGTGGATCTTACAGCACTTGCACAGGAACTCACACTTTAACAGGTAATTCTGGTGCAGGTGGCATAAGGACCACACATTGAGAAGAACTGTTCTAATAGTACAAAGGCAGGACACATCATAAAGAGACCAGAATAATGCTTATAAGAAAATCTAGAGCAGGTGTCACTTTATGTAGTGGGGGCAACATACTCAGGGCTAGCAAACCAATGGAGTGACCAGAGTAAAATGTGTTCCTGAAAATGGCATTTAAGATTTTGGGAAACATAAACAGAGATTTATTTAATAAAATAAAAATTAAAAAACTATCTCTAGCACTGAGTGAAAAATAACTAAACTAATGTTTTGTTTAAAGACTTACATATTTTCTTCAAAGTACTTGTATTAACTAACTGCATCTTCAATATATTTCTGTGAACTCACCTTGTTCCATTTGAAAGATGAATGAGTAGAAACCTAGAGGCCACTTTGCCCCTGGTCACACAAGTGGCTTAATTAAGATTAGAACTCAGGCCTCAGGACTTTCCTGAAACCCCTCAGTTGTGCCAGGCTAAAGCCACAGTACGAGATGAGCAAAAATACACTTCATGGTCTATAAGGTTGGCTTCATTTTGGGTGTTATGCCATGTTTTTGTGCTGGAAGCTCAAAGAACATGGTGCTGGTTAACATGAACCATAATAAATAAGCGGATTGCTTCCTTCACTTTGGTGTATTTTGCCTTCTGGACTACACTTCAAAATCATCCAAGACTATAATCACAGGGTGGAGGGAAAGAGAGGATAGACACCACCCATGCCCATTACTCTCATTACTCTTTGCATTATGATTGTTTCAGCAACACAGCATAAGACTCTGCTCTGTTATAAGCTTTTGAAAAAGTTATTTTGGGAAAATTAGCATAATCTGGTATTCCTTTGCCATCTGCAAACTGCATTTACCTGAAGCAGCTGTCCCTAATTATTAAACACCCTTATGCATCTAGTATGGTCCCATATGTCTATATAGTAAATAGCTTTTCCTAAATGAAAAATCATTGACCAAAGATAGACCAATCAGGGCCAAGTTTAAAAAGCCAGCAAATAGTTACTCTGTTGTTGTTGGTTAGAACATGCAACACTCCAAATTTAAAGACTATGATACAGACGGTCTCAAAGACCACCCAACCATAGGAATTAGAGGGCACAAAAGCACTGGCCAGAAGAATAGAAATTGTATAAATATGAAATATTGGGTGGAATTTCTAAATCTAACGGAATCCCTCCTATCTTACAGATCAGGTCAAAAGGCATGTATTTTATCTGTACCAAACTTCCTGATCCTTAAATTTCATTAGATATGAGAAAGAACACTCAGTCTCCCATTTCCTAATTATTGGAGGAAAGCAGACATTTTGAAAAGAGTTATTGATTTGCTTTTTGCATAATCTATTAGCATTCCAACTTGTCAGAATACTTGTTCTGTAGCATTTGGGTGGGGGGAGTTATAAAGAAATAGAGCTGTGAGAGTACAGCACTCTGTCAGCAGGGCTTGCAAGCCATCCCATTATAAAAACACATTCTAGAGTTTGCCTTAATACTTTCTGCATTCAGTAGCTGGCCTCTGCCCTGCCCAGAGGAATAACTTAGGTACTTGACATTTCACCTTCCATTTCTTCCAGCTCCTACTTTTTTTCCCCTACTTCAGGGAACAGGAGCAATGAGCCTCACTTCACAGGATATAGAGACAATTTTAATGAATATAAGGGTGTTCACTTCACAGGATATAGAGACAATTTTAATGAATATAAAGGTGTTAGGTGCAAGAAAAAAAATGCAGACACTATTTTTTCCTTACTGTGAACTAATGCTCAGTATCAAAGGACAGAAACAAAACAGCACAAAAGTAACAAACTTTCATCAGAGCCCAAACTTTTATAGCCAATTATTTCTTCCCCTTTCAAGATACACGAGGAATGCAACAGATCAAATAAATATGATTTTCTACTTTTCTGACATATTTTAAACCTCTCCCTGGGCAGTTCTTTGTAAACCAACATAAAACATTACCTTCATTTGTATTTCCATGGAAGAGCCCTCTACAACTATACTGCTTGGACTTCATGTGGTTGAGACCCTCCAGTATCCTTTGATTTGAGCAAAAATTGCAGTGGTCTTCTCTAATTGTTGTGGTACCAGAATGCATGGAAGGTGTTCTGGGAGAAGTATGTAACTGTGTTCTGGATCCATTCTGAGGGAAAGCCACACTTTAGTGCCTCCTCTTCCTTTTTCTACTTCCAGTTTGCCCTTTCCACCCTCCTGGCAGATAGTGTGAGTTTTTGAAAAAAGAAAAAAAAATGAGAAAAACTCCTTTTTCTCTTTTCTCCTAACTACCTTAAGTCTTACATGTAAATTGGTACTTGCACAATTTCTCCTACATTTCTCCTGGTAGAAATGAATTTCATCTAACATTCTGAGACCAGATCTTGAGATAGTGACCTAGATACAGAATCTAGCTCATTTGTTCAATAGGTGTACTGTTTTTGCAAACAATAAAAGAAACCACTACTACTTATTGATTACTTATTGTTGCAAAGCACTTTACCTGTTCCATCCCATTTCACCTTCACTATTTACTGTTACCTGCATTTTACAGTTTGGAAAACTAAGGCATTGAGAAATTGTTTAACTTCTGGTAATGAAATTGAGACTTCAAACCAATATGTATGACTCCAAAGCCTGTGCTTTTGATCACTATATTTTACTGCCATTCAGTCAGATCAATTCTTCCAAGAGGCAAAAAAAAAATGTTTAAAAGAAGTAATAGTTAGAAAATTATTGTGCTTTTCTCTTTTGCCTTCTTGAGTACTTAACTTACACCTTATTCTGCCTGAGGCAATCATTTGGTGAGAGGATAGGAATGGAGACATTAGCATTTATGACAGAAGGAGAAGAAATGAAGAGAAAGTCAGGGCAGTATTCACTTCTAACATAAAAAAAAAAGATTATGGAGTAGGGCAATAGCCTTATAATCCAAGCTTTTGTCCTATGACAGTAACAAGTGTAATTGATAGGATTTTTACTATTACCTACCTATATATTTCCTGGCAAAGAAATGGAAAAGAGACATGTAGGTAATAGTAAAAAAAAAATATATATATATATATATATATATATATATATATTCCAAATTCCTTTGTCTCCTCCTTTAGCAAATCAAGGGTTAAGTCTTAAGGATTCAGGTTACAGAGTGCCCCAGAAAAAGACATTTCCTCGTGACAGCTAGGCCAACTCTATGTTAGAAGCAGGATACAACCTAGTAGAGGTAAAATAATATTTCTACTTTCCCAGTCTGGGGGAAATTATGAGAGGAATACAAGAGAGACAGAGGCAGGAAAGAGAGATAAGTCTGCAGAGAGAAGCATAGTAAGTAAGGGTAACACTACTCCCCAACTAAACTATGAGAGGCTACCTCACATACTTCCCTATAGACATATACATTAAAATCTCTTTGGTAAGGCAGAGAGACCCTGGAGCTTAGTTTTCCCCAAAGGACTTCAGTTTCCAGGAGGAATGGATATGGAAGTAAGAGACATTGTGCCTGCCATGAAAACCACTGTGGCAAAGAAATGAGTCCGCTCCAGAGACTTGCCAGTGGGCTAGAAGACCTGGCAGAGACTCAGACAGTAGGGGCTGAGAGGAAGCAGAGGCAAACAGGGCACATTTCCAGGCTCTGACTAAACCAAGAAAAGGGAGTCAAATTACAATTGGTGAAACTGGAACTTTCAGCTGTAAACACCAGTGGAACAAGCAGTAAACAGGAGACAAGGGGCATCAGTCAGCCACCAGAACCAGAGCACAAAGGCTACCTGAATCCAAGAATCCTGATCTTCTCCTTACACTGTTAAAAAAACAAAATTCCACCAAGTAAATCTGAACATCTAACTGGTTTTATTAAGTGATTTGTAAATGGGGCAGCATCCCACACAGCAAGCAGAAATATGCTCATAGGAGTTGTACAAAATGGAAAGGTTTTTATAGGAAAGAGGGTGGGGCAGGAAGTTATTAGCAAAGGGGGAAAAAAAAAGGATTGTTTCGGGAAAGGTCACCTTCCCCTAGGGGAAAGGGAAAGGGTCTTACTAGGTCTTATTACTTCCTCTTGCTTTGGGGGATGGAGAGGGCCCATGTGACAATTCCCTCACTGGTGCTGACTAGAAAATTTCCAGATTCACTGACTTAAAATACCACTGCTGGAGAGGTTGAAACTGCACTTAAGTCTTGGTTTGCTACCTTGGGGGCAAATGACTCCACCTTGTGCCTGTGGCTTTATTTTTTATTTTTTTTAATTTTTTTTTTTAACGTTTATTTATTTTTGAGACAGAGAGAGACAGAGCATGAACGGGGGAGGGTCAGAGAGAGGGAGACACAGAATCTGAAACAGGCTCCAGGCTCTGAGTTGTCAGCACAGAGCCCGATGCGGGGCTCAAACCCACGAACCGTGAGATCATGACCTGAGCCTAAGTCGGACGCTTAACCGACCGAGCCACCCAGGCGCCCCTGTGGCTTTATTTTTAACAACACTAAGAGGTTCTACAAGCCCTCTCCTCATATACTCAGACACCATCTTATGGAAAAAGTAGGGAAAAGTTATCCGACACTGCGTTTTTATTTAAGAGAAACTGAACACTATCTAAAAAGATCATTTAAATTGGAAGTTGGCAAACAATGGTCCATGAGTCAAATCTGCCACCTGTTTTGGTAAATAAAGTTTTTTGGAACTTAGCTCCTGTTCATTTATATACTGTATATAGCTGCCTTCATTCTCAGAGTTGAGTACTTTGCAACAGAGACTATAGGCTCACAAGCCTAAAATATTTATTATGTAGTTCTCTACAGAAAAGTTTGCCAATCCATGGTTTAAATTACCAAATCAGACTAAGTTTTAAGCCAAATTAGATATATATAATTTTGGTACCCACTCTTCTTAAGTGAGTAGATAGATGGGCTCAAAAGAAAGGCCAGATTAGATATAGGCACAATTGTACAAGTTGGTTTTCTCTGCACATCCAAGTTGTCCTGTACATTACATCTGCAATGTTGCTATAATCATTTCAGATAATAACATTTATCTTTTACAATTATACAGTGCTTTATAGCTTTTAAAGTGCATTTATTTCCACTGGCTCATCTAATCTTCATAAAAATTTCTGTGAGAAAGGGATTATTAGCCCCATTTCATAGATGAGGGCATAGTTGAGTCTCAGTGAGTTTAAGTCTCAAGATCACACATCTAGTAAGAAATACACAATGTGACCTCAGTTGTTCAATTACATGTCTACTGTACTTCCCACTCAACCACAGCCAAACTACTAGGAGTATAAATTCTAACGCAACCAAAGTAGAATCATCATGTCCCTACAAACTTAGAAACGGGTTCTCCAGATATTTTCTGAGTCATCAAAATAGAGTTTTTAAGCCTAAATGTCGAACCAATATTTTCTAAGAATTATGTTGCATTATTTATTTGCTGTATGACAAATTGGAAAACTTACCATCTGCTTTACTTGGAGCCCTTTTCCAAGGGAGTAAGTAGGATAGTGTCATTTTTAAGAGTACATACATGCTCTGGCATCTAATTGGCCTGGATTGAAGTTCAGCGCTGCAACTTCCCACCTGTGTGACCTTGAAAACATGACTTAATCTCTCTGAGCTTCAATTTCCTCATATGTTAAAATGGAAGGTTTTTTGTTTTTGTTTTTGTTTTTGTTTTTTTTAGGATTAAATGAGATGATGCACGTTAAGTACTTAGCACAGGACCTGGAACATAGATAGCATAAATAAGTGACTACTCAATAGGAGACGTTTAATGTAAATGGTACAGCCACTCTATAACAGAGTATAACAGAGCCTTAAAAATTAAACATACAAATAACATATGACCAAGAATTTGTATGTACTCCTGGGCATTTATCCAAAAGAAATGAAGATTTATGCTCACATATAAGCCTGTACATGAATGTTTATGGCAGCTTTAATTATAATAGCCAAAAACTGGAAACAACCCAGATGTCCTTAAATAGATGAATGATTAAACAAACTGGTAATGCATACCATGGAATGCTACTCTTCAAAGAACAAAACAAAACAAAAAAATCAAACAAACGGGTGGGGAGGAAACAAACTATTGATATACAAAACAACTTGGATGAATCTCCAGGGAATTGCATTGCCTGAAAAAGCCAATTTAATTTTTTTATATATGAAACTTATTGTCAAATTGGTTTCCATACAATACCCAGTGCTCATCCCAAAAGATGCCCTCTTCAATACCCATCACCCACCCTCCCCCCCCTCCCACCCCCCATCAACCCTCAGTTTGTTCTCAGTTTTTAAGATTCTCTTATGCTTTGGCTCTCTCCCACTCTAACCTCTTTTTTTTTCCGTCCCCTCCCCTATGGATTTCTGTTAAGTTTCTCAGGATCCACATAAGAGTGAAAACATATGGTATCTGTCTTTCTCTGTATGTGAAAAAGCCAATTTCAAAACGTTACATACTGTATGATGCAATTTATATAACATTCTTAAGATGACAAATTATGCAGATGGAGAACAGGGCAGTGGTTCCTAGGAGTTAGAAAGGGGGAGAAGGAAAGATGGCTGTAACTATAAAAGGGTAGTACAAAAGATCCTTGTACTGCTGGAACTGTTCTGTAACTTGACTTCGGTGGTGGTCACAAGAATCTACACATGCGATAAAATTACATGGGCTAAATGGGTAAGCGCATTAAGGAATCTACTCCTGAAATCATTGTTTCACTATATGCTAACTAATTTGGATGTAAATTTAAAAAATAAAAAATAAAATAAAATAAATTTAAAAAATTAAAAAAAAATACATAGAACTAAGTACATGCAAACACACACAAATGAACACATGTAAAACTAATAAAATATGAATAAGACCAATGTATTATATCAGTGTCTATTTCCTGGTTGTACTATATGTTGTATTATAGTACTACATATAATAAATGTATATTATATATAATATACTACTGTACTATAGTTTTGCGAGATATCTTTGGGGGGAACTGAGTAAAAGGTACACAAGATCTCACTATATTAGTTCTTAAATCTGTATAAGAATCTATAGTTATCTCAAAATAAAAGTTTAAAAAAGACTATTAATGTATTTCTTCTACAACAGGCATAACCCAATATAAGCTGCCACTGTATATAGCAAAGCCCCTTGTGCACCTGGGCATCATCATATTTTATAATAAACAAAGGTCAATTTTTTAGATGTTTTCTTGGGATCCTGGATTTAAACTTTTACTACTATTTATAATCATTTCGGCAGAGAGAGCAGTTTCCCACTTATAACTTAACACCCAGTATTTGTCTAAAGAAGCCTGTTAACCATCACATCACTCACAAATCAACAGATACAGAAGTGTCTCCACAAAATCTGAGATGTACAGTCAGCTAGACCTGGGTTTTAGTTCTTGCTCTGCAACCTCACCAGCTTTCTGATAATTATCAAGTCATTGAACTTCATTATACCTAGTAGTTATGAAGCTGAAATAAAAAGAGAACAGTGGGAAAATGTAGAGGATCTTAGATTGCAGGTATATTTCTTCTACACTCCCTTATGCATACACAGACTCCTACCTAACACAGTTCCCATTCATGAAAATATGATGTAATCATGTGTACATTTAAAAAAATGAAAAAAAATTCTCTGGTGACCTCAGACTATTTAAGGGAAGTACAATTTTTTTAATGTTTTGTTTATTTTCGAGAGAGCACAAGAGGGAGAGGTGCAGAGAAGCGGGGAAAGAGGATCAGAAGCAGGCTCCACTCTGACAGCAGTGAGCCCAAAGCAAGGCTTGAACTCATGGACCTGAGCTGAGGTCAGACGCTCAGCCAACTGAGCCACACAGGCGCCCCAGGGAAGTACATTTTTTTAATAAAAGTACCATGTCAGTATCCTGGTTATGATATTGTACTACAGTTATGTAGGATGTAACCATTGGGGGAAACTGGGTAAAGGATGAATGGGATTTCTCTGTACTATTTTTGCAATTTATAAGAATCTGTAATTACTTCAAAATAAGAAAAGTGTTTTTAGAAAGAGGTAAATGTGTAATGGTTCTGACGCTCTTGAGTATAATCATCTATTAAAACTAAAAATTTGAGGGGCGCCTGGGTGGCGCAGTCGGTTAAGCGTCCGACTTCAGCCAGGTCACGATCTCGCGGTCCGCGAGTTCGAGCCCCGCGTCGGGCTCTGGGCTGATGGCTCGGAGCCTGGAGCCTGTTTCCGATTCTGTGTCTCCCTCTCTCTCTGCCCCTCGCCCGTTCATGCTCTGTCTCTCTCTGTCCCAAAAATAAATAAACGTTGAAAAAAAAAAAACTAAAAATTTGATTCCTTTCCTCCAAATACTTTGAAATTTTGCTTAAAAAACCCTCAGACTTGAGTGGGACCTTAGAAATTATTCAAATTAGCTGATACAGAGATCTCTTGCACAATTTCCCTAACATATTTGAATACTTCCACTGACATAAAACTCACTCCCTGCCAATGGAGTCTATTAATTTCTTCACTTTTTAAATTTCAATTCATGTTAATTAACATATAGTGTAGTATTGGTTTCAGGAGTGGAGGGCCTTATCTATTTAGAAGCAGATTTAATACTTGAAAAACTTTTCATTGTATTGACCTGAAATCTGCCTCCTTTCAATTTTAACCTTTGGTTCATATTTTTCCCTACTCGTCATTCCCAATGTAGTAAGAAAGCATTTTGGGTGGACTTTTTTAGCATGTTGAAATAAATATTTATTTCTCCATGTAGTCTAGGAAATAAGAAAATAGCTGATACCTTTCTCTTTTATCCATAGAGGCAGATAACTGCTATCATTTCCTATGGAAACATCAGAACAATAATCAACCTAACTTAACAAATTCAACAATATATAGTGATAATAATGGGAAATTATAAGACTGTGCCTTAGATTTACATAATACCTTTTCTCTGAACAGCAGCTAATAAAAAGGCTGGTGTTAGTGCCTCTTATGTCTTAGAAGCAAGGAACTTCTCAGAAACACCTTGTCTTTATTGTAACTTATGTCATTTGGAAGGGCAATTTCCAAATTTGTGCTTTTTTTTACCCATTGTATTATGAAAAGCTAAGAGGGAAAAAGGATTTCTTGAGGGAAAAAAGGATTGCTTAAAGCACCGTCCAGGTGTAAAGAATTAGCACTTCTTTGGATTTTCTGGAAATTTACATGTGAAATCCTCACTAATACTAATGTGAATTCTGGAACTGTGTAAATAAATCCTCCATATCAAGAAGAAAAACATGCTATCTAGAGGACTTCAACTGACATATTCCATTAACTCCTGAGATTCTTAATTAATTGTTTTTTTTTCCTTTTAATCATTGCCCTGTCCCCACTACTGCCCCCACAATAGAAAAAAAAATCTATTTTCCATTATGAAAATCAATGCAGCTCTCTCTCTCCTTGACCAAGCTCAGAATGGGAACTATAAGCATAACATGACCCTTTGAAACCTTCTTTCACAGCCAAATCCTCTGCTCTCTCAGATTTCCATGTGATAGCAAGGGCTTTTGCCCTCTGTGGCACTAAGCACTCATAAAAAAATTTTTATTGGTAATTATTGTTATTATTTTCCATTTGGTAAGTGGAAATATTGTCCATTTAGGCTAAAAGGTCTCATCCCGTGTACTCCTCCCAACAGCTCATGAAATGGTGCTGACACTGCTTCAAAATGTAAACAACTGTCCTTGGTTGTTTTGGTGGTGGCTGGGCAGGGCAAGTGGGGAGAAGTTTATGAGATCGTCAGCCCTGCGGAATATATATGGCAGTGAGTCATGAGTGCAAATGTAGGATCCAGGATCAGAAGAGCCGAGGTAAGTCTGAGACAGAAGAAAGGGAACTGGCACAAAAATGAGGTAGTCTTGGGGAAGGACCTGGGACCCAGTGCCCAAGGCAGGGGCTGGTGTGAGCATTCCAGAATTGGAGTAAGGGTAGGGAACCAGAAACAAAAGGTTATAGCAAAGCTTCAAGTCAGAACCATCCAAGCAAGATAGAGTTGGGCTCAAAGGAAATAGAAGGCACAGAGTGTCCAAAAAGTCAAAAGTTTAGTGGGTAAATTAGCAGCAGGAGGTCATACTTATTAGGGTCTGAGCAAGGTGGAAAAATGAAACTTCAGGCCAATAGACTGACCCCAGGAAGACTATAGGAAGAGAATAAGGATAAAGATAAGAAAAGAGCAATGAAAAGAACCTGAAAAACTGAGGCATTTTACTTAGCCCTTTGCAAAAGATTTAATAGACTTGTGAAAGCAGAAACCAATTACTGTATAGACAACTCTAGCTGAGCACATAACTGAGAATTTGTGACTGAGACAAGTACCAACTTCTGACAGAGAGATCTTGGCTTGCACTGGAGGAAAATTCAAGGAGACAGAAAATCTTGCAGTGTGAAGGGCAAATGCCATATCCTATTACTTTGGATTCTTCTGGGCAAGAAGATTTTAGTTAAGCTATCATTAGCCTGACAAGTTTATAGATTTCTGAAGTGGCTACTAGTGGTGGAGTAAAGAAGCCACATTCTTCTAAAGTAGCGTTGGGCAACCAAAAATCAATCTGAGGCAGGAAGGTGGCATTAGAATTTCCAAGGATGATATACAGTCCTGGGAAACTTTTGGTGTGTGTGTGTGTGTGTGTGTGTGTGTGGTGTTTTACTCTGAGGTAGATAGTTGAATTAACCATATTCTTTGGTTCCTGGTACATTACCATAAGTGGTCACTAGTTTTATTTATTTGTTTACTTATTGACTTATTTCCTTTAACCTGCATTTCCATCCCCTATCTCCACAGCCAATAATTTTAATGTGATACTATGAATTTAAAAAAAAAATATGTTTTCAAGATATGTGTACTGTTGTGTACATACATTTTCCCCATTTTTATTGAGGTCTCCCCGACCACCCAATTTAAAATTGCAACCTTGTACTGTATATGTTCTATTGGTCCTCCAGACTCTCTGCATTTCTTCATCCTGTTCTCTGTTCCTCTCTTTAGGACTGACATCCTGAAGCTGGGCTTCCTTGCTATTCTGGCTTTCTATTATGTTTGGCCAGTGAAAGACCAGAAGATCTGAGAGAGAAGGAGAGTCTGGATGTTTATTAACCCAATTCCCTCCTTGCAGAATCATCTAGGGGTGGCTGATTCCCTTCATCTGAAATCACAGTGTTTGTCAGAAGACTTCTCCAAATAATCATCAGTCGCTCCTTATTCTGATGATTTCTCCATTCTTTTGACCCTTCAAGTTTGAGGGGTAACAACTGAAGCCTACAGTACACTATCCTTTGATTTACCTCTATTTTGCCCACACCTTCATAAATAGTTCCTTTAGGAAACACTCCTCAAAGTATCCGGTCTGAGAGTTCCATCTCTTTCCTGCCAAGACCTTGATTGAATAAAATGACCTGCCCCTTACTACTCTCCCTATTCCTCTTTCCTGCTTTATTTTCCCCTATAGCACTCACTTTATCTAACCTACTATATATTTTACCTTTTTGTCTTGTTTATTATCTGCCCTTCTAAACCAAGATGTCAGGGCAGGGATTTTCATCTGTTTTACTCACCTTGAACATGGTAGAGACTTATAACTATTTGTTGAATAATTGGAAAAATGCATTAATAAAGAAATAGGCAGGGGCCAGATCATGCAAGGTCTTTCAGGCAAATATTAGGAGTTTGCATTTTATTCTGTGTGCCATGGGAAGCCATTTATGAAGAATTTTATGCAAGACAGTGATAGGATCTAAGTTTTAAGATCACTATAAGTTCTGTGGGGATTGTTTGTGGACAAGAATGGAAGTTTAAGAGATCAGTTTAGTGTCCCTTGCAACAGTCCAAGTGAGAGCCTAGAATAAGGTGATGGTAGCAGTAGTGATAGGAGAGAAGTGATATATGAAGGAGCCTCTTCCTGGAGCATTCTCAAGCTATAGGCCATAAAAAAATTTTTTTAATGGGTATTTACTTTTGAGAGAGAGAGGGAGACAGAATGCAAGTGGGGGAGGGGCAGAGAGAGAGGGAGACACAGAATCTGAAGCAGGCTCCAGGCTCCAGGCTGTCAGCACAGAACCTGATGCTGGGCTTGAACTCATGGACCATGAGATCATGACCTGAGCTGAAATTGGATGCCTAACCAACTGAGCCACCCAGGCATCCCAAGCTATAGGCCATAATGGAACTTACTCAGTAGTCAGAGTTGGTCTGGTTTGGCTGAGGATGTTCTCAATACCCCCAAGCAATGATCTCAGCAGGGTTTGTCCAGCTTTGTAAGGTTATAGACATATTTGCTGGATCTTAGCAATTCAAAACCTGAGGGTTACCCTCTGGGAAAATACCCATTTGGAGTCCCACTAGACATGGGATTTTCACAAGGGCAAAAAAAAAAAAATACATTCCTTATATTCAAAACTGAGATGTTGAAAATATCATAAGAGCTTCTGAATAATATGATTTTAAAATAAGAACCTGGGCACTTAAAAGCAAAATAATACAGTACAGAAATCATTAATCCAAATGGTAATCTACTGCCAATACTGTGCAGCCATATGATTAGTCTTTTTTTCTCTCCAGAAAATGCTCTATGATTCCATTAGCAGATAATATACTTCAAAAAAGTGATTTCACATATAGACAAATTCCAGCTTAGTAGCAATTGTATGTCAATGTTTCTGAAATGGAATTAAAGGTTAAAAAATGATAAGAGTCCTTCTCTTGTCAGAGTAGATATTTAGAACATTTTTCCCCAGGAGCTTCCTTAATACATTTTCCATTATAGAAAAATGGAATTTTACCTTACTTATTGTAGCAAGCAAGTTCAAAGGGTTTTTAGGAGACCTAAAGTCACAATTATTCATGGATTATTTTTCTAATGGCATCTATAATTCCTAGCATTTTGACATTAGAAATAGGAATATTACACCATATTATTCTCTGAGTCTTTAGAGTAGTTGGAAGACACCCCAGCACAGACTTACTCACTAAATGATAAATGTTCATGGGATCCCTACAGATGATGTCAAACCCCAGCAACGACTAAATTATGTTGAGACTTAATCTACCCTTGGGGATATTTCTTACACTTTGAATTCTGTGGGATCTATGGGATAAAATGTTACTCTTAGGAATTAATACTTAAAATAGTAATCTTAGTCCCATAAGAGGTTTAGAAGTCTGGAAGGGAGGTGTATAGAACTCCTGATTTAAACAAGTAGAGAATACCACTAAAGCCAAAATAGTGATTCCCAAGTGCTTGTTTGTGAAGTCATGCCAGTCCATGATGATATAACTTGACCATGGTGAAATGAGAAGAACAGCGACAATGTATGTTTTTCATAATGCTAAAATCATTCAGTATTTTTATTGTAAGCCAATTATAAAATGATAATATAAGCAGATGGTAGGTGAGGTGTTTTTTTGTTGTTGTTTTAATGTCCATACTTCACACGATAAAATGTTGGTAGCTCTACGTCAGTCTATCAATTTGGTGTGTTTGTGGTGGGGGGGTGGTATTAATTTTTGAAATCAAAATTTGGTTATTACTATCTTAAATGATTTTTTCAGATTCACAAAATATTGAATGATCCAGGCTCAGAAAATATACCCTACTCTCCTTTCTATGAGTTTTCACAGCATGTTATCTTGACAAGAATTATGGCACTGACAACCTTTGCCCTCCCTCTATCTTCTATTAACATGAAGTGAAAGGAGGATTAGAAATTCTAACTTTTATGTGTGGCTCTGTAGCTGATCCTGCCTGTGTCTTGACCATGAATGCAACTCAAAGCTCCCACCACAGAAGTGACCATCTTTGCATCTGTCCTGTGTAAAGGAAAAGTGGCCACCTGTGAATCTAGGCAAACAACTTTGCAAGGCTACTCATTCCATTGTCGGGAAGCCCAGGTGACTAGAAAGTATTTCTTTACATTGAGTTCAAATATACCATCCTGTAATTTTCATCTATTGGCCTTAGCTCTGTACACCAGGGCAACATAGATTAAGGCTAATCCTTCCCTTGCATCAGAGGACAACCTGTTTATCTACCTCCCTCAAAGTATTTTTCTTCAAGCTGCCATCACTGCTTCTCAGGACACAAATTTTAGGCTTTTCTGAATTCTGAGATTAGCCTTTTTCCAGGAAGACTTCTCAAAACCTTCTTCATGCCCAGATCTGAACCCAGGTTCAGTCTGGCAAACTCCTAACCATCCACTGCCTCCTTTTATACAGACACTTGCTTAAATTTTTTTCTTGATTATAAATATCTTTTCTGAACATATCAGCTATATTGGAGTCATAATATACATACATCTGGAATCATTACAATGATATATTCATTTGTCCATTATTTCAGGAAATACTATAAGACCTCCTGTATGCATCACACTATGGGCACAGAGGGACTGCATTAGTCAGGGTTCTCCAGAGAAACAGAACCAGTTTAATATAAAAGGAATTTTATTATGAAGAACTGGCTCACACAGTTATAGGCTGGGGAGTCTCATGGTCTGTCTTCTGCAAGCTGGAGACCCAGGGAAGCCAGTGGTGTAATTCAGTCCAAGTCTGAAGGTTGGGGATCCAAAGATTGAAATCCTAGTTCAAGAGCAGAAGGTGAGATGTTCTAGATCAAGCAATGAGGCAGAAAAACAGGGTGAATTCCTCCTTCCTCCACCTTTTTATTCTATTTAGGCCCTAAATGAATGTTGCCCACCCACACTGGGGAGGGCCATCTATTTTAATGAGTCCACAAAGTCAAATGTTAATCTCATCCAGAAACACTTTCACAGATACATGCAGAAATAATGTTTAACCAGCTATCTGGATAACCCCTCAATCCAGCCAAGTCGATGCATAAGTTTAACTATCATCAGGGGTATGTGAATATTGAAAACATACTTCTTGTCCTCAGACAGCCTTAAAAAATAATTCAGAAATGGGAAACATCAAAAAACAGAATAACAAAATAGCTAATATATATAATACTACTACTTGCTACATAATACTATTGGCCAAGGATGTGCTAAACGCTGTATACATTTTAACGTTTGTCATTCTCACAATCCTATAAGGGAAGTGCTATTATTATCATCTCCATTTTTCAGATTAGGAAACTGGGACATGAATAGGTTAAGAAAATTGCTCCAAATCACACTACAATTACATGGCAGAACCGGCACCAAACCCTGACAGTCTGACTCCAGAGCTCAAGTTATTATCTACTGTGCTATAATGCAGAATGTAAGTGTATAAAACATATTGTTAAAGTTAAAAGTCTGCTTAAATGCCAAGAAGTACAATAAAAGAATAATATTGAGGGATATTATGGGGGAGACTACAGGTGTGGAGAGGGTTGTGGATATGTTTGGAGAATAGTTGGTCAGAGAATTACTCTTAGAAATAATCAGTTTTGTGCCAGACCTTGAATGAAAGGGTTGATTGTCAGACTTGCTATTCCTAACCTTAGTCATTTTAATACAGAATGAACTTAATAGGATTTAAAACAATTATCCCATAATAAGGTTGTCTGGTTCTTGGCCTCACATATAAATTTGAAGCAATCTGGCACATGCATTCTACAGGGAGACATAATTAAAAGCAAGTAAGGGCTGATTTACAAGACTTTATGAAATGGACCATAAACTTCAGAAATTGGCCATAGCAGTTGCAGATGTAGTTAATCTTGTAGGATTGAAGAGTGAGTTAGCTATTCAGAAGAAATCACTGATAGAGAAATCAATGCATCTTGGATAAGATCCTGGGGTAAGAATGGTGAGAAAGTGTTTTTGGAAAGGGGCATAAAGTAAATTCCTTACAATATCAAATGCAGTAAGTATTAATCACTCCCAAATGCTATTTGCAAATATCAGTGAAAATCATTAGGGTTTTTTCTCCCTTCAAAGAAGATGATTCACTTAATAGTTCATAAAGCTTGCTTAGTTTTATCATCATTTTGATGCCCTTTAATCGACTTTATATTTTTAATCACTAAATGGCATTACCCTTATTTTCTATTTGCAAATTTATATAATTCATATGGAAATTGCTTTAAAGAAAACAAAATGGGAATGACTGGTATCTTGAAAATATAGTTCCATTGCTTTCAGAACCATGACTCTTCTGTAAGTAGTTTATACAAATAATCAAACAATTGTTTTTCATCAAACCATGGGTTTTACCTTAGAGCTTTTCACTTCTTTTCAGCCAGCTTAGGCTAAAATTAACTACAAAAACTGAAATCACAATCACTTTATGAAACTATTTATGGTATGTTCTTTCACCTATTATTAGCACATGGAAAAATAACTGAATCAGCAAAGAATCCCTTTAAAAATAAACCATTAGGTTTTTAGTCTCTTTGGGGCTAATTTATACATTGAAGATATTTAAGAGAGGTGAACATTCAGCACCAAGCACAGCATCGCTATGTATCTACAACAACAAGTTTTCCAATAAAAGTGAAAATTTCTTGTTATCTAGGTTGTTTCAAATAACTAGATTGCTTATACTCTGTAGCAGAACATCTTGGCTACAATTTTTAGTTTTACCTGAGCTTTTCCTATTCATTCTTGTTCAACTGAGCACTTGAAATATGTGATAAAATGTACTATTCCTCATGACTGCATGGCCTTGTTTTGCATCTCAGCTCCCGAAAGATAGGAACTGTGTCTGTGTGCTGCAACACCAGAGTCTAGCATAAAGTTAATCTTAGTTGATGTTGATAATGAGAATGTGAGTATATCAATTTGTCCCTCAAGGCTCTCATAGATCAACAAATAAGAACAAAATTGACCAAATAAAGCTTCACATTTGTACAAATTTATACACAGGATTGTACATTCAGGCATTTTCTTCAGCTATCTCTTGAAAATAGCACTGAATCAGAGTCATGTGACCAGAATGTATAAAGTCCAACAGGGTTACTGCTACTGTGCAAGATTCAGAACAATACAACCAAATATCCAAAGAACAAACTTTAATTTATTTTTTAAAGTTTATTTATTTTGAGAGAGAGAGAAAGATGACAGGGGAGGGGTAGAGAGAGAGGGGGAGAGAGAGAATCCCAAGCAGGCTCTGAGCTGTCAGCTTCAGAGCCTGATGTAGGGTTCAATCTCAGGAGCTGTGAGATCATGACCTAAGCCGAGATCAAGAGTCAGACACCTAACCTAATGAGCCACCCAGGCACCCCCTAGGTTTAATTTAATACCCCAAGTCCTGTGCTGGGTACTGGGGATAGAAAAAGAAATAAAAACATGATCCATTTTCTCAAAGTGCTTTTAAACCAGTGAAGACACAGACAAGTAAATGAACAACCACTGACCATCTCTTGTGTAGCCAGTCATACGAAGGCTGTATTACAGAAAAATTACAAAGCATATAGCTCTAATAGTATTCAACCTCAGTCCCAGTCTGCTTTAACCTAAATATATCTTGCCCTGCACCTTCTGAACATCCTCTACAGAAAGAGAATAACCCTACCAAGGAGGAAGAAGGCTCAGGTTTAGTCACACCCATGATGTAAACCAGCTAAGCAATTTTGTAAAAGGTGGGACAGAGAATAGAGATTACATAAGCAAACCAAGAATGATCAATATATTACATTTCTGAGGCATATGATTAAGATAGAATTGTGTAATTCCTATGAGACTGAAAATGATTAGCATAGTTTAAGGATGCAATTGTTAAAAAATCTTCTGCACTGACATTATGTTCAACAGATCGTGCTTTTCAATCTCTATTTCAATTAGAAGTTAGCCATTCTCCAGGAAAGGTGAACTTAATAAACTTTGGCTTTTAAAAATCTCTTTGTCAGCATCTGGACCAGGTTTGCTAAATTCCCTTTGTCTTTTCAGCCTAAGAAAAGTGCTGCCACCTGCTGATAAGAATTAAAATTAAATTCCTTCCCCACCCCCCACAAATAACAACAGATAAAACCCCCTAGAGTTTGACTCTCCCATGCTGCAGATTATAGTCAATTCTTTACCTTTTTTATTTATAATATCCCTGTTTCTTTCTCTTTTCTCAGAGGAATTTTTCCTCTAAAAACAAAGTTTTTTTGTTGTTGTTTCGTTTGGGGGTTAAATTAAGTGAAAAATAAAAGCCTCAGCTGATTATTTGCTTTTGCTGACACTGCTGAGGACAGAGTGAGCACAGATAAAGAACAAAAAGCTACTCTTTTCAAATTTTATTCTAGTTAAATAGAAAAAATAAGTATGGAAAGAAAGCAGCAATACGGAATAATCGAAAGATCGTAGGCTTTGGAAATGCTTACACATGGGATTTAGTTCCACTTCTGTCACTTTGTCACTCATTCAGCTATGAACAAGGAGCATCTACTATATGCCTCGGACCATTCTAAAAAATATATTTTTTAATGCTTTGGACTATTCTAATGCAAGGCATACATTGTTGAATTTAACAAAATGTCTACCTTCATGTCATTTCCATCCTGGTGTAAGAGAAAGATAATAAACAGGAAAACAAACACGCAAACAAAAAATGAATTCAGATACTTAGTAGTAATGACTATGAGGATAGAAAGCCTCTAAGAAGTTGGAACGCCTCCTGGAGCCTAGGTTGCTCAGTCTGTTAAGCATCAGACTCTTGATTTCAGCTCAGGTCATGATCTCATGATTGGTGAGATTGAGCACTACATTGGGCTCCGTGCTGACAGGGCTAAGCCTGTTTGGGATTCTTTCTCTCTTCTCTCTCTCTGCCCTTCCCCCATTCTCTTTCTCTCTCTCTCTCTCTCTCCCTCAAAATAAATAAACTTCTAAAAAAAGAATATGGAAAGCATCTAAGAAGGTTTGTGAAGCTACATGACAAGGGGAAAGTCACTAATCTCTGAAGGTCAGTTTTCTCATCTAGAAAATGGGGATAATAATAGTCTTATCTCATAACATTGTCGTGAGAGTGAGAAACTATATGTATAAAGCATCTAGCATATCCTGTCATATTATAAGCAGGAAATGAATAGCAAATATTATTATCATTGTTGTTTTTTTATAATAAAACTATAATGAACATAGAGGATACCAAATGCCCTAGTGAGTCAAAGAGAATTTTTTTCCCTTAATGAATATTATTGAGCCTCTTATCTTTTAAGAACACTGCCTGGACATAATGTGATTTTATGTCAGACAAAATACTTTCAATGTAGTTCATTTCTCTAATTCCATTATGCTCCTTTGAGGTCCTGGATGACTCCATTCCTTTCCCACAGGGGCTAAATGCAATTCTATTTTCTCAGTAGGAAAATTCTGGCATGAAAGAGTGTTTGGTCTTAGAATGGTTCTGTATGGTGAGTATTGCACACTTTCACAGGCTCATGCACAATACATCCTGATTTCTACCTCTAGTTCTTCTCCCTTCAAATAATGCTATTCTGTCAGGAAAAGGTAAAGCATTCAAATCAACAAGAAAAGAGACAGCTTACTCTCAAACTTGCTCTTCCCTCTTTATTCCTCTAACCCTGATCTGCCGGTTGGCTTTCTAATTTGTTGGGTCCTCTTGGTGTATATTGGAGGTCGGCTTCCCTTCCACCTTTCCCTAGCCTGAACTTGTATTAATCTTCACTTTCTTTTAACTTGGAGCCTCTGCTGTGTTTTACCTCCACTGCTGCCTAATATTTGAGATTCACCAAGCTTCAGACAGAGAAATTCAACAAAAACTGCTTTTAAATGATGAACTACTTTCAAAGAACTTTTATTTCACATCTCTTCACAACTAAGGTGGATGTAGTGAATATTATTAGTCACAATTTTAGATGTGGAAGTGGGGTCTTGGGGAATCAAGTGAACTACAAATGTCTCATAGCAAGTCAGTGGTGGAACCTAACTATTAATGCTTCTAAATTGGTTGAAGAACTTGTAAATTCAGGCATGTTTCCATATGGGCAAAATGAAGTATGAGTACAAAATCCTAGCATAAAAAACTGTTTTTACCTTCTTTTCTGATAGCAGCAAGAAGACAGTACATGTGGTGGTGAAGAGCTTTGATGCTGGAGCCAGACTCCTGATATGTGGAAATCATAAATCATAGCACTGGTGCTTTGATTTAGTAGCTATGTGACCTTGAGCAAGTGAATTTACCTCTCTGTGCATCAGTTTTCTCCTTATGAACTGGGGGAAATCATAGTATCACTCCACTGCATTGTAGTGAGAATTACATGAGTAATACCTACTTGCTTATACAAACAGTCCTCACTTACATGCAGGGGATACATTCTAAGACCCCCAGTGGATGCCAGAGATAGTACTAAACTCTCTCTATATATATATTATGTTTTTTCTGTACATACATACCAATGATAAACTTTAATTCCTAAATTAGGCACAGTAAGAAATTAACTATTAACTACAATAACTAATAATAAAATAGAACAATTATAACTATAATAGAAGTTATGTAAATATGGTCTATCTCTCTCTCACACAAAATATCTTATTGTGAGGTACATTTCTTCTGATGATGATGATGTGAAATGATAAAATGCCTACATGATGAAATGAAGTAAGGTGAATAACATAGGCATTGTGACATTAGCATTAGGCTATTGCTGACCTCTGACAATGCATGGAAAGGAGAATCATCTGCTTCTGGATTGCAGGTGACTGCAGATAACTGAAACTATGGAAAGCGAAACTGGGGATAAGGGGAAACTACTGTACCAATTCCTGGAACATAGTAAGAACTCAATAAATACTATTATTATTATTACTGAGTGGTTCTACTGTATGGATAAACCATAATTTCAGCAGTTTCTTAACAAGTTAAACATACATATACCACATGATCCAGCCAATTCCATTTCTAGGTATTCTCTCAAAAGAAATGAACTCTTTGTATACACAGACTTACACTTGAATTCACAAACTGTGGTATATCCAATATAGTAGAATAGTACACAGTAATAAAAATGCAGGAGTATGGATCTCAAAACATATATGTTGAGGGAAATAGGCCATAAAAAAGTACATACTATATGATTCCATTTATATAAAACTATATAAAATGCAAACTAATCTATAGTGACAGAAAGCAGATCAGTGTTTGCCTGGGGTCAAGGCTGGGGTGGGAGGGGTGCTACAGAGAGTCAGGAGGAAACTTTTTGGGGCTGGTAGATATGCTCATTTTCTTGATTGGGGTGATGGCTACACAAGGTTATATACATATGTCTTGTTAACATTTTATTTTATTATGATAAGAACACTTAATGTGAGATCTACCCTACTTATAGGTTTTATAGGTATATGATACAGTATTCTTATCTATAAGCACAATGCTGTACACTAGATCTCTAGAACCCGTTGACTTTGAATAACTGAAATTTTATACTTGTTGATTAACAACTCCTACTTCCCTCTACCCCCAGCCACTAGCAACCACCATTCTATTCTTTTATTCTATGAATTTGACTATTGTGGATGAAAAGTTTATCAAATTTGCTTGTTTATACCAATGCCTGGCACATAGTAATAACTCAATAAATGCTAGCTATTATTATTATTGCAGGGATCTAAGGCCCTAATATTTCAATGATTCAATTCTGTCAGGGCAGAGTCTATATTAAAGAGATTATATCTGGTCTGTGGTTTAGGTCAGCTTAGCTCACTAGGGTGTAGCTGTAGTTGTGGGTCTTTGTTTGCTGGTGAACACTTTACTGGTTTGTTCTATCCATATCAATAAATCTATATGAAAGGGCTGACATATTACAATGATGTCAGCCACGTGCAACATACATAGCAAAACACAACAAAGAGGTGATGCTGGTGACCTAGCAATAACTCTCTACTGACTCCTGAATTGGGGAAGGCCTCTTACCTGATAGTCACTAGGGTAGCAGTTCAGGGCATAGCTTTTATAAGCAATGGTGGGCAGGTGCCAACCTGGCTGTCAGCTAGGAAATCTCTCCATGTTCCCTGGGCATTAGTACATTTGTCTTCATGTTGTGTCTGCCTGAGATCTGAGAATATCGGTACTCATAGGCAAGGTAATACGACTCCATTTTAGATATATCACTGGTCAAATCCTGTTGCCCAGAACAACTCCCATCAAAGCTTCCTATTATAGGCTTTAGAGTCCAACAAGAGTGTTAATCTTGGGGCGCCTGGGTGGCGCAGTTGGTTGAGCGTCCGACTTCAGCCAGGTCACGATCTCGCGGTCCGTGAGTTCGAGCCCCGCGTCAGGCTCTGGGCTGATGGCTCGGAGCCTGGAGCCTGTTTCCGATTCTGTGTCTCCCTCTCTCTCTGCCCCTCCCCCATTCATGCTCTGTCTCTCTCTGTCCCCCAAAAAATAAATAAACGTTGAAAAAAAAATTTAAAAAAAAAAAGAATGTTAATCTTGTCCCATAACCCCATGGTAGCCCATGGTTAACTGAAAGATCATGACTCTCCAAATAAAATACCAATACATCACACTGTTTCAAGAACCTCTCCATAGTAGGAAAACATTCTATATTCATTTCAGGAGAAAAATATTTGGAATATTTTACTGTAATGGGAATTTGCCTCCATGGTGCATTTATGCCAGGTGAACTTCCAAAGGGAATTGCAACTGTAGTTCCCAAGGAGGTACATCTGTAAAGAATTTACTAGGCAGGAGGAAAAAAAATCTTCATGGCATTCTCCCAAAAGGGAAATTTCTGTAACCTTTTTCTGACAGGAAAGTAATAAGTATTCACACTGGAACATATTGCTTATATTCCCCTGACAGGCAAGAACGTTTTTTATCCTGGAAAAAATATGGAGGATAAACTGCAGGTATATTTCTTGTGCTAATCCAGATGCAAGATTTCATTGACTGAGTGAAGACAAAGGCAAAGAGTCAATAAAGCACTCAAAGAGTATAATAGGAGACAAAAGTAGATCTTGAGGTATAGACAAAAGACAGATCTTTGGGGTTCCTGTGTACTCAAGCTGGCTTCAGTCTCTAGAAAACAGATGAACCTTTTGAGGACCTCTCTGCTTATCTCTAACATGGGAAAATGTGGCTATTAAAAATGATATTCTTGGGGCACCTGAGTGGCTCAGTCATTTAAGTGTCTGATTCTTGATCTTGGCTCAGGTCATGATACCACAGTTCATGGGATCAAGCCCTGTGTCAGGCTCTGTGCTGAATCCCAATCCCTGATTTGTATTCTTTCTCTCCCTCTCTCTTTGCCACTCCTCCACCAATGCTCTCCCCCTCTCTCTCTCCGTCCCTCTCTCTCTCTCTCAAAAATAAATAACTCTTTAAAAAATGATAATATCTATAGGTAATGGCTACTATGGATCAATGAGAAGCATTATATTGGCATCCTTTTCTTACACACATATTTTATACTTTTTATACTTATTATTTACAGCAATAATACTGATGACTAGCCTTGAGTACTAAAATAGAAACACAAAACCAGTTTATTGGCAAGGCTCAGTGAAACTTATTGTGAGTTGCCAGTACTCCCTAACAATGGTAACTATCAGTTACAGAAGGAATTCTAGAGAGAAGAGAAATGTCAGCAGAAATTTCATGGTGACTGACAGGACTTAGGAATGTACTTTTATCTCTGACAACATGTGATAGTGCCTGTAGTCTTAGATATTCACTGAAAGGATGCACTGGAGGTCTCTGAATTGCTTCTAGGCACTGCCATGTCCTGCTCTTTGAGGCTAATGTTATGAGCTTTACTGGCCATACAGCTGGTTGCAGAATGGCTTAAGCAGGCTCAACACAGATATTAAGAAGATAACCAACAAGTCACATTAAATATTTGCTTCATATATGGGTCACAAGAGAACTGGATTAGTGTGGCAGTGAGGGTAAGAGCTGTCAGGTTTGATGGAGAGGAGCACCAAATATGCCTTTATTCTCTCAGAGATGTTGCTTGGTTTATTATTCTGTTATCCACTCTAGTGCTTCCTTCCAGGGATGTGGCCTTCCAGTTTTCAAATCCTTGCTCTTTCTTTCCATTTCAAGCTTCTCATTCCTTCTCGTAATTTCTGTGGCTGTCCAACATTTCTGGTTCTTTAAAGAATACACCCTTTCTGAGGCTTCAAGGTACACTTCTCCAAGTTGTCAGCGGTCTAACTTGACCACAGAGATCCAAGGAATCCTTTCCTCTCTACCAGGACACTGTACTGAAGCAGACAGTACTCTATTTGCTCAGTTTTTTCCGCCCTGAATACCATTCTATCAATGTCTTATTTTGCATGCAATGCTAATAAGCTCACTTTTGTTAGTGGTTAATGGGTTACTCAAGCGCTTGTAATTTATTATGTCTTAACTGGAAACTTTCTGGAGATAATGTTGTGGCCCCCAAATAGTTACTTCAATAATGAAAATACTAGAAAGCGAGGCAGGGAGAGATCCTTCTTGTCAGGAAAAAAAACTGGTATAGACAGAGACCTCTAGAACATACCTTAAACAGCATCCAATAGCAGGACTGGTCCAGATCACAAGTCTGCTGCATGTCAGCAGTCAGCACGGTTCTGCTGCATCCATCCTGAAAAAAAAAGAGGGTAGTGTGAGAAGTTGCCAGGCAAGATAAACTGAATTACCCAGGGGTAGACGATACCCATCCCATTGAAAGAAGGTCAGTGTTTTCTACTAAAAAAAATGATTAACAAATATAAAAGTGACAAATTCTGTAAATATATATATATATATATATATATATATATATATATATATACATATACATAAGACACCCATAACCAGGAACAATTAAGCAACCAACTAATTATGGGAATTCAAATGGCAAGACCTTCACAAGTTTCTAAGTCAATTGCTAATATCTTTTCACCTTCCTTCTATGGAGTAGGAGCAAGAGCATCATTATGCCAAAGCTGTTTTTTACCAAGTACTTGAGGAGGTGCTTGAGTTTAACTGCAGCCAGCCAACCTACTTCCCAGGAGCCATTAGGCAGGTGTGGAGCAAGGGAAAGGCAGGATGTGGGTAGGAGATGAATTAAGTCCTTTCTAATGCATGTTAATGTGCTTTAAGCTACATTTTCCTTATCCAAGACTTTAAAGGGTCCAGAGAAACTGAACTCTCTATTGCAGTAGAATGTTTGTTTTCATATCCTTTCCTTCTTGGTAAAGGGATTAAGGGGTAATAGAATGTCCAGCTGGGATCCCTGATCAATAAAGGTCACATAGAAATAATTACAAAGCATCTTGAAAAATGTTATGATTCATGAGACAATTGACCTGAAAGACTAGTGTCCATGCATTAATTCTGAGTAATGATGAGCCTATAAAAATCCTAAGAAAGACAATGATGACTACCCCCAGAGACTCTCTGCCTTGGTCAGCCTGGTCCTCTTTAATGTTAACTTTATACTAGAAGCTTTAACAGATAAACCCCGAAATCTCAGTAGCTTAACACAAGAGAAGTCTTACTCAAGTGAAGTAGTCCAAAATGGATGTTCTTTTCTTTTAAATATTTATTTATTTTTGAGAGAGAGAGAGACCATGAGTTGGGGAGGGGCAGAGAGAGAGACAGAATCCGAAGCAAGGTCCAGGCTCTGAGCTGTGAGCACAGAGTCCAACTCAGGGCTCCAACTCATGAGCCACAAGATCATCACCTGAGCCAAAGTGGGTCAGACACTTAACCGACTGAGCCACCCAGATGATCCCAAAATGGATGTTCTTTATGGGAGAGGGATAGTCACATTTATTTGTGCATCCACACTGGTGGAGGCTTTGCCAGCTTTACTACGTTGATTCCATTGATTCAAGGCATCAACATCTAACCTGTAGAAGGGAAAAGAGAAACAGTAGGAGATCACGTGGGAGAATTTTATGGCCCCGTATTAAAAGTGACACTACAACTTCTACCTACATTCCATTGGCCAGAATTCAGTTAAATGGCCACACTTCATTGTGTGGAGGCTAAGAAATGTAGTTCATGTGCCAAGGAGTTAAAGAAAACTGATTTGGTGAATAGCTAGCCAGTCTTTGCAATATATCCCATTTTCATCCCCACCCCCCCGTAACCCTTTCCTAAATCTCCTCTCACCACCTCTTCTCCAAATTCAGCAAACCCTTCCCAATTCCAATCAAACCTTCTCTGGTCACTCCCAGCCCTATGTGTCTCCCCATTTTCACATATTTTTTTTTAGCCCACTGCTTCCTAAAGTATGGTTTAGGGGCCTCTGACAGGAGAATATCGTAGAAATCTTTTTTTTTTATGAAATTTATTGAAAAATTGGTTTCCATACAACACCCAGTGCTCATCCCAAAAGGTGCCCTCCTCAATACCCATCACCCACCCTCTCCTCCCTCCCACCCCCCATCAACCCTCAGTTTGTTCTCAGTTTTTAACAGTCTCTTATGCTTTAGCTCTCTCCCATTCTAACCTCTTTTTTTTTTCATTCTCCTCCCCCATGGGTTCCTGTTAAGTTTCTCGGGATCCACATAAGAGTGAAACCATATGGTATCTGTCTTTCTCTGTATGGCTTATTTCACTTAGCATCACACTCTCCAGTTCCATCCACGTTGCTACAAAAGGCCATATTTCATTTTTTCTCATTGCCATGTGATATTCCATTGTGTATATAAACCACAATTTCTTTATCCATTCATCAGTTGATGGACATTTAGGCTCTTTCCATAATTTGGCTATTGTTGAGAGTGCTGCTATGAACATTGGGGTACAAGTGGCCCTATGCATCAGTACTCCTGTATCTCTTGGATAAATTCCTAGCAGTTCTATTGCTGGGTCATAGGGTAGGTCTATTTTTAATTTTCTGAGGAACCTCCACACTGCTTTCCAGAGCGGCTGCACCAATTTGCATTCCCACCAAGAGTGCAAGAGGGTTCCCGTTTCTCCACATCCTCTCCAGCATCTATAGTCTCCTGATTTGTTCATTTTGGCCACTCTGACTGGCGTGAGGTGATACCTGAGTGTGGTTTTGATTTGTATTTCCCTGATAAGGAGCGATGCTGAACATCTTTTCATGTGCCTGTTGGCCATCCGGATGTCTTCTTTAGAAAAGTGTCTATTCATGATTTCTGCCCATTTCTTCACTGGGTTATTTGTTTTTCGGGTGTGGAGTTTGGTGAGCTCTTTATAGATTTTGGATACTAGCCCTTTGTCCGATATGTCATTTACAAATATCTTTTCGCATTCCGTTGGTTGCCTTTTAGTTTTGTTGGTTGTTTCCTTTGCTGTGCAGAAGCTTTTTATCTTCATAAGGTCCCAGTAATTCACTTTTGCTTTTAATTCCCTTGCCTTTGGGGATGTGTCGAGTAAGAGATTGCTACGGCTGAGGTCAGAGAGGTCTTTTCCTGCTTTCTCCTCTAAGGTTTTGATGATTTCCTGTCTCACATTTAGGTCCTTTACCCATTTTGAGTTTATTTTTGTGAATGGTGTGAGAAAGTGGTCTAGTTTCAACCTTCTGCATGTGGCTGTCCAGTTCTCCCAGCACCATTTGTTAAAGAGGCTGTCTTTTTTCCATTGGATGTTCTTTCCTGCTTTGTCAAAGATGAGTTGGCCATACGTTTGTGGGTCTAGTTCTGGGGTTTCTATTCTATTCCATTGGTCTATGTGTCTGTTTTTGTGCCAATACCATGCTGTCTTGATGATGACAGCTTTGTAGTAGAGGCTAAAGTCTGGGATTGGGATGCCTCCTGCTTTGGTCTTCTTCTTCAAAATTCCTTTGGCTATTTGGGGCCTTTTGTGGTTCCATATGAATTTTAGGATTGCTTGTTCTAGTTTCGAGAAGAATGCTGGTGCAATTTTGATTGGGATTGCATTGAATGTGTAGATCACTTTGGGTAGTATTGACATTTTGACAATATTTATTTTTCCAATCCATGAGCAGGGAATGTCTTTCCATTTCGTTAAATCTTCTTCAATTTCCTTCATAAGCTTTCTATAGTTTTCAGCATACAGATCTTTTACATCTTTGGTTAGATTTATTCCTAGGTATTTTATGCTTCTTGGTGCAATTGTGAATGGGATCAGTTTCTTTATTTGTCTTTCTATTGCTTCATTGTTAGTGTATAAGAATGCAACTGATTTCTGTACATTGATTTTGTATCCTGCAACTTTGCTGAATTCATGTATCAGTTCTAGCAGACTTTTGGTGGAGTCTATCGGATTTTCCATGTATAATATCATGTCATCTGCAAAAAGCGAAAGCTTGACTTCATCTTTGCCAATTTTGATGCCTTTGATTTCCTTTTGTTGTCTGATTGCTGATGCTAGAACTTCCAGCACTATGTTAAACAGCAGCGGTGAGAATGGGCATCCTTGTCGTGTTCCTGATCTCAGGGAAAAAGCTCTCAGTTTTTCCCCGTTGAGGATGATGTTAGCTGTGGGCTTTTCATAAATGGCTTTTATGATCTTTAAGTATGTTCCTTCTATCCCGACTTTCTCAAGGGTTTTTATTAAGAAAGGGTGCTGGGTTTTGTTGAAGGCCTTTTCTGCATCGATTGACAGGATCATATGGTTCTTCTCTTTTTTGTTGTTAATGTGATGTATCACATTGATTGATTTGCGAATGTTGAACCAGCCCTGCATCCCAGGAATGAATCCCACTTGATCATGGTGAATCATTCTTTTTATATGCCGTTGAATTCGATTTGCTAGTATCTTATTGAGAATGTTTGCATCCATATTCATCAGGGATATTGGCCTGTAGTTCTCTTTTTTTACTGGGTCTCTGTCTGGTTTAGGAATCAAAGTAATACTGGCTTCATAGAATGAGCCTGGGAGTTTTCCTTCCCTTTCTATTTCTTGGAATAGCTTGAGAAGGATAGGTATTATCTCTGCTTTAAACGTCTGGTAGAATTCCCCTGGGAAGCCATCTGGTCCTGGACTCTTATTTGTTGGGAGATTTTTGATAACCGATTCAATTTCTTCGCTGGTTATGGGTCTGTTCAAGCTTTCTATTTCCTCCTGATTGAGTTTTGGAAGAGTGTGGGTGTTCAGGAATTTGTCCATTTCTTCCAGGTTGTCCAATTTGTTGGCATGTAATTTTTCATAGTATTCCCTGATAATTGTTTGTATCTCTGAGGGATTGGTTGTGATAATTCCATTTTCATTCATGATTTTATCTATTTGGGTCACCTCCCTTTTCTTTTTGAGAAGCCTGGCTAGAGGTTTGTCAATTTTGTTTATTTTTTCACAAAACCAACTCTTGGTTTCGTTGATCTGCTCTACACTTTTTTTAGATTCTCTATAGTTTATTTCTGCTATGATCTTTATTATTTCTCTTCTTCTGCTGGGTTTAGGCTGCCTTTGCTGTTCTGCTTCTAGTTCCTTTAGGTGTGCTGTTAGATTTTGTATTTGGGATTTTTCTTGTTTCTTGAGATAGGCCTGGATTGCAATGTATTTTCCTCTCAGGACTGCCTTTGCTGCGTCCCAAAGCGTTTGGATTGTTGTATTTTCATTTTCGTTTGTTTCCATATATTTTTTAATTTCTTCTCTAATTGCCTGGTTGACCCACTCATTCGTTAGTAGGGTGTTCTTTAACCTCCATGCTTTTGGAGGTTTTCCAGACTTTTTTCTGTGGTTGATTTCAAGCTTCATAGCATTGTGGTCTGAAAGTAAGCATGGTATAATTTCAATTCTTGTAAACTTATGAAGGGCTGTTTTGTGACCCAGTATATGATCTATCTTGGAGAATGTTCCATATGCACTCGAGAAGAAAGTATATTCTGTTGCTTTGGGATGCAGAGTTCTAAATATATCTGTCAAGTCCATCTGATCCAATGTCTCATTCAGGGCCCTTGTTTCTTTATTGACCGTGTGTCTAGATGATCTATCCATTTCTGTAAGTGGGGTGTTAAAGTCCCCTGCAATTACCACATTCTTCTCAATAAGGTTGCTTATGTTTATGAGTAATTGTTTTATATATTTGGGGGCTCCGGTATTCAGCGCATAGACATTTATAATTGTTAGCTCTTCCTGATGGATAGACCCTGTAACTATTATATAATGTCCTTCTTCATCTCTTGTTACAGCCTTTGATTTAAAGTCTAGTTTGTCTGATATAAGTATGGCTACTCCAGCTTTCTTTTGGCTTCCAGTCGCATGATAAATAGTTCTCCATCCCCTCACTCTCAATCTAAAGGTGTCCTCAGGTCTAAAATGAGTCTCTTGTAGACAGCAAATAGATGGGTCTTGTTTTTTTATCCATTCTGATACCCTATGTCTTTTGGTTGGCGCATTTAATCCATTTACATTCAGTGTTATTATAGAAAGATTCGGGTTTAGAGTCATTGTGATGTCTGTATGATGTATGCTTGTAGTGATGTCTCTGGGACTTTGTCTCACAGGGTCCCCCTTAGGATCTCTTGTAGGGCTGGTTTAGTGGTGACAAATTCCTTCAGTTTCTGTTTGTTTGGGAAGACCTTTATCTCTCCTTCTATTCTAAATGACAGACTTGCTGGATAAAGGATTCTTGGCTGCATATTTTTTCTGTCTAGCACCCTGAAAATCTCGTGCCAATTCTTTCTGGCCTGCCAAGTTTCAAAAGAGAGATCAGTCACGAGTCTTATAGGTCTCCCTTTATATGTGAGGGCACGTTTACCCCTTGCTGCTTTCAGAATTTTCTCTTTATCCTTGTATTTTGCCAGTTTCACTATGATATGCCATGCAGAAGATCGATTCAAGTTACGTCTGAAGGGAGTTCTCTGTGCCTCTTGGATTTCAATGCCTTTTTCCTTCCCCAGTTCAGGGAAGTTCTCAGCTATGATTTCTTCAAGTACCCCTTCAGCCCCTTTCCCTCTCTCTTCCTCCTCTGGGATACCGATTATGCGTATATTATTTCTTTTTAGTGTATCACTTAGTTCTCTAATTTTCCCCTCATACTCCTGGATTTTTTTATCTCTCTTTTTCTCAGCTTCCTCTTTTTCCATAACTTTATCTTCTAGTTCACCTATTCTCTCCTCTGCCTCTTCAAGCCGAGCTGTGGTGGTTTCCATTTTGTTATGCATTTCGTTTAAAGCGTTTTTCAGCTCCTCGTGACTGTTCCTTAGTCCCTTGATCTCTGTAGCAAGAGATTCTCTGCTGTCCTCTATACTGTTTTCAAGCCCAGCGATTAATTTTATGACTATTATTCTAAATTCACTTTCTGTTATATTATTTAAATCCTTTTTGATCAGCTCATTAGCTGTTGTTATTTCCTGGAGATTCTTCTGAGGGGAATTCTTCCGCTTGGTCATTTTGGATAGTCCCTGGAGTGGTGAGGACCTGCAGGGCACTTCCCCTGTGCTGTGGTGTATAACTGGAGTTGGTGGGCGGGGCCGCCGTCAGACCTGATGTCTGCCCCCAGCCCGCCGCTGGGGCCATAGTCAGACTGGTGTGTGCCTTCTCTTCCCCTCTCCTAGGGGCGGGATTCACTGTGGGGTGGTGTGGCTCGTCTGGGCTACTTGCACCCTGCCAGGCTTGTGATGCTGGGGATCTGGCGTATTAGCTGGGGTGGGTAGGCAAGGTGCACGGGGGCAGGAGGGGTAGGCTTAGATCGCTTCTCCTTAGGTGATCCACTTCAGGAGGGGCCCTGTGGCAGCGGGAGGGAGTCAGATCCACTGCTGGAGGTTTGGCTCCGCAGAAGCGCAGAGTTGGGTGTTTGCGCGGAGCGAGCAAGTTCCCTGGCAGGAACTGGTTCTCTTTGGGATTTTGGCTGGGGGATGGGCGGGGGAGATGGCGCTGGCGAGCGCCTTTGTTCCCCACCAAACTGAGCTCTGTTGTCAGGGGGCTCAGCAGCTCTCCCTCCCTTTGTCCTCCAGCCTTCCCGCTTTCTGAGCAGAGCTGTTAACTTATGACCTCCCAGACGCTAAGTCGCGCTTGTTGTGGGAACACAGTCCGTCAGGCCCCTCCGCTTTTGCAAGCCAGACTCGGGGGCTCTGCTTGGCCGGCGAGGCGCCCCTCCGCCCAGGCTCCCTCCCGCCAGTCCGTGGAGCGCGCACCGCCTCGCCGCCCTTCCTACCCTCTTCCATGTGCCTCTCGTCTGCGTTTGGCTCCGGCGACTCCGTTCTGCTAATCCTCTGGCGGTTTTCTGGGTTATTTAGGCAGGTGTAGATGGAATCTATGTGATCAGCAGGACGTGCGGTGAGCCCAGCGTCCTTCTAAGCCGCCATCTTGCCCCTCTCCACTGCTAGAAATCTTGATAAAATGCAGATTCCTGGGCACCATCTGTACCCTGCAGCATCTGGCTCCCTCGAGATCAGGAATTTGTGTGTTTAACTGATCACAGGTGATTCTGAAGCATACTAATGTATAAGACCACTGACCTAGAAGGCTTGCAGTCTCTGCTGTTGATATTTTTTATAGTTTATTTATTTAAGCAATCTCTACACCCAATGTGAGACTTGAACTCACGACCCTCAGATTAAGAGCTACATGCTCCACCAGCTGAGCCAGCCAGGGGCTACTCTGCTCTTGATTATATAAGACTTACGTTTCTTTAAGATTTTTCCATCTCTGAGCAATCTCCAGCAAAATCTTAGGCTTTCTGTAGACTGAGATGATGTTTTTCCTCCTATTATTTCCCCCACAATGTCTAACACCATGTTGGGCACATAATAGAAGGTCAAAATGCGTTGCCAGATTGGTCGTGGATTGATCAATGGATAGGTAGCTGTCAAGTAAAATGCACTAGATGAAGAGGATTTTTCAACAGCAAAATCCAGAAAGCACATTCAAAAATGGGTGAAAAGACGAAACAGAAGGATTACTTTGCACCATGACTAATGAACTCAAAGAATTTGTTACCCTCAAAAGAGAATATATATAAATAATTTGGAAATTAAAAGAGAATATACATAAATAATTTGGAAATTATAGATCCAATGAAGGACACTAATAGAAACTAGGAAGTCGAAGGACATCCCTAACCTATGAAAGTTCTAATGTCATCAACAAAAGACACATCTGCTCTTCAACTTTCCCCTTGTACCCTTTCAAAAATGGAATTTTTGTTTGGACGATGGGAAAGACCGGGTATCTTTTCAGGGACAGAGTTGTGACAAAATTGGTTAAATGCTGTGCAACCAACTGTATACATTTAGACCAGGTCACTAACTCATGTACTATGTGGCCATGAACTCATAAAATAAGCCAGTGTTCAACTTTGCTCCCTCACCTTCCCTCTATTCTTGTTCATGCTCTCCTCTCCCCTACTCCAAACAAATTCTGCCCTGTTTCTGAGTCTTTTCTTTTATCTACTGTTTCTACTTCTACTCTAAAAAATAAGCGTTGGCTTCTTTGATTTTAATTTTTGGCACTCAGTAAGTACATGACTCCCATTTCTTGTCACTTTGGAAATAAAACCTTTAAGTCCCAAATCAAGTCTTTAGGCCCAGGTGCTGGTCTACATCAGCCTGGGGAAAGGAGGAATCAATCAATTTCCTTGACACTGAAACACTGGATAGTTTCCAGAGATGAACCTTGCTACTCCTTCCATATTCTAAAATCATAGAATGATGATTACTATAAGGCATCATGTGACTGTCCCCTCAACTCATCTGAATTAAGAGTGGAAAACAGAAAATATTTAGCTCTTTAACATGGGAAAATATCTTCTATTTCTCAGTCCCCTGGTCAGGGATCAATATGATCAGGAATTTCATAAGTACCATCTGCATTAATAGCATGTTATATTTATGAGGTGTTTATTCTGTGCTACTTTGCATTTATTATCTAATTTTGTCCACAAAATGACCTATGAGATATGTATTATCATCATTCTTTACAAAAGAGGAGACTGAGGCTGAAAGAAATTAGATAACTTTCCACAAATCATGCAGCTGGGAACTGGTTGATCTGGACTTGAATAGAGACCTGTCTGACTCTAGAGTTCACATCAAGATTGCCCTATCTATAACTGCTGAAAGACACTGGTGTCACTGGAAGGAGTTCACATAGAAAAATCCCAAAGAGTCATTTTCAATAGGTCTGTTTAGCCATAATGTCTATCAATGAATATAAGTTTCTTGAAGACAGAAGGCATATATAATCTATGCATAATAATTAGGAAATCAATATTACAAAGTTCCTGCTCATGCAAGATACTGGGAGAGGTGTTACTGCCTAAAATAACTTAAGTTTCAGATACTGGTTGAAAGGCAGAGTAGAAAGTAGAGTTTGTGTGGAGGGGAAAGCTGAAGGGGGAAAAATATTGAACCCTATACTGACAATAGGCTTAACCTGGAGATTCAGAGAAAGTAGAACTCTATGTGCACCAAAACCAGATATAGCACTATAGAATGAAATTTTTCATAGCTTTGCGTTTTAATATGAGGAGACAGTGAAACCAGATAAGAGAATAGAGCTTACATATCATAAAGGCTCTTAATTGGGAATATGTAAAACCTACATTATCCAAGATGGGGCAACAGCTTCAAAATCATCTTTAACAACTCCAGTGAGTCAAGCTCTTAAAATTTCACCAAGTCAAAAATAGGAGTATTACAGTATTTGGTCCTAAAATGTGTCTCCAATTGCTTTAAGAAATTCTTTTAGTCCTACAGTGACTAGGTAAGTAATCACTGTATTTATATATTATGACATTGGTACAGGACAAGAGATGTTCTTTCAACGTTTTTATTTATTTTTGGTACAGAGAGAGACAGAGCATGAACGGGGGAGGGGCAGAGAGAGAGGGAGACACAGAATCGGAAACAGGCTCCAGGCTCCGAGCCATCAGCCCAGAGCCTGATGCGGGGCTCGAACTCACGGACCACGAGATCGTGACCTGGCTGAAGTCGGACGCTTAACCGACTGTGCCACCCAGGCGCCCCCAGGACAAGAGATGTTCTTAGCCCCCAGCAAGGATAGTTTAAAGGTCAGAACTTGTTTCTGGAAAGTGAAATAAAGGGCCATTTAAGGGAAATCAACTGCTTAAAAATAAAGACCTGAATAAAGCTTATAAATTTCTTTTATTTTTATTAAAATTCTCAGTATCCTAATAAATTGATAAAGAAACAAAGGAACAGAGATATTAGTTAATTTCCCATCCTTGCTAAAGAAAATTGAATATATATATATATATGTGTGTGTGTGTGTGTATGTATAAATTATATATATATATATATATATATATATATATAATGTGAGTAAATTGCCACTTCACATTTTCAAATCGATATACTGTTCTATTTTCATATCTTTTAGTGAATGTAAAATGCTAGGACATGTTTTGCTTTAAAACAACTTAAGCCACCAATTCCTTATTAGATTAATAACTTAATGGGCGAGCACTCAGACAACTGTTTCAGTGGCAACCAATACTGGAATTGTGATCACAGCAATCCTGAGCAGAAATCCTAGTTGAATTCAAGAGGGAAATGACCAGGAAATGCTTCTCGTTATTTTTTTCAATCAACATCATCATCATCATTACCATTATGTGTGTGTGTGTGTGTGTGTGTGTGTGTCAGAGAGAGAGAAAGAGATACAGCAAGAGAGAAAGAGAGCACTCTGTATGGCATAAAACGTATTCATTCTGCCATTATCAAGGATTTAGAGAAGTTTGGATAGATGACATTTGACATGTTACTGAAAGTCAGTGAAATAAGTGGTTCCCAGTTTAATACATCAACCAGTTTTTTAACTATCTTTTTTTTTCCAAAAAGCTCCAATTGAAATGAAAATACCAAAGTAGGAGGGCAAGCCACTAACTCCTACTGCAAAGTTATCAGGTTTGTTTTAGTCACTAAGAGACTGACTAGCTATCCATCAAACCCATTTTCTCTCCATCCTAAACATACACCTAGTGTATTGAAGTTATGCATGGCCATAGACTGTGAGCACAAGCTATACTTCCAGTCCTAGCTCATAAAAATTTCATACACATGATTCTCCATCCTATTTCTTCTGCCAGCTTGATCCAGATGAGCATGTCAACCTTGGGATAGACATAACGAAGATGATAAAACCACAAGATGAAAGTAGCATGAGTTGCTAGAGAGGGACCTCAAAACAATCAGGAGTGCTGATTTTGAACTTTTTGTGCATGAAAAATCAACTATTGTGTCAAGCAACTGAGAGTTGAGAGTCTAACTGTTACTGCAGTCCCATTACCCTATCTACCACATCCAACAAAGCCTTTAAAGAATGAAATATAGTACAGATAAACCTTTGATGTCAGAGAGAAGAACTGGTTATTGGATGGTTCCTACAATAGGTAGTACTGGGCAGGTATAGGGCAGCTCAGGGGGTCTAGAATCCTAGGAGGGAAAGAGGCAGCAAAGACAAACTTCTCTACTTTGCTATTTTCCTGGGGACAGCCCTTGTTACAGTAATAAACCTGAAGCCATAAGATGAATAACCTCAGCATGGTACTATTTATACCTCTGATCCCTACTCATGTTCTTGTGCAAAGAGCACAGATTTATAATTTTAATTATCTAAAACTTGTAGAGATTTAAACATCTGTTTTAAGTGTTCAATACATATTAGAAAAGCAATCCATTTTTCTTTAGGTCAAGTCATAATTTACAGTTTTCTGCAACTTACACAACTCATTGCAGCCAAAGCCCAAGGGGAAACTTAAGAGAGAAGCAGGGAGCACTTCAATTAGCCCACAATTGATTCCATTTAGGCTGTCTCCATGAAATGTAACCACACTAAAGAACAGTAAACCATTCAATTGCCAATTTTGATGTGCTATTCAGCCTCAAAGCCAAAAGCAATAGTATTGATTTTGAGTGTCTTCAGCACTGAATGCAGTGGCAATCCAATGGTGACCTGTTTAGTCTTAGGAATACTTGGGAGGCATTTTAGTGATTCAGAAGCTGTTACCCAGTCCCTAGGATAAGGGCTTGATCTAAGAGCCTTTATAATTTGATTCAGGAGACTTAGTGTGTCACCTTCCCCAAGAATAGTAGCTTAAAAAGGGTAGGGGCATGATCCCAACAGATAAATACAAGATATTTAGAGAGACCCATTTCTAAAATCAAATAGCTGTCTCTTGAATTTCCCTTAATTAGTATATCATCTCTCCCTTTCTAGAGAAGAATCACATTCAAATGGAAAGAAAACAGAATCACAGTCAGGTAAACTGGGACCAGCTCTAGCTGAACCCAAAAGGTATATTTATTCATTCAAAACACAAATTGGATCATGTTTCTCTACTGCTCAAACATGTTCATGGTTTTCCACTACTTTTAGGATGAAGTCAAAATCCGTATCATGACATATAAGGTCTATATCATTCTATTTCCCAACCCTCATCCATATGTTCCATTCACACTGGCCTTTGAGTTTCTCTTAAATGTCAAGTTTCTTCCCATCTCTGAGTCTTTGAATAGTCTCTCTACCTGGAATGCCTTTTACCCTCATCCTTATTCATCCAAATTCCCCCTACTCTTACTTCAGATTTGTTCAAAATGTCCCTTCCCCCAGACAGACCTTCCATGTGCCCTCAGATCAGCCTAAGGCCACCATTTTATGTTCTCATATCACTTCCTCTATTTCTTGCATCCCTAAACTTCTAAAATGTGATAATATTATTTTGAAAATAAAAAATAGGGGCGCCTGGGTGGCGCAGTTGGTTAAGCGTCCGACTTCAGCCAGGTCACGATCTCGCGGTCCGTGAGTTCGAGCCCCGCGTCAGGCTCTGGGCTGATGGCTCAGAGCCTGGAGCCTGTTTCCGATTCTGTGTCTCCCTCTCTCTCTGCCCCTCCCCCGCTCATGCTCTGTCTCTCTCTGTCCCAAAAATAAATAAACGTTGAAAAAAAAATTAAAAAAAAAATAATAAAAAATAAAATTTGAAAATTATCATCTACCAACAAAGTATGTATTACTATATCATATCAACCAGAGGACAGAATATAGGACAGAACTATTGGGTTGGGGAGAAGAATAAAGAACAAAGGCAGACTTTTAGGTTAGGAAACATGGAGGGAGCACTACTAGGGAGAGCCAGGGAAAGCAAAAGTGATGAAAACCTTGAATAGGCATCTAGGAGCAAAAGAGTAGAGAAGAAGAAAAGGAGGTTGAATACTGACCCTTATATTTTGCTGCTTATTTTTTCTGGTCCTCAACTCAATGTGCAAAATAGGATCACAGATGAGGTGAAGATGAGAGAGGGGTCAGGGATGAGGTTGGGGGTTAGACACATCTTGCAATTGCTCCACATTTAACCAAATGTCTCATGGTTATCAGACATGCTCATCTCAAATAGGGCCATTGATCATTCTGAGCAGAGTAGGAATTCACTTGCTTTCTGAAAAGTCTGCTTCTCAAATTCTTATAGAGTGCCTTCAGAGATACAATTTACTTTTAATGATAAATTTAACTGCTTGATAATAAAATTTAGTTTCAATTAAAATATCCAGAAGATGGACACGTCTGATATTTATAGGCTTCACAATTATACAAGTTTTATCTGATCAGTTATCTATTTTACAGTGTTACCAGAAAAACCACAACATGATCCTTTATTTTCATTTATAGACTTAACAGTTTCCACAGAACTCTTATGAAATGTACATATATTTAGTATGAGTACATGTCTCTATAGAAATTTTTAAAACAGGACTAGAGGCTAGCCCAATTCTAGTAGGTTTTCATAAAATCTTTGTCTTTATTGATGATTAAATGAATATATGCTCATAAAACTTTAAGTACAGAATAAAATAATAATAAAAATAGCTGATATTGACTAATCACTTAACTAAGGTACTATTCTAACTACTACATATCCATGGGACTATTATCATAATTACATCTTCCAGAAGAGGGAATTGTTGCCTAGAGAGCCCATATATCCTACCCGGAGTCACATGGTTAATAAATGATAGAGCCAGAACTTAGATCCAAGCAGTCTAGGTTAACATGGTTTAACCATTGTTCCATACAGCTAAATAGTAAACTATACACATAAAGGCTTTCAGCATGAGGTATGGGATAGCCTGGCTCAAGGGTCCATCAAGGATGTCCTGTGAATATTATTGATAATTAAAAATAAATGGTGCTTTTATAGCTTGACAAGGCTCTCATGATGCCATCTGTTTCAAAATGACTGTGTAAAAATTTCCAGGTTCTGAATTCAACCCAAAACTCCTTAGAGATAAGGGTCTTGAGAATAAATAAAAGACCTAACAGACACCCAGTGCCCTGGCTCCCTGCTAGACCTGGGTTTAGCACAGTGACTATTCCCTTGGCTTCCTAGGTAAGATTGTCACTATACTGACCAAATATCCAGAACTAATTAAACCAGGAAAGCCCAAAGGAAGACTTGATTGAAGGAGATGAGATCTAGTCACAATCCAAGACTTGGTGCTTGTTCAATGTAAAGGAGACTAAATAGAGCAGGGCTCTTGCTTAAATACCATGTAAGTTAACTCGCTCTTGTTCTTTCTCCCTTCTCCCCTTTCTGTCTCTCCCTCACTTCCTCCCTCCCTCTGGTCCATCACACTCAGGAAAGGAATAGTTATGGTCTTTCCAAATATAAGAGGATTTCATTTCCTACTACCAAGCCAGGAAATACTCTTAGGCATTTAACTCTTCAATAACTTATTTGAAGCAATTGCATTGAAGGCAACAGTTGACTGGCCCCTTAAGGTACTGCTTCGTGTGAAACACACACAGCAGGCCCACTTTTGCTCCTAGCCACTCACAGAATGCTCACTACAGCTTTCTGACATCTCCAGGCTGGTAGAGGAGAGCTGCAGAACCTCCAGGCCATTTAAAGATTATTTTGGAAAACTTTCTTCATCTAACCCTGCTCTAACTACAGATCCAAAGAGCTGTTATCATCTTAAAAAACACTTTCTTAACTGGGTGAGAGCCTATCACCTGAACTAGAATTTTTCTAAAACATGATCAGTGATTGTCTTAGTTAGTCCTTTTCATTCTTGCCATTTGTAACAACATAGATGGACCTAGAGGTATTCTGCTCACAGAAAGACAAATACCACATGATTTCAGTTTTATGTGTAATGTAAAAACAAAACAAAACAAAACAAATGAATAAACAAAGAAAAAGCAGAATCAGACCTATGAATACAGAGGACAAACTGATGACTGCCAGAGAGGAGGGAAGAGGGGGGATGGGCAAAAGGAGTGAAGAGGAGTGGGAGATACAGACTTCCAGTTATGGAATGAATAAATCAAGAAAATAAAAGGCACAGCATAGGAAATAGTCAATGATATCATAGTAGCATTGTAGGGTGACAAACAGTAGCTACACTTGAGGTGAGCATAGCATAACATAAAGTATAGAACTGTTTAATCACTGTGTTGAATACCTGAAACTAATGTAACATTGTGTGCCAACTATACTCAAATTAAAAAAAAAAAAACTCTTACAGTGCTCCTGTGAAAATTTAATGATAAATTGAATGTTAATCACTTAGCATAGTCTGGCATATAAAAAACACTCAGTGGTAGAAAAGAGAGACCAAAAGTTACAATATAAAGGTAGGAAACACAAATGTAGTAATATTGAATATTTCTGTAAAAAATCAAAGAACTCACAAAATAAAAAGACATAAAATATAATGCCATATACATACCTAAAATGGGAGGAGGAGAGGAGTAAAGAATGAGTTCAAATTTAAATGAGCACACACACACCCTAGTCAATATATGAAAATAATCAGGGGAAAGAAGAACAAGGAGGAGAGAACCCTTAGGTATATGAGAACTGAAATAAATCATGGAATGTGGACACTGCTTTCCCTGCAGCACTCTGAAGTTATAGCTGATTATTTTCCAGACCCCAAGTACCTCAGGGCCAGAAGTTTAGCAAGTGTCATCTTTGCTTCCCATTGCTATTTCTAGTGCTCTTTACTCTTATAAAACTCTCTTTTGGCTTACATCACGACTATACCAACCTCCCTCTCTCCCTCTTTCTGTAGCTGTCAGCAATTCTTTTGTTTATCAGACCTTGGCATCATCCTCCTCAACTCAGGCCTTGTCATCATTCTTAGTGACACCAATATCCATTTAGATGGCTCTTCCAAATCCCTGGCTTCTCACTTCCTTGAATTCTGAATTTCTATTGACCTACCCTTCAACTCCAGCTTAACCATCCATCTCTAACATCCTTGAATCTATTTCACCTTCCATATCACTAACTCCAACATTCTGTTCTCTGTCAATACCCTCTTCTCTTTCTACTTTGCGTGTTCAAGTACTTCCCACTGTAACTATTCTTTGACTTCATTAACATTTCCAGTTCACTGACATCTTTATGCTCTCCCAATCTATCAGCTAGTTTTTCTTTACCTTGTTTTTTATCCAATGTAGATCTGTCAGTCATATATTTTCAATAATTCTTGCCAAAACCCTAACTCTTCTCTTGTCATTTCATTGCATATATCTGGCAAATCCTTAACTCTGGATGAACACTACTGTTCACATTCACCATGTCTGTATCAGAGTGATCAATAATTGCTAGACAAAGTCATATACATGGAAGACTGGGACTACTGTGTGTTCATGACCACCAGCCTCACACACTTTCTAAATACTACCTGTAATCCTAATATATGTCTTTGGTCACTATATGGTAATTTGGTAATTATGTCATTCCCCACCCTCCACAGGATACTTCAAATTTTTTCCATTCTCCTCAAACCTTCATTCCTTGACTCCATCCTCCTCCCTCTCAGCAAATTACAGGGAAAACTAAAGCCATTAGACATAAATGCTGTCTTCTTCTTGATTATAAACATAAATATCTACTTAACACCTGTGTATATTACCCTTTTACAGTTTAGAGCCAGCTCTATTAGTCACTCGCTGTGTGAATTTTATCAAATAACAAGCTTTTTGTGATTTTTGGTTTTTTTATAATATATGGACAAAATTAATACCTAATTAATACTCTGTAACATTTTATGAGTTAGTATGTATAAAGTTCTTGGAATAGTATGTGGTGCATGGTAAGCCCTATTTATTTTCTATTTGGGGTATTATTATTATCATCATCATCATCATCCTTTCCTCCTGTCATATTAAATGAACTAGAATTCCTCCTAGCTGAGGTAAATTCCTCCACCTGCACTTAACATCCCATCTCTTCCATTTGTACAGGAACTTTTAATCATCCAACAAATATTTAAGTGTCTAATATGTGGCAACCACTTTCCTCGGCATTGGGTATATAAGCAGCCATGAACTTGTAGTTCTCAAAGTACAGATAGAGTAGAATGAGAAATATAGTAATATATGAAATGAGAAAGGTAGCTGGACCCATAACATAGAGGGACTTGAAGGATTAATGTCTGATGAAATTTCATTGGCTGCCATTTTATTTCAAGATTATGAATAAAGCCATAAATTGAACTTTATATAAGACCTGATAGCAGATATTAGTGAGCCATCCAAATGAGTTAACTTCTTCAGAAGGTACTATGGAATATTAGGATCCACCTTAAAATCAAGTTGGCTAATAGAGCTCATTCAATGATTAAAAGAGGCTACATCAAGAACCTACAAGTGGCCTTAACAAACCATCTACTGCCACCCATCCCTGTTATGACTTACACCGTGGCCTATCAATGATCCATTCCTCATCTTCATAGCTTATACCATCGCTTTGCTTTAGAATTTTCCTGTTTGTCTCACATAGTATGGCTTTTGTTTACACAGTAATGGATAAGAGCACTGGCTCTGCCATTTATTAAAAAGACCAATTTTATAATTTCTAGGTATCTCTGTTTCCTTATCTACAAAGTTTGGATAATAATACCATTTATGTCATAGCACTTCTGGAAGGATAAATGCTAAATTGCATGTAAAGTACTTAGGACAGTACTTGGTCTATAGTAAATGGTTAGAGCATGGTTTCTGGAGACAAGTTTGGCCCAAGTGTCATTCCCAGCTCTACACCTTACTGGCTATGTGACGTTAGGCAAGTTAATTTACCTAAGACTCCATTATTTTATCTGTAAAATGAGGATAATATCAGTACCTGCCTTACAAAGTTGTGAGGATAAAATGAGACATAATGTATAGAAAGTGCTTAGCATACAGTAATCGCTTTTGTTATTATGATTAAACTCTCAAATTTTCGATTTTAAAAGCCAGATTCTCTATGCCTCCTCTCTACATAAAACTATATTGTCTGCTGCCATATATTTCCTTCCTTACTCCTTGGTCACTTTCCCAAATCCCAATTATCTTTACTCTGATTATAGAATCCTTCCAAGGATAATGTTACTACCCACAATCTGACAGCCGACCTAATATTATATGCACTTTCTGTCACCCAAAACAAGGGCCTCAGACAGAAGTAAACACATTTCAAGTGTCACTTATTGCATCTTTATCCCGTTTGTTTTTGTAGGTGATTAACACATTTTGGAATTCATCCTCAAATCAGAGTATTTTCCTGGCAGCAAGACGGAGCAGGCCTGAGAAGGAGCTGGAAGCTAATCATGGGAAGCTTATCACACAGAAGATGACAAAAGCAATACACTGAAGCACACAAAGCCTGGAGTACAAAGAAAAACCATATCAATCACACCAAGGGCTAGTGCTTAGGTTCTGATGGATACAGAAGGCTGGGTAGCAGGGGTTCTATCAGGGACAAGGAGACTAGGGAGAGTGATGCAGCAGTAGTGACCTCATCTCTTCCTTAGAATGACTTCAGTCAAATCTATTATTATTTTAGAGTTTTTGTTTTTCCTTTTGTAAGCGAGTTAAATATCCTCTCTAGAAGCCACCTCCCCCTTTGCCATGTAACTAGAAACTTCCACCACCAGAGATTAATTCATTTAGGTTGAATGACTACCCCCAAAGTCACCTTTTAAAATGCTCAGATTCCTGGGAGAGATATAGATGATCCCATTAGTATAAATCAGGTGAGAAACTTTTGTTTCGCCTAGGGAAGTCCCAAGGGAATGGAACCCAGGGTTGAAACATTCTAGTTGGGGAGAGTTGGTTTCAGAAAAGGTCAGAGTAAGAAGGCAGACTCAAATTGTAGCACTTCCATGAGGACCAAGAGCATACAAGGTAAACATAAACATAAAGGAAGAGTATGAATCAGGAGTGGATGAATCATTGAAGACAAAGTACCAAAGACCCAATGACCTCCTAATTTTCCCATTCAGTAGACATTTCTTAATTATTCTCTTGATTTCATCACGAGAATCACTTGACCGACCTCTCACAAAACTCTCCCTTCCCCGGAGAGTCTCCTTTTTCATCTTCTGTATCTAAATAAATATGATGTCATATTGAGTCTGTTTCTGAAGTATTCTTTTAAGTCTCTCCCTTCCATTCCATCTCTTCTTCACCAACTTAGTTTTAGTCCTTCATTTAGCACCAGAACGCTATTGTAACCCCTTCTTAACTGCTACTTCTGCAAAGCTCCTATCCCATTTCTACACTAATACCAGGGTGTCTGAAGTCTCAAATCTAACAAAATCTTTCAACTGCTTAAAATCCTTCTGGATTCAAAAAGACGTGGCTCCTTGACAACCAGAGAATACAAATGAGGTCACGTTAACACTATTACCAACATCACAATAGCTCTGAGCATGTTTGAATACAGGAAGTTCAACCTTTTACAGAATATTTCTAGAAATCCTCAGGGGTGCTTACAAGTGTCCATAAGTCCTTCCCAGTCATCACTTACTGATACAGCTGTCTGAAGATTTTGCAACCTTAGGTCCCAAAAGTGCCTAGGAGGAACTATTCCCACCCAGAAGTTTGCTCTGGCTGAAATCACTACTGTCTATGGGCTCTGGACCTTGGAAACTACTCTGTGGTCTAAGTGGCATATTATTTGAATATATATTATTTGAATGTGGCTACTACCACAGCTTCTGTCAAGCTACTTCCAAGACACCTTAATCATGAGAAAAAGATGACAAGAATACAAGTCCACTGCTGTCCATTTCATAGTCAGGTGACTACTCAGCCTTCCAAGTAGCCACAGCTACCCTCTGGGAGGCTCCTACTAAAAACACTTGCCCCAGAGGATCATCACCCAGGCCTTCCTTCTACACTCTGAGGCCAAACATGACTGAGAGACAACCCCTAGCCCAACATCCCTCCTCCCACCCTATAGAGAAGCCCATTTAAGGAATAACTGTTTCCATTCTTATCATCTTCTAGGGTGCTCATACTGTCCTAGAAACTGGAAAAAGTATAATATGAATAGGGATACCTTGATGAGAATTCCCCCAAGATATTTTCATATCACATCTAACTAGCCTAAAATAGAAACAAATTTAAAAGCTGACAATTGTGTGGCACATACTATACACCAGGAGTTGTTTTAAGTACTTTAGTACCATATGGGATAGATTAATATCATCCTCATTTTACAAATGAGAAAACTGAAAAACACAGGGGTTAGGGGACTTACTCAAGGTTATACAGCTAACAAATTATAGATCCAGGATTTAAAACTCAGAGAGCCTGGTTCAAGAATATATGTACTAAATCACTTATTTCACTGGAACTTTCCAGACATATCTTTGAGGAGAAGTAATGAGTTAGCCCCAGCCAGGTATATGTCCTCCTTTTCTTCTTCCATCCCACCTCTTTTCAAACCTTCTGGCTATACCTATACAGCCTTAAACAAGTCTGTCCCTATCATGTGTGGGGAACTGAGACAAGTGTACAAATGGAGCTCCATATACCATATGTCCAAATAAGTTTAACAAACTGTTAAATAAAATACGTTCTATTTGCCTACCTTGATAAATATACCTTTATAACAGCATGGCAGTCTAGGTTTGCAGAATTCCTGGACTCCTCAGAGTTCATAAAATTTTGTCAGCACAGGGAAAGTCCACCCACCACCTCCTTTCTCTTCCTACTCCTGGCTCCCCACTGCACCATCCTGTCTTATATGTATATAGATAGACAGTCCAATCTAAGTATGAAAGATCCACCCACGCATCCCATAAGCAGTCATTGTTGGGCATAGAGATATGTACATTAGTGTTGAAATCTGCCTTTGGAAGGAGAGACCCTAGAAAGATGCTTTTGAAAGCTCTGGAAGTGAGTTCCAAGCAATAAATTTGATATGAGAAGGAGAGGGGAGAGAAAAGTTACAACAGTACCTGGTATACAGTAAGCACCATAGAAATCATAGCTATGATTAATCCTTTCGGGACAATGCATGCATCATATGTGTGAATGAGGCAGATACCCACCCCTTAAAAAGGCAGAGCAGCTCAGATTTCCCATGCACAGAATCCAACATATTTTGATAAGAATAAGTTTCTGAGCTGTGGAAACACAATCTTCCAGTCCAAACCTCCTCAGTTTCAATGTGTGAATTCAAACACATAGAAAAAAAGGAATAGCACAGTATCATGTTGTAAGCAAAATTTTATTCTGTTGGTAAAGAAAATTAAGTAAAAACATGTCCTCAAGCTCATTATGTTGAACATATTCATTCCTCAGCATAAATACTGAGTTATTGGGTTTTTTTCCCTATTGTCTATAAGAGAAAAGAGTTGGAAAAAAAATACAATGTGTGAAAATCAAATAAGTGACATACAGGACTGCCTGAATGATGTGCAGACAGAAAACTGAGTGTTTCCCCACTCAAAGTTAGAGGGGTAGCCTGAACATGTTAGATGCCTGTGAGGATGAGGAAATGAACCATCTATTTTAAAATATGGCTGATGGTGGCTGCGTGGGTATAGGGAGAAGACTTGTTAACTGAAAATGTTTAAAATGATTCAGAACTCATTAACACTGCTTACTCTCAAGGTAGGCAGAGGATTTATTTCTCTTTGAATTTTCTCTTTGTAACATAACTGATTTTTTGACATATCTTCTGTGCTTTCACTTCAAGCCACACAACAATGTAAAAATACCTCACATCAGTGACTGCAACTCTTTGGGGAGGGGTGAACTTTCCATTTTAGTATTTTTGCTATGATCTTCAGCTATCCAATAATGGGCCTCAGGCCTTAGGATTTTTATGATTATAGCTTCCACTTAGTTGGTTCCTACTATGTGCCAGGTACCATACATATGACTCAATTCATACCTTCACTTTCATTCTCACTAGGGCTCTCATAACAATGCCTGTAAGGAAAGCATTATGCTCCTCATTTTCTACATGAAACTGAAGGTCAGGAAGGGTGAGTTAAGAAAAGCTGCATGGCTAAGAAGTAGTATAGTCAAACGTAAGTCTCTCTGACCCAGGATCCTGTTCTTTCCACACGTTGCCTCCCACAGTTCTATATTCCTTGTTTCAAAGCAGACTCCACCTGATGAAAGGGAAGAGCTGAAGTGGAGGTCCCTTCAAGTCCAAAGACTTGGGAGGGGGAGGGGCTAGAGAGGGCAGAGGTCTAGAAATGGAGTCGGGAGAGTCCATGAGACAACTTAACACTGAATTTCCAAGTACCTCTTTGTTCTATGAATTGGTTCAATCACTGAGTTTGGCTATCTAGAACTGAAACAGTATGGGATACTGGTATTGTCTGAACATGTAGGGTTTCTTGCTGGTTACCATACAACCTCCAAAACTATTGGCTCTCAAAGTCTGGTCCTGGACCAACAGGATGACTGAGCACCCTGGTTTGCCTGCGATTGTCTCAGTTTTAAGCACTAAATGCCCCAAGTCCTTAAAACTCCTCAGTCCCAGGCAAACTAAGATGGTTAGTTACCTTATGACCAGCAGAATCCCCTGGGATATTGTTAAAAATGCAAGTTACTGGGCACCACCCTAGACCTATTGAATCAGAAACTCTGAAAGTGGAGCTTGGAAATCTCCATGATTCTGATGCATGCTCAAGTATAAGAGCCACTGCCCTTTTTGCTGATTAGCTCAGCAAACTTTTGCTCAGTTTTCCTTTAGGATAATTCTTATCTGCATTTTGCTCTGAATCTCCAAATAAAATATGCTATTGAGAGGAAGTCTGTTGCTTTTGTTTCTTTTTTGTTTTTGTATTTCAAGGTTGTGTGGAATTACTAAGTCAGAGGTTTGTGTGAGATGAATAAATCTATTAGAAAATATTTGTTGAACTGAAATATGGTCACTATATATTCCACCATTGTCCTTAAATGTTATTCATTTTTAATTTTGGTGGTTGCATTGTCCATAATATTGGACACTATCTTCTAGGTAATATTAATTAAGAATATAGCACTTTGGGCAGGATTTTGAAGATTTTGATTACCTATAGTTTTTCCATGTTGCCTTTATGAACGTAGTATACTTCTCTACAGCATTAAGAGGTTAGAATAGAAAGGAAAGTGTGTGTGTGTGTGTGTGTGTAAGTGAAAATTTTGGTAAAATAAGTTACACCACTGCACCTTGCAGTCCTTATTTTAAAATGACTGGATGCAAATTGTGCCATAAATATTACAAGATAATGTACTGGCACACAAATGAACAGGAACCCTGAGATCAAGGGTGTTACAAATTAAGGCCTAACAGAGCAAAGGGGCCCAAAACAAGGTAGAGAATGGGATGTCGGCTAGTGAAAATACCTAGGAAAAAAATCAAGGAGTTACCTGGAGAAAGGAGGATTTCAGATCATGTCAGGTGCCATACAAAGCACTGAGGATCCTGCCTGGCATTTGAAGGGGAGTAGTCATATCTGTAAGGCTTCTGCCTGGTGTACAGGGTGCTGAAAATATCTTTCAGTCCCTTCCAAAAGGGTCACACTGAACCCAGGATCAGAAAAACTCCCAGGTTTCATGGCTATACATGTGATTGTGCAGGGCCTAACTGTTCTGGGATTTTTTTAATTGTGTGCTACAAACTAAGAATTGTTACTGGTCAATAGAGGTGAGGTCTGCTTAGAGATCTTGGGTGAAAAGTTGTATGTACCTGTTCCAACAGGTTTACCTTTTTAGCTTAGTTAACAAAAGAGTAAGGTAGCAAGCATACACTTTTAACTTGTTTAATGAAAATGAACGAAAAATAGAAATGGTTCAAAATGCAACATACTTGATTTTATCCAATATTTCCATTATCTCTATTAAATTATGTTGTAAGCTGGGCTGATTAGTAATACATTAGCTCATTAACTTTCTAACCACCTTGTGCTAAGGATGGGATCTAAGTGCCCTAATTTTTATGCATTAAATTCACTCATGGAGGCTTCCCTGGGAGAAAAATAAAACTTCTAATAATAAAAAAAAAACAACCACTAGGAAGACAATAATTCTGAGGAACAATATTGCAATTTTGCCTTCAAATTCAGTCAGCATAAATGCAAACCTACTTCAGGCAAGAACTTGTAAAAATAACAGGCAGATGGCATGTGGAAATTCATAAAGCTTTAGAAAAATGTAATAATATTGTGTTTTGTGTTGACAGAACTCTTTCTCCGAAAGGAGCTCTAATCCCCAGATGTACCTGCTGTCTCTTCAGTGCAGCCCTGGTAGTCTGGGTGCAGGTAGGACACCTGATATACTCCACCCACTATGGCTGCCTGTGCTTCATAGCCAGGCAAAACAAGCAAAGCTGACCTCCACTATCCATCCATTCATTGATTCACTTAATCAGAGTTTACATAAAATGCAGTCACTCATTCCCTTAGTGAAGAGTTTCTCAGTCATGCCTGCATATTAGAATTAAAACTACTGAAGAGGGGAGTCTGGGTGGCTCAGACTCAGGCTCAGACAGAGGCTCAGTCAGTTAAGCCTCTGACTTTGGCTCAGGTGATGATCTTGTGATTTGTGGGTTCGAGCCCTATATTGGGCTCTGTGCTGACAGCTCAGACCCTGGAGCCTGCTTCAGATTCTGTGTCTTCCTCTCTCTCTGTCTCTGTCCCACTCATGCTCTGCATGTCTCCCCAAAATAAATAAATGTTTAAAACCTAAAAATTACTGAAGCTGGGGTCCTACCCCAAAGCTTCTGATTTTTTCACCGGAAGAATAAATACAACATCATTTATTAAGCACAGTTCAGCATAGATTTTGTTTGCTAACAGACTTATTGAGCTATAATTCACAAAACATACAATTCACTCATTTAAAGTATATAGGGGCACGTGGGTGGTCGATCTGTTATGCGTCTGACTTCGGCTCAGGTCATGATCTCACAGTTCATGAGGTCAAGTCCTGTGTCAGGCTCTGTGCTGACAGCTCAGAGACTGGAGTCTGCTTCAGATTCTGTGTCTCCCTCTCTCTCTGCCCCTCCCCTGCTTTTGCTCAAAAATAAATAAATGTTAAAAAATTAATTAAATGAATAAAGTGTGTAATTCAATGGCTTTTAGTGTATTTGCGGAAGTGTACAACCAACACCATGATCCATTTTGGAACACTTCCATCAACCAAAAAAAGAAACCTTGGTCTGAACCAATCCCAGTCCCAACTCATACTATCTGTGTAACCTTGGGCAAGTTACTTAACCTTCAGTATTTTGATTCCTTAACTACAGGAGGTGAATAATAATAATACCTTATTATCTGGAATTTCTGGACATTTAATACAAATGGAATCATAAAATATGTGGCCTCTCATGTCTGGCTTTATTCACTTACCATAATGTTTTCAAGGATCATCTATATTGTAGTATGTACTTCCGTCATTTTTATAGCCAAATAATATTTCATCATATAAATATACCACATTTCGTTTATCCATGTATCAGCTGATGGACATTCATATTGTTTCCACCCTGTGACTATTATAAATAATGCTGATACTAATGTTTGTGTACAAGTTTTACATAGACCTATGTTTTCAGCTTTCTTGAAAGGAAGTGGAACTGCTGGGTCAAAGTTAACTCTATGTTTAATTATTTGAAGAATTTCCAGAATGTTTTCTAAAGTTGCTACCAATTTATATTCCCACCAATAACACATGAGGGTTCCAATTTCTTTACATCCTCACCAACAGTTGTTACTATCTGCCTTTTTGGTTATAACTATTCTAGTAAGTGTGAAATGGTATCTCATTTTGGTTTTAATTAGTACTTCTTTTATGACTAATAATGTTGAGCATCTTTTCATGCACTTATGGGACATTTGTCTCTTTCTCTTGGAAGAATCTCTTTCTGACCTTTTGCCTATTTTGACTTACTTGTCTTTTTATTATTCAGTTTTAAATATTCTTTATATATTCTAGATAAAGTCCTTTATCAGATATATGATTTATAAACATCTTTTCCCATTCTGTGGGATGTATTTTCATTTTTCTTAATAGTGTCCTCTGATTCACAAAAGTTTACAATTTTGAAGAAGTCCAACTTATCTATTTTTTCTTTTGTCACTCATTTTCAGTGTCATATCAAATAATTCGTTGCCAAGTTCAAGGTCATGAATGCCCTTATGATTTCCCCTAAGAATTTTTAGTTTTAGCACTTAACATTTATGTTTTGATCCATACTGAGTTAATTTTTGTATATTGAATGAGGTAAGAGTCCAACTTTTCCTTTGTATATGGATACTAGCTGTCTCAGACCCATATGCTAGAAATAATATACTTTATCTCAATTAGATGGTTTTAACACCCCTGTTGAAAATGAATTGACCATAGGTGTATGGATTTAGCTCTGGACTCTGAATTTTACTCTATAGGTCTATACATCTATCCTTAAGCTAGTAACATGTCATTTTGATTACTGCAGCTATTTGGCAAATTTTGAAATAGTGAAGTGGGAATCCTCTATTTTATTCTTCTTTTTCAATATTGTTTTGGCTATTTGGGGTTACTCCCAATTCCATATGAATGTTACGATCAGCATGTCAGTTTATACTAAGAAGCCAGCTGACTTTCTGATAGTGCAGAGTTTCTTTAATTGGTCATTATAAAGATTTACTGAACAATTACTGTGGATAGGGGACTGTGCCAGGTACTGGGGATATGGCACTAAATACAACACAGTGCCTACCTTTGGGTAATTTACAGTCCAGCAGTCACACAAGGATATATACAGGAAACCTAAGTAGGATGCCAGATACATTATTAGGGTCCAATTTAGACTAAAACATGGCTCTACTTTGGTTGCTGTTTAATTCTCTCCCCAGAGTCAACAAGGGAAGAAAGGAATTATGTTGGATGGAATAAACAGCAGGCATTTCACAAACAGGAACTACCAGTTTTGAGAGAATAAATGGTTCTGGTCAGTCCTCGCCTCACATAAAATATACTGAATTTAAGATCACAGCTATGTATTTAGCATTTCTTGGGATTTCAGCACTGCACTAGGTGCTTCAGTAGATAAGCAGGAGGCAGAGCAGAGAGGAGACAAAAAGATAAGAAGAAGAAGAAGAAGAAGAAGAAGAAGAAGAATGGAAGGAAGAAAAAATACTTTGAACACCTACTACATGGCAGACACTATATATACTATGGGCATTATATAACTCATATTATTTTTCTTTTATTTTTTCTATGTTTATTGAGCTATAATTAACATATAGCATTTTAAGGTGAACAATGTGGCAATTTGATACACCTATATATTGCAAAATGATTACCACAATAAGGTTGGTTAACAGCTCCAACACCTCACATAATTTACCTTTTTTTTTTTGGTGGTGGTAGGAATATTTAACTTTTGAGCAACTTTTGAGTATATAAAACAGTATTGTCAACTGTAGTCACAATGCTGTATATCTCATATTATTATAAAGAAATATGAGATGACCTTTCTGTCCTCAAGGAGCCCAGCTATATTCTAGGTAAAAACAACCACAGAATGATATATACCATTGATTAATCATATGAAATTGTCTAGTACAGGCTATAAGAGGAGTCCAGGGAAGAAAAAGGCCAATATACACTAGAAGAGGAAGGAAAGGTATGGGGTTAGCCATTTTGGTTCCCCAAATTCACATCTGATAAGGTGTAGGCTTTAAACTGGCTTCCAGGAAATAGAGAAACAGGAAAAAGCATGAGCAATCATAGAAACCATTAACTAAGAACTTACTACAGGGCAGGCATGACCTTAAGCACTTTATACTTCACTGCATTCTCAATCAAACCCTATGGGGTATGTGCTATTATACCCACTCTACAGATGAGAAAACTGGGGCTTAAAAAGTAAATTGTCCAAAGCCACACAGCCCAGAAGTAGTGGAGCTAAAATTGGAACACAAATGTTTTAATTGCCAAATTACTTCCAAGGTGATAGAATGAAACCTCTGTGAGGCAGAAACAAAAACAAGAACAACAGAGTTTGTGGTTAGTTTGTTCCATGACCCTAGTTGAAGCTACACAACTGCTGGCTACTATTACTTTCCTTAAGATCTGACCTTTACAGAGGCTGGTGGCCTCAGAATGACTCCCTAACAGAAACACAAGGTCAGATTCACTCAAAAATCACTCACCCAAGGATCATATGTTTGTCTAGAAACAGAAAAGAGCAACCATGGCAGAAATTCCCCAAAACTCTGCATCATGGGACTTGGTCCAGTGTTTGAGCAGACAATTCTTCACAACTCAGTTTCCAGAAGAGCATTGCCTGAACACTCCTGATCTCTCTCCCTTCCTTCTTCACTTACTGCTTCCTATCAGAGGAGATATTAACTAGATGGCAAAAATGAGGGAGAATACATGAAATAGGCATGCCCTTACTCCTCCTTCCTTCCTCTTTGCAAACCAGCCTACCATCTGAGACCACATTTTGGACTAGGTTTCAAGTTTAACGTTGAAGGTTTTGCCCTTGCAGGATGCTACTGTGGTGGTACAGGGCCTGCTGTAGCTGGATAGGTACATCTGTCTAACCCTCAAGTTCATTTAGCAAGCCCATTTGGCTCTCGCACTTAGCTACCTCCCCCAACCTACATTTTATCAGGAATAAAGGCAATGTTTTGTAGTCTGTTCACTTTACAATTCAATTGTTTCAGAACTTGGGAAGGGAAGATGGTGCTATTTATTCTCTGCCTCAATGTTTCAACTCCCAAACTGCTTGAGCTCCTACACTCTGAAGGTAACCACCAAATTATAGGACTCTCCTTTTTAATATCACAGGTAAGTCTTTAAGGCAGAGAGAACACTGAGAAACACAGTCCACATTTCCTGAAAGCCCAGAATACACTAATATTTGGGACAGCAGGTGAATCTTATCAATAAGACATTCAGCAAAATTCTCTTTAGCCTGTTTTGGTGAGGCAGCATAGTGTAGTATGTTAGGAGCAACAACTCTGAAACCAGAATGCCTAGGTTTGAATCCCAGCTCATTATTAGCTATGTGACTTTGAGTAAGGTATTTTACTTCTCACTGCCTCAGTTTAGAAAATGGGTTGTTACTAAAACTAAATGTGTTAATAAATGTAAATTTCTTAGGACAGTGCCTGGCATGCAGCAAATACTGTATCCAATTGTGGGTTCGGCTTTCAGCTTTGTCCAGCAAAGCCAAGGGCGGCAGAAAGGATTAGTCAAGACTCCACAAGTCAAGAGAGGTCAGAGGGAGGCTAAAAGGAAGTCTCCCCGAGCTGCTCTCAAGCCCCTGTATCTATTAGGCACACATTATAGGGAAAACATTGCACAATACATCAGTGGCTAGTGCCAGTAAGAACATATAGAAAGCATGCAAAAAAAACAAAAAAAAACAAAAAAACAAGGCATTCCCAATACTACAAAGGACGCCTCACCTCCCGAAAGCAGGGTGGAGAACAAAATAACAGGGTCTAAGGAATTCATGAGCACAGGCAGGACCCAACTCCTCAATATGCATTTACTAGATACTGGTCAGCTGTTTCCAGCAGGGCCAGAAAGCAGTATAATCCCTTCCCTACAATCTCCCTAACCAGGACATAGCTATTTGATTTCCCACAGTTTGTTAGCATTATCAGTGGATGGATTCTGTACATGAATCTATTGAATACATTCGCCCCTGCTGCAGAGTGACAATCACTCCTTCCTGTAGAAATTCAAAAAATATTCTTTTTTTAAATTTTTTTAACGTTTATTTATTTTTGAGACAGAGAGAGACAGAGCATGAACAGGGGAGGGTCAGAGAGAGAGGGAGACACAGAATCCGAAGCAGGCTCCAGGCTCTGAGCTGTCAGCACAGAGCCCGATGTGGGGCTCGAACTCACGAACCGCGAGATCATGACCTGAGCCGAAGTCAGCCCCCCAACCGACTGAGCCACCCAGGCGCCCCAAAAAATATTCTTCTTTACTGACAGTATTAATGACAGTAGTGAAAGCAGGAGAGCTGAGGTCAGATTATTCATTAATATTTACCACAGAAGTATATTCATGACTCTAATGAATGAATTGGTTCACTACTCTTCTCAGCTTAGATATAGTAATAGACCTAGACTACCATTTTATTTACTGAGATGGAATCTAGAATCCAGGATCTATCCTCCAATCTTGTTGAGGTGTTATTTGAGGAGAAAAATTTTTCGAAATAAACTGGTTTCAACTAATGCCCTATTATTTTTCAAAATGTTGTTTTCCTTTTTTAAAAAAAAAATGCATCCTTTATTTTTAAGGTAATAACATGCAATTAACCTGTGCCTACTTAGTGTTCAGACTTTAACTCATGCATTTCCCTATTTGTACTGTAACTTTGTTAACAACAAAACTCAGAGCTTTCAAATTATACAGACTTTTATTAAAATTAAATCAGACATTGTGCATGTGTGCATGCATATGTGTGTGTGTGTGTGTGTGTGTCCATGTTTACCTTCAAAAATAGGCAAACTGAAAATCACTAGTTTGTCCTCTGTATATATGAGAGGTGCATAGGGGGACAGGTGAAATAGGTGAAGAGGATTAAGAGGTAAAAACTTTCAGTTATAAAACAAATAAGTCCTGGGAATGAAAAGTACAGCATAAGAAATAGAGTCAATAAAATTGTGATAACACTGTATGGTGACAAATAATAACTACACTTACCATGGTAAGCATGGAACAATTCATAGAATTATGGAATCACTACGTTGTAACCTTAAATTAATACAATATTATATTTAAACTATGCTTCAATTAAAAATATATATCTATGTATACTATGTATACTATGTATACTATGTATACTCAATGCATTCTTGTTTTTGGAAACGATTTTGAGATATAGATTTTTGAAGGTTGCCTGGATGTCAAGTTTGTGAACAAAGTTAATAATGGTAATAGTCAACAGTTCTTGAGTGCCTGCTATATGCCAGGCCCAGTGCTACATGCATATATCATTTGACCCTAATAACAACCTCATGAGGTGGATACCACTATGATCTCCACTTGACATACATTAAAACTGAAGCAAAAAGAAGTTAAGTGAATTTCCCAAGGTCAGAGAGCTATCAAGTGACAGAACTGAGACTGAAACCCAGCCTCCCTCTACACTGCCCTCTGTCAACAGTGCTTTTCCTTTCCATTCAGGTGGGACGTGGCTAGGTGCACTCTGCCTATTTGCTAGGAACAAAGAATATAGGAGACAGAAAGCATGCCAGTAGGCAGAGAGGTTGAATGTTAGTTTAATACCTTTCACTGTCAGGGAGAGGAAAGAATGATGTGGTTGGCCCTTACCTTCCAAGTCTCTCACTGCACTCAACAAATATGTATTGAGAGTCTGCAATGTTCTAAACACCATGCCAAGCCCTCAACACCAAATCCCCTCATCTCTGCTAAATTATGTCTCTCTTGTCCTTTACAAGCTCATTTCAAGGCTTCTCTTCCAAGATGCTGAGATTAATTCAATTCATTCAACTCTGCTAACATGCTCTCAACAGCTGTCTTTACTCTTTATGCTCCCACAGAAGCACAGAGGACTATGCACACAGTAAGAATTCACCAGATGTAAATGGATGGCCTGGCACGTAATAAAAAGTGGGGAAAAGTTCATTGCTAATTCTTTGCATAGACACCAGGCCCAGATGGAGGCGAGAACAGCCAGGAGGTTAGGATTAGTATCAGGGACATGGCCTTTGGAGTCAAGCAGACCTGAGTTTGTATAGTTGTTTTGCCATTTAAAGCTGCATGAGTTTGAGTAAGTTACTTAACGCCTCTTCACTTCAGTTTGCTCATTGGTGAAATGGAGATGATAACAAAAAAAAAAAAAAACTCATAGATAGATAGATAGATAGATGATAGATAGATAGATAGACAGATAGATACATAGACAGATGCATTCAATAGACTATAACTCAGCCATAAAAAGGATGAGGTCTTGCCATTTGTAACAACATAGATGGACCTAGAGGTATTCTGCTCACAGAAAGACAAATACCACATGATTTCAGTTTTATGTGTAATGTAAAAACAAAACAAATGAATAAACAAAGAAAAAGCAGAATCAGACCTATGAATACAGAGGACAAACTGATGACTGCCAGAGAGGAGGGAAGAGGGGGGATGGGCAAAAGGAGTGAAGAGGAGTGGGAGATACAGACTTCCAGTTATGGAATGAATAAATCAAGAAAATAAAAGGCACAGCATAGGAAATAGTCAATGATATCATAGTAGCATTGTAGGGTGACAAACAGTAGCTACACTTGAGGTGAGCATAGCATAACATAAAGTATAGAACTGTTTAATCACTGTGTTGAATACCTGAAACTAATGTAACATTGTGTGCCAACTATACTCAAATTAAAAAAAAAAAAAACTCTTACAGTGCTCCTGTGAAAATTTAATGATAAATTGAATGTTAATCACTTAGCATAGTCTGGCATATAAAAAACACTCAGTGGTAGAAAAGAGAGACCAAAAGTTACAATATAAAGGTAGGAAACACAAATGCAGTAATATTGAATATTTCTGTAAAAAAATCAAAGAACTCACAAAATAAAAAGACATAAAATATAATGCCATATACATACCTAAAATGGGAGGAGGAGAGGAGTAAAGAATGAGTTCAAACTTAAATGAGCATCAACTTAATATAGACTGCTATATGCAAAAAAAGGTTATATACAAACTTAATGGTAAAAACAAATCAAAAATCACTAATAAATATGTAAGGAATAAAGAGAAAAAAATCCAAGTATATTACTAAAGAAAATCAGCAAAACATGGAAGAGAGGAAGACAAGAATGGATCAAAGAAAATCTTTAGAAACAACCACAAAATAAATAATAAAATGACTATATATATATATATATATATATATCAATAATTACTTTGTATGTAAATGGACTAAATGCACTAATGAAAAACATATGGTGACATAATGGATAAAAAAATCAAGAACCATCTATATGTTTCCCAAAAGAGACTCATTTTAGACCTAAAGACACCTGCAGATTGAAAGTGAAGGGGTGGAGAAATATTTATCATGAAAATGGATGTCAAAAGAAAGCCAGAATAGCAATACTTATATCAGACAAACTAGACTTTAAAACAAAGACTATAACAAGAGATGAATTAGGGCACAATATCACGATAAAGGGGACAAACAAGGAGACATGACATAACAATTCTAAATACTTACGAACCCAGCATAGGAGCACCCAAATGCATAAAACAGCTAATAACAAACATAAAGGAACTAGACAATAATAATGTAATAACAATAGGAGAATTTAACACTCCACTTACATCAATGGACAGATCATCTAAACAGAAAATCAACAAGGAAAGAGTGGTTTTGAATAACACACTGGACCAGATGGACTTAACAGATATACTCACAACATTCCATCGTAAAACAGCAGAAAACACATTCTTTTTAAGTGTACATGGAACATTATCCAGAATAGGTCACATATTAGGCCACAAAACAAGCCTCAACAAATTCAAGGAGATTGAAGTCATACCATGCATCTTTTTTGACCACAACACTATGAAACTAGAAATCAACCACAAGAAAAAATCTGGAAAGACCACAAATACATGGAGGTTAAATAAAATGCTACTAAACAATGAATGGGTCAACCAGGAAATCAAAGAAGAAATTAAAAAAAAACATGGAAACAAATGAAAATGAAAACACAATGGTCCAAAACTGTTACAATGCAGCAAAAGCAGTTCTAAGAGGTAAGTTTATAGCAATACAGGCCTACATCAAAAGCAAGAAATCTCAAATAAGCAATTTAATCTTACACCTAAAGGAGCTAGAAAAATAACAACAAAACCTAAAACCAGCAGAAGGAAGTACATAATAAAGCTTAGAGCATATATAAATGATATAGAAACCAAAAAAAGGAAAAACAAACAAACAAGCAAACAATAGAACAGATTAATGAAACCAGGATCTGGTTCTTTGAAAAAATCAGTAAAATTGATAAACTTCTAGCCAGACTTATCAAGAAAAAAAGAGAATGGACTCACATAAATAAAATCACAAATGAATTAGGAGAAACAACAACTGATACCATAAAAATACAAACAATTTTAAGAGATTATGAAAAACTATATGCCAACAAATTGGACAAGCTAGAAAACATGGATAAATTCCTAGAACATATGAACTATCAAAATGAAACAAGAAGAAATAGAACTATCAAAACTCAAACAGGAAGAAATAGAAAACTTGAATGGCAAAGAAATTGACTCAGTAATCAAAAAACTACCAACAAAGAAAAGTCCAGGACCAGATGGCTTCATAGGAGAATTCTACCAAACATTAAAAGAAGAGTTAATACCTGTTTTTCTCAAACTTTCCAAAAAACAGAACAGGAAAGAAAACTTCCAAATTCATTCTATGAGACCAGCATTACCCTGATACCAAAACTAGATAAAGGCACCACTAAAAAAGAGAAGTACAGGCCAATATCCCTGATGAACATAGATACAAAAATTCTCAACAAAATACTAGCAAAAGGAATCCAACAGTACATTAAAATAATTATTCACCACAATCAAGTGGGATTTACTCTTGGATAGTAAGGGTGGTTCAATATTTGTAAATCAATCAATGTGATACATCACATCACCAACAGAAAGGATAAGAACCATATGATACAAAGAGGCTTTGCAAAGTACAACATCCATTCATGATAAAAATCCTCAACAAGATAGGTTTAGAAGGAACATGCCTCAAAATAATAAAGGCCATGTATGAAAAACCCACAGATAACATCATCCTTAATAGGGAAAAAAGGAGAGCTTTTCCCCTAAGGTTAGGAACAAGTCAAACTTTTCTTTTTAAAAAGTTTATTCATTTATTTTTAGAGAGATTGAGAATGCAAGCAGAGTAGGGACAGAGAGAGAGAGAATCCCAAGCAGGCTCCACGCTACCAGCACAGAGCCAGATGCAGGGCATGAACCCATGAACCATGAGATCATGATATGAGCCTAAGTCATGGATCAGATGCTTAACTGACTGAGCCACCCAGGTGCACCCATTCTCACCACTTTTATTCTACACAGTACTGGAAGTCCTAGCCACAGCAATCAGACAACAAAAAGAAATAAAAGGCACCCAAATTGGTAAGGAAGAAGTAAAACTTTCACTATTTGCAGTATGCATTATACTATACATAGAAAAATGAAAAAGATTCCATCAAGGAACTGTTAGAATTGATTAAAAAAATCATTAAAGTCATAGGATACAAAATCAATGGGCAGAAATCTGTTGCATTTCTATACATCAATAATAAAGCAACAGAAAGAGAAATTAAAAAAAAAAAAACAATCCCACTTATAATTGTACCCAAAATAGTAAGATACCTACGAATAAACCTAACAAAAGAGACCTGTACTCTGAAAACTATAGAACATTAATGAAATAAATTGAAGAAGACAAAAAGAAATGGAGAGACATTCCATGCTCAGGGACTGGAAGAACAAATATTATTAAAATGTCTATACTAACCAAAACAATCTATACATCTAATGCAATCCCTATCAAATTACCACCAGCATTTTTCACAGAGCTAGAACAGTCAATCCTAAAATTTGTATGCAATCACGAAAGACCCTGAATACCCAAAGCAATCTTGAAAAAGAAAAGCAAAGTTGGAGGTTGTCATAGACTCTGGCTCTAGAGTTCTTTCTTGTCCAGCAAGAAAGCTGGACACAGGATTAAAAAGTGAGAGATGGCTAATGTCCGGGAGAAGACAAGAGCCCCGATTAAGGGTTCTTGTTCAATTTTTATTAGGATCAGAAGGCTTACAAACATGGTGATGGATGTGCACAAAGAGACAATGAAACTGTGAACATTAACTCATGGGCATGAGGGAAAAGGGGGTTTCGAGGATATGCAGGGTTAGGGGTTTGGTTTAATACAAAACAAAATTCTGGCGCCAGGCGGAAGGATGTTTACAGCAGACGTGAGGCACGACCTCTGTTTACCTAAACTGATCTAGGGGACAAGAAAGAGCTTGCTACCTCAGGAAAACCAAGGCACTTTTCTTTTTTTAATTAGCTCCACTCTGGGCAACTTTGCCCTGCATCAGTCTACAGCTCTATTTATCTGTTCGCCTAACTTGGTCCTTCCTTCCTGTGAGAGCAGCTTTCTGCTATTGTAGTTAAGTTGGGGGCATTTCTGCCCTGTATACCTAATCTTATTTACCTCATATACCTTTGTTCTATACTGGGGCCTTTGCCCTGCCCTATCTATACTTACTTATAGAATCTTGTTTACCCAAATTTGGGTGTGAGCATCCTATGGCTTTCTAATTCTTTATTCCTTTTTAACCCATTAGTACAAGCTCAGGGAATTTCTAAGCTTATTCCCCACAAAAGGTGTCACAATTCTGGACTCAAGTTATATTACAAAGCTTTAGTAATTAAAGCAATATGGTACTAGCACAAAAAGAGACACAGAGATCAATGGAAAATAATAGAAAACCCAGAAATAAATCCTTAATTATGTGGTCAATTAATCATTGACGAATCAGAAAGAATATCCAATATGAAAAAGACAGTCTTTTCAATAAAGTCTTTTTAACCCATTAGTACAAGCTCAGGGAATTTCTAAGCTTATTCCCCACAAAAGGTGTCACAATTCTGGACTCAAGTTATATTACAAAGCTTTAGTAATTAAAGCAATATGGTACTAGCACAAAAAGAGACACAGAGATCAATGGAAAATAATAGAAAACCCAGAAATAAATCCTTAATTATGTGGTCAATTAATCATTGACGAATCAGAAAGAATATCCAATATGAAAAAGACAGTCTTTTCAATAAATGGTTTGGGAAAACTGGTCAGCTACATGCAAAAGAATGAACCTGGACCACTTTCTCCTACCACACACAAAAATAAAAGTCAAAATGGATTAAAGACCTAAATGATACACCTGAAACCATAAAACTCAAATGACAGCAGAGGAAATAATGTCTCTGATATTGGCCATAACAATATTTTTCTAGATATATCTCTTAAGGCAAGGGAAATAAAAGCAAGAATAAACTATTGGAACTAGATCCAAATAAAAAGCTTCTTTCTGCACAGTGAAGGAAACAATCAATAAAACTAAAATACAAAGTACCAAATCAGAGAAGATATTTCCAAATGACATACCCAATAAAGGGTTAGTTAGTATCCAAAATACATAAAGGACTTATAAAACTCAAGACCCCCCAAAAGTAATCCAATTACAAATGGGCAGAAGACACGAACAGACATTTCTCCAAAGAAGACATACAGATGGCCAACAGACACATGAAAAGTTGCTCAACATCATTGATCACCAGGGAGATGCAATTAAAACTACAATGAGATATCACCTCACACCTATCAGAATGGCTACAATCAACAATACAAGAAACAAGTGTTGGCAAGAATGTGGTGATAAAGGAACCCTCTTGCACTGTGAGTAGGAATGTAAACTGGTGCATCCACTGTGGAAAACAGTATGGAGCTTCCTCAAAAAGTTAAAAATATAACTATCCTATAATCCAGCAATTGAACTATGGGGTATTTACCCAAAGAATACAAAAAAAAACTAAATTAAAGGGATACACACACTCCTATGTTTATAGCAGCATTATTTACAATAGCCAAGAGATGGAAGCAACCCAAGTATGCACTGATTGATGAATGGATAAAAATGGTAAGATGTGGTACACACACACACACACACACACACACACACACACAAGAATATTATTCAGCCATAAAAAAGAATGAAGTGTTGCCATTTGCAATGACATGGATGGAGCTAGAGGGTATAATACTAAGTGAAATAAGTCAAAGAAAGACAAACACCATATAATTTGTGGAATTTAAGTCATATGTGGAATTTAAGAAACAAAACAAATTAGCAAAGGGAGCAAAAGAGAGAGAGAGAGAAACTAAGAAACAGACTCCTAACTATAGAGAACAAACTGATGGTTCCCAGAGGGGAGGTGGGTGGGCTAATGAGCTAAATAGGTGATGGGGATTAAGGAACGCACTTGTCAGTGATAATCACTGGGTGATGTATGGAATTGTTGAATGTTATATTGTACAGCTAAAATTAATAAAACACTATATGTTAACTAACTGGAAATAAACTAAAAACTTTTTTTAATTTTTTTAATGTTTTATTTATTTTTGAGAGAGAGAGAGACACAGTGTGAGTGGAGGAAGGGCAGAGAGAGAGAGGGAGACACAGAATCCAAAGCAGGCTCCAGGCTCTGAGCCCACAGCACAGAGCCTGACATGGGGCTAGAACTCATGAACTGTGAGATCATGACCTAAGCCAAAGTCGATGCTTAACTGACTGAGCCACCCAGGCGCCCCTAAAAACTTTTAAAAACCACTCAATGGTAGTCAATTTTATTAATGATATAATCTAATGAAAGGCCCACAGGTCCTTCTTAGGAGCGTAACTCAGACAGCTATGCTATCTGCCTTACTTGGGGGAGGCACAACATAGAAGGAGGGCACAGGAGCTAATGGGGTTCAGATGTCCCGGCCATCACCTGACCAAAAGTGTTTCTGAGCCCTACGGTTCACCAATGAGTAGGACAGCCAGAAAGAGACCCAAGGCTGTGCACAGATACAGATCTTAGCTCCTACCACCTCTTAAAGACAAGGGCAAAATGTCAACTGTTGGGATAGTCCCTTCCATTAGGTAATACCAGCAATTTTTTTCCTAGGAATAATACCCAAGTGAACTTCAGGAAGTAAGCCACAGAGTGGGACTCAGCATTTATGCTTTGATTCTACTACTTTCTTAGGCTTCAGCCCTAAAACCTAAGGCTGTTGAGGACTATCCCTGACTCACTGCATTTAAATTGCCTACTCCCTGCTAACTGTCTAAGTGGGTAGCCATCAGCTTTAGAGTCTTTTCCTGAAGACTCCCACTGTGCTCAGCTGCACAGAAATGGCACACACTAAGCAGCAGGAGTAGGCAGTTACTACCTCAGCTGGTACTTGGTGTCCATTCATTTTCAGCTCATTGAAGTTATTTTCACAATACTCTATCACTGGTTTATGGAGTCTCTGACCAAAAACAGTAACCCAGTGGTGTGTCCACATTATTTCATTGGTATCAAGTTAACAGCATTGCCTTTAGACCCAGGCAAGAGGACCTGCCGTAAGGCCTGCACTTTAGAGGACCCAACTCTAGCTCTCCTCTGGCTGCACCTCTCCCTACAAAGTGAGGAGTCTACAAAGCCAAGGGAACATACCCGCTTTGAGTCTAGACTCACAGCTTCTAGGCCAACATCCAGGTACATAGACCTAGGAATTCTCTGTCCAAACAGCATGAAGTCTGTGCCAGGGGCTTTTACAGGCCTCTTCTCCAGGTCTGTCCTCCCAAGAGCAAACAGCAGCATAGCTTTACATATCCTTAACCTGTTGGGTGGTCCAGAGCCAGCTGTTTGGGATGGGGAAGTGCTGCATGGAGCTTGAACATACAGCCTGGTATGTCCATGTGCATGAGGCCTCTAGTGGTATGGAAAGAAAACCAGGAGTGGACAAATGAAGGGACAGAGGTATGCAGACTATAGGCCAGATGATTTCATTTGTAACTTTGCCCTATGCTTTGCAAATAGAAGCAAGACTGCATGTGGATGCCACTTTGTTTTTATGAATAACGTGGAATAGGCAGAGGGATGGTAGCCCCATCCTTCACCCACCACAATAGAACATATCCAGTGACTCACTAAGTAGAAGCTTCTTTTTGGCAGGAGAGAGTAATCCATAGTGGAATCAACCATAATGCTGAGAATTTCCAGAATAGGCCAATTTCAAACATTCTATCCTATGTCAGGTATGTGTCCATCCACATGTTCCAATCTGGGACTCAATAAAGCCTTCCATATCCACAGCTAGTTTCCAAAGTAAGTAAGCTCTTCTCCCACCACCTTTATTCTGTGACTGTCGCTAAGCAGATCTGCTTTAAGGATGAACCCTAAGCCCCCTCCTAACAGGAGAGCATCAGACAGCCCCAAACATACTCATGAGTGCCCTTACCCCTGGAATTCTCCTCTCTCCTTCTTCACACACAGTATGAACACTTCCCTGTCCTTTATTCAATACTTGTTTCTCACAAAGAGGACACTGAAATTTACTAGCTCCAGATCCTGCTGGATCTCACCCACCTGCTGGCACTCACTCGCCTTGGGAAATATCAGTACTCAACACTGACTATTAACTTTCACCATGAGTTTGTTGATCTTTTCCAGGGTAAATCCTGAAGCATAAAACTTATTTAATGCCAAACACTTAAAATGGATCAGAAAAAATTTAAACCACCAAAAAATAATGGTCTCCAGTAAAACAAGACCTCATCCAGGAGACTAAGTATTGCTAATACTGTCTTTAAAAGCTTATCCATCATTATGCTTATTCAGTATTACGCTAAGCAAAATGAGTCAGAGAAAGACAGATATCATATAATTTCATATGTGGAATTTGAGAAACATAACAGATGCACATAGGGGAAGGGAAGGAAAAACAAAATAAAAACAAAGATGGAGGCAAACCATAAGAGACTCTTAAATACAGAGGACAAACTGAGGGTTGCTGGAGGGGACGTGGGTCGGCAGATGGGTTAAATGGGTGATGTGCATTAAGGAGGGTACTTTTTGAGATGAGAACTGGGTGTCATATGTAAGAGATGAATCACAGGGTTCCATTCCTGAAGTTTAAACTACACTCTATGATAACTAATTTGCATTTAAATTTTAAAAATTAATGAGGAGGGCACTTGTTGGGATGAGTACTGGGTGTTATATATGTAAGAGAATCACTGGGTTCTACTCCTGAAACCAATACCACATTTTATGTTAACTAATTTTAATTTAAATAATAAAAGAGGCTTATTCAGCTTCAAGTACTTTTCAAATGGTGATTGTTTCACCATGAGTAGCTATGGCATGTCCAATGCACCACACTTCCAAATAATAAGAAAATCACTCACCTGTTTCTGTGTTGAAAAGGCTGACTTTTTTGTGGGCAGTGTGGCCGGCAGAAGTCTCAGGGATCCCAGCGAGAAGTAGTAGGTTGCTGATTGGCATTTCATCTATGTATTAAGAACATCATCTACTGAAGAGAAGATGCTGGATTTTACCTCCATTGGCAGGTTGGTGAAAGTCCCTCAGAATTCAAGCTTTTACAGAACTGTGCCTTGCCCTCTTGTCTTCTCTCCCTGATCTAAGACTCACCAAATCTGGCCTGTGAGGTACAGTCCTGGCCTACTGCAGGGCTAGCCACCCCCAGACAAGCCCCGTATATACAGGCCAGGATAAAGAAAGTCTTCATCAATAAGGTAAAAATGACTCCATGCTCACTTCCCAGGCTCCCCATCTCCTCTTGCACTTTGTGTCCTCAATTCTTCACCAGACCTAAACAATATGATAAATTAGGAAAAATATGCTTCTTCTCTTGCCATCTTTTAGCACCTAATGTAAGGCTCCCAACTTGCTTCTTCAGTGGTGTCTTGTTTTCTATTTTTTGTAAGTTTTCCCAGCCCAGATTCCTTTCTCTTTTAAAACAGTCATCACCCTCAGTTTCAAATAATCTGCATCCATCACATATTGGGCCCTCTTAGGTGATAAGAATAAAAAGCCAATTTGTACAACAATCAATTATGAACATAGGATAATAAGTTAATATTCTTCTCTGAAGTATCACACCTGGAATTTAACAGGAACCTTCAAGAACATGGGCAATAATTTCTTTGACATCAGCTGTAGTAATGCTTTTTCTAGACAAGTCTCCTAAGGCAAGGGAAACGAAAGCAAAAATAAACTATTACGACTAAATCAAAATAAAAAGGTTTTGCGCAGTGAAGGAAACCATCAACAAAACAAAAGGAAATCTACTAAATAGGAGAAGATATGTCCAAATTATATGTCAAATAAGGGATCAATATCCAAAACATATAAAGAATTGATACAACTCAACACCAGAAAACAAACAATCTGATTTAAAAATGGGCAGAGGACATGAATAGACATTTTTCTAAAGAAGACATACAGGTAGACAACAGACTCATGTGAAGACACTCAACATCACTAATCATCAGGGAAATGCAAATCAAAACTACAATAAGATATCACCTTACACTTGTCAGAATGGTTACAATCAAAAAGACAAAAAATAACAAGTGTTGGTGAGGATGAGGAGAAAAAGGAACCCTTGTGCACTACTGGTAGGAATACAAATTCGTGTAGTCACTGTGGAAAACAGTATGAAGTTTCCTCAAAAAAAATTAAAAATAAATATACCATATGATTCAATAATCCCACTACTGAGTATTTACCCAAAGAAAATGCAAACACTAATTTGAAAAGATATATGCACCTTTATGCTTATTGCAGAATTATTTATAATAGCCAAGATAGATGAATATATAAAGAAGATGTGATATAAATTGATAGATATCCTAAAAAGGGATGAGATCTTGCCACGTGTGACAACATGGATGAATCTAGAAGTTATTATGCTACTTGAAATAAGTCAGACTGAGAAAGACAAATGCCATATTAATAAACAAACAAAAAGCAGAATCGGACCTATGAATATAAACAACAAACTAATGGTTGTCAGAGGGAAGGGGGTGGGGGAATGAACAAAATGGGTGAATGGGAGTGGAAGATAGAGGCTTCTAGTTATGGAATGAATAAGTCATAGGGAAAAAAAGGCACGGCATAAGGAATATAGTTAATTATACTGTAATAGCATTGTATGGTAACAGATAATAGCTATACTTGCAGTCAGCATAGCATAATGAATAGAGCTGTTGAATAACTATGTTGTACACCTGAAACTAATGTAACATTGTGTGTCAACTATACTCAAATAATTGTTTTAAAAAGTGACCTGCAATATCTTTAGGAAAAAAAGTTGATTTGTTAAGTATTTTACTTGAAGCATCTATAGATATGCTATCTGATATGGTAGCCACTGAGTGCTACATGTGGCTATTAAACTTTTACACTAAATTACATTAAAATTTAATTTTTAAGTGTTTAATAGCCACATGTGATTAATGGCTACTGTACTGGATAGTGCAGATATAGAACATTTCTATCATTGCAGAAATTTCTATTAGGCAGTATTGACTCTTATGGTTAGGACTTTCAGGCATTGTGGTAGGCTGGTAAGGCTAGTAGGAGAGATGTAGGGAGTAAAAGGACTCTGAACTCTCTGTGAGACAGCTTTTGCCTGTACAGAATATTCTCTTTGTTGGTGCCCAAAAAGACTCTCGGTCTTTGCCAAAAAAATCATTTTATGCCCCACCCAACCATAAAGGTACATGGAAGAAAGTGACACACAGCTGCCTAGTCCTTGCTTTTAGAAATATAGCAACCTTCAATTGAGTTCCTACATTGGGGACATGAAAAATTATAAAGCCATTAACTTCTCCTTGCATTGTAAGTTACTAAAACCATGAAAAACACTCCTTGGCAAAGCCTAAAGTAGAAATCCCAATGATTCTACTGGTATTCAAGAGCCACCATGCTCACTGCAATCACAGCTAGACTATTTAAGGTCCAACCCATAATCTTGGCATTAGACCCTTTGCCTCTATCACAGACTTGGAGATAATCACTAGACTCTGTTTACTAAAGTGAGAAAGTGACTACCGACATTTAAGAAAGATTTCCAACCACAAAGGTTGAAATCAATAGGGTATCCTAGTCAACCCTTGGTTAATTAACCAGAAAATGAAGCTCAGCATAATACCCCATACTGGATAATCAAGGTTTTACTGTAAACAGAGTGCAGTCAAAAGGTAAACATCATCTGTAATTTCAGCCATTTCTATAATTGATTTAGTAACCTGTTATCAATCTCCAAATTAATGTTATTTCCATTAGTACTGGTAAGAGAACAAACCATATTAACGGTAACTGCTAAAACTTATTAAGAGTTAACTATGTTCCAGACACTATGCTAAGTACTCAGCATATTTTAATTCATTTAATCTTCACAGTAATCTAAATGAGACATGTACTAGTGCGGTCCCTATTTTACAGATGAGGGGAATGAAGCACACAAAGATTAGGTAACCTGCATAAGAACACACAGGAAGAACATGAGAGATTGTATTTGAGCCTAGGTGATCTGATGTCAAACCCTGCACTCTAATGCACTATACTGTCTTGCAACTATAGATGACATTGAATGAGTCACAGAAGCTCCTTGAGGACTGGCCATATCTCTAGTTAGCAGAGTACATGGCAAAGAGCAGAGATTCTCATTAAATGTTTGGTGAATAAATAATTGCTAAAAATCTATTAAGCACTTCCTATCTCATTTAATCCTCAAAGGAATCCTATTGATACTATTATAATACCCAGTTTATCACTCTGTTTTTACAGATGAGGAAAATGCAACAGAGACTAAATCACTTGCCCCAAATCACAGAGCTAGTGAATGCTGCTGAAAAAATCTAAATCCAAACCCAGATCCCACTCATGAATGAATAAATATGCTCTTGGAGAATGTATAGTCTGCCCTATTACATTCTTAATTATGTGCTGTGTCAAGTGTGAGCTTGACAGTAGCCTCAACATAAGTCTTAGCTCTTCAAGGTTACTGAGCTCCTTGAAGCAGAGATCATGACTAACTACTCTTCCCTCCAAGCTCTTAATCCAAAGCTGAGCAAGGAAATAGTGTTGAATACTCACTTGTTAATCGATTCAGTGCCCTAGTAAGGAGCTATTCCAGTCTACAGCCAGCTGACTGGCTTCCTGTCTTCTCTTCTGGCCTTAAGCAGAACCTCTGGCACTGGATGGACACCCTGAGAAACTTTGCCTCTCAGGACAGAGTGGTGCAAATGGTTTACTGCAGAAGGAAAAATTATTCTATTACTGACACTGTTTAGAGTTCCCAAGTCACCATGATAATAAAGACTGACTCAGAATTAGTTTTATTATTGTTTTTAAACTCTCTGCAATATACTCCCTAACTGCCTGCACCTAGGCAGACCATTCCCGCTGCCCTGCTCTCAACCATAGTATGCCATTGTGGCAACCTACCAGAAACAGTTTAGAGGAGCAAGGCTGTAATCATTCTAATCAAGCACTAGGTTAGAGACCAAAGGCTAGGATTAGAGTCTCATTTCAGTCAATAACTGTCCTTTGGCAAGTCACTAGACTCATTAGTATTCTAATCAGTAAAATGGGGGTACCATCTCCATCTCTTGCTCACACAAAGAACAGAATAAAAGGATGATATAAATATGCTACATAAAGTAAAGGGATAGTTGTTACTTTTGTTCTCCACTAAACTAGTGGTCACTGTTTTGTTGACCTTCCAGCCTTCTTTTGGCAATTCACAGAATTACTTGAATTTTTTTTTTAAGAATAAAACCTTTTACCAAAATAAGGCAAATCCCTGGTTCAAGCTGTTTCAGATTTATCCTGAGTAAGAACCACAGAGCCTTTAATGGAAAATGTTACAAAATATCCGGGCAATGCCATAGCCACCTCTCCCCCATTGTAGCTAAAGTGATCCACCACCACAACTGAGGTGGCCTTTGGGCAATAAAGCAGACTGACAAGGCAGAGGGTGAAGAAGGAAATTCCACTTATCCAGAGGCCCCATGGCTTCTCTCAGTCAGCACTACCCAGCATAGAGCAGTCAGAACCATGAGTTTCTTTAAATAATACCAGCAAAAGCAGGAGTTTCAAAGGAAGTGAAGAACGGTGGTATAGTTCTCCTAGAGATTCCTTCACAAGCATATAGCACTGGTGCAAACACCTCAGTCATCTTGATGTACATATTCCACAACAGTTGATAAAGCTGCTCTGTTGAAGTCATTTCCAAAGAAAGAATCCTAATGTACCATCATATTAGAAAACATTCCCAAAGCTTACCATCACTGACTAATGCAGAGATGCATCAAAAGGCCTTTGTTTTTTATAAAAAGCAGTCAATCTAGAGATGACATTTCAATGAATACTAATGTCTTAAAGTTTAATTTGGTTTCACAAATGGATGAGAGTTCATTATAGAGCTTTGTTTCTCCCTCACACACCATAGATGGTTTCCTCAGAGTAAGGCCCCAGGCAGAACTTCATGGCTGTGGACACTGTTATTAACAATTAATAGACTATTCGGGCCAAAGGGACCTTTGAACTCATCAAGTCCAGTCTTGTCAAATTATGGAAAAGAAAAATGAGGCCTAGAGAGTTTAACTGATGAACCCAAAGTAACAGAAGGGACCAGAAGCCAGGTCTTCTGATAACCAAACAAGCATTATTTTTCTAAAATACATGGCCTTATCCTTTCTTCTGAATTCTTTGGTAAGGCTACCACCTTGATTGGTCAGCTTGACAATTAAATAACCACTCTCACTTCACTACATTCTTACATAGACCATTTTTAATTATATGTTTGATAGGTCATTTAAAACCAATTTTTTTCCTTTTCAGATCAAATTATCATTCATACCCAAAACACTCCCAGTTTCTCCTACCAGTCAAAATTAAAAATTCATAATAATATTCATTTCAGTGTCTTATAATTTAGAAGGCAAATATGCTGCCTATAAAAACAAAGTCAAAGATACTCAAATTACTCATTTTTCATTCTTTGATCACTAACATATACCATATCATTCATATTGCTGAGAATTAGGGAGTCAATGCATTTTAAAGACCACTTGTATATAAGAGGTGGTGCTGTGGTTCAATATTCCTTTTGGATGTATACAGTTAATCTTTCTTTGAAGCTGTATTTGTATGCAGTAAGATGGTTTTAGTTGCGGGAATTTTTAGCTATATAAAGTCCCATATTTATATCACTTTATTCCTAATTATTTCCTTGGGAACCCAACCCTGCAGTGTCTCTGTAAGAGAGGTTGATTTCTATTTGACAATGAATGAAAACGTAATTTCGTTCATACAGACTGAGGGTTGTGCCCATTTGGAATGCATATCAGAATTTCTAGAGGGTTGTTTACAGGAAGTCTGATGTGCCTCCTTAGTAGGTGAGTACTCCTGCTGGGTGATAATCACTGCGTTTAGAAAGTCTAGTTACTAAAATAGTACAGAGGCAGGAAAAAAGGCTGATCACTACCAATATAACACTTTGTATTTTCTAGACCATTTTTAATGATAATGACTAATATTTATTGAGCATTTACTACATTCCAGATAAGGCTCTAAATGTCTTTACATGTATTTAATTCACTTAAATCCAAGATATACCTTGTGCGGTAGGTATTGCTATTTTCCTCATTTTGCTGATGAGAAAACTGAGCAGGGAAGTAAAATCATTTGCCTATGGTCACATAGCTAGTAACTGGCTGAGTCAGGATTAAGCTAGGCAGCCTGAAATCAAAAGTCCTCTTGACCCCACCTTCACCCCTGAAGTCCTAATTCCCTCCCTAGAGGTAACTGGAATCATCTGTTATGTAGCTTTCCCAAACTCATTATATGCATTTATATACACAGGCATGTACCCACAGAATATAAATAATTTTGTTTTATTCTTTCTCTTTTGCCTATATAAATCATCGTGTCTAAACTTAACAGAAGACCATGGGGGAGGGGAAGGGGAACAAAAGTTACAGAGAGGGAGGGAGGCAAACCATGAGAGACTCTTAAATACAGAGAACAAACTGAGGGTTGATGGGGAGTAGGGGAGAGGGGAAAGTGGGTGATGGGCATTGAGGAGGGCACTTGTTGGGATGACCACTGGGTGTTGTATGGAAACCAATTTGACAATAAATTATATTTAAATAAATAAATAAATAAATAAATAATCATCGTGTCTGGTACTCTTTCTCTTACTGCCTCTTGAATAAGGGTAAGTCAAGCAGTATTTAAAAATGATTGAGAAACTTGTTTTGGATATCAGCTTTATCCTATGGAGTATGTTGAGACCCTTAAGAATTTGTAGTTCCATGATTTACAAAAGATCTGGGCTAAACATGGAGCTAGAAAACACAGCTCTAGACCAGTAGTTCTTCTCAACCACAGCTGCATTAGAATCACCTGAGGAGGTTTAAAAAAGAATGATGCCCAAGCATGACCCTAGACCAACTTAGAACCACAAGAGACAGAGTCCAGCATCAGTACTTCTTAAAGTCTCCGCAGATATGCAACCAGAGCTGAAAACTGCTGGTCTAGAGCAGGGGTTGGCAAACTACAGACCTTAGGCCAAATCCAGCTGGCCACCTGTTTTCCTACAATCAATAAGCTAAGTATTTTTTTTTACAGGTTTAAATGGTTGCAAACAAGATCAATAGAAAAATAATATTTAAGAACACATGAAACAAATATATGTATACACACACACACACACACACATATATAATTTAAATTTGTGTCCATGAATAAAGTTTTGTTGAATCACAGCACACCCATTCATATATGTATTTTCTTTTTTTTATTTAACTTTATTTTTTATTTTTTAAAATTTACATCCAAATAGTTAGTATATAGTGAAGCAATGATTTCAGTAGATTCCTTAATGCCCCTTACCCATTTAGCCCATCCACCCTCCCACAACCCCTCCAGCAACCCTCAGTTTGTTCTCCATATTTATGAGTCTCTTTTGTTTTTCCCCCTCCCTGTTTTTATATTATTTTTGCTTCCCTTCCCTTATGTTCATCTGTTTTGTCTCTTAAAGTCGTCATATGAGTGAAGTCATATGATTTTCGTCTTTCTCTGACAGACTAATTTCACTTAGCATAATACCCTCCAGTTCCATCCACATAGTTGCAAAGGCAAGATTTCATTCTTTCTGATTGCTGAGTAATACTCCATTGTATATATATACCACATTTTCTTTATCCATTCATCCATCGATGGACATTTGGGCTCTTTCCATACTTTGGCTATTGTTGATAGTGCGCTATAAACATGGGGGTGCATGTGTCCCTTCGAAACAGCACACCTGTATCCTTTGGATAAATGCCTAGTAGTGCAATTGCTCGGTTATAGGGTAGTTATATTTTTAGGTTTTTTTTGAGGAACCTCCATACTGTTTTCCAGAGTGGCTACACCAGCTGGCATTCCCACCAACAATGCAAAAGAGATCCTCTTTCTCCACATCCTCACCAACATCTGAGGTGTTGCCTGAGTTGTTAATGTTAGCCATTCTGACAAGTCTGAGGTGGTATCTCATTGTGGTTTTGATTTGTATTTCCCTGATGATGAGTGATGTTGAGCACTTTTTCATGTGTCTGTTGGCCATCTGGATGTCTTCTTTAGAGAAGTGTCTATCTGTGTTTTCTATCCATTTCTTCACTGGATTATTTGTTTTTTGGGTGTTGAGTTTGATAAATTCTTTGTAGATTTTGGATACTAACCCTTTATCTGATATGTCATTTGCAAATATGTTCTCCCATTCTGTCGGTTGCCTTTTAGTTTTACTGATTGTTTCCTTCGCTATGCAGAAGCTTTATATTTTGATGAGGTCCCAGTATTTCATGTTTGCTTTTGTTTCCCTTGCCTCTGGAGACGTGTTCAGTAAGAAATTGCTGCAGGCAAGATCAAAGAGGTTTTTGCCTGCTTTCTCCTCAAGGATTTTGATGGCTTCCTGTCTTACATTGAGGTCTTTCATGCACTTTGAGTTTATTTTTGTGTATGGTGTAAGAAAGTGGTCCAGGTTCATTCTTCTGCATGTCACTGTCCAGTTTTCTCAGCACCACTTGCTGAAGAGACTGTCTTTATTCCATTGGATATTCTTTCCTGCTTTGCCAAAGATTTGTTGGCCATACATTTGTGGGTCCATTTCTGGGTTCTCTATTCTGTTCCATTGATCTGAGTGTCTGTTTTTGTGCCAGTACCATACTGTCTTGATGATTACAGCTTTGTAGTATAGCTTGAAGTCTGGGATTGTGATGCCTCCTGCTTTGGTTTTCTTTCTCAAGATTGCTTTGGCTATTCGGGGTTTTTTCTGGTTTCATACAAATTTTAGGATTATTTTCTATGGCTGTTTCTGAGTTCCTAACATAGAGCTGAATAATTGCAACAGAGACCCTATGGCCTACACAGCCTAAAATACTCACTATTTGGCCCTTTACAGAAAAAAATTACTGCTGACCCCTGGTTTAGGTCATAACCTTTCTAAGAGATCCACCTTCATAGACTATAATCTCAAAAGGAACAGGCACACCCCCATCTAGATGTTCTAAATCCAGGTCATGGTCTTCCTTGGCAATCCCTCTATGAATGGAATTATGAAAAAAATTTTGAATGGGTTTCCATTATTCTGGGGAAAGTATCCATAGCAGAAACAATTTCTTCACAAATTTTCCCAGATAATTAGTAAGCCTAACTGCATAGGTAAAAGGCAAAAAGTAGTCAGGGGTAGGTTGAAAATCAGTGGCAACAAGGAAGGAATATTAAAATAAAGTTGCACCAGATTCAAGTTATTAACTTGGAAATAGAAACACTTCTGAACCTAAGCATGAACCTAGATATCACTTAATTTCCTCATCTGGGCAAAGGGAATGATCAATTAAAATTGCAGAAGTGTATGAGGACCAGGTGAGATTATAGGTATGAAAATGCATAGAAAAAGAATAAAGCATGGTAATAAATTGTTTAAAAGTTAATTTCCTTGGGGTTTTCCAAGATGGCGGCTTAGGAGGACGCTGGGCTCACCGCACGTCCTGCTGATCACTTAGATTCCATCTACACCTGCCTAAATAACCCAGAAAACTGCCAGAGGATTAGCAGAACGGAGTCGCTGGAGCCAAACACAGACGAGAGGCCCACGGAAGAGGGTAGGAAGGACGGCGAGGCAGTGCGCGCTCCACGGACTGGCGGGAGGGAGCCGGGGCGGAGGGGCGGCTCGCCGGCCAAGCAGAGCCCCCAAGGCTGGCTGGCAAAAGCGGAGGGGCCTGACGGACTGTGTTCCCACAACAAGCGCGACTTAGCGTCTGGGAGGTCATAAGTTAACAGATCTGCTCAGAAAGCGGGAAGGCTGGAGGACAAAGGGAGGGAGAGCTGCTGAGCCCCCTGACAACAGAGCTCAGTTTGGTGGGGAACAAAGGCGCTCGCCAGCGCCATCTCCCCCGCCCATCCCCCAGCCAAAATCCCAAAGAGAACCAGTTCCTGCCAGGGAACTTGCTCGCTCCGCGCAAACACCCAACTCTGCGCTTCTGCGGAGCCAAACCTCCTGCAGCGAATCTGACTCCCTCCCGCTGCCACAGGGCCCCTCCTGAAGTGGATCACCTAAGAGAAACGATCTAAGCCTGCCCCTCCTGCCCCGTGCACCTTGCCTACACACCCCAGCTAATACGCCAGATCCACAGCATCACAAGACTGGCAGGGTGCAAGTAGCCCAGATGAGCCACACCACTCCACAGTGAATCCCGCCCCTAGGAGAGGGGAAGAGAAGGCACACACCAGTCTGACTGTGGCCCTAGCGGTGGGCTGGGGGCAGACATCAGGTCTGACTGCGGCCCCGCCCACCAACTCCAGTTATACACCACAGCACAGGGGAAGTGCCCTGCAGGTCATCACCACGCCAGGGATATCCAAAATGACCAAGCGGAAGAATTCCCCTCAGAAGAATCTCCAGGAAATAACAACAGCTAATGAGCTGATCAAAAAGGACTTAAATAATATAACAGAAAGTGAATTTAGAATAATAGTCATAAAATTAATCGCTGGGCTTGAAAACAGTATAGAGGACAGCAGAGAATCTCTTGCTACAGAGATCAAGGGACTAAGGAACAGTCACGAGGAGCTGAAAAACGCTTTAAACAAAATGCATAACAAAATGGAAACCACCACAGCTTGGCTTGAAGAGGCAGAGGAGAGAATAGGTGAACTAGAAGATAAAGTTATGGAAAAAGAGGAAGCTGAGAAAAAGAGAGATAAAAAAATCCAGGAGTATGAGGGGAAAATTAGAGAACTAAGTGATACACTAAAAAGAAATAATATATGCATAATCGGTATCCCAGAGGAGGAAGAGAGAGGGAAAGGGGCTGAAGGGGTACTTGAAGAAATCATAGCTGAGAACTTCCCTGAACTGGGGAAGGAAAAAGGCATTGAAATCCAAGAGGCACAGAGAACTCCCTTCAGACGTAACTTGAATCGATCTTCTGCACGACATATCATAGTGAAACTGGCAAAATACAAGGATAAAGAGAAAATTCTGAAAGCAGCAAGGGGTAAACGTGCCCTCACATATAAAGGGAGACCTATAAGACTCGTGACTGATCTCTCTTTTGAAACTTGGCAGGCCAGAAAGAATTGGCACGAGATTTTCAGGGTGCTAGACAGGAAAAATATGCAAGCAAGAATCCTTTATCCAGCAAGTCTGTCATTTAGAATAGAAGGAGAGATAAAGGTCTTCCCAAACAAACAAAAACTGAAGGAATTTGTCACCACTAAACCAGCCCTACAAGAGATCCTAAGGGGGACCCTGTGAGACAAAGTCCCAGAGACATCACCACAAGCATAAAACATACAGACATCACAATGACTCTAAACCCGTATCTTTCTATAATAACACTGAATGTAAATGGATTAAATGTGCCAACCAAAAAACATAGGGTATCAGAATGGATAAAAAAACAAGACCTATCTATTTGCTGTCTACAAGAGACTCAGTTTAGACCTGAGGACACCTTTAGATTGAGAGTGAGGGGATGGAGAACTATTTATCCTGCGACTGGAAGCCAAAAGAAAGCTGGAGTAGCCATACTTATATCAGACAAAGTAGACTTTAAATCAAAGGCTGTAACAAGAGATGAAGAAGGACATTATATAATAGTTACAGGGTCTATCCATCAGGAAGAGCTAACAATTATAAATGTCTATGCACCGAATACCAGAGCCCCCAAATATATAAAACAATTACTCATAAACATAAGCAACCTTATTGAGAAGAATGTGGTAATTGCAGGGGACTTTAACACCCCACTTACAGAAATGGATAGATCATCTAGACACACGGTCAATAAAGAAACAAGGGCCCTGAATGAGACATTGGATCAGATGGACTTGACAGATATATTTAGAACTCTGCATCCCAAAGCAACAGAATATACTTTCTTCTCGAGTGCACATGGAACATTCTCCAAGATAGATCATATACTGGGTCACAAAACAGCCCTTCATAAGTTTACAAGAATTGAAATTATACCATGCTTACTTTCAGACCACAATGCTATGAAGCTTGAAATCAACCACAGAAAAAAGTCTGGAAAACCTCCAAAAGCATGGAGGTTAAAGAACACCCTACTAACGAATGAGTGGGTCAACCAGGCAATTAGAGAAGAAATTAAAAAATATATGGAAACAAACGAAAATGAGAATACAACAATCCAAACGCTTTGGGACGCAGCAAAGGCAGTCCTGAGAGGAAAATACATTGCAATCCAGGCCTATCTCAAGAAACAAGAAAAATCCCAAATACAAAATCTAACAGCACACCTAAAGGAACTAGAAGCAGAACAGCAAAGGCAGCCTAAACCCAGCAGAAGAAGAGAAATAATAAAGATCAGAGCAGAAATAAACAATATAGAAACTAAAAAAAGTGTAGAGCAGATCAACGAAACCAAGAGTTAGTTTTTTGAAAAAATAAACAAAATTGACAAACCTCTAGCCAGGCTTCTCAAAAAGAAAAGGGAGATGACCCAAATAGATAAAATCATGAATGAAAATGGAATTATTACAACCAATCCCTCAGAGATACAAACAATTATCAGGGAATACTATGAAAAATTATATGCCAACAAATTGGACAACCTGGAAGAAATGGACAAATTCCTGAACACCCACACGCTTCCAAAACTCAATCAGGAGGAAATAGAAAGCTTGAACAGACCCATAACCAGCGAAGAAATTGAATCGGTTATCAAAAATCTCCCAACAAATAAGAGTCCAGGACCAGATGGCTTCCCAGGGGAGTTCTACCAGACATTTAAAGCAGAGATAATACCTATCCTTCTCAAGCTATTCCAAGAAATAGAAAGGGAAGGAAAACTTCCAGACTCATTCTAGGAAGCCAGTATTACTTTGATTCCTAAACCAGACAGAGACCCAGTAAAAAAAGAGAACTACAGGCCAATATCCCTGATGAATATGGATGCAAACATTCTCAATAAGATACTAGCAAATCGAATTCAACGGCATATAAAAAGAATGATTCACCATGATCAAGTGGGATTCATTCCTGGGATGCAGGGCTGGTTCAACATTCGCAAATCAATCAATGTGATACATCACATTAACAACAAAAAAGAGAAGAACCATATGATCCTGTCAATCGATGCAGAAAAGGCCTTCGACAAAATCCAGCACCCTTTCTTAATAAAAACCCTTGAGAAAGTTGGGATAGAAGGAACATACTTAAAGATCATAAAAGACATTTATGAAAAGCCCACAGCTAACATCATCCTCAACGGGGAAAAACTGAGAGCTTTTTCCCTGAGATCAGGAACACGACAGGGATGCCCACTCTCACCGCTGCTGTTTAACATAGTGCTGGAAGTTCTAGCATCAGCAATCAGACAACAAAAGGAAATCAAAGGCATCAAAATTGGCAAAGATGAAGTCAAGCTTTCGCTTTTTGCAGATGACATGATATTATACATGGAAAATCCGATAGACTCCACCAAAATTCTGCTAGAACTGATACATGAAATCAGCAAAGTTGCAGGATACAAAATCAATGTACAGAAATCAGTTGCATTCATATACACTAACAATGAAGCAACAGAAAGACAAATAAAGAAACTGATCCCATTCACAATTGCACCAAGAAGCATAAAATACCTAGGAATAAATCTAACCAAAGATGTAAAGGATCTGTATGCTGAAAACTATAGAAAGCTTATGAAGGAAATTGAAGAAGATTTAAAGAAATGGAAAGACATTCCCTGCTCATGGATTGGAAAAATAAATATTGTCAAAATGTCAATACTACCCAAAGCTATCTACACATTCAATGCAATCCCAATCAAAATTGCACCAGCATTCTTCTCGAAACTAGAACAAGCAATCCTAAAATTCATATGGAACCACAAAAGGCCCCGAATAGCCAAAGGAATTTTGAAGAAGAAGACCAAAGCCGGAGGCATCCCAATCCCAGACTTTAGCCTCTACTACAAAGCTGTCATCATCAAGACAGCATGGTATTGGCACAAAACCAGACACATAGACCAATGGGATAGAATAGAAACCCCAGAACTAGACCCACAAACGTATGGCCAACTCATCTTTGACAAAGCAGGAAAGAACATCCAATGGAAAAAAGACAGCCTCTTTAACAAATGGTGCTGGGAGAACTGGACAGCAACATGCAGAAGGTTGAAACTAGACCACTTTCTCACACCATTCACAAAAATAAACTCAAAATGGATAAAGGACCTAAATGTGAGACAGGAAACCATCAAAACCTTAGAGGAGAAAGCAGGAAAAGACCTCTCTGACCTCAGCCGTAGCAATCTCTTACTCGACACATCCCCAAAGGCAAGGGAATTAAAAGCAAAAGTGAATTACTGGGACCTTATGAAGATAAAAAGCTTCTGCACAGCAAAGGAAACAACCAACAAAACTAAAAGGCAACCAACGGAATGGGAAAAGATATTCGCAAATGACATATCGGACAAAGGGCTAGTGTCCAAAATCTATAAAGAGCTCACCAAACTCCACACCCGAAAAACAAATAACCCAGTGAAGAAATGGGCAGAAAACATGAATAGACACTTCTCTAAAGAAGACATCCGGATGGCCAACAGGCACATGAAAAGATGTTCAGCGTCGCTCCTTATCAGGGAAATACAAATCAAAACCACACTCAGGTATCACCTCACGCCAGTCAGAGTGGCCAAAATGAACAAATCAGGAGACTATAGATGCTGGAGAGGATGTGGAGAAACGGGAACCCTCTTGCACTGTTGGTGGGAATGCAAATTGGTGCAGCCGCTCTGGAAAGCAGTGTCGAGGTTCCTCAGAAAATTAAAAATAGACCTACCCTATGACCCAGCAATAGCACTGCTAGGAATTTATCCAAGGGATACAGGAGTACTGATGCATAGGGTCACTTGTACCCCAATGTTCATAGCAGCACTCTCAACAATAGCCAAATTATGGAAAGAGCCTAAATGTCCATCAACTGATGAATGGATAAAGAAATTGTGGTTTATATACACAATGGAATATTACGTGGCAATGAGAAAAAATGAAATCTGGCCTTTTGTAGCAACGTGGATGGAACTGGAGAGTGTGATGCTAAGTGAAATAAGCCATACAGAGAAAGACAGATACCATATGGTTTCACTCTTATGTGGATCCTGAGAAACTTAACAGGAACCCATGGGGGAGGGGAAGGAAAAAAAAATGAGGTTAGAATGGGAGAGAGCCAAAGCATAAGAGACTGTTAAAAAACTGAGAACAAACTGAGGGTTGATGGGTGGTGGGATGGAGGAGAGGGTTGGTGATGGGTATTGAGGAGGGCACCTTTTGGGATGAGCACTGGGTGTTGTATGGAAACCAATTTGTCAATAAATTTCATAAAAAAATAAAATAAAATAAAATAAAATATTTATAAAAAAAGTTAATTTCCTTTAAATATATATATATATATATATATATATATGGCTTATCAGATCAAGAAAAAAAGGAAGATGAGGGAAAACAATATCCAGTGGACCCTTAAGAAATAATTCACTTGGTCTGTGGCATTAGGGCTATGGATTAGATTTTCCAAATATTTGGAAATTTTTCTAAGAAATACATTGACATTACTGGCCCAGGGCCCCTGATGACCACATTCAACCTGTTTCTGGAATTCCCTGAAAGTTTTAACAGGAAAACTTTCTCTCAGGTCCTTATCAGTTGCTCTGGGGAAGGATTAAATGTCCATGTTCTTCAAGTCTCTTTCAAAAAGCTGGATAACATCCTATCCCCTCCTGCCCCAATAAGCAAGCAAACAAATGAACAAATAGGAAGGAGTTTCCATCCCAAAAAGATAGCACCCTGATTTGAGGAACAACCATTCTAATGTGGTTGGCATATCCAATTTTTCCAAAATGTTTGCTATGTTTTGATTTTTTTAAATAGAAAAAGCTCATTATGCGATTGAGTTCATACATAGTGTGTATCTGGGAAAATACTTATGGGTATCAGTTCTTTAAGACCCACCATGTGGGATGCATGGGTGACTCAGTCGGGATGCATGGCTTCGGCTCAGGTCATGATCTCGCAGTTCATGAGTTCCAGCCCCATGTTGGGCTCTCTGCTGACAGCTCTGAGCCTGAAGCCTGCTTCAGATTTTGTGTCTCTTTCTCTCTCTGTCCCTCCTCTGCTCACGCTCTGTCTCTCTATCTCTCAAAAATAAATAAACATTACGAAAAATTTAAAAAAAGACCCATAATGTTAGGATGCTTCTTATATATAAATATTTATCATGGACATGTAACACAACATGCCTGCCTATAACACAACATGCCCCATCCCCTTGAGTTATGACCCTCCAGTCACAACAATCCAACAGTCATGGCAAACCCAGCTTAATGGGAAAGAAAAGCTACTGGGCCAGTCTCCCTGTAAATAAGGCTGTGGATGCTTACAGTAATGTTTTAGGCTCCTTGACCCCCACTGTGATTCACAGATGCAGTTTACATAAGGGGACCCTCACAGTTTCAAACAGTTAAACAATCTGTCCCTGAGTAGTTCACTCAGGCCCATAAATAAATTCCTAATGAAAATCTGACTCAAGTAAAATTTTTTTAATGTCTACTCTTTAGGTTCCTGGGAAATTTATGGTATGTATGTGCTAAACTTTCTGACTGCTAAAGTAAGACAAGCAAAGTCAGCACGTGGCTCATTATGAAAAACCAAATGGTATAGATGTTAGCATTTTAATTGTAGGTGGGTTTTCAGATTTCACAGAATGGCCTATTTGAAATCAGTTATATACAATACAAGGTGAATTTACAAGAAGTCCCGTTTAATTGGGTGACCCCATTCTTGGTCCATACCTGATAAAGGGAACAATTAAGGACTGAGGCTTCATTTCACAAGTGCTTTGAGGAGGCAATCTCATTACTTTATAGTCATAACTCACATATTTGGTCATTGAAGAGAAATCTACATGCAAGGAGTTTTTCTGAATCCCATACCATTTTCTATTCTGATCTACTGCAAATATTCTCTCCCCAAGGCACAGGAAAGACACATGGAGAGTATCTTGGCTACAACATATGGTGCTGAAACAGCAAGCTGATAAGTCTTTAGCAGTACTTGACAGTGGTAAGAGATCAATTATTGTCACATAAATATTAAAAAGCTCCCCTAGTGCTCTGTTGGAATCAGAGTATATTTAACCATGATAACTACCTCTCGGTTAATAGCAACCGAATTTGCCTGAGAAACAAAATGTCACTCCATCAGGTGAAGTTCAATTAAATGCTCAGTTGGTCCAAGGTTATGCTGCTGCTGCTGCTGCTGCTTCCATCTGTAATGAAAGCCAAAATATAAAGTAAGTACTTAATACCTTCCTTAGAGATCATGACTCTTCCATCTTGCCGGTGATAGGAACTTTCTGGAGACTGCCCAGAGTGGATTTTTACCTAGGAGACTCTGACCTCCTAAATATTATAAGGAGGTTGAACCTTGCCCTGGAATCTGATACAATCTGAGACAATACATTTTGCTTGGATGTTCCAAAAGTTTTTCTGCAGCAGATTCTAGCAATCGACCCACCAACAATCATTGACTGAATCCAATCTGATAATCATCTCCAGCATCTACTGCCCATGGCCCAGCAATCTACTGGGCAGGATTAGGGGAAGGGATGAAGAAAAAAGATTTCTCCAGGAGATTGAAAATTCCAAGATTCAGATGCTTACCTAATCTCTGAGGATTCTAAGAGAATCATGTGGTCTGGAGAGCTCAAGTGCAGAATTTCTAGGTCAAGTCACTGAGAAATAACTTCTCCAAACCTAGAATGGCAAGCCATTCGCTGAAAACTGAGTGCTTCTCCCCTGATTTTTGGTGTAATTCATATTACAGTACACTCATAAAGCACACCAGCTCCAAAGAGAACAATTTATACTTACTAAATAAAGAAGAAAAATATTTTAATTATTTGAGAGTATGTGCAGTTGTGCACAGAATGGGTAGGAAGGCACTCAAAGCACCAAGAAATTCCTGACTGAAGTGGCATTCAAAGCATCAACAAATTCCTAACTGAAGTGAGAAATAAATACCAACACATATAGTTGTAGAAAGGATACAGATAAGGTGCTATAACAACCACCTTAGCTGTACAGTCTCTGAACTGAACAAAAGAGAATAAAACAGAGTGCGTAATGATGAAGAGCATCTGCACTGGAGCCAGACTTGCCTGGGTTCAAATTCTGCTTCTGCTACTTTAGGAAAGTGCTTAGCCTTCCTGTGTCTCAGTTTCTATTTAAATTTCAAATAAAAACTTTCTCAATCCTCAACTCTAGAATTCATCTCTATTTCTATTTTATCTTCAAAGAACAGAAGCTCCCACCATTTTAAGTCACCTATCTGCATCTCCATTTCTCTGGGCAGGAAAACTCAAAGACTTAGAAGCAAAGATTTAGCTTTACAGGGGTGTCAGGTACTACAAGGAAGAGGAAAGGTGGATCCCTTAAAAAGATAGACTTTTATCCCTATTTTCAACTGGCTTTGGAATGTGGTTGCAGATCAGGATCAACTGTTCTCAAGGTGCCCCCACCCTACTGCTCTGGCTAGGAACACAGTTTCACAAGGAGCTCTCCTGAGAAGCTGATTCCCTTCAGGCTTGTAGAGTTAGGGAGAGACTATTCATTTCTGGGAGTGTTATTAATTGTTTTGACACCTGCCTCTGGCGTCTACACCTTTTGGTATATATAAATGATTGGCTAGGGCCAGAGTGTTGCCTGCATCAAGATGATTAGAAGAAGGGGTGCCTTGGTGAAACCACCCATGCAGCTCTTCCCTACAGCCCCTCTGTAACAAGAACACATTTTTCTCCCTGTCCCCACTACCCTACTTTTTTTTTAATGAGAAAAAAAGAAACCTGTCTTTTCTTCATATTCTCATCCCAGATGGTGTTTATTCCCTCTCCCTCATCCCTTCTCCCTCACTCCACTTAGGGAAAAAACAAAAAGAAAAGTGGTTTCTAAGTGGTTAAAAATGCCTTGTTCTGTGGTAAGGTCAGCAATTTGGGTTTGGAAGGGATAGAAAGGAAGAAGAATTCAGTGAAACCACCAGGAGTGAGTTACAGTCATTGGACTGAATGCAGCCTCCCTGCCTTTTCCACCCACATTTGGATTGTTTGTGCTTCTGTATTTTATCTCATTTTGAATACAAGCTCTCAGAGGTCAGGGATATGGCTTCCTGAACACTATGACCAGTTCCTAGCATAATCATGGTAATAGTAGCTATCATTTGCTGATTGCTGACTATATGCCAGCCATGGAGATCAATGTACATCCATCACCTTCTTCAGTCCTCATATTAGTCCTATAGGATCAGTACTCATGATATATTTTTGAAAGAGGCATAAAATGAATCAGAAAAATGAGGTAAGTTGCCTAAGGTTACACAGTAAGAGGAGGAGGCTCCAAAGCATGCATGGGTAAGCACATCTCAAACTGACTTGTTTAGTTGTCCTTAGGTCACATATGAGAACAGGCTGCAGCTACTATTCCACAAGTGACTAGCTTATTGGAGGCATCCAATCCATATAAAATAAGCCTTCTCATGCCTGGGAACAGAAGAGCTATTCTTTAGAGTTTCTTTAATGGGTTTAGAAAAGGCCATCAATTCTGAGGAAGTTGCTCTCCTGCTGTGCACCTGACAATGAGAGGTGAGCTATGAGCCCAACAGGATTATTCTGAGGTAAGGAACAGCCCTGTGCATGAGAGTATTCTTAAATTCCCCCCAACATAAAGTGAAGAGAAACATAATAAGCAAAATTACAAAGCTATTTTTTTTAATGGGGAAAGTAAATTTAGTGCTTGTGACAGTGAGGAACTCAGTATGATCTGGAGCAGACCACTGAGTTTCACAACGCAGACTCTGCCAATCTCCTCCATAAATACCCAGTCTATTCCAGGTCTGTTTCCTCTCTGGAGCAGATGCCACCAGTCTCAGAACATCATGGGGATAGAGATGTACTAGGCAAAAGAGGCAAAAGACCATGTGGTAACACCACTGCACATTCATTTAGGGCTTTATAGTTTGCAACGTGCCATCGCCTACATGATCTCATTTGCTTTCTTTATGTTGGGAGCCAATTACTACCAACGTCATTTGCTACAACAGGTTCACAAGACTTCATACAGTGACTGGACATTCCCCAGCTCTCACAGCTACTGAAGTAACAGAATTGGGATTTGAAACCAGGTCACTGACTCCAAATCCCTGCATTTCCTAGTAACACAATTTAAGAAGTAGGAATTTGTTTTTTGTTATGTTAAAGCACACCAGAGTATTCCCAGATACCAAGGAACGTCCCATTTCCAATGTAGATATTAAGAGCCTGGCATATACCCTATAGGTTTTCTGAGAAGGTACACACTCTTACTGAGTATGGTTAGGATATTACTGGGACATGTATTACCCAGCCAAACCTCCTTCAATCTCTGGCTCTGGTATTCCTCTTCACTGAAATCCTTGAGAACATAAGTACAGAGGGTCTCACTCTGTGCAACTTTGCACATATACTCTACTTGATTTAATAGTCACACTCCATCTTACCTGGGTGAATGTTGTTTTACATATTAATTTTGTCATTGCAGATAGTTTGAAAGCTCTTATGTGTTTTGTTACTGTACCCAGCACTATGATGGCCACACAAAGAACCAGTAATATATGTGTTTTTCCTAGTAAATAAACATACGTATGTTAACAAGGTTAGCTGTAGACCCTCAGAAAATCCAGAACAAAGTGGAAGATCAATAATGACAATGAAAATCATAGCTGTTTACTGAGCACCTGCTATATACCAGGCACTGGACTAGGAGCTTTATATGCCTTATCTCATTTAATCTAATGATTTTTATAAGGTGAATACTATCATCATTCCTAATCTGCAGAAGAAACTAAAAGTCTAGAGCAATGGTCCTCAAACTTTTTGATCTCAAGAACTTTTTGGATCCTCAGACCACACTTTCAAAACTATCAGCCTAGAAGGTTGAATAAGTGTTGAAGATCACTCAAAAAGTGGCCAGATTTGGAGAAAATGTGGTGGTTCTCTTGCTAAGATCAGGGGGTTCTTTCAGACCCCTGTTGTTGAAAGCAATTTGCCAGAAATACTTGCCAGTACTGCCAAAGCATTGCTGTGAAATGTGAAATACCTATAAATAATTGTCTTTTTGTTGTCAATATTTTTTGTTCTTTAATTATTACTTGCATGGCTCAGCATCAGAAATTGTTTTCTCCTTATATTATTTGAGAGTTGAAATAAAACAGTATGGTGCCATTTTGAAAAAAAAAAAGTGGTCAGATTTGAACCACAGCAGTCTGAGTCCAGAGGCCCCTTTTTTAATCACTGGTTTATATTGTCTTCCTAAAAGAGATGTCTTTGGTTTGCTCTCAAGTCAGGGAGGAAGGAGGTAGCTACATTGCAAAGGGAGCAATTATCATGGTGGCAATGAGTATAAATGTTAGAGAAGTCCAGTGACATGTTGCATGCTCTGCTCACCTGAGAGTGATTGATTGCCTGGGGTTCTTGAACTTTCCTTTTCAGTCTGCCCTGAGGACAGAACAGATATGTTGCCTGGAGCCTTGATAGCTCTTCCTCTTCTTTACAGCCTCCTCCCTTTCTCACCATGTGGTGGGGAAGAGAGGAGGTTCTACTACTTACTGGTTGCATGTCCTTAAGTGATTTAATCTCTGAGTCTCCGTTTCTCACATGTACAACAGAGGTAAGAATAATACCTATCTCACAGCTGTGATTGAGAGAACTAAATAAGATAATTATGTAAAGTTTTTAGCACAGAGATGGCTGCATAATTAATAAATTTTCCAAAGGTTATCAAAATGAGGAAGCACCAAAAAAAGAGGAAGCTCATATTATTACTAATAATAATTTGTTGACCATTTGCTGTATATGATAGTGTGTACTAATGCTTTATACATAATAATTCATGTAATCTTCACAAAAACCTTTAAGATTGAGATCTTTTTGCCAATTAAAAAACTGGAATAGAGAGATTAGGTAGCATGGCCGAGGTCACAGAACTCATAAGTAATTCTCTAGAACTTAAATCTAGGCTATCTCATTCCAGAACCTGAGCTTATAACCATGGAATTCCCCTTTTACAAAAGTCAAAGGTGCTGTATTCACTGGAAGCAGAAAACCAAGTATCCATCCTAAAATCTCTGGATCCAATATGAACATAAGAACACAAATGCGTCAACATTGCACAAAGGGTCAAGGAGATGAGGATCTGCAATGCTCATGGATGGGATACCCACCACGGTTGCCTACGGGTGGCAGGATTAGAAGGCACAATTTCCTCTTTATCATCATTTATTTGTTTCAAAGCCTAGCAATTTCATGCATAAAACCTATGCACCAAATAAATGAAAACCCTGTACTTCATTCAATTCCTCTTCATTGATTAACATAATGACCAATGTAGTAAACTGCAAGCACCTAGCTGGCTCTAAGGCAATCTTATGGGAGCCAGAACCCCTTATCAGTGATCTGCCAAGTAATTAGTAGTTGATGGGCCACTTATTTTCCTGTCACTTCAAAGTGAAACACACACAAGACACTTCATTTTACTACTTTGCAACCTGGGAAGTCTAGGCAGCTGCTAGATTTATGCTTTGCCCTCATATTTATTCCTTCTTTAGAAACATCCATGACATTCAGAAGGCAGGAGCTAAAAAAAAAAAAAAAAGGACCCACTCACTACCTGCCTCAGTGACATTAAATCAAGTAATGGAGTGAAATAGAGAATGTGAGCTAGGGGAGGGGGTGGTTAGGAATGAACCCAAGGACTATGAATCAAAAGGCTGTACAATATCTCTGCCACTGGTGTCAGAAGACATAATTTGTATAAAAAGAAGCTATACACAATTGCTTAATAAAGCAAAGGCTTTAATAATAGTTCACATTTATTGAATATAGTAAGTATGCCAAGTATATGCTTTACATGTATTAATTCATTTAGTCCTTACAAAAAAACTATGAAAAAGATGCAATTATTCTCCCCATTTCACAGATGAGGAAACTGAGGCACAGACCTTAAGTGATTTTACTGAGGTTACATGGTAAAAAGCAAACTGGGATTTGAACCCAACTACTTTGACTCCAGTGTTGCATTCATATGCTATATTGACTCTCTTCACAGAGGAAATAGTGAAAAATATTCTACTCCCATGTACTGGATATTATTTGATAAATCATTTATTTAGCAAACTGTTCCTGAGCACCTATTGTGTACCAAGAATTATGTCAACGCTGAAGAGCCTGAAGGACAGGGGAAAAGTCCCTGCCCTTGTGCAACTTCCAGTCTAATGTGGGAGACACATTCATCAAAAAAATTACACTAGTAAGAATAAAATCACAACTGGGATGGGTGATACCAAGGAGAATTTTCTGGTTCTCTGGAAACAGGTAAGAGGGGACTATGACCTTGAAAGGGGTGGTAGAATGCTTCTGGGAATGCTTCCATGAATTGAGTTGCAGTCTCAAGTGTGGGGGGAAGAGCATTCCAGACAGAAGGAACAGCACGTGAAAACTATTTTTTCTCCTTTTCTCCAAGCTTCTTTGACAGCTGCACTGGGCTCGTTCTCTGGCCTCAGTTTGAATTAGATAGTTCGCTTTATCATGGTGAGACAAACATGACAAACCTAAAAATAATGACTTCCTTTCTTTTTTTTTTTTTTCCAGCAGCCTGATTGCATAAGATTTCAAGCTCAGGGCTCACCACTTTTTCTCTTTTCTCTAAATGCCCAAAGTTGAGGGGGGTGTAAACAAAGACTAATTGTTCCAATTGCAGCTAATTTGCCCTCTCCTTATTAACTGGTCCTAAGAGTTACCAGTAACAAAGGAAGAAGAGGGAGTCAGAGTGGGAAGGGAGAGGCTCTGAGGTATGGTGGAAAATAAAGGGGAAGCTTAGAGGAGATGCTCCTTGTTGACTGCATCTCAGTCCCTCCCTCCCTGTTCTCCCTATTCTCACAAGCACATTGTCCTTCCCCTTCTTCCTGCTCCCATCTACCCACCAGCTTTGGAGCCTGAGCTTTGAGCAAGGCCCTCCTAGAATCCATTTGATCATGAGCTGCCAGCTTCAGCTGAGACCTGGAATCAGGCTAGCCTTTCAGCCAAGCAGGATTAGCACAACCCAAAGACAGAGACACATCAGGCAGGCAAGCATTCTCCCACAAGCCTCACACTTGCTGTGACCCTCTGACTTGAGGGCAAAACCACTTCTATCTTCTTCATAACCACAGAGCCCCAGAAGTACCCTGACATACAGGTCATTAAACCTGGTGCCATAGGGTGCCACCCAAGTAGCCATGAGCTCCCTTATTTATTTACTTATTTATTTTGGTAATAAATAAAGACTAAGGATACTCTTCTTCTGTTTTAATATGATGAAATTACCAATTCTTATCCCAGCAGCAGCCACAGTTAGGCTACTTATTTCCCCACTCTGGGTCTCAAATTAAATACCTCCACAATATGGATACAAGGGAGGGGGATGGACTTGGTATAAATGATCTATTAGGTTCCTTCCAGTGGAGTATAAAGAGGAGAAGCCCCTATTCCTATGAAGTGGTTATAAATACAGAATTCAACAGCCTAGGTTTGAATCCCAGCCCTATTTCTTGCTAACTGTATGTAATCCTAGGCAAGTCTTTTACAAGCCTTAGCTACCTCTTCTGTAAAATGGGAGTAAGAACATAACATGCGAATTATAATAGTACTTACTTATAACAGAGTTGCTGTGCAGCTTGACTGAGATCATACATGTACAAGTGTACTTGGCACCCATTAAGTCCTGAATATTTCTTTGTTTTAATTTTTTATGTTTTTATTTTATTTTTGAGAGAGAGAGAGAGAGAGAGAGAGAGAGAGAGACAGCACGAACAGGGGAGGGGTGGAGAGAGAGGGAGACACAGACTCCGAAGCAGGCTCCAGCCTCTGAGCTGTCAGCACAGAGCCTGATGCGGGGCTTGAACCAATGAACCGTGAGATCATGACCTGAGCTGAAGTAGGACGCTAACTGACTGAACAACCCAGGTGCCCCAAGTCCTCAATATTTCTTAATTATTTTCTTTTATTAATGCAATGTCATGAAGATAATTAAAAAATTCAATGAAGACCATACAAATATACATCTAGTGTTACCTGTGATTCTTTTCATTCACCTCAGTTATACAGCTAAGTATTAAATATTTACATTGTCCCATGTGGCATTTTTTACAATCTTTGCCACAAATAGTCCACTCTGGTACTTGTTTGCTTTTGAGCTTGGATTCTGTAAAAGACTTTGTCCTTCCTTCATTGTGAACCTCTGAAGCACATTTCAAACCATTTTATGTCTCCAATACAGTTATACAATAGATTTCTTATAATCTCATGTAGTTGGAATTAAAATATGCCAACCCCAAAGGGACTTTTATTCTTTCTTTATAAAGGAGTCATATTACATGCATATATTTAAGCTCCAGGGTTGAGGTTTTTCTCATTTTCCCTAGATGCCTAGACATCAGTTAGTATAATGTGTGAAGACTCATTGGTCTTTTTTCCTGAATCAATAGTGACACTGATTTATAACTTAATAGTGAGTCCCCTGAGTACTTAATAACATAGATTACACCCTAACAAATGCATTTCCTGTAGGCTTAAGTGACTAACTCACTTATCTATTAGACTGGTAGAATAATATAGGAACTTCCTGGTTACTGAGAAAATTCCTAAGGAATTAGTACCTTTGAAAATAGAAGCATTAAATAAACATTTTTCTACTGGTATATTCTTTCTACAAATTAACTCTTACCTGAAAAATAGAAATGTATGATTTCATATTCTCAGAATATGCTCACCATGTGTATTTTGAAAAGTGAATCCTTTTATTTTAGTTAACTTTAATTATCCTTAAAACATTCAGGATCATTAAGAGAATTAAGATGTTTAGTACTCTTCAAGTGTGATTAGCAATGTCAGGATTCCCACTTTGCATTTTATTTTCTTATTCCTGAATCTGAATCAAATCCGCATGTACTGCACATCCTCAAATATGCTTTATCTTTTTTCCCCCAGTTCTCAGGCCCTGTTATGTGTTGATCAGTAAAAGAAATCTTAACACACAGATGCTTGTACTTAGCATCTGTCAGTAACCCCATAATTAATGACTCCTGTGTTGCCTAGTATGTCCAAACATCATAAGGCTTGGCTAATGTTTTGTTCAGGCCTGAACAGCATGTTTAAGAGCCTCCCTTATGGACAGCTAGAGGGTAGGAAATAATCACATTGAATGAAGAGTCCAAGTTCTTGCAGCTTGTGATAAAATTGTTCTGAATATTGATTCCCTTTGCTAATAAGCTCAGAAGTTCAAAGCAAGGACCTGAGGCCAAAGCTCTCCCTTGCCTCCTTCAGACAAACTGCACTCCTCCTATTTCTAAATGGACAGGATTATGAAACAGATTTTTTAAAGCTATGTTACCCACTTGACCTCTTTTCAAGACATTCTGTTATTAACATTAACTTAAATTCCCTCTGCCAGAACCAAGTTTTCAAATAAATTACACTCAGATCATTCCTCCCACCTCATCCTAGTGGTATTTTAAAACTGATGTAAAGTGGATAATTTTGTATCTTAGGGTGGGATTTTAAAATTCATCATTAGGTAAGTGAACATTGCTCTTGACTAGTGGCAGGCAGGTGTGGCAATTGATTGCTAAGCCTACAGAGAGTCTAGCACAGTAACTCAGATACTAAGACAATTTGGGGGTTTGCTTATCTCTTGGTCCTTACAGAAGCAGCAGGAAGCCTCACCACATCCCAGAGAGTTGTGGACTGCTATCCTGCCAGCACATGGTAGACACACAAAATTATACATCAAATAAATCAATGAAAGAATAAAATGCTTATTTGATTTTTAATCACAGCAAGAAAAGAAAACCCAGAGCTCCTCCCCACCCCACCCCCCATTCCCTAGTGCCATTCCAGGAACAAGCATCATTATCATGAGTTCTCATTTGTCCCTCAAAAATAGAGACTGGACCTTTTGTATTTTGCCAAGTGACTGAGAACATCAATGTACCCAGGAAACCTTCCTTAATTAAAACTAAAGGTTTAAAAAGAGGCCACGAGATTGAGCATGCAGGAGGCCACTGGTAACTTTTTAAAAAGCAGTTCTAGCAGAGTGGTGAAGGTTTAAGTCAAACTGCAGTGGGTTGAGGCAAGTGGGTGGGGAAGTAATAGAGGCCAGAACTGTAGGCTAAACTTTTAAGAAATTTGCTGGCAAAGGGAAGGATGGAGAGAGTGAATAGAAGCTTTAGGGAGATAGCTTTCTCCATATCCTCTCCAGCAGGGGAAGGTGTTTTCAGGGAAGCCATCTATTTTATTTGGACTAGGTAATTAATCCCTGAACCTTCTTTTAAACCAAGGGTAAATAACTTACGGGATTGGAAAAATGAAGGATACAGGAAAAAGAAATAATAAAATCAGAAGTTTCCAAAGAGCACTTGAAGATTATCTGGTCCAAAGTGGCAAGAGGGGGGTATACATTTTCTGTTACTAGGATACGGAATGAGGAAAGAATACATTGGAACACACAGCAATGTTGAGAACAGGTGGAAGTAGTGAGAGGGATGTGTTAAGGATACAATGAAAGGATTCAAAAGGGGAGACAGGAGCTTTGAGGCTCAAAGGAGGTTTGGTGATAGTGGTGACTGAGAAAGAACAGAAGGCCTTCTTTTCTCCCAGCGAAGGGTAGTTATGGGGATATTTACAGCATCTTCTGAACCACTGGTTCCTGTAAGAATAAGGTTCTGGCCTCAAATGAAGGTAAATGCTATCTGACCAGAGCCTACTTTCCATGTTTCTACTTCAAGAGTCTTAATAGAGACAAATGACTCAGTGGAGCAACCAACGTAGCTGCTATTTTTAACAGGAAAAAAAAATTAAGCTGATATATATATATATATATATATATATATATATATATTTTAGCATGCAGGGCTCAACAGTTCTAGAACTGTCTTCCTGTCAGTGGACAGGAGAAGGCTAGAGCTGTGTGATTTACATGAAGAACAAGCCCTGGTCAATAAGTAAGTTCAAGGGGAGTTATTAGGAGTCACTCTGGCTTCCTGGAGAGTTTTAATGTGACGCTCAGATCATTCTAAATTCCAAGTCTCTCACCTCATATCTTAAAACTTCATCTCTGTGTTTGGACTATGTTGACTCCCTGTCTATGTACCCAAAACACTCCCCCCAACAAACCAGCCATTGTGCCTGAATTCCCAAGTATTAGAGTCACTTATTTGGGCTAGGGCTATTTTTTGTGAAGATATGTTGAAATGAGAGAGATCAACCAGTAACACATGGGTACCCAGTGATACCCACAAATACATTTGCATGGAGCTTGGTGTCATATTACCTTGCTGTCAGTTTGGGAGCATGGACTTTGAGAAAACGAAGCAACAGAGAGATCTTAAAGATTGCAGGATGTAGTGTCCTATCAGGAAGACACACTAGAAAGTGGTAATAAAATGGGGGAAAGGCCAGGGCACTGGTATCTGGAAGTAGCTCCCATCTAGTGTGTTTGAAAAAGAGTTTAGAGGTCCCCCAGAAGACAACTATTAAACGCATTATATTTTTCTAGATCCAATATGAGGTCTTCCATGACATTATTTCAGTGAGAGCACATGGAAAAAGGATTTATCTTCCTGCTGACACTAACATCTTCCAAGTTACTCTTTTAACAGAACCAAAGCAATGCTATGATAGCTTCTACGGAAAGAGATCACTTAGGTCAAAATCTCAATCTATAAACTACCTCAATTCAGACCCAGGCCCAAAGAGTTATTCAGAAGGCCAAGGAAGGTCCAACTGCTGAAAGGTCTACCCTGACCCAAGATAACAAAGATCATTTTCTCCCTATAGAAGACCTGTCATAGGGCACCTAGATGTCTCAGTTGGTTAAGCATCAGACTTCGGCTCAAGTCATAATTCTCACAGTTCTTGAGTTCGAGCCCCACGTCGGGCTCTGTGCTGACAGCTCAGAGCCTGCAGCCTGCTTTAAATTCTGTGTCTCCCTCTTTCTCTGCCCCTCCTATGCTCCTGCGCTCTCTCTCTCTCTCTCTCTCTCTTTCTGTCTCTCAAAAATAAATAAAAACATTATTTAAAAAAACAAAAAGACCTGTCGCTTTGCAATGAGGTAGATGCCTTAAGATGCATATACCCCTGGGAGGGGTAACACATTTACTTAAACATAAGTTGTGATTTTAATGACTGAGACTAGACCCTATTCTGGGAGTGAGATTTTCTTTTTAAGAAATGAAAATATCTTCATTGTTATTGTGATTATAGAAGTAATACATGTTCTGTGTAAACATTCAACAATACAAGTGTATAGAAAGTAAATAGTGAAAGTCCTTCATGATGCCACTTCTCTAAAAATAAAAAGTTGTATATATCTTTCCATATTTTATTAAGCTATATAATCATTTCATTTATGTTATTTTGTACCTTTTTTTTTTCACTCAACAATATGTCATGGCCAGCATGGAGAAGTAAGCTGCTAGTGAAACCTACCCTCCTGCAGATAATAATGATAAACTCTGGACAAAACACACACACAAAAAAACAACTACCTGAAGGATCTGAACAGTAAAAAAAAGAAATCAGGAAAAAAAAATTCCTCTGAGAATTTGTAACCACAAGTGGGCCTCCATGTGAATCTCTACGTGTACAAAATCCTAAGCAAAAAAAAAATTCAACTTCAAATGTCCCAAGGTTAGTAGCATCCTCCAGACTACTGGCAAAAGCATATGCAAATCATGTCTGAAAGAATTCTAACAGAATTCAGGTTGAATATGTATATACCATGTAACCAACCCAGAAATTCCTTTTTTATCTTTATACCTAGAGAAACTCTTACACATGTTAAAAGGCAAACAAGAATATGAATGTCACCAATGCTTTTAATATCCAAAAACCTGGCAATAACCCATACATCCATTAACAGTGTAAATAAGTCCTAATATAATTATACAATTGAATATCATACAGTAATTAAAATTAACTATAGCTACTCACATTAACATGAATAAATCTGGGAAAATATAATATTGAGCAAAAGAATAAGATACAGTCTGATTTAATTTATATGAATTTTTAAACCAATATGACAATATTTATGAATAAAAACATGTGTGATAAAAATAATGAAAATCAAGTAAATGGTTTATCCAAATTTCAAGCTAGCAGTCACCTTTGGATGGGAGGAAAGTGGATGCATAGACAGGTAACTTCAGAATGGGGATGCACACACAGGTAACTTTAGAATGACTAGCAATTTTTATTTTCATAAGCTGGGTGGTGATTACTTAAGTGCTGATTTTATTTTGCTCTGTTTTTATTCTTTGAACTGCACATACAGAAATTGAGAAAGACACAAATAAATGGAAACATATCCCGTGCTCTTGGATCAGAATAATTAATATTGTTAAAATTTCCAAAATACCCAAAGCAATCTACAGATTCAATGCAATTTCCATCAAAATTCTTTTGGCATTTTTCACACAAATAGAACAAACAATCCTAACATTTGTGTGGAGCTACAAAAGACCCTGAATATCCAAAGCAATTTTGAGAAAGAACAAAGCTGGGACATCATACTTCTTGATTTCAAACTATGTTACAAAGCTGTATTACTCAAAATAGTATGGGACTGGCATAAAAACAGACACATAGACGAATGGAACAGAACAAAGAGCCCATAAATAAGCCCATGTATAAATGGTCAACTAATATTTGATAAATGAGCCAAAAATATTCAATGAGGAAAGGGTAGTCTGTTCAATAAATGGTGCTGGGAAAACTGGACATCCACATGCAAAAGAATGAGATTAGACACCTATCTTACACAATTCCCAGAAATTAATCTGAAGTGGATTAAAGACTTAAATGTATACCTGAAAATATAAAACTCCTAGAATAAAACATAGGTGAAAACATACTTGACAATAGTCTTGGAAATGATATTTTGGATATGACACCAAAAGCATAGGAAACAAAAACAAAATAAACAGAGGTCTATATCAAACTTAAAAACTTCCATACAGCAAAGGAAAGAGTCAACAAAATGAAAAGGCAAACAATGGAATGGGAGAAAATATTTGCAAATATCTATCTTGATAAGAGGTTAATATACAAAATATATAAGGAATTTACACAACTTAATATCAAAGAAAACTAAATAATCCAATTTTTTTAAATGGGAAAAGAACCTAAATAGATATTTTTCCAAGGAAGACATAAAAATAGCCAATAGGTGTATAAAAGGTTCTCAAAATCATTAATCATCAGGAAAATGCAAAAACCACAATAACCTATCACTTCCCACCTGTTAGGATGACTATTATCAAAAAGACAAAAAATAACAAGTGTTGCCGAGGGTGTGGGAGTATATCCGGTACACTGTTGGTAGAAATGCAAATTGGTACAGCCACTATGAAAAACAGTTTGGAGGTTCCTCAAAAAACTAAAAATAAAACTACCATATGTTCCAGTAATCCTACTTCTGGGTATATATCCAAAAGAAATGAAATCAGATCTCAAAGAGATAGCTGCACCACCACCGCACCATGTTCACAGCAGAATTATTCACAATATCCAAGATACAGAAACAACCTAAGTGTCTGTTGATAGATGAATGACAGGTGAATGGCTAAAAACAATGTGATAATGATAGAGACAGAAATATAATCACACAGCTCTCCCTTTATTCTTTATTTCTAAAATATTTTAAAACAAATTTCAAGCATGTCCTTTAGCCTCTACATACTTCAGTATGTGTCTCTAAATAGTATAGACATTTTTATTACACATCCCCAATCAAGTATTATTCAGCCATAAAAAAAGAAGGTAACCTTGCAATTTACAACAACATAGATGAACCTGGAGGACATTATGTTCAGTGAAATAAATCAGACTGATAAAGACAAATACCATATGACCTCACTTATATGTGGAATCTAAAAAATTTAAACTCATAGAAGCAGAGAGTAGAGTAGTGGTTGCCAGGGGCTAGAGAAATGGGTAAATATTGGTCAAGGATATAAGTCTTCAGTTATAAGATGAATAAGTTCTGGAGATCTAATGTATGGCATGGTGACTATAGTTAATGATGCTCTATAGCACACTTGAAATTTCTTAAAAGAGTAGATCTTAAGCATTTTCACTATGCACAAAAAGAATAGTAACTATGTGAGGTGATTGATGTGCTAATTAACATGACTGTGTTCATGATTTCACAAATTATGTGTATATAAAATCATCACATTGTACAATTTAAATATATATAATTTCATTTGTGAATTAAAATAAATAAATAAATGCACATAGATGTTATATATGCTCTTATAACTATTTGGCTATTAATTTTTTTAAATCTAGGGAACCTGGCTGACTCATTTGGTAGACTGTGCAACTCTTGATCTCAGGTTCATGAGTTCAAGCCCCACGTTGTGTGTAGAGATTAATTTTTTTTTTCATTCAATCAACCAATGGGCAACTGCTTATTCAAATGAGTTCTGAAGTGACTTTTTTTAATTTTAAAAAATGCCCTTTGCACGATGTTAGATGTCAAATATATTCAATGAAAGAAAAGAAGAAAAGAAATGCCCTAAAGCTTACAACAGTAAGAAGAATTCAGATTTCCTTACCTTAGGCTTGAATATAGATGCCTGTGGCTGGAGTACCATGGAACAACAATATCAGAGTAGACCCCCAAATGTCATCTAGTCTGGCCTCCATTATTTAGCCATATCTAAACTAAATCTCATCCGAGAGTAGAATATCCAACTGTACATAAAAATTTATCTCAGGAGATGAATCCATAGTCTCCTCTAGTAGGTTGCTTTGAATGTGCCGTTTCTCCACATAGATCTTTATCATTCTTTCTTCATTAACATGCATTATGAACACTTTCAAATGTACAAAAATGTAGAAAGAATATAGTGAACCAAATCTATCATCCAAAGCAACATGTAACAAAATGTCGCAATTATCATTTTAGCAATCCTTTTTTCTTTATTTCTAAAATATTTAAAAATAAATTCAAACATGTCCTTTAGCCCCTAGATTCTTCAGTATGTGTCTCTAAATAGTGTAGACATTTTTATTATACATCCCCAATGCCATTATCACACCAAGCACCAAAAATTAACAATTTCTAGTATCATCTAAAGACTGCTTCAATATTTAATTTTATAATTATTTTAATTGAACTGCATTTATTGTTAAACTACTGCTGAGTGTTTAATGTTCTTGGCCAGCCCTTATATTCCAGGATGGCTTACCATCGCACTGATAGCAAAGCTAGGCTTTGGACTATTTTTTTTTTTTCAAGTAAAGGGAAATGTGTCTAAACCTTCTAAACTCACTCACTTATTACCTGCCAATGTCAACAACACAATTGCCAGGTGGCTTTCTGGAGCACAGATTGGAGCAATCAGACCCCCATGGTAGTAAAGTTAAGAAAAAGATTCCTTGAGTAGTAACCCCACTTTGCTTACTACTGGTTTATCTGCTGTGTTTTCTTACAACCCCAAATGTTACTCTGAATTCCACCTAGGGCTATACACTGGCAGTAAAATCACATTGTTTAGGGGTCTCCAAATAATAGCCATAAAACCCAGGAAATGACTTGTATGTTTTACTATCTCCTCATTGACAAGAATTTTTTTTAAAAATAATCTCATTAATGCTGTAAGAAGTATCTCTTAGGGAGAGACAGTCTCCCAGCTGCTTGCACATGGGTCAGAAAGGCCTATAATCCCAATACACTGGAAGGCTTCATTAAAAAAAAAATTAACACATACCTTATGACTCAGCAATTCCACTTTTTGATATTTTCTCTAGTGAAACATTCACATGTGTGCTCAAGGAGCTGTGTATAAGGATTTTTCATTATACTATTGTTTGTAACAATTAAACCAAAAATTAGAAAAACACTAAATGTGCATTAGTAGGGGATCAATATATCTATCTTAGGAAATACAATACAGCAATTTAAAAGAAGGAAGTAGGGGCGCCTGGGTGGCTCAGTCAGTTGAGCATCCGACTTCAGCTCAGGTCATGATCTCATGGTTTGTGAGTTGGAGCCCTGAATCAGGCTCTGTGCTGACAACTTGGAGCTTGAAGCCTGCTTCCAATTCTGTGTCTCCCTCTCTTTGTCCCTCTCCCCCTCATGCTCTGTCTCTTTCTTTCAAAAATAAATAAACATTTTTAAAAATTTTAAATAAATAAATAAATAAAAGAAGGAAGTAAACCTGCCTTACAAACCTGGTAAGATCCCCAATATATGTCATTAAATTTAAAAAGAAACTGCATATGGGGTGCCTGGGTGGCTCAGTCTGTTAAGCGTCCGACTCTTGATCTCAGTTCAGGTCTTGATCTCAGGGTTGTGAGTTCAAGCCCTACGATGGGCTCTGCACTGGGTGTAGAGCCTATATACCTGCGTATATACAAAAATAGCCAGTTGCAGCTGCGGAATAATACAGTATAGCACCCATTGGTGGGAAAACGCACACACATACCTATATATCTCTATGTATACATATATACATGTGAATGCAGAGAAAAATGTAAGGATACCCACCAAACTTAAATTGTGACTATCTACAAAAAGAGGACTGGGATGAGAAGGGTGGTCAAGGTCAAAGAGAATTTAACACAAACTTAAATCATTCGAAATTTTACAATGACAATGTAGTCATATGTTATGTGTGTAATTTATAATAAATAAAAATGCTAAAAGAAAGGAAAGACATACATGTATTTTCAGGGCAAAGGTGAAATTGCAGGTTTGTCTAGACAGGGTTTCAAACATTTATTGAGAGCAGACTTTGTGGCAGATGCTGTGGGACTAGAAACATGAGCAATGGGCCCTGTCCTCCTATGGCTTTTCTTCCAAGCAGAGAGACAGCACATGAATACAAGAAAAGATTCTGCAAAATCAAATACCCATCTATACCCAGTACAGTGTTAATAAGAGGAAGAGACTGGGGTGGTTAGGGAAGGCCTCAAGAAAGAGAAGATTGCTGAGCTGGACCATGAAGATAAGACAAGATCTGAGGAAGGACTAGTTCACTTATGTTTGGAGTTTGATTGAAGAACAGACAGAGACAGGTATTCCCAACCACTTCTTAAAGTCCTTATAGGATCCCTGGGCAGTTTTGTCCACTGATAGACTTCATTCCCTGAGCTTATGACCAAAGAAGGCACAGCCAATGTACATCTCATTTAAAATTGAATAATCCAAGAATCATTTCAATTTGTCTTTGGAAGGTATCATTTATTTTTTTTTCTTTTTTTCTCAGCAGATTTGACTTCCCTAATTATGTTCTCCTCATCAGATGCCAAAATGAGTTTCCATTTTCTAAACCCACATCATCAAAACTGTCACTGCCTGATTTTCCCTACCGCCTTTCCCCACTCTGTATCACTATCTGTGTCAAATCTTATCTATCTCAGCTCCAACACAAGTGCAAGTCTAACAGGTCCTCACTCTCTGCTGGTGTGTCAGTGGATAATAATGAATTAATCACTAAATAATCCCCATTAATGTGTTATCTCTCCTAGATAATATATTGTCTTAATCAGGCTAAAATGAATAAGTCTCCCAAAACCCCTAAGAAATAATGGTGAGAATGTTAGACAATGGCTTCAAGGCTGAAGTAGAAGCTATTTGGAGAACTTGACTCATCCCAAAAGTGCAGGCCTCTGTGCTGGGTCATCTCTGCCTGAACATGGACAACTTCCAGACAACAGATGAGAAAAGACTCTCAGTGGGTTAGGCCTCTAGCATATACCACTTTACCTGGAGCCCTGAAGAACTCCAGAAGGAATCACAAAGCTGGACTCAGGCAGGTTTCTGGGCCAATTGATTCAATGGCAAAAGCCTTCTGTTAATGAATCCAGGGCCTAAAGTGTGAGCAGGTTCTTTTTCATTCAGTTGCTCTGCACTTACTTATGACACTAAAACAGGTTCTTTTTTCATACCATCATGCACCCAGCAGAGAATTTATGGGTTTCTCCCTCCCTCTGACTTATCACTGAAATTTTAAAGATAGGCAGTGGAAAAAAACTGAAATCTTCCTTTTTTGTTCCTTCTAGAGAAATCATTCTAATTTTCAGAAGAAACATGTTTTCCTCTCCCCAGCCTAAGGAGAAAAGTCACTCAGGTCAGAATCAGAGCTTTGCCAACCAAGCAGCCTATACGTTTTTCTTTTCACTTCCTCCTCAGTACCTGGAACAAGAAAGAAAGGGGTGGCTTTTCCATTAACCATGACAGAATTAGATGGATCAGGTGACAGTTGGGAAGAGGAGCTGAGACAAGCCCACCTGGGCATAATGGGTGATACATGGAGTTCCCAGTGTAATAGCCAATGTTTATTGAGTATTCAGTAAGTATGTGCCATACATTCTGACTAGCAATTTTCACAATAGTCCCATAAGATAGGTACTGTTATTATCATTGAAAGCTGAGATATAAAAATGAGGTTCAGAAATGTTCAGTAACTTCCCAAGGGCCACATAACAATTTAGTGGCAGATTCAAATCCAGAGAGTCTGAAACCACCACCAGTACTCTTAACTGCTATACCACCCTGCTATAAAAGTACCAGGAAAATTTCTGAGCCTGCAGAGGAAGAATCAGCAAGAAATTGACATAGGAATACCTGGGCAATAGGTAAATGACATCAGGGAATTCTAGCAGTGTCTGGGGAATGGGAGGGTGGCAGTCATGGCATTATATAGGGGAAGTAAAGCAGAAGGATCCTATTATCAGGCCTGGAATCAAGAGGTAAGCCTCTAATGCTCAGGAGGACAGGCAAGCACAAGACAAGAGCACAACCACATCAGAATAGGCACTTAGGCATGGGAAACATCCATCAGGAAGCAGACAATAAGGCTGACTCAATGCTGAGCTGTGTGCTATGGGTCAAGGACTTCATAGATTTCCCCTGACCAGAAAGAGTACATGAGTTAGGGCTGGGTCTTCATACATGTGGAAACTAAGTGGTCCAGCTATGGAGCCAAGAATCCAACAAGGATTAGAACAAAGGAAAAGGGAGTTATTTTAAAGATGTATTTTTTAAATCTCTGTTCATGGCATGTCAAGGGGAAACTGGGATTACTTAAACTTTCATTATTTACTACATATCATCTGAATATATCTTAAGATAAAGATACTTTGACTTGGTTTTCTTTTTGTTCAAAGTAAAATGATGTCTTTATGTAGGGAATTCCCTTTTTACTCATAGGCAGCAGTAGATACAATGTGGTGAAGGGTGTCCTCTCAAAATGTTCTCTATCACATTCAAATTCAGCATTTTGATATGCAATGCAGTTTTTCTATTTCTCTTTGGACCATGGATGGAAATGAAAGTCACTATTTGATATAGAAGTGGAGACAAGGGTTCATTTCCTGAACACTACATCCCAGAGCTCACAGCAGGGCAGGACTGAGAAAATGGCACAAAAGCAGTTCTGTTTATTTCCAGTGACCTTTATTTTCTTCTTTGGACTCTTTCCCCCACCCATACATGAACCGTCTGGGCCAGAACCTTGGTCCCATGAAAATGAACCTGTAATATGTCCCATCATGTCAAAGCTTTATGATAAATTAAGTCCTGTTAATATGTGGATCACAGTAAGAATAATTGGGGGAAGGGAGATTGTTGAATCCCAGCTTCTGTACAGCAAACAAAACAATCAATAAAACTAAAACGTAACCTACAGAATAGGAGAAGATTTTTGCAAATGACATATTGGATAAAGGGTTAGTATCCAAAATCTATAAAGAACTTATCAAACTCAACACCCAACAAATAAATAATCCAGTTAAGAAATGGGCAGAAGATATGAACAGACATTTCTCCAAAGAAAACATAAAAATGGCCAACAGACACATGAAAAAATGTTCAACATCACTTTACCATAAGGGAAATACAAATCAAAACCACAATGAGATACAACCTCACACTTGTCAGAATGGCTAAAATTAACAACTCAGGAAACAACAGATGTTAGCAAGGATGTGGAGAAAGGGGAACCCTCTTACACTGTTGGTGGGAATACAAACTGGTAAAGCCACTCTGGACAACAGTGTGTAGGTTCCTCAAAAAGTTAAAAATAGAACTACCTTGTGATCCAGCAATTGCACTACCAGGTATTTATCCAAGGGATACAAAAATACTGATTCAAAGGGGCACATGCACCCCAATATTTATAACAGCACTATTAACAATAGCCAAAGTATGGAAAGAGCCCAAATGTCCATCGACTGATGAACGGATAAAGAAGATGTGGTGTGTGTGTGTGTGTGTGTGTGTGTGTCTGTGTGTAATCATTTGCTATTTGCAATGATGTGGAAGGAACTAGAGTATATTATGCTAAATGAAATAAGTCAGTCAGAGAAAGACAAATACCATATAATTTCACTCATATGTGGAATTTAAGAAAATAGATGAACACAGAAGGGAAGGAAAAAAATAAGACAAAAACAGAGAGGGAAGCAAACCATAAGAGACTCTTTACTACAGAGAACAAACTGAGGGTTGCTGGAGAGGAGGTGTGTGGGGAGATGGGCTAAATGGGTGATGGGCATCAAGGAGGGCACTTTTTGGGATGAGCACTGAATGTTATATGTAAGTAATGAATCATTAATTTCTACTCCTAAAACCAATACTAAACTATATGTTAACTAACTTGAATTTAAATGAAATCTTGGAAGAAAAAAATACATGCCAAAGTTCTTTAATAAATACAGGAAATTAAGAATGTCCATATCAATGCTAAGAAATTAATTACAGCATATTAAACGGTGTAGTGGATGCTATGATGTGCCTCCCAGTTCCACTATTCAGAACTAAGACACTTGTTTCCCATCTGGTGAAGGCATTGATGGGTCTATGCTGATCCCTCTCTAGGACTTGCACAAACCTGAAAGTTGAGTGCTCACTTGCCTTATCCTAGTCCTGGACCTGATTTCAATAGTCCTATATCTATTAAAGAAGTTGAATTTGTCATTAAAAACCTTCCCATAAAAAAACTCCATTACCAGGGGTGCCTGGGTGGCTCAGTCGGTTAGGCGTCCGACTTTGGCTCAGGTCATGATCTCAGCAGCTGGCGGGTTCAAGCCCCGTGTCAGGCTCTGTGCTGACAGCTCAGAGCCTGGAACCTGCTTCGGATTTTGTGTCTACCTAACTCTCTGCCCCTCCCCCACTTGCTGTTTGTCCCTCTCTGTCTCTCAAAAATAAATAAAAATGTAAAAAAAAAAAAAAAAAAAAAAACAACCAACCTCCATTACCAGATTGCTTCACTGGAAGAAATAATGTCAATTCTATCCAAACTCTTACAAAAAATGGAAGAGTGGGAATATTTTCCACCTCATTTTTAGAGGCTAGTATTATTCTGATACCAAAAGTGGACAGAGATATTACAAGAAGCAAACCAAAGACCAATATCCCACATGAACATAGATGCAAACTTCTAAAAAAATTTTAGCAAATAGAATTCAACAATATTTTTAAAAAGGTTTGATACATCATGAGCAAATGGGGTTTATCCAAGGAATGCAAGATTGATGTAATACTTCAAAATCAATTAGTGTAATTCACCACATTGACAAAAATTTTTAATAAACATATGATAATCTCAAGAGAGGCATAAAAAGCATTTGATAAAATATAACAACTATTCCTGATGTCAAAAAATCCTCAGGATGGTAAGAACAAAAGACAATTTCCTCAACTTCATAAAGAACATCTATGGGAAAAAAACTACAGTTAACATCATAATTAATAGTGAAAAACTGGGGCGCCTGGGTGGTGCAGTCGGTTGAGCGTCCGACTTCAGCCAGGTCATGATCTCGCCGTCCGTGAGTTCGAGCCCCGCGTCGGGCTCTGGGCTGATGGCTCAGAGCCTGGAGCCTGTTTCCGATTCTGTGTCTCCCTCTCTCTCTGCCCTTCCCCCGTTCATGCTCTGTCTCTCTCTGTCCCAAAAATAAATAAACGTTGGAAAAAAAATTTAAAAAAAAATAGTGAAAAACTGAATGATTTCTCATTAAGTCAGAATCAAGGCAACAATTTCTATTCTCATAATTTCTTTTTCAACACTGTACTGTAGGTCCTAGTCAGTACAATAAGGCAATAAAAAGACATAAATGACATACAAATCAGAAATAAATAATTAAAACTATCTTTGAGGATGACATGATTTTCTATGTAGACATTCCTATGTAATCTACATAAGAGCTACTACAATGAATAAGTGATTTTAGCAAGGTTGAAGGATACAAGATTAATATACATAATTAAGTGTATATCAATATGGTAGCAATAAAGAATTGAAAACTGAAATTTTAAACAATACCATTTACAATAGCATCATAAATATGAAATATTCATGGATAAATCTGGAAAAAAATTGTGTAGGGTCTATATTCTGAAAACTGAAAAACAGTGATAAAAGATCAAGGAGATCTAAATAAATGGTGTAAGTATACTGTGCTCATGAATCAGAAAACTCAAAATGTTCAGATGTCAATTCTCCCCAACTTGATCTATAGATTCAATGCAATCCCAATCAAAATTCCAGCAGGTTTTTTTTTAGGTATGAACAAGCTCAGTCTAAAATTCATATAGAAATACATGAATATAGAATAGCAAAAACACTTTGGAAAAAGAAACACAATGTTGGAGGACTTCCAGCATCTGATTTCAAGACTTATAAAACACAAACATTATGGTATTGAAATAAAGATTAATAGATCAATGAAACAGAATAGAAAGTTTAGAAATAGGCTCACATATATTTGGACAGTGATTTTTTATTACCTGCAAGGCACTTCAGGGGAAAAAGATAGTTGGTAGTTGTTTTTTAAACAAACTGTGCTGGAAGATGGAGAGGGCCACATGGCAAGAAATGTGAGCAGCTACTATGAGCCAAGAGTGGCTTTGGGATGATAGCCAACAAGGAAATTGGAACTTCCATCCTACAACCACAAGTAACTGAATTCTGTGCCTACAAGGATGATCTTGGAAGGTGATTTTCCCCCAGAGCCTTCAGACAAAAGCTAAGCCCAAACACTATCTTAATTTCAGCTTTGTGAGCAGAAAATGGAGCAACACTGCTGAACTTCTGACCTACAAAACTCAGCTAATAAATGAGTATTATTTGAAGTCGGTAAGTTCATAGTACTTTGTTATACATCAATAGAAAATTGATACATCTTATAAGGAACTTGTATTTAGATTAAAGAACTATAAAAAGTCAATAATAAGAAAACAATCCAATAAAAATGGACAAAAGATTTGAATACTTCACCAGAGTAGATATATAGATGGTCAATAGGCACAAGAAAAGATCTTCAATGTTTTATGTCATCAGGGAGATATAAATTAAAACCTCATTGAATGGCTACTTTTTTATTTTTTAATTATTCATTTATTATTTTTAAAAATATTTTAATGTTTATTTATTTTTTGAGACAGAGAGAGAGAGCAAAGGCAGGGGATGGGCAGAAAGAGGTGGGGCAGAGGATCCAAAGCAGGCTCTGTGCTGACAGCAGAGAACCTATGCGGGACTCAAACTCCTGAACAGTGAGATCATGAGTTGAAATTGGAAACTTAATCAACTGAAACACCCAGGTGCCCCTGGCTGCTATTTTTTTTTTAAATGACCATACCAACTGTTGGTGAAGATGTAGAGCAACTGGAACTCTCATATACTGGTATTGAGAATGTAAAATGATACAACTTTTTAAAACTTTTGTTTTTAATTTGAGTATAGCTGACACACAATGTTACATTAGTTTCAGGTGCACAACACAATGATTCAACATCTCTATACCTTATGCTATGGTCACCAAAAGCGCAGCCACTATCTGTCACCATACAACACTATTATATCATTGACTGTATTCCCTATGCTGTGCCTTTTACTACTATGACTTATTCATTCCATAACTTGGAATATACCTCCCACTCCCTTTCACCCATTTTCTCCTCTACCCACTCCTCTTCCCTCTGGAAACCATCAAGTTTGCTCTCTGTATTTATAAGTCTGATACTGCTTCTTATTTGTTTATTCATTTGTCTTTTTTTTTTAGATTCCATGTATGAGTGAAATCATATGGTATTTGTCTTTCTCAACCTTACGTATTCCATATTGATTAATACACTCCAGGTCTATCAGTGTTTTCACACATGGCAAGATCTCATCCCTTTTTATGGCTGAGTAATATTCCATTATATATATATATATACATATATATATATATACACACACACACACACACACACACATCACATCACATCTTTATCCATTCATCTATCAATGGACACTTAGGTTGCTTCCATATCTTGGCTATTATAAATAATGCTGCAATAAACAAAAAAGAGCACATATCTTTTCAAATTAGTGTTTTTGTTTTCTTTGAGTAAATACCCAGTAATTGAATAACTGGATAATATGATATTTCTATTTCTAATCTTTTCAGAAACATCCATACTGATTTCCAAAGTGGCTGTCAGAATAGCTAAAATCGAAAAGAAAAGAAATAGCAAGTGTTGACAAGGATATGAAGAAAAAGGAACCTTTGGTACAAACACATTAAAATCACTTTGTGGGGAATGCTGGGTGACTCAGTCAGTTAAGCATCTGATTTTGGCACAGATCATGATCTTGCAGTTGGTGAGTTTGAGCCCCACATCGGGCTCTTTCCTGACAGCTCAGAGCCTGGAACCTGCTTCAGATTCTGTGTGTGTGTCTCTCTCTTTCTGCCCCTTTTCTGCTTGCACTCTCTCTCTCTCTTTCTCAAAAATAAATAAACATTAAAAAATCACTTTGGGTTTCTCAAATTCAACATATATATGAGTGAAATTATATGATATTTTTATTTCTTTGACTGACTTATGAACATAGAGGAGGGGAAAGAAAAATGAGATTAAAAAAACGGAGAGGGAGGCAAACCATAAGTGATTCTTAAATACAAAGAACAAATTGAGGACTGCTGGAGAGAAGGTGGGTGGGGGGATGGGTTAAATGGGTGATAGGCATTAAGGAGGGCACTTTTTGTGATGAGCAATGGGTGTCATATGTAAGAGATGAATCACTGGGTTCCATTCTTGAAACCAAGACTACACTGTATGTTAACTAACTTGAATTTAATTTTTTAAATATAATTTATTGTCAAATTGGTTTCCATACAACACTCAGTGCTCATCCCAACAAGTGCCCTCCTCAATGCCCATCACCCACTTTCCCCTATCCCCACCCCCATCAAACCTTAGTTTGTTCTCAGTCCTTAAGAGTCTCTTATGGTTTGCCTCCCTTCCTGTCTGTAACTTTTTTCCCCTTCTCTTCCCCCATGGTCTTCTGTTATGTTTCTCAAGATCCACATATGAGTGAAAACATATGGTATCTGTCTTTCTCTGCTTGGCTTATTTCACTTAGCATATTACCCTCCACATTGCTCTAAATGGCCAGAATTCATTCTTTCCCATTGCCAAGTCGTATTCCATTGTATATATTAACCACATCTTCTTTATCCATTTGTCAGTTGATGGACTTTTTTAAAAAAATTAAAAAATCATTTTAGCAGTTTTTTAAAAAGTGTTATCTACACGATAAATAAAAAATATTTTATACAGAAACTTGTACACAAACGTTTATGAGCACTTTATTTGTAATGGCTACAAACTTGAAACAACCCAAAAGTCCATCAACAGATGAAGAAATAAACAAATTATGGCATATCTGTAGAACCACACAAACAAGGCTAAAAAAGAATGATTTATTTATACACTGCACAACATGGATGAATCTCAAAATAATCATATTGAAGGAAGACAAAAAATAATACATACTCTATGATTTAATTTATATGAAAGTTTAGAAAATGTAAAATAATCTATAATGACAAAAAGCAGATCAATAGTTGCCAAGGCACAGGGCAGGGAGGAGTGACAGGGAAGGTTTGTAAAGGGGCACAAGAAAACTTCATACTGATGGATATATTCATTATATTGATTGTGTTGATGGTACACATGTGTAAAAACACTAAATTGGATAAGTTTAATTCAGATTTATGTATTTATAGGGTGCACATTGCATTAAGAAAATCTTGAGTGACGAATAAGCTGATAAAGGTGTTCCCCTTCCCAAATATTTGCAATTTTAAGAGTAATTTCATTGCCTTCACTCAAATGGTTGACAAAAATCAAGTTTTGATGTGAGATAACAGAGTGCTTAAACCTATTAGTGCTTGAACCAGACCACAGAGGTTCAAATCCCAGCTCTTTCAATTTACCAGCTGTGTAACTGCAGGCATGTTACTTAAATTCTCTGTGTCTTAGTTTCCTCACCTGCATAGTAAATATCAATATAAGTGATCTGTTACTACTCAACATATATTTCTTAATTCTAGTTAGTTAATACACAGTGGTATATTAGTTTCAGATGTACAAACTAGTGATTCAGGGAAAGGAGTTTACATAGCAGAGCAGTATGGAGACCCTGAGTTTGTCTCATCCCTGAAATGCAGCTAGTGCAGCACCAAATCATTTTGAGCACCTAGGAAATTGATCTGAGGATTAATGCAACAATCTGCATAACTTGAGCCACAGAACTTGGCAGATGAAGGAATTCACCCCAGAAGAAAGAACAGGAAGAAATGATGGCCAGGGATTTAATCAACACCAATAGAGGTAAGATGTCTGAACTGGAATTTAAAACCACAATTGTAAGAATACTAGCTGGGGTTATAAAGGCAGAGAAGACACCTGAGAATCCCTTTCTGTGGAGATGAAAGAAGCTAAATCTAGTCAGGCCGAAATTAAAAATGCTATAACCAAGATGTAATCTCGAATGGATGCCATGATGGCAAGGGTGGACGAAGCAGAGCTGCAAATCAGTGATACAAAAAATAAAATTATGGAGAATAATGAAGCAGAAAAAAGAGAGGAACAAAGGCAAAAGCTCATGATATAAGACTTAGAGAACTCAGTGACTTATTAAAACGAATATTCTTATTAAGAAGAATAATGGTGTGCCTGGATGGCACAATTGTTGAAAACGTCTGACTCTTGATCTCAGCTCAGGTCATGATCTCACGCCGAGTGAGTTCGAGGCCTACATCAGGCTGTACGAAGATGACAAAGACTGCTTGGGATCCTGTCTCTCCTTCTCTCTGCCCCTCCCCGACTTGTGCTTGTGCCCTCTAAATAAATAAATAAACAAATAAACTTAAAATTTTTTTTAAAAGGAATAACATCCAAATCATAGGAGTCCCAGAAGAGGAAAAGAGAAAAGGGGGCAGATGTTTTATTTGAGCAAATTATAGCAGAAAACCTTCCTAATTTGGGGAAGGACACAGATATCAAAGTCCAAGAAGCACAGAAAACTCCCATTAGATTCAACAAAAACTGACCATCAGCAAAGCATATCATAGCCAAATTCACAAAATACACAGACAAAGAAAGAATTATGAAAGAAGCACGGTTAAAAAAAAAAAAGTCCTTAACCTACAAGAGAAGACAGATCAGGTTCAAAGCAGATCTGTCATTAGAAACTTGGCAGACCAGAAAGGAGTTGCAGGATGTATTCAATGTGCTCAATCAGAAAAATATGCAGCCAAGAATCCTTTATCCAGTAAGACTGTCATTCAAAATAGAAGAAGAGATAAAGAGTTTCCCAGACAAACAAAAACTAAAGGAATTCACGGCCACTAAACCAGTGCTGCAAGAAATTTTTTAGGGGGACTCTTTGAGTGGATAAAAGACAAAACAAATCAAAAAATACCAAAAGCAGCAAAGACTAGAAAGGACAGTCCAGTCCAAAACTTCTGGTACGCAACAGAGGCTGTCATAAGAAGGAAGTATATAGAAATTCAGGCATTCCTAAAAGAAGGAAGCAAGGTCTCAAATACACAGCCAGCCATGTGAGAAAAAGAACAGCAAATAAAAGCCAAAAACAGCAGAAGAAGGGAAATACATATGATACAAGAAATTAATGATATCAAAATAAAAAACACAGCAGAACAGATCAACGAAACCAAGAGATGGTTCTTTGAAAGAATTTACAAATTTGATAACCCTCTAGCCAGATTTATCAAAAAAAAAAGGGAAGGACCAAAATAAATAAGATCACAAATTAGAGGAGAGATCACAACCAAGACCACAGAAATACAAACAATAATAAGAGAATATTATGAGCAATTATATGCAAAAAATTGGGCAATCTTGAAGATATGGACAAACTCCTAGAAATATGTAAGCTACCAAAACTAAAACAGGAAGAAATAGAAAATTTTAACAAACCCATAACCAGTTACAAAATACAATCAGTAATCAAAAAATCTCAAAATTAACAAGAGTCCAGGGCTCTTTCCAGGAGAATTCCACCAAATATTTAAATAAGAGTTAAGACCTATTCTTTTGCAGCTGTTCCAAAGAATAGAAAGGAAGTAAAACTTCCAAACTCATTCTATGAGGCTAGCATTACTTTGATTTCAAAACCAGACAAAGACCCTACTAAAAAGGAGAACTACAGACCAATTTCCCTGAAGAACATGGATGCAAAATTTCTCAACAAGATACTAGCAAAACAGATCCAACAATACATTAAAAGAGTTATTCACCACGATCAAGTGGGATTTATTCCTGGGATGCAGGACTGGTTCAATATCCACAAATTAATTGGTGTGATACATCACATTAATAAAAGAAAGGATAAGAATCCCATGATACTCTCAATAGATGCAGAAAAAAATTGACAAAATACAATATCCTTTCTTTTTTTTTTAATTTTTTTTTCAACGTTTATTTATTTTTGGGACAGAGAGAGACAGAGCATGAACAGGAGAGGGGCAGAGAGAGAGGGAGACACAGAATCGGAAACAGGCTCCAGGCTCTGAGCCATCAGCCCAGAGCCCGACGCGGGGCTCGAACTCACGGACCGCGAGATCGTGACCTGGCTGAAGTCGGACGCTTAACCGACTGCGCCACCCAGGCGCCCCAACAATATCCTTTCTTGATAAAAACCCTCAAGAAAGTAGGGATGGGAGAAATATACCTCAAGATCATAAAGGCCATATACTAAAGACCCACAGCTAATATCATCCTCAATGAGGAAAAAAATTAGAGCTTTCCCCCTAAGGTCAGGAATACAACAGGGATTTCCACTGTCACCACTGTTATGCAACATAGTGTTGGAAGTCCTGGCCTCAGCAATCAGACAACACAAAGAAATAAAAGGCATCCAAATCAGCAAGGAGGAAGTCAAACATTCACTCTTCCCAGACGACATTATACTCTATGTGGAAAACCCAAAGACTCCACCAAAAAACCCTGCTAGAACTGATACATGAATTCAGCAAATCGCTAAAATGAACATACAGAAATTGGATTCATTTCTATACACCAATAATGAAACAACAGAAAGAGAAATAAAGGAATTGATCCCATTTACAATTGCACTTAAAGTCATACAATACCTAGGAATAAACCTAACTAAAGAGGTAAAAGATCTATACACCAAAAACCATAGAAAGCTTATGACATAAATTGAAGAAGCCACAAAAGAAATGGAAAAACTTTCCATTATCATGGATTGAAAGAAGAAATATTGTTAAAATGTTGATACTACCCAAAGATATCTACATATTTAATGAAATCCCTATCAAAATAACACCAGCGTTCTGATGTTCAGGGCTGGAACAAATAATTCTAAAATTTTTATGGAACTAAAAAAACCCCAAATAGCTAAAGTAATGTTGAAAAAGAAGACCGAAGCTAAAGGCATCACAATTCCACATAGATAGATAGATAGATAGAGTAATCAATTTGGTTGAATTTGTGTAATCAATTTGGTTGAATTGAATTGTAGTTCCCCACCTTCCTAGGCCCTAGATTGTTAGTTACCAAATATCCATTCTCCCTGTCTTTCGAATTAACAGAATCATGATACTCAGCTGGGCACAATGCTTTCCAACTAAAATTCTATATCCTTTGGAGGTTGGAGTAACAATTTGACTAACTTATGGTGAAAGTGTTGTGAGAATTCATGGTAATCTCTTTATGATGAACACAGTGCCACCTTCTTCCTCTCTTCCTACATCCTGCTGCTAGGAAGGCAGGCATGATGGCTAGAACTACAGTAAGCCATTCTGAACCACAAAGATGGCCTAAGAATATCAGAGAAAAATACCAGAAAGGCCTGAGTCTCTCATTTAGATTGTGGAGTTGCCCATACTAGCCCAAGACTGTCTACCTTTGCATTTTTGTTGTTGAAAAATAAACTTCTATGCTATTTAAAAAAATAGTGATTCAACAATTCCATATATCAACCAGTCCTCATCACAAGTGCACTCCTTAATCCCCATCTCCTATTTAACACATCCTCTTATACCCCTCCTCTCTGGAAACCATTAGTATGTTCTCTATAACCATCAATATGTTCTCTGTTTCTTGATTTGTCTCTCTCTCTTTTTTTGAATTTTCTCATTTGTTTTGTTTCTTAAATTCCACATATGAGTGAAATCATATGGTATTTGTCTTTCTCTGGCTCATTTATTTGCTTATCAGAATACCCTGTAGGTTCATCCATGTTGTCACATATGGCAAGATCTTAACCTATTTTATGGTTATGGCTATTCCATTGTATATATATATATATATATATATATATATATATATACCACATCTTCTTATCTATTCATCTATCAATGGACAGTTGGGTTACTTCCATATTTTGGATACTGTAAATAATATTGCAACAAATGTAAGGGTGCATATATCTTTTCAAATTAGTGTTTTCATTTTCTTTGCATAAATACTCAGTAGTTGGACTATTGGATCCTATGTTATTTCTATTTTTAACTTTCTGAGGAAACTCCATACTGTTTTCCACAGTGGCTTCACCAATTTGTATTCCCACCAACAGTGCAAGAGGGTTCATTTTTCTTTTCATCCTCAACAACACCTGTTGTTTCTTGTATTGCTTTTAGCCATTTTGACAGGTGTGAGGTGATATTTCATTGTAGTTTTGATTTGCATTTCCCTGATGGTAAGAAACAATGAACATTTTTTCATGTGTCTGTTGTCCATCTGCACATCTTCTTTGTAGAAATGTCTGTTCATGTCTTCTGCCCATTTCTTTCTTTTAATATTTACTTATTTTTGAGAGTGATCATGAACAAGGGAGGGTCAAAGAGAGAGGGAGACAGAAAATCCAAAGTGAACTCCGTGGTAAAAGCAGCAAGCTCCATGTGAGGCTCAAACTCACAAACTGTGAGATCATGACATGAGCCAAAGTCAGATGCTCAATTGACTGAGCCACCCAGGTGGTCCTCATGTCTTCTGCCCATTTCTTAACTGAATTATTTGTTTTTTGGGTGTTGAGTTGTATCAGTTCTTATATATTTTAGGTACTAACACTTTACCAGATATGTTGATTTGCAAATATCTTCTCCCATTATGTCAGTTGCATTTTAGTTTGTTGATTGCTTCCTTCACTGTGCAGAAACCTTATATTTTGAAGTGGTCCCAATAATTTATTTATATTTTTGTTTCCCTTGCCTCGAGAAACATATGCAGAAAAAAGTGGCTTTGGTGAATATCAAAGAAGTTACTGCCTATGTTCTCTTCTAGGATTTTTATAGTTTCCTGTCTCACATTTAGGTCTTTAATCCATTTTGAGTCTATTTTTGTGCATGGTGTAAGAAAGTGTCCAGTTTCATTCTTTTGCATGTTGTGGTCAAGTTTTTCCAACACCATTTTTGAAGAGACTGTCTTTTTTACATTGCATATTCTTTCTTGCTTTATCGAAGGTTAATGAACCATGTAGTTGTCAATTTACTTCTAGGTTTTCCATTCTGTTTTATTGATCTATGTGTCAATTTTTGTGCCAGCACCATACTGTTTTGATTACTACAGCTTTGTTTTATTACTTTAAGTCTGGCATTGTGATGCCTTCAGCTTTGCTTTTCTATTTCAAGATTGCTTTGGCTATTCAGGGTCTTTTGTGGTTCATTACAAATTTTAGGATTTTTTCTTCTAGTTCTATAAAAAATGCTGTTAGTATGTTGATAGGGATTGCATTAAATGTGTAGATTGTTTTGGGTGGTATAGACATTTAAACGATATTTGTTCTTCTAATCCATGAGCATGGTATGTCTTTCCATTTCTTTGTGTCATCTTCAATTTCTTTCATCAATGTTTTACAGTTTTCAGAGGACGGGTCTTTCACCTCTTTGGTTAGGTTAATTCATTACTATTTTTGGTGCAATTGTAAATGGAATGATTTTTAAATTTCTCTTTATGTTACTTCATTATTGGTGTATAGAAATAAGGGGTGCCTGGGTGGCTCAGTCTGACTTCAGGTCAGGTCATGATCTCGAGGTTCATGGGTTCAAGCCCCATGTCAGGCTCTGTGTTGACAGCTTGGATTATTTGTCTCCCTCTCTCTCTGCCACTCCCCCACTGTGTGTCCTGTCTCTCTCTCAAAAATAAATAAACATTAAAGAATTTTTAAAAAAGAAATGCAACAGATTTGTGTACATTGATTTTGTATCCTACAACTTTACTGAATTAATGTATCCATTCTAGCAGTTTTTTTTTTGTGGAGTCTTTTGTGTTTTCTAAATATAGTATCATGTCATCTGAAAACAGTGAAAATTTAACTTCTTCCTTACCCATTTGGATGCCTTTTATATCTTTTTGTTTTATGACTTTTTTGGCTAGGGCTTCCAGTAATATGTTGGATAAATTTGTTGAGAGTAGACATCCTTGTCTTGTTCTGACCTTAATTAGGGGGAAAGCTCCAAGTTTTTTCCCATTAAGAATAATGTTAGACAAGATGGCGGCTTAGGAGGACGCTGGGCTCACTGCACGTCCTGCTGATCACTTAGATTCCATCTACACCTGCCTAAATAACCCAGAAACCGCCAGAGGATTAGCAGAACGGAGTCGCTAGAGCCAAACGCAGACAGGAGGCCCACGGAAGGGGGTAGGAAGGGCGGCGAGGCGGTGCGCGCTCCACGGACTGGCGGGAGGGAGCCGGGGCGGAGGGGCGGCTCGCCGGCCAAGCAGAGCCCCCGAGTCTGGCTTGCAAAAGCAGAGGGGCCTGACGGACTGTGTTCCCACAACAAGCGCGACTTAGCGTCTGGGAGGTCATAGTTAACAGCTCTGCTCGGAAAGCGGGAAGACTGGAGGACAAACGCAGGGAGAGCTGCTGAGCCCCCTGACAACAGAGCTCAGTTTGGCGGGGAACAAAGGCGCTCGCCAGCGCCATCTCCCCCACCCATCCCCCAGCCAAAATCCCAAAGAGAACCAGTTCCTGCCAGGGAACTTGCTCGCTCTTCGCAAACACCCAACTCTGCGCTTCTGCGGAACCAAACCTCCGGCAGCGGATCTGACTCCCTCCCACTGCCACAGGGCCCCTCCTGAAGTGGATCACCTAAGGAGAAGTGATCGAAGCCTGCCCCTCCTGCCCCCATGCACCTTGCCTACCCACCCCAGCTAATACACCAGATCCCCAGCATCACAAGCCTGCCAGGGTGCAAGTAGCCCAGAGGAGCCACACCACTCCACAGTGAATCCCGCCCCTAGGAGAGGGGAAGAGAAGGCACACACCAGTCTGACTGTGGCCCTAGCGGTGGGCTGGGGGCAGACATCAGGTCGGACTGCGGCCCCGCCCACCAACTCCAGTTATACACCACAGCACAGGGGAAGTGCCCTGCAGGTCCTCACCACGCCAGGGACTATCCAAAATGACCAAGAGGAAGAACTCCCCTCAGAAGAATCTCCAGGAAATAACAACAGCTAATGAGCTGATCAAAAAGGATTTAAATAATATAACAGAAAGTGAATTTAGAATAATAGTCATAAAATTAATCGCTGGGCTTGAAAACAGTATAGAGGACAGCAGAGAATCTCTTGCTACAGAGATCAAGGGACTAAGGAACAGTCACGAGGAGCTGAAAAATGCTTTAAACGAAATGCATAACAAAATGGAAACCACCACAGCTCGGCTTGAAGAGGCAGAGGAGAGAATAGGTGAACTAGAAGATAAAGTTATGGAAAAAGAGGAAGCTGAGAAAAAGAGAGATAAAAAAATCCAGGAGTATGAGGGGAAAATTAGAGAACTAAGTGATACACTAAAAAGAAATAATATACGCATAATCGGTATCACAGAGGAGGAAGAGAGAGGGAAAGGGGCTGAAGGGGTACTTGAAGAAATCATAGCTGAGAACTTCCCTGAACTGGGGAAGGAAAAAGGCATTGAAATCCAAGAGGCACAGAGAACTCCTTTCAGACGTAACTTGAATCGATCTTCTGCATGGCATATCATAGTGAAACTGGCAAAATACAAGGATAAAGAGAAAATTCTGAAAGCAGCAAGGGGTAAACGTGCCCTCACATATAAAGGGAGACCTATAACACTCGTGACTGATCTCTCTTTTGAAACTTGGCAGGCCAGAAAGAATTGGCACGAGATTTTCAGGGTGCTAGACAGAAAAAATAGGCAGCCAAGAATCCTTTATCCAGCAAGTCTGTCATTTAGAATAGAAGGAGAGATAAAGGTCTTCCCAAACAAACAGAAACTGAAGGAATTTGTCACCACTAAACCAGCCCTACAAGAGATCCTAAGGGGGACCCTGTGAGACAAAGTCCCAGAGACATCACCACAAGCATAAAACATACAGACATCACAATGACTCTAAACCCGTATCTTTCTATAATAACACTGAATGTAAATGGATTAAATGCGCCAACCAAAAGACATAGGGTATCAGAATGGATAAAAAAACAAGACCCATCTATTTGCTGTCTACAAGAGACTCAGTTTAGACCTGAGGACACCTTTAGATTGAGAGTGAGGGGATGGAGAACTATTTATCATGCGACTGGAAGCCAAAAGAAAGCTGGAGTAGCCATACTTATATCAGACAAAGTAGACTTTAAATCAAAGGCTGTAACAAGAGATGAAGAAGGACATTATATAATAGTTACAGGGTCTATCCATCAGGAAGAGCTAACAATTATAAATGTCTATGCGCCGAATACCGGAGCCCCAAAATATATAAAACAATTACTCACAAACATAAGCAACCTTATTGATAAGAATATGGTAATTGCAGGGGACTTTAACACCCCACTTACAGAAATGGATAGATCATCTAGACACACGGTCAATAAAGAAACAAGGGCCCTGAATGAGACATTGGATCAGATGGACTTGACAGATATATTTAGAACTCTGCATCCCAAAGCAACAGAATATACTTTCTTCTCGAGTGCACATGGAACATTCTCCAAGATAGATCATATACTGGGTCACAAAACAGCCCTTCATAAGTTTACAAGAATTGAAATTATACCATGCTTACTTTCAGACCACAATGCTATGAAGCTTGAAATCAACCACAGAAAAAAGTCTGGAAAACCTCCAAAAGCATGGAGGTTAAAGAACACCCTACTAACGAATGAGTGCGTCAACCAGGCAATTAGAGAAGAAATTAAAAAATATATGGAAACAAACGAAAATGAGAATACAACAATCCAAACGCTTTGGGACGCAGCAAAGGGAGTCCTGAGAGGAAAATACATTGCAATCCAGGCCTATCTCAAGAAACAAGAAAAATCCCAAATACAAAATCTAACAGCACACCTAAAGGAACTAGAAGCAGAACAGCAAAGGCAGCCTAAGCCCAGCAGAAGAAGAGAAATAATAAAGATCAGAGCAGAAATAAACAATATAGAAACTAAAAAAACTGTAGAGCAGATCAATGAAACCAAGAGTTGGTTTTTTGAAAAAATAAACAAAATTGACAAACCTCTAGCCAGGCTTCTCAAAAAGAAAAGGGAGATGACCCAAATAGATAAAATCATGAATGAAAATGGAATTATTACAACCAATCCCTCAGAGATACAAACAATCATCAGGCAATACTATGAAAACTTATATGCCAACAAATTGGACAACCTGGAAGAAATGGACAAATTCCTGAACACGCACACTCTTCCAAAACTCAATCAGGAGGAAATAGAAAGCTTGAACAGACCCATAACCAGCGAAGAAATTGAATCGGTTATCAAAAATCTCCCAACAAATAAGAGTCCAGGACCAGATGGCTTCCCAGGGGAGTTCTACCAGACGTTTAAAGCAGAGATAATACCTATCCTTCTCAAGCTATTCCAAGAAATAGAAAGGGAAGGAAAACTTCCAGACTCATTCTAGGAAGCCAGTATTACTTTGATTCCTAAACCAGACAGAGACCCAGTAAAAAAAGAGAACTACAGGCCAATATCCCTGATGAATATGGATGCAAAGATTCTCAATAAGATACTAGCAAATCGAATTCAACGGCATATAAAAAGAATGATTCACCATGATCAAGTGGGATTCATTCCTGGGATGCAGGGCTGGTTCAACATTCGCAAATCAATCAATGTGATACATCACATTAACAAAAAAAGAGAGAAGAACCATATGATTCTGTCAATCGATGCAGAAAAGGCCTTCGACAAAATCCAGCACCCTCTCTTAATAAAAACCCTTGAGAAAGTCGGGATAGAAGGAACATACTTAAACATCATAAAAGCCATTTATGAAAAGCCCACAGCTAACATCATCCTCAACGGGGAAAAACTGAGAGCTTTTTCCCTGAGATCAGGAACACGACAAGGATGCCCACTCTCACCGCTGCTGTTTAACATAGTGCTGGAAGTGCTAGCATCAGCCATCAGACAACAAAAGGAAATCAAAGGCATCAAAATTGGCAAAGATGTAGTCAAGCTTTCGCTTTTTGCAGATGACATGATATTATACATGGAAAATCCGATAGACTCCACCAAATGTCTGCTAGAACTGATACATGAATTCAGCAAAGTTGCAGGATACAAAATCAATGTACAGAAATCAGTTGCATTCATATACACTAACAATGAAGCAACAGAAAGACAAATAAAGAAACTGATCCCATTCACAATTGCACCAAGAAGCATAAAATACCTAGGAATAAATCTAACCAAAGATGTAAAGGATCTGTATGCTGAAAACTATAGAAAGCTTATGAAGGAAATTGAAGAAGATTTAACGAAATGGAAAGACATTCCCTGCTCATGGATTGGAAAAATAAATATTGTCAAAATGTCAATACTACCCAAAGCTATCTACACATTCAATGCAATCCCAATCAAAATTGCACCAGCATTCTTCTCGAAACTAGAACAAGCAATCCTAAAATTCATATGGAACCACAAAAGGCCCCGAATAGCCAAAGGAATTTTGAAGAACAAGACCAAAGCAGGAGGCATCCCAATCCCAGACTTTAGCCTCTACTACAAAGCTGTCATCATCAAGACAGCATGGTATTGGCACAAAAACAGACACATAGACCAATGGAATAGAATAGAAACCCCAGAACTAGACCCACAAACGTATGGCCAACTCATCTTTGACAAAGCAGGAAAGAACATCCAATGGAAAAAAGACAGCCTCTTTAACAAATGGTGCTGGGAGTACTGGACAGCAACATGCAGAAGGTTGAAACTAGACCACTTTCTCACACCATTCACAAAAATAAACTCAAAATGGATAAAGGACTTGAATGTGAGGCAGGAAACCATCAAAACCTTAGAGGAGAAAGCAGGAAAAGACCTCTCTGACCTCAGCCGTAGCAATCTCTTACTCGACACATCCCCAAAGGCAAGGGAATTAAAAGCAAAAGTGAATTACTGGGACCTTATGAAGATAAAAAGCTTCTGCACAGCAAAGGAAACAACCAACAAAACTAAAAGGCAACCAACGGAATGGGAAAAGATTTTCGCAAATGACATATCGGACAAAGGGCTAGTATCCAAAATCTATAAAGAGCTCACCAAACTCCACACCCGAAAAACAAATAACCCAGTGAAGAAATGGGCAGAAAACATGAATAGACACTTCTCTAAAGAAGACATCCGGATGGCCAACAGGCACATGAAAAGATGTTCAGCGTCGCTCCTTATCAGGGAAATACAAATCAAAACCACACTCAGGTATCACCTCACGCCAGTCAGAGTGGCCAAAATGAACAAATCAGGAGACTATAGATGCTGGAAAGGATGTGGAGAAACGGGAACCCTCTTGCACTGTTGGTGGGAATGCAAATTGGTGCAGCTGCTCTGGAAAGCAGTGTGGAGGTTCCTCAGAAAATTAAAAATAGACCTACCCTATGGCCCAGCAATAGCACTGCTAGGAATTTATCCAAGGGATACAGGAGTACTGATGCATAGGGCCACTTGTACCCCAATGTTCATAGCAGCACTCTCAACAATAGCCAAATTATGGAAAGAGCCTAAATGTCCATCAACTGATGAATGGATAAAGAAATTGTGGTTTATATACACAATGGAATATTACGTGGCAATGAGGAAAAATGAAATATAGCCTTTTGTAGCAACGTGGATGGAACTGGAGAATGTGATGCTAAATGAAATAAGCCATACAGAGAAAGACAGATACCATATGGTTTCACTCTTATGTGGATCCTGAGAAACTTAACGGGAATCCATGGGGGAGGGGAAGGAAAAAAAAAAAAAGAGGTTAGAATGGGAGACAGCCAAAGCATAAGAGACTGTTAAAAACTGAGAACAAACTGAGGGTTGATGCGGGGTGGGAGGGAGGAGAGGGTGGGTGATGGGTATTGAGGAGGGCACCTTTTGGGATGAGCACTGGGTGTTGTATGGAAACCAATTTGTCAATAATTTTCATAAAAAAAAAGAATAATGTTAACTCTGGGTTTTTTCATATATATGGCCTTTGTTATGTTGAGATACGTTTCCTCTAAACCTACTTTGTTGAGGGTTTTTATCACGAATGGATGTTTTACTTTGTCAAAGGCCCTTCCTACTTCTATTGAAATTATCATGTTTCTTATCCTTTCCCTTAATGATATGATGTATCACACTGATTGATTTATGAATATTCAACCACTCTTGCAACCCAGGAATAAATCTCACGTGATCATGGTGAATGATTTTTTTAAATATATTGTTGGGTTCAGTTTGATAGTATGTTGTTGAGAATTTTTGCATCTATGTTCATCAGGGATATTGGCCTGTAGTTCTCTGTTATAGTGGTGTCTTTATCTGGTTTTGGTATCAGGGTAATGCTGGCCTCATAGGGTGAATTTGGAAATTTTTCCCCTTTTCTAATTTTTGCAATAGTTTCGAAGTATTAAGTCTTCTTTAATGTTTGGTAGAATTCGCCTGTAAAGCCACCTGGTCCTGGACTTTTGTTTGTTGGGAGTTTTTGTTTTGTTTTGTTTTGTTTTGTTTTGTTTTGTTTTGTTTTGTTTATTACTGAGTCCATTTCTTTACTGGTTATCAGTCTGTTCAAGTTTTCTATTTCTTCTTGTTTCAGTTTTGATACTTTGTATGTTTATATGTTTCTAGGAATTTATCCATGTCTTCTATGTTGTCCAATTTGTTGGCATATAGGTTTTCATAATATTCTCTTATAATTGTTTGTATTTCTATGGTGTTAGTTGTTATTTCTCCTCTTTCATTTGTGATTTTGTTTATTTGGGTCCTTTCTTTTTTTTTCTTGATAAGTCTAGTTATAGGTTTATCAATTTTATTGATTTTTCAAAGAACCAGCTACTGGTTTCATTGATCTGTTCTATTGTTTGTTTTTTTTTTTTTTTGGTTTCTATGTCATTTATTTCTGCTGTAAGCTTTATTATGTCCTTCCTTCTGCTGGTTTTAGGTTTTGTTGTTATTTTTCTAGCTCCTTTAGGTGTAAGATTAGATTGCTTATTTGAGATATTTCTGGCTTCTTGATGTAGGCCTATTGCTATAAACTTCCCTCTTAGAACTTCTTTTGCTGCACCCTAACAGTTTTGGACCATTGTGTTTTCATTTTCATTTGTTTCCATGTATATTTTATTTCTTCTTTGATTCCCTGGATGAGCCATTCATTGTTTAGTAGCATTTGATTTAACCTTCAAGTATTTGTGGTATTTCCAGATTTTTTCTTGTGGTTGATTTCTAGTTTCATAGTGTTGTGGTCAAAAAAGATACATGGTATGACTTCATACCATGAATTTGTTGAGGTTTGTTTTGTGGCCTAATATGTGATCTATTCTGGAGAAGGTCCCATGTGCACTTGAAAAGAATGTGTATTCTGCTGTTTTAGTATGGAATGTTGTGAGTATATTTGTTAACTCCATCTGGTCCAGTGTGTGATTCAAAACCACTCTTTCCTAGAGTATCCAATGGAAAAAAGACAGTATCTTTAATAAATGGTGCTGGGAGAACTGAACAGCAACATGCAGAAGAATGAAGCTAGACCACTTTCTTATACCATACACAAAAATAAACTCAAAATGGATAAAGGACCTGAATGTGAGACAGGAAACCATCAAAACCCTAGAGGAGAATGCAGGAAAAAAACCTCTTTGACCTCAGCAGCAGCAATTTCTTACTTGACACATCCCCAAAGGCAAGGGAATTAAAAGCAAATATGAGCTATTGGGACCTCATCAAGATAAAAAGCTTCTGCACTACAAAGGAAACAATCAACAAAACTAAAAGTCAACCAGCGGAATGGGAAAAGATATTTGCAAATAACATATCAGACAAAGGGCTAGTATCTAAAATCTATAAAGAACTCCCCAAACTCCACACCTGAAAAGCAAATAATCCAGTGAATAAATAGGTAGAAGACATGAATAGACACTTTTCCAAAGAAGACATCCAGATGGCCAACAGGCACATGAAAAGATGCTCAACGTCGCTCCTCATGAGGGAAATACAAATCAAAACTACAATGAGATATCACCTCATGCCAAAGTGGCTAAAATGAACAAATCAGGAGACTATAGACGCTGGCGAGGATGTGGAGAAACAGGAACCCTCTTGCACCACTGGTAGGAATGCAAACTGTTGCAGCTGCTCTGGAAAACAGTGTGGAGGTTCATCCAAAATTTCAAAATAGAACTACTCTATGACCCAGCAATAGCACTGCTAGGAATCTACCCAAAGGATACAGGACTGCTGATGCATAGGGGCACATGGACCACTATGTTTATAGCAGCGCTTTCAACAATAGCCAAATTATGGAAAGAGCCTAAATGTCCATCAACTGATGAATGGATAAAGAAGTTGTGGTTTATATATACAATGGAATACTACTTGTCAATGAGAAAGAATGAAATCTGGCCATTTTCAGCAACGTGGATGGAACTGGAGGGCGTTATGCTAAGTGAAATAAGCCAGGCAGAGAAAGACAGATACTATATGTTTTCACTCATATGTGGATCTTGAGAAAAGTATCAGAAGACCATAGGGGAGAGGAAGGGGAAAAAAAGTTACAGAGAGGGAGGGAGGCAAACCATAAGAGACTCTTAAGGACTGAGAACAAACTAAGGGTAGATGAGGGTGGGGGAGAGGGGAAAGTGGGTGATGGGCAGGGAGGAGGGCACTTGTTGGGATGAGCACTGGGCGTTGTATGGAAGCCAATTTGACAATAAGTTATATTAGAGAAAAAAGAAATACTCTCTTCTTGTTGATTTTCTGTTTAGATGATCTGTCCATTGTTGTAAGTGGGGTGTTAAATTCTCCTATTGTTATTGTATCATTTTTGACTGGTTCCTTTATGTTTGCTATTAACTGTTTTATGTATTTGGGTGCTCCTATGCCGAGTTCATAAATATTTAAAATTGTTATGTCTCCTTGTTTAATTGTCCATTTTATCATGATATTGTACCCTAATTCATCTCGTTATAGTCTTTCTTTTAAAGTCTAGTTTGTCCGATATAAGTACTGCTACTCTGGCTTTTTTTGGACATCCATTTGCATAGTAAATATTTCTCCATCCCCTCACTTTCCATTTGCAGGTGTCTTTAGGTCTAAAGTGAGTCTCTTTTTGGGGTGGCTCAGTTGGTTGAATGTCCAGCTTTGGCTCAGGTCATGATCTCACAGTTCGTGAGTTCAAGCCCCACGTCGGGCTCTGTACTCGCAGCTCAGAGCCTGGAGCCTTCTTCAGATTCTGTGTCTCCCTCATTCTCTGCCCCATCCTCACTCATGCTGTCTCTCTCTCTCTGTCTTAAAAATAAATAAAACATTAAAAAATTTAAATAAGTCTCTTTTGGACAGCATATAGATGGGTCTTATTTTTTATCCATCCTGTCACCCTGTTCAATGTATTTTTCTTGAATATCTAGTATATGCCTGTTCTGGCAGCAAATGGGAAACATTTGGCAGGAATATTTATGGGCCATTAGTGGACTCCAACCCCTTTACCACTACCACACATAGGGCCAGGGCTCACCTGCTTTCTTCTGATTGTGCTGGACTACAGTAAACACCTACAAGAGCATATAATACACTTGTGTTCTGATGCAAAACTTAACTTGATGGCCCCTTTGTACTGATGCCACTACCTTATGCACTTCCTAGCCTCTATACTGCCCTCTGAATAAAATCAACAGAATTTCCATGGTCTTTTCTTTCTTAAAAGAAACTTTTATAATATGATCTCTTTATCTATCTGACATACATTATCCATGTATTCATTCAACATACATTTAATAACCACTATGTCCTGGGAAAGGTATTAGGAATGGCCAAAACAATGGTGAAGATATATTACTGCCCTCAATAAGTTCACAGGTTTGTGGAGGACAGGGAACCCTGAAAATAACACATCCTGCCTAAAAAAGATTTGTTGGTATTGCCTTCATGAACATGTGTGCCTGAAACCAAATAAAATCTCTGATCACCAGATAAATTCCACAGGGAAAGTTAAGGAGTATGAGCAAGTGAGATGATAAGGACAGGTTGACTTTTGATTCCTTTTCATGCAAAACTGCTTGAGTTCCTGAAGAACTATGAAGATAGAAAAATCCTATTCTAAAAGGCATGAGCATAACTAGTGCAACCATCCTTTCTTGAATACTTCCTTGCCTGCTTCCTGCTTCTCCCCGCCCCCCAAATCCCCGCTCATTACAACTGTTCTTCACTATACAGAGTGCTCTTTGTCTAGCTGTTGTCACAGCATGCATTTCCTCTACATTCTCTCTCTGCTACCAGCCTGTAATTAGATGCTCTTTAAAGATTGTTGGGAAACAACACAAGTGATACCATCCCAGTCAATACTCCTGAGGAAGTGGAAACATGCTGTTGTCCAAAATCAACAGAGGAAGCCAAGCTCAAATATAATCTCACCCCAGCACACTCTGGAAAAACCTCCAGTATAGTCATTCAAAGGCAAATCTTTTGGGGAAACACCGGAACCAGAGCCTGTCATAGGACCAGCTCCTAGGTAGTCTTACTCTTGCGAACACACACACACACACACACACACACCATTTAGATAAAGGGGCAGAAATTACCCAACAGCCTCATAGCTACTGATAGCAGGTTTGGGACTAGGACTCTGTCCTTTAATCTCCAATTATCTGCTAAGCCTCCAAAGTCTCAATTCAAGCCATAAGCTCAGCCATTTTAGTGACTGTCAGGGGAAAGACTATCTGATTTGGGACCTGGAGTACCTGTATAATTTGGATAGGTTGAGAGTAGCAAGAAGACAATTCCAGTCATATCACTGGGGCAAGGGAACAATGAGAAGGCCCTTAGGAAGAAAAGCATAAAACATGTGGGAGACAGTGAGAAAGAAGCCCAATTTGATTGCAGCATTGGATGCCTAAAATTCGATGGGAACAAAGCCCGGCATGTTACACGGAGAAAAGCACAATGCAGTGGTTAAGAGCATGAGTTTTGGTGTTAAACTGCCTAAATGTGAATTTTAGCTCCTATGTAAGTAATCTTGGATACATTACTAAACCTCTGTGCCTCAATCTCCCCACCTTAAGAATGGGGAAAATAACAGAATGGTCTTAATATCGTTTTGAGGATTCAAAAATATATAAACTTGGAACAGTGGCTGGCACATATGAAGTGCTCAATAAATGTTAACTGTTATCATTTTCATGGAAACAGATTGTGAAGGCCTTAGAATTGTAGCCAGAGAGAACAAGGTGGGGTCAGGTCTTGTCTCCTCTTCAGTCTCTACTCCCTTCTCTATGACTGGAATTACTTGCAGGGGGTCACACACTCCAAGCTGCTGACTCAGCTCTGCTTTGGGCTCTAGGATCCACCCTGACCACAGGCTAGAGGAATATCAGCCATACCTGCCCAGCATACCTGCCCAGGACTTTTCCTCAGGTCACCCTTGCTGCTGGGCCAGCCTTGACCTTAGGGCCCAGCTCTGAGAAAATAGATATTCATTTTACTCTTGAGACTCAGTTTCCTTCATGACCGCTCCATAGTTCTTGCTACTTTTTCCCTTCATATGTCCCAGTGCAGGTATCCTTTATAGTTGTCCCATCCCTCAAGGACTATAGCATTGCATTATTCTTTCCAGTTACATCCTTCCCAGGGACTGTGCCCCAGGCCATTCTAAGTTGGGTCATTCTACCTCCTAACAGATTTCCTTGATGCTGGCCAACTTCCAGCCTGCCTGTACTTCTAGCATCTGTGTCTAGATTCCTGTCCCCATGATACACCCACGTCAAAACATCTGTACTACTTTGCACCATGATACACCCACATGTCAAGACATCTGTACTACTTTGCACTGAAGCCCCTGACAGGGAGGACATGCCAGGGTTATCACCTGCCAAGCCATGTTCTGCTGTGTTCTGCCTACTGGATCACAATTACTTCTATTATCTGCACTGTATGCTCCCCAGGGTGTGTTCTTTCCCTTGATGAGAGAAAAGGCAGGAAAAGATCATGCAAGGCTTCCAATGATACTAGAGACCAGTTGTCTATAGCACTTTTGGTATATCACTCTCCTGACAGCAAAGAATTTGAGCATGCACTTCTGACTCACATATATATGAATTGATTTATACATTAGTCCTGTACTAATATATTATGGACATTATAGAACACACAAATATAAAAAATTAAGCAATGAATAAAAATAAATAAAAGCTCTAATACTTTCTTCTCACAGAGGTTCTACATCTTAGAAATGTCCCTGTGGAAGGCAGAGTGTGTATTATGGCTTGAAAAAGGCAAACATGGAGACAAGTTAAAAAACTAATTTAAGTAAGAGATAATAGTAACTTGAACTCTGGACTGTGGTATAATGCATAAAATAAAGACATGGAATAAAATGTCAATAAGCCTCTTGAGAAGCTCACAATCTAGCAAGGGAGACAAACAGGAAAAGCAATATTATCTATAACAAATGTTCTGATCAGTTCCACCATTAGTTCTGGGCAAGAAGGGACCTGTCCTCCCCAGCACCCTGCTCATAAACACACACACACACACACACACACACACACACACACACACACTACATTTATTAAAGAATACATAGCTGTCTATGTCACTCCAGATTCAGGATTCAGCACTGTCATGGTTCAATCCGTAAACCTATATATACACTCTTATGACTAATGTTGTTCAGGCGGTGATTTCTATATCTCTTGCTCTGTTCTCAAAACAAAAAGTAACCAAAACTGAATGCCCTTGGGCTTTGGAGGTTGCACCTCTGCAAACTTTGAAGATTGATAATGTCTTAGCATATGGGGAGGATTTAAGCAGGATAAACACATTGGAAAAACAAAAAGCAAATTGCCAAATTAATAGTCCATATGAATACAGTAGATTCTTGCATAAGGAAGTATAAATTTCAAGTAATGCCAATCATCTATTTTCTTGTTTCCTTTTATATTGTAGTTCATAGTAATAGAGGTATCCATGAATTAGCTCATGCAGGTGGCAATTGCACATGGCCACTAAAGAATAGTTTGCAATATTAAACAATATTTATTAATCTTAATATATACATGTAGATATAGATGATATATGCATCGAGCATGATACCAATTCCTATACTGGCAACTAAATGAACATTGAACATTAGAACTGATAATCGTTTTATTTTTATAAAGACATTTATATTTAATTGTTCAATGTACTTAATTAAAATCTTTAGTCAAATTTAAATAATTTTATTTTAAAATTATTCATAGCTAATTATAATTTTACTCTTTATTTTAAGGGATAATCTTGAATATTTATTAAGAAAAATTACTTTTTTAAAAACATGAAAAATAATTTTAGCTTTTTCACTTCTACACACTTTAACATTCCAATAAACATATATTCAAATTTCGCACTTTGAATACAGTTATATTTTATTTAATTCTTTAAATAATTACTCTACATGGAATCCATAGAACAATTTATATAGAAATTTTGATTATAACAATATAATCAATGATTTTACTGATATAAAGGCAAGAAAAACACATTTTATGGAATAAATACATAATAATTTATTAATTATATGTCCTTATTTTATGACTTATCCTAACATCACCAGCCCAACACAGAATATCTAGACATGTATAATAATAATTAAATCCAGTTATCTTGATATTTTTCTTACTTTCAGTCATACAAAAACATTTAAACGGTTTTTTTTTCCAGTTCTGTCATTATGAAGGTGTTTTTGTCAAGGTGAAGGCTAGAGCAAATTTTATTTGTTAATGTTATTAATAACTATTAAATATTTAGACATAAGTTCCATGGGCCTTCATTTGTACTCTTTCCCTGATCTCATTTTTTATAAAATAGTACATAGTGGGGCTATGGTAAAAAAAACAAAACAAAAAACAAAAAAAACTGTTCTGCCCTGCTTGAAGTGCAATTTTATAAAGGAATTGAGGGCTCAAGAGGATTATTTAACTTTCCCAAGGTCACCTAGCTAGTAAGTGGCAGAGGTAGGACTTAAACTGTAAAATATCTTTCTGTAAGAGTATTAAGGACACAGCCTACCCTTTGTTAAACTTAACTTTAATTTCAGCATAGTTAACATGCAGTGTTGTATTATTTTCAGGTGTACAATATAGTGATTCAAAATTCCACATATCAACCAGTGCTCATCATGACAAGTGCACTCCTTAATCCCCATCTTTTTAATCATTATGCTATGTGATCTCTCAAAGAAGCAGTGTGAACTAAGAATCAAAATATTTAGGAAATTACTGTGATCATACAAATAAGAAGTGATAGGGGCCTGAACTAATGTGATAGCTGTGGAACTGTAAAGAACGGGTTAGAGTAGACTTTTAAGAATGGGGAAATCTCATCCAGATCCTAGCCTTTCTTATCACTTTTGGCTGCCATTAATGGGGCTAAGGCTTTAGACTTTGATTTATGAGACCTGTTTCCAGACCCTAGCTCTGCCTCACTGAGCAGCTGTTTGACTTTGGGCAAGTTATTGCCCATTTTGTACCTAAAAGGCATAAATATTGGGTAATTTTTCTTTCCTTCAAGCTCTTGGACACTATGACTCAACATGTAAGGCACAGGAGAACCACTGAGAATTGTGTTCTTTTTTTGTTTGTTTGTGTAATATGATGAAATGCATACATGAGTCTAGAAAATTAAGTAGTAGCATTCAAGAGAAACTAGAGTGGGAAGAAACGAGGGACAGACCCTTTAGTAAGCTATTGCAATAGTCCAAGTAAGAGGTAATGAGGTGTGTCTCTTACTATCCAGATTAAATGAGTACAAGTGTGTGCACACACACATGCATTGTGTGTCATTTATCACATACTCCTGTTTTCTTCAAAGCACTTACCATTATTTGAAATTATCTTTTGTCCTGTGTTAATTATCTTCCTCCCCCTCTAGGATATAAAGTCTAATAGTGGAGTGATTTTTGACTGTTCTGTTTATTGACATGAAGCACACACATTTGTTGCATAAATAAACAAACCAAGAAGGGGTGGTGGTGATAGAAAGTGGCAGGTGCCAAAGATGTTCTAAAGAGTCAGTCTCCAGATTGATGCCATCAACATTTGAACAACATCAATGTCCCAGCCCCCTTGTAAGCCTCAAATGCTTCTAAAAGTCTAAAACAAGGGAAATAAAAATCTAACTTGTTAGCACTTTGGGTGGCCCTTGACCCATTTTTACTACCTTCTCTCTGTCTCTTCTCTGGGATTTCTCTCTGCTTCAATATTTTGTTTTTCTCATCTCCTTGATTTACACTTCTCTAATTATGCCTTCAGCATGCCTGAGGCTTCATACCTAGATATCTTTCTTAGTTCTTCTTGGAGTCCTTGGAGCTAAAGAGATTGCTGGACACTTCCTAGAATCCATTTCCTGCATATTCTTCTTTTATCCTGGCAAATATTAGTGATAAATCCCCTTTCTTAAACAGAGAACATCACCCAGGGGGTTGGCCAAGATAATTGTTATTATTCATTTAAAGATAACAGATATTCTGAATTCAAGTTAGAAAAGCATTCCCTTCTCACTCATTTAAGTAAAGCTACTCAAGAACTCTTTTGAAAAATTGTCTACAGGGCACCTGGGTGGCTCAGTTGGTTAAGCATCTGACTCTTGATTTTGGCTCAAGTCATGATCTCACAGTTTGTGAGACTGAGCCCTGTGTCGGGTTTTGTGCTGACAGAGTAGAGCCTACTTGGGATTCTCTCTCTCTCCCTCTCTCTCTCTCTCTCTCTCTCTCTCTGCCCCTCCTTCTCTCAATCTCTCTGTTAAAATAATAAATAAACTTTTAAAAAATGTCTAATAGGTTACTGGGTCTACTCTAATATCAATGATTTTAAATTTTCTCAGAGGTTTTAAAATAGAAATCAAACTAATACTGTGGTGAGGATCAACTATTTTATGCTCACTTCCTACTGAATTGATACCAAATCAATCCAGTTAACCAAGTCACCATAAAGAATGAAATAAAGATTGAAACACATACTTTAAACAAAGTTCTTAGCTATATGGATACACACAACCAACTTCAGGTCTTGGTAGCTCAAGGAAGAGTCTAGGAAAGGTAATTTTCTCAACTGAATATTAGCCATAATTCACACTTAGCCTCAAGTCTATAGGCTTTATTATGATTTTAAACTCATGAGTGTTAGATTCACTGTTATTGACAGTTTAGGGCAACCGCTCAGCACCTTTTCTGCTTCATTTGTTCCAAAATCTCAGGAAGTTTGGGTGTGATTCTTAATAAATTCTGTTTCATGATGACTTCAAAAAGCCACCTCTAGCCTCTCTATATATGTCTTTATCTAGTCCTGGTTGCTGAGAGTTATGTCACTCCCCTATCTGCTCTTTCCTGGTGGCAGCACTCACAGCATTCCATACCCAGTGTGATACTGCAAATAAGAATCTCTATTCAGCAAGACAGATTTTGCTATGACACTGTTCTCATCCTTTTGCTTCCTTATCCAGCCTTACTTCATTTTGTTTAGCAGCTGAGTTGCTACTTTAGCAGAGGTGGTGTGCTACTTTACCCAGTCAAGGAAGCCTTTTATTCACTCCTGAAGGATTCCTGCACCAGAGTTCTAAAACAATGTGTCAATGAATATGATTCTAATTGCCAGAGAAGGACCATCCTAATTCTTCCTCTCCCTGGCAACCAGAGAGCTGCTCTCTGCGCTTCCAGGAAGAGATGAAGATTTGAAGCTCAGCCTCAGGGTTGGTCAGCTGATTTGAAATGGACCCAGTGACTACAATGCCCTAATAGACCATATCAACTAGCAAAGTAGGAGTGTGGGGATCAAAGGGAAGTGTTTCTATGTGTTCAATGAAAAAGGCTGGGCATTCAGAGGTTTTCTGCAATCTTACATCTGTTACCAGAGGCTGTGAGATGAACAATGAGCAAGAAAGGCATAGGCAGGGAAAATGGCAGTACTAGGGCAAATACCTTAGGTATTTCCTGGGAAGTATCAGCACCAAAGATTTAAAAGGCTTCTAATGTCTTTATCCAGCACTATAAACTTCACTGTTCAAAAACAAAAATCACAACTGAGACCGACCTTATGCTGTCTCCCCACCTCTACCACATTCTCCCCAAACCAAAAGTGCACAGGAGGAATCAAGGTTCCCAAACTACTCCACTCTTCTGAAGTGATGGAAACAGACCCCAGCTGCTGCTCTACTACATCAAGAAACTGAAATTGTATTTGAAGGCTTAGTTTGCTTGGAACCCACAATGTGATGAAAAGACTTCAGAAATCCATCAAATAAGAATTCTGGTTATTGGCCTGCTTGAGATGGAAGTAACTGGAAGTTGGGCCTCTTTGGGTACCCATGTGCATTATGCAGCTTTGTCTGGGATGCCCTGGCCCAATTCAAAGGGGAGTCTTTCTCCAAAGCTCCCTTCTTAAACCAAAGCCAAAAGCTCTCATTTACAAAATGCTAAAAAGGAAATCTGCGACTACAATTCAGGTTTCTCACACTACCATTCTCCTTTCGGTGGGTGCTTCATTAATCCAGCTGCCAGGAACAACCCATTCACCTCAGTTTTTTGCTCTACTCTAACCTGGTTATTAGTATGCATTCATTCTTGTGACACTTTGGTCTGGATTCCAATAGGAACATCTGCACACACACACACCAAAAAGAAAAAAACTCTCTTGTACCTCTACTATTTGTGAAAAATACTAAAGATCTCATATCAACTTTTAGCAAAGACAGTGGTTGAGATCAGAACAGCCAAATACAAATAACTCTCATCTAGCTGGAACAACAGAGGCCTAGTGTCTAGACCTTCCACAGAGTGATACTTGGCAAATCACTTTCCTTCTCTGGGCCTCAGTTTCTTCACTGTAAAATTAAGATGTTTGACTTACATTGGAAAAGCTAGTTTATAATCTAAGTATCACCAAATGGTCTTTGGCTGAAAATTTTTAGTTTTTCTAATTTGTTATTTGATGGCCTGCAGAGCTGCACTAAACATAATGTAGTTTGAGGGCACTAGAAAGCCTGCTTCTCCCTCCTTCTAGGGAAAAAATAGATTGCTCAATTTGTTTGCTTCACTGACAGAATTTCCAGTTTTTCTGCCTTGAAGCAGCTTCTTTTAAAACGTATATCACTCCAGAAAGAATGGCATGTTAAGCTATCATCAGCCAGGAAACTGTAAGCTTATTGAAGGGAAGGGGAAATGAAAAGGGAAAAGTTAGCTTCTCATCTTGGGATGCCACCAAGCATGGCAAACCCCAGCCAGAGAGCTTATGGACAACAGGAGGTGTTTTGGGCATGACATAAAAAGAGAACATCATCAGCTTACCACCTTCTCCAACAGTCTGCTACCAGGCAGAAAAGCATGAGCCTTTTTTATGTCTCCCAAAAAGAATCTTCTTTCCTTGCTCATGTCAGCACAGTTGTATGCTAATGGAACAATCTGATCAATACTTGAAAAGTCAATATTAAATCAAATAGCAATGAGTCCCAATCAGATAAACATGTCCTAGAATCAGGTGCAGACAATGGAGATGTCCTGGTAGAGGGACATCAAGCCAGGCCCTTCACTATCTCTGGAACCCAAACTTTCTCTAACTTCATAAGCTTACAAGTCTACAAACCAAACCCAGCACTCTTACTGAGTAACCAATAGGTGTCAAACTCTGTTTTAGGTGCTAGGAGGCACCTAGCACCTAGCAGAAAAAGCCTGAACTTTGCCTTAAAGGAACTTGTGGTAAAGGTGAGATGATTAGATATATTTGTACCAAACACTGGAGACTAGTGCACACTGTAAACAAGGTTAAGATGCAGAGATCTAGACAACATTCTAGGATGCTGAGGTAATTCAAAACCATGGAGTTATCAAGTCCCAAACTTGAGCTGCTGGGAGCAAGCAGGGCAGAGGAGAGGATTCTCATGATATGTCAGAGTCAGAAACTGAAAATGGAATCAGATTCCAAGTGAAGGCAAGTCTGGAAGCTTGGAAGATCATAGCTAAAAACGTAGAGGCAGGAAAGCAGCCTGGTTCAAAGACAGACATAGTAACAGGAGCCTGAAAATGTAGGCAGATCAAACCAGGCAGGTATTGGATGGCCTATCAGACAAGGCAAAGGCACAACAGCAGACAGAAGAATACCAAGTGAAGTCAAAGATCAATCAATGTCAATGTGATTGTCAAAAGTCACACAAGGGACTAAGGAACAATTGTAGCTGCTTTTCCAATTTGTTTTTCCAACCACCCCTCCAGAGCTCTTTTCTAATATTTGCTTATCTTTGAGAGAAAGAGACTGAGTGTGTGTGTGTGGGGGGGGTGGGCAGAGAGAGTGAGGGAGACAGAATCTGAAGCAGGCCCCAGACTCTGAGCTGTGAGCGCAGAGCCTGATTCAGGGTTCAAAATCACAAACTGTGAGATCATGACCTAGAGCTGAAGCCAGACACTTAACCAACTGAGCCATCCAGGCACACATCCCCAGAGCTCTTTTAAGACAGGGCTTCTCAACATTAACTGACCACTTGAATCAGCTTGAACCAAAGCCCAAGCCCCACCACAGATTAACTGAATCAGATTCTACCCAGATAATTACAATGATTACAATGATTAGTGAGGATTGAGCACTACAGTTTTAAGGTGCTGAACAGCTTTAACATATTACCACAGGATAACCTTGGTCAGAAAGGCTTCTGAGTAGGGGCACCTGGGTGGTTCAGTCGGTTATGCACCAGACTTCAGCTCAGGTCATGATCTCGCAGTTCATGAGCTCAAGCCCCACATCGGGCTCTGTGCTGATAGCTCAGAGCCTGGAGCCTGCTTCAGATTCTGTGTCTCCCTCTCTCTCTGCCCCTCCCCACCTTGTGCTCCATCTCCCTCAAAAATAAATAAAAACACTTTTTAAAAAAGAAAGGCTTCTGAGAGAATGTAAATATTCATCAGAGTCCTCAAGGATAAGTGTATTAGTCAGGGTTCTCCAGAATAACAGAACCACTGGAGATTAGACAGAGATAGGTGGACAGATAAATGATAGACAGACTTGTAAAGGGGAATTATTATGAGGAATTGGCTCATGCAGTTATGGAGGGTGCAAAATCCCACAATTTTCTGTCTGAAAGCTGGAGGCCCAGGAGAGCCAGTGGCATAATTCAATCTGACCTAAAGGTATAAGAATCAGGGAAACCAATGGTGTAAATCCCACTCTGAGGGCAAATTAAGTGAAATTGAGTCCACCAATTCAAATGTTAATCTCATCTATAAACACACAGACACGCAGAAAAATAATGTTTAATTTAGGCACCACCATGGCCAGTCAAGTTGACACATAAAACCAATCATCACAGTAAGCAATATTTAGGCTACAGACAGAAGGAAGTGAATCTTCTGCAGTGGAGGAACAAGGAACATGAAGTCAACAAAGGATTGTGAAAAAGTGATTAGCTGATGTGATGCAACACCAGTAAAGGGAAAACTACTGAAAATCTATAAAAATGGGCCAAGGGGAGGAAAAGGAACCTGGGCTCCTTGAAATTTGGGTTAAGCAAGTTGATCTTTTGCACCATGTGAAGGGTAGTTCAAATAAGGAGTCTATACTTGAAGGCTGTTCATGCCTATGTTCTTTTGTTCCTTCCATCAATTTTCTATTAAAGGTTCTTTCTGAAGAATTCCAAACTTGTTTCTGATTAACTAAGGTAAAGACATTTTTTTCTCCAATTGGAGAAGATAAGTGAGGCAGATGTTCTGCTCTCCAGGCTTAGAGGCCATGGCTTTCTTCAGAGATCAGGAAATGATAGATTTCTTGATCAACAATGGCCAGATGGGCCACACACTACAAATTTAATGATGCCACCCTGCTCAGCAGCTAGGTAAACATTAATCCCAAACTGACAATTTAAGACTTGCATCACAAAGTGCCCCCAGCTCTCTCCCAATATGGTTCTCTCAGCAGATAGTCTATTTCCTGGCCCAGAGTAAACAAAAATCACTGTGTATAAATTTCCCCAACTTCCTGAGCCCCTCCCTCCATACTTTACTATATCTGTACTAATGCCTACCTTCTTATCTAAAAGGGGCCCTCCCCCTAACCCAGGCCAAACCTCCACCTGGGCTTTTTTTTTTTTATGAAATTTATGGACAAACTGGTTTCCATACAACACCCAGTGCTCATCCCAAAAGGTGCCCTCCTCAATACCCATCACCCACCCTCTCCTCCCTCCCACCCCCCATCAACCCTCAGTTTGCTCTCAGTTTTTAACAGTCTCTTATGCTTTGGCTCTCTCCCATTCTAACCTCTTTTTTTTTTTTCCTTCCCCTCCCCCATGGGTTCCCGTTAAGTTTCTCAGGATCCACATAAGAGTGAAACCATATGGTATCTGTCTTTCTCAGTATGGCTTATTTCACTTAGCATCACACTCTCCAGTTCCATCCACGTTGCTACAAAAGGCCATATTTCATTTTTTCTCATTGCCACGTAATATTCCATTGTGTATATAAACCACAATTTCTTTATCCATTCATCAGTTGATGGACATTTAGGCTCTTTCCATAATTTGGCTATTGTTGAGAGTGCTGCTATGAACATTGGGGTACAAGTGGCCCTATGCATCAGTGCTCCTGTATCCCTTGGATAAATTCCTAGCAGTGCTATTGCTGGGTCATAGGGTAGGTCTATTTTTAATTTTCTGAGGAACCTCCACACTGCTTTCCAGAGCGGCTGCACCAGTTTGCATTCCCACCAACAGTGCAAGAGGGTTCCCGTTTCTCCACATCCTCTCCAGCATCTATAGTCTCCTGATTTGTTCATTTTGGCCACTCTGACTGGGGTGAGGTGATACCTGAGTGTGGTTTTGATTTGTATTTCCCTGATAAGGAGCGACGCTGAACATCTTTTCATGTGCCTGTTGGCCATCCGGATGTCTTCTTTAGAAAAGTGTCTATTCATGTTTTCTGCCCATTTCTTCACTGGGTTATTTGTTTTTCGGGTGTGGAGTTTGGTGAGCTCTTTATAGATTTTGGATACTAGCCCTTTGTCCGATATGTCATTTGCGAATATCTTTTCCCATTCCGTTGGTTGCCTTTTAGTTTTGTTGGTTGTTTCCTTTGCTGTGCAGAAGCTTTTTATCTTCATAAGGTCCCAGTAATTCACTTTTGCTTTTAATTCCCTTGCCTTTGGGGATGTGTCGAGTAAGAGATTGCTACGGCTGAGGTCAGAGAGGTCTTTTCCTGCTTTCTCCTCTAAGGTTTTGATGGTTTCCTGTCTCACATTTAGGTCCTTATCCATTTTGAGTTTATTTTTGTGAATGGTGTGAGAAAGTGGTCTAGTTTCAACCTTCTGCATGTTGCTGTCCAGTTCTCCCAGCACCATTTGTTAAAGAGGCTGTCTTTTTTCCATTGGATGTTCTTTCCTGCTTTGTCAAAGATGAGTTGGCCATACGTTTGTGGGTCTAGTTCTGGGGTTTCTATTCTATTCCATTGGTCTATGTGTCTGTTTTTGTGCCAATACCATGCTGTCTTGATGATGACAGCTTTGTAGTAGAGGCTAAAGTCTGGGATTGTGATGCCTCCGGCTTTGGTCTTGTTCTTCAAAATTCCTTTGGCTATTCGGGGCCTTTTGTGGTTCCATATGAATTTTAGGATTGCTTGTTCTAGTTTCGAGAAGAATGCTGGTGCAATTTTGATTGGGATTGCATTGAATGTGTAGATAGCTTTGGGTAGTATTGACATTTTGACAATATTTATTTTTCCAATCCATGAGCAGGGAATGTCTTTCCATTTCGTTAAATCTTCTTCAATTTCCTTCATAAGCTTTCTATAGTTTTCAGCATACAGATCCTTTACATCTTTGGTTAGATTTATTCCTAGGTATTTTATGCTTCTTGGTGCAATTGTGAATGGGATCAGTTTCTTTATTTGTCTTTCTGTTGCTTCATTGTTAGTGTATATGAATGCAACTGATTTCTGTACATTGATTTTGTATCCTGCAACTTTGCTGAATTCATGTATCAGTTCTAGCAGACTTTTGGTGGAGTCTATCGGATTTTCCATGTATAATATCATGTCATCTGCAAAAAGCGAAAGCTTGACTACATCTTTGCCAATTTTGATGCCTTTGATTTCCTTTTGTTGTCTGATTGCTGATGCTAGAACTTCCAGCACTATGTTAAACAGCAGCGGTGAGAATGGGCATCCCTGTCGTGTTCCTGATCTCAGGGAAAAAGCTCTCAGTTTTTCCCCGTTGAGGATGATGTTAGCTGTGGGCTTTTCATAAATGGCTTTTATGATCTTTAAGTATGTTCCTTCTATCCCGACTTTCTCAAGGGTTTTTATTAAGAAATGGTGCTGGATTTTGTCGAAGGCCTTTTCTGCATCGATTGACAGGATCATATGGTTCTTCTCTTTTTTGTTGTTAATGTGATGTATCACATTGATTGATTTGCGAATGTTGAACCAGCCCTGCATCCCAGGAATGAATCCCACTTGATCATGGTGAATCATTCTTTTTATATGCCGTTGAATTCGATTTGCTAGTATCTTATTGAGAATCTTTGCATCCATATTCATCAGGGATATTGGCCTGTAGTTCTCTTTTTTTACTGGGTCTCTGTCTGGTTTAGGAATCAAAGTAATACTGGCTTCATAGAATGAGTCTGGAAGTTTTCCTTCCCTTTCTATTTCTTGGAATAGCTTGAGAAGGATAGGTATTATCTCTGCTTTAAACGTCTGGTAGAACTCCCCTGGGAAGCCATCTGGTCCTGGACTCTTATTTGTTGGGAGATTTTTGATAACCGATTCAATTTCTTCGCTGGTTATGGGTCTGTTCAAGCTTTCTATTTCCTCCTGATCGAGTTTTGGAAGAGTGTGCGTGTTCAGGAATTTGTCCATTTCTTCCAGGTTGTCCAATTTGTTGGCATATAATTTTTCATAGTATTCCCTGATGATTGTTTGTATCTCTGAGGGATTGGTTGTAATAATTCCATTTTCATTCATGATTTTATCTATTTGGGTCATCTCCCTTTCCTTTTTGAGAAGCCTGGCTAGAGGTTTGTCAATTTTGTTTATTTTTTCAAAAAACCAACTCTTGGTTTCGTTGATCTGCTCTACAGTTTTTTTAGATTCTATATTGTTTATTTCTGCTCTGATCTTTATTATTTCTCTTCTTCTGCTAGGTTTAGGCTGCCTTTGCTGTTCTGCTTCTAGTTCCTTTAGGTGTGCTGTTAGAGTTTGTATTTGGGATTTTTCTTCTTTCTTGAGATAGGCCTGGACTGCAGTGTATTTTCCCCTCAGGACTGCCTTTGCTGCGTCCCAAAGCGTTTGGATTGTTGTATTTTCATTTTCGTTTGTTTCCATATATTTTTTTAATTTCTTCTCTAATTGCTTGGTTGACCCACTCATTCGTTAGTAGGGTGTTCTTTAACCTCCATGCTTTTGGAGGTTTTCCAGACTTTTTTCTGTGGTTGATTTCAAGCTTCATAGCATTGTGGTCTGAAAGTAAGCATGGTATAATTTCAATTCTTGTAAACTTATGAAGGGCTGTTTTGTGACCCAGTATATGATCTATCTTGGAGAATGTTCCATGTGCACTCGAGAAGAAAGTATATTCTGTTGCTTTGGGATGCAGAGTTCTAAATATATCTGTCAAGTCCATCTGATCCAATGTCTCATTCAGGGCCCTTGTTTCTTTATTGACCGTGTGTCTAGATGATCTATCCATTTCTGTAAGTGGTGTATTAAAGTCCCCTGCAATTACCACATTCTTATCGATAAGGTTGCTTGTGTTTATGAGTAATTGTTTTATATATTTGGGGGCTCTGGTATTTGGTGCATAGACATTTATAATTGTTAGCTCTTCCTGATGGATAGACCCTGTAACTATTATATAATGTCCTTCTTCATCTCTTGTTACAGCCTTTAATTTAAAGTCTAGTTTGTCTGATATAAGTATGGCTACTCCAGCTTTCTTTTGGCTTCCAGTCGCATGATAAATAGTTTTCCATCCCCTCACTCTCAATCTAAAGGTGTCCTCAGGTCTAAACTGAGTCTCTTGTAGACAGCAAATAGATGGGTCTTGTTTTTTTATCCATTCTGATACCCTATGTCTTTTGGTTGGCGCATTTAATCCATTTACATTCAGTGTTATTATAGAAAGATACGGGTTTAGAGTCATTGTGATGTCTGTATGTTTTATGCTTGTAGTGATGTCTCTGGGACTTTGTCTCACAGGGTCCCCCTTAGGATCTCTTGTAGGGCTGGTTTAGTGGTGACAAATTCCTTCAGTTTTTGTTTGTTTGGGAAGACCTTTATCTCTCCTTCTATTCTAAATGACAGACTTGCTGGATAAAGGATTCTCGGCTGCATATTTTTTCTGTCTAGCACCCTGAAAATCTCGTGCCAATTCTTTCTGGCCTGCCAAGTTTCAAAAGAGAGATCAGTCACGAGTCTTATAGGTCTCCCTTTATATGTGAGGGCACGTTTACCCCTTGCTGCTTTCAGAATTTTCTCTTTATCCTTGTATTTTGCCAGTTTCACTATGATATGTCGTGCAGAAGATCGATTCAAGTTACGTCTGAAGGGAGTTCTCTGTGCCTCTTGGATTTCAATGCCTTTTTCCTTCCCCAGTTCAGGGAAGTTCTCAGCTATGATTTCTTCAAGTACCCCTTCAGCCCCTTTCCCTCTCTCTTCCTCCTCTGGGATACCGATTATGCGTATATTATTTCTTTTTAGTGTATCACTTAGTTCTCTAATTTTCCCCTCATACTCCTGGATTTTTTTATCTCTCTTTTTCTCAGCTTCCTCTTTTTCCATAACTTTATCTTCTAGTTCACCTATTCTCTCCTCTGCCTCTTCAAGCCGAGCTGTGGTGGTTTCCATTTTATTATGCATTTCGTTTAAAGCGTTTTTCAGCTCCTCGTGACTGTTCCTTAGTCCCTTGATCTCTGTAGCAAGAGATTCTCTGCTGTCCTCTATACTGTTTTCAAGCCCAGCGATTAATTTTATGACTATTATTCTAAATTCACTTTCTGTTATGTTATTTAAGTCCTTTTTGATCAGCTCATTAGCTGTTGTTATTTCCTGGAGATTCTTCTGAGCGGAATTCTTCCGCTTGGTCATTTTGGATAGTCCCTGGCGTAGTGAGGACCTGCAGGGCACTTCCCCTGTGCTGTGGTGTATAACTGGAGTTGGTGGGCGGGGCCGCAGTCAGACCTGATGTCTGCCCCCAGCCCACCGCTGGGGCCACAGTCAGACTGGTGTGTGCCTTCTCTTCCCCTCTCCTAGGGGCGGGATTCACTGTGGGGTGGTGTGGCTCGTCTGGGCTACTTGCACCCTGCCAGGCTTGTGATGCTGGGGATCTGGCGTATTAGCTGGGGTGGGTAGGCAAGGTGCTCGGGAGCAGGAGGGGCAGGCTTAGATCACTTCTCCTTAGGTGATCCACTTCAGGAGGGGCCCTGTGGCAGCGGGAGGGAGTCAGATCCGCTGCCGGAGGTTTGGCTCCGCAGAAGCGCAGAGTTGGGTGTTTGCTCGGAGCGAGCAAGTTCCCTGGCAGGAACCGGTTCCCTTTGGGATTTCGGCTGGGGGATGGGCGGGGGAGATGGCGCTGGCGAGCGCCTTTGTTCCCCACCAAACTGAGCTCTGTTGTCAGGGGGCTCAGCAGCTCTCCCTCTGGTTGTCCTCCAGCCTTCCCGCTTTCCGAGCAGAGCTGTTAACTTATGACCTCCCAGACGCTAAGTCGCGCTTGCTGTTGGAACACAGTCCGCCTGGCCCCTCCGCTTTTGCAAGCCAGACTCGGGGGCTCTGCTTGGCCGGCGAGCCGCCCCTCCGCCCCGGCTCCCTCCCGCCAGTCCGTGGAGCGCGCACCGCCTCGCCGCCCTTCCTACCCTCTTCCGTGGGCCTCTCGTCTGCGCTTGGCTCCGGCGACTCCGTTCTGCTAATCCTCTGGCGGTTTTCTGGGTTATTTAGGCAGGTGTAGATGGAATCTAAGTGATCAGTAGGACGTGCGGTGAGCCCAGCGTCCTCCTAAGCCGCCATCTTGCCGCCAAGCTCTCAAATCTTGCTCATCTTAAACAAACAAATTCCTGCCTCCCTTGATACTCTATCCCTTCTTTACTGTCCATCACCCCTACTTACATGAACAAGGTTCTAAAGCAAGTAATCTGTACTTGGTATCTCTCCTTCCTCACCACTAACTCTCTCTTCAAACTATAACCTGGCTGATCTACTGAAATTGTTCTCACTGAGGCCACCAATGTCCTCCTTGTTTCCCAAATACATGGAGCCTTCTCAGTTCTTATCTTAACCCTCAGAAGCATGTGATATTTGACAACTCTCTTCATCTTTATGTTTCCCCTTCCTTTGGCTTTTATGATGACATACTGCCCTGGTTTTCCTCCTACCTCTCTGGCTGCTCTTTTTCAGTCTTCTTTTTTGGCTTCCTTTACCCATATTTAAATATTGGTGAGCATCAGGATTCTACTCAAGACTCTCATCTTATTCTCCCTGGGAGATTTCATTGACTCCTAAAGTGTCTACTATATGCTATACACTTATGACTCCCAAATATAAATGTCAAGCCCAGATTTCCTATAAAATTCATACTCATGTGTGTAAATACTTGCTAGATACCATCACTTGTAATGTTCCACACTGAAGGGCAATCTAGCCTACTGGTTTATAGTGTGATTCAAATTCTAGCTCTGACATATACAACTATAAGCAAGCAATTTGACCTTATGCCTCAGTTTTCTCACCTGTAAAGTGGGAATGAAAATAGTATCTACCTGTGAGAATTAAATAAGCTACTAAACATAATATGCACATCACAGGACCTGACACAGTAAGCATTCAATAAATTCTAATTATTGTTGCTACTTACTAATATTACTGCTGATTCAACATAACCAAAAACTGAGAATATAATTTCCAACCTTCTGACTTTTTTCCTCCTCCTTAATTCCCTACAGCTAGTAGCATCATCATCCTCTCAGTCCAAATATAGAATCCCAAGAGTCACCCTAGTCTTCCTCCTCTTCTCCCCTTCTCTCTCTTCTCCTCCCATCCCCTGCCCTCTTCCCTCTTCCTTTCCTCCTGCTCTCCCTCTCTTCCTCTTCCTACCACTTCCCTTTGCCCATCCCCAACGACTCCCTCATTAAAGGTCACCAACTCCTTGTGCTCCTGTGTCCTTAATGTTATTCAGCTCTGCCCTTTCTTCTCTATCCTCTTACCCACTCCCACTACTTAGTTATTATACTCTTCATTTCTCACTCACATTTTCCCAATGACTTCCTGGCTGGTCTACCTCTGCTTTCTTCACCTACTTCCAATCCATCCTCCACTATTTTTCCAGAGTAATCCTCACAACACAAATCTGATAGTTTTACTTCCCTGTTCAAGATCCTTCAATGGGTATTCACTAGCCACAGCACAAAGTCCAAAATCCTTTGGGTGGTATACTAGACCCTTAATAATCTGGTCCCTGCCTAACTGGCCCCTGTCATATCTCCCACCACTTTGTATCGTGTCCATCTCACTCTCTGACTACATACTTTAGCAGTTCTGAGTCAGTGGTTTTCAGTTCTTGGAAAGTCCTTTTTCTCATATATCCATTTGGCAAACTCCTATTAAATCTAAAAGTTTACTTCAAATACTTCTTACTGCTCTCATGGATCTTACAATTATGTGAGGGAGATAAACACCAAACAACTAAATAGATAAAAATATTAATAATTTCAAAAGTGATGAGTGACATGAAGAAAATAAAATGTAGGAATGAGAAAAGAGAATAGTTAATTGAACAATAGTTAGAATAAATCTCTCTGAAGAGGTGGCATGTAATCTGACACCTAAATGATTTGAAGGAGACAGGCATGAAAATATCTGGAAGAAGAACAATACAAGATACTGAAAGTATCTTAAAGTCTTAAAGACTCTTAAAGACCCTTAAAGTCTTAAAGGGTCTTTTAGTAAAAGTAAGGAGTTACTTTGTTTATTAGTAAAGATTTCTTTCCTTCTTTCTTTTCTTTCTTTCTTTCCTTCTTTCTTTCTTTCTTATAAAAATATTATTTTAGCAAAATACTAAAGAGTATTTATTTTGTTCTTTTTAAAATTTTTTTTAATTTATTTTTGAGAGAGCACAAGTAGGGGAGGGGCAAAGAGAGTGGGACAGAGGATCCAAAGTGGGCTTGCTTCTGATGTGGGGCTTGAACTCACGAACTGCAGAACATGATTTCAGTGTGGGGCTTGAATTCACGAACCACAGATCATGACCTGAGGTGAAGTTGGACGTTCAACCTATTGAGCCACCCGGGTGCTGCTATTTATTCTATGTGTTATTAAAAACCACTAGAAAAGAGACAAATTGTGATTTACATTTTTAAAAGATCATTCCGGAGGATAAATTGTGACTGAGGCAAGAGTGGAAGAAGGAAGACCAGTTAGGAAGTTATTACAGTGGTCCAGATGAGAGATAATGGAGGAATGAACTAGGGAAGTAGCGGTCAAGGTGGAAAAGTGAGAGAATTTATGACATATATTGGAAACAGATAAGACTGGAAGGTTTTGGAGGGTGAGAGAGAGAAATCAAGGATGACGAATTTTCTGGCTTGAGCAATTGGGTAGATGGTTGTGCCTTTTACTAAAATGGAGACTACTAGAGAAGGAATAAATTTGGGATGAGAGAATGGGAATCAAAACATTTACACCTCTATAGGTATTCTAACTGAATTATTTTAGGCTTTGGAATTCCAGTCCATATCACACTTTTAGCCAAACCATTCCTTCTACATTCTGTGTCAAAACCCATTTGTCTCCAGAAAACTGTCTGCAGATCATCTAAATGCTCCAGAAACACCTTATTTGGTGCCACTTTGGTCACCACTGAGAGAGATACCACTGAGAATTTCACTTCTCTCTAACACTGAACCTTATGTCTCTTACTGACATCCTAGATGTAGCTTGAAACCATGGGGAGAACTGGAGAGTGTTATGCTAAGTGAAATAAGTCATACAGAAAAAGACAGATATCATATGTTTTCACTCTTATGTGGATCCTGAGAACCTTAACAGAAGACCATGGGGGAGGGGAAGGAAAAAAAAAGTTAGAGAGGGAGGGAGGCAAACCATAAGAGTTTCTTAAAAACTGAGAATAAACTGAGTGTTGATGGGGGGGTGGGAGGGAGGGAAAAGTGGGTGATGGGAATTGAGGAGGGCACCTGTTGGGATGAGCACTGGGTGTTGTATGGAAACCAATTTGACAATAAATTTCATATTAAAAAAAGTTGCCCCTGCCCAAGGAAACACAATCACAACATCAAAACACATCACTCCATCTGTCTAGTAGCAACATTGTGGTGGGAAGAAGTTTCTAAATGCCACCCAAATTATCTCTGACTTAGTTTTCTTGAGGGACACCGAAGCTGACTATGGGATGGCTCATCCCCCTACCCTAAAAAAGGCAGTTATTTTTGCAACACAAATCCTGAAGGGCTCCTAAATTCTTCTGTTACTTTTTGCCTGCAAGTTGCATCAAGAAGTTTAAAAGAGCTACTTAGTTCAATCAAGTTAGTTGTTTCATGCAACGATATAAGATAGAAGATGGCCAAACAACTTTTCAGTTAATGACTTAGATGATGATGGTGATGATAATGATGATGCTATTGCTGGTGCTTTTGCTGACAACAGCTAACAGGCATTGTGTGTGTACTATGTGTCAGGCACTGGCCTAATCATTTTAGCTAAATATATTCAACTGCCTATTTGACATTGCTACTTATAGGTCTCATAGGTACTTAAACCTTACCATGCCCAAGATAAGACTCTTAAAGACAGAAAAGATTTCAGGGAGCCTATAATCTAACAGAAGAAGACAAATAATAAATAAGGAAATAAATAAATATATAATATCAAGCTGTGATGACCACTACAAAGAAAACAAATTATGGCAATGTGATAATGACTAGATATGAGAAGGTACATGTAGCTATTTCAGATGATATTGTTAAGACTTTTGAGAAGAGATGACCTTTAAACTTGACACCTATTTTCTCTGTCTCTAAGACAGAGCAACAGTGCAAAGTCCCAGTTGCAGGAAGAAGCTTGATGTGCCTGCAGGAAGAAGTTTGATGTGCCTAAGGAAGAGAAAGAGGCCAGTGTAACTAGAACTGAATTAGTAATGGGGGTCAGGGTGGGGAATTAGTACAAGATGAGATGAGAGAGGTAGGCAGGGGCCAGATTATGCAGAGGTGATAGGCCATCATAAGAAGTTTAGGGTTTATTCTAGATGCAATGGGAAGTTATTAGAGGATTTTAAAGGGAGGGGGCATATGATCTGATTTGATGCCTATTGTGTAAACAGCAAGAGGACTAGAATGGAAAGAAGGATGCCAAATAGTAGGCTGTTGCAGTAGTCAAGACTAGAGATGATGATGATTTAGAGAAGGGTATTAAATTGCCACAAGTTGTAAGAAGTGTTTGAATTTTGGATATATTGTAGAGACAAAAGAGACAGAACTTAGTGGTTGACCAGATGTGAGAGGTGAGAAAGAGAGGAAAGTATAAAAATGATCCCCCATTTATGGCTTAAATAATTGAGTAGATGGTGTTACAATTGTGTAAGATGGGAAAGACTTGGGCAAAGTACAGGTTTTGAAGTAGTATGGAAGCAATGAAGAATTCCATGTGAGGCAACCTAAGTTTGAGAAGCTAGTGATACATCCAAGTGGAGATGTCAAGTAGCCAAGCAAATATAGGTATCAGAAGCAATCATAAAGAATAAGAAAGGTGAAGTATCTAAATAAACTAGTGTCAATTACATTTACCCCCAAATAATTATCAATATTTGTCACCCCCACTCAAATGTGAGCTCCATGAGGGCAGAAATCTTGTCTGTGTTATGCTTCTTGTATTTCTAGTACCAACCACATTTCTTGGGAAATAGTACCTATCAAATAACATTTGTGAGAGGCACAGAAATTAATTCTCTGACTAGATCAGATTTTAAATGGAAAAGCATTGAATATCCACTCTCTGCTCTTCTCCAAAAAAAAAACAAAAACAAAAACAAAAACAAACAAACAAAAAAAAAAACTACTGATCTGGTTGGTCCAATGTAAGGACACTTTTAGGGGAGCACATTTTATACAGGAAGAGCTTTCAAAGAAGCCAAAGACTGATTACAATCTCTCCTTCTTTCCACACAGCAGGAATGACAATAGCCAGTGCTAGCCTCCATATGAGAGAAGGACAGCTGTCCCCTTTGCTTGAAAAACCTTCCCAGATAGAGAAGAACTATTATTTAGTCAAGTGAATCTAAGTACTTCTACTCCTTTGCTAGAATCTCCAATTTGCATGCATCATTTCACAGATCAATAAACTATAACACTTGGGTCAAATCTGGTTCCCACTTGTTTTTGTCTGACCAGAGAGCTAAGAATGGCTTTTACATTTTCACATGATTAAAAAAATCAAAAGAAGAGTACTATTTCATGAAACATAAAAATGATATAACACAACCAGGCACATTCATTTGCATATTGTCTATGGCTGCTTCAGTGCCACAATAGCAGATTTGAATAGCTGTGACAAAGACCTTATGGCCTACAAGGCTGAAGATACCACCTGGCTGTTTACAAAAAAGAAGTTTATAGAATCATGCATTATTTCATTTCATGCTCATCACAGAAAAAACTATGTATCATTTGGGTGATATATTAATCCCCATTTTACAGAAGATAAAGGTGAGGCTTACAACATCCTGTAAGTAGTAGAACGTGGATGAAACTTCAAAAAACACAATAACAAAAATATCAATAACAATGATATATAATAATTTCAAATGCCACTGAGTGCTCACCAAGTGTCACAATCAGTATCAAGGAATTTCCGTGATTTAATCCCTTATTCACATAATCTTCACCACGGTCCTATAGGAAAGATACCGTTATTATGATCCCCATTTCATGGATGAAGAAACTAAAGATCAGAGAGGTTAAGTGACTTGGACAATGTCTCATTTTAAGAGAACCAGGATTCACAGCCAGCTCTGAAGGAGCTGAACTTTAGCATCCATCTTATCAGAAAACAGGAAGTTTACTGTAGGTACTGATGAGGTCACAGTTTAAATGGAAAGGCATTAAATAGCTTCTCTCTGCTCTTCCTCATTCTGCAAACCTGTTGTTCAGGTTTCACCAGGTTGAATGATTTCTACATGAGAATGTTAGAGATTTGCATCTGGAGTTCAGGTGAGAGCCCTGAACTGAAGAGATCAGATGTGAGGGTCTTGAGAGTGGATCAAATCAGTCACTGAGAGTATGTAGAGTGAACAGAGAACAGGATCAATGTAAGAATTCAAAGAAACATCAACATTAAGAGAGAGACTTAGAGAAAGGAGTGGCTTGAAAGGAATGAGGGAAATCATGAAAGAATAAGCTCACAAAAGCCAACGAGGGACAAATTCTCCAGAAAGGGGTGATCCACAGAAACAAATGCTGCAAGGGAGGTCAAAGATATATAAGCACAGAAGACTGTTCATCTAATTTAGCAACACGGAGTTCATCAGTAATCTTAGTAAAGTGCCAATGTACTAAAACGATGTAAGTGAAACAGACTGCAGTAGGTTCAGCAGGTCAAAGAGGAGAGGAAGCAAAAAGATATAGAGATTCTTTCAAGAATGGTGGCTATGTAACATCATCTTCAATGGGGAAAAACTGAAAGCTTTTCCCCTGAGGTCAGGAACAAGAGAAGGGTGTCCACTCTCACCATTTTTATTCAACTTAGTACTAGTCAGCCATAGAAATCAGATAGCAAAAAGAAATAAAAAAGTATTCAATTGGGCAAGGAAGAAGTAAAATTTTGCAGATGACATGATACTATATTTAGAAAACTCAAAAGATTCCACCCAAAATCTGCTAGAACTGATAAACGAATTCAGTAAAGTCACAGGATACAAAATCAATGTACAGAAATCTATTGCATTTCTGTACATTAACAATGAAGCAGAAGATAGATAAGACAACAATCCCATTTCCAATTGCACTAAAAATAATAAGACACCTAGGAACAAACCTAACCAAAGAGGTGAAAGACCTATACTCTGAAAATTAAAACATTGATGAAAGAAACTGAAGATAACACAAAGAAATGGAAAGACATTCCATGCTCATGGATCGCAAGAACAAATATTGTTAAAATGTCTGTATTATCCAAAGCAATCTACATATTTAATGCAATCCTTCTCAAAATACCAACAACATCTTTTTTTACAGAACTAGAACAAAAGTCCTAAAATTTGTATAGAACCACAAAAGACCCCAAAGAGTCAAAGCAATCTTGAAAAAGAAAAGCAAACCTGGAAGTACCACAATTCCAGACTTGAAGCTATATTCCAAAGGTGTAGTAATCAAAACAGTATGATACTGGCACAAAAATAGACACATAGATTAATAGAACAGGACATAAAACCTAGAAATAAACCCACAATTATATGCTCAATTAATCTTTGACAAAGCAGAAAAAGAATATCTTATGGGAAAAAGAAAGTCTCTTCAACAAATGGTGTTTAGAAAACTGGACAGCTACATGAGAAAGAATGAAAATGGATCACTATCTTATACCATACACAAAAATAAACTCAAAATTGGGGTGCCTGGGTGGCTCAGACGGTTGAGCATCCGACTTCAGCTCAGGTCATGATCTCTCGGTTTGTGAGTTTGAGCCCCACGTCGGGCTCTGTGCTGACAGCTCGGAGCTTGGAGCCTGCTTCGGATTCTGTGTCTCCTTCTCTCTCTGCCCATCCCCTACTTGTGTTCTGTCTCTCTCTGTCTCTCAAAAATAAATAAATAAATGTAAAAAAAAAAACCTCAAAATGAATTAAAGACCTAAATTGTGAACCCTGAAACCATAAAAATCCTAGAAGAGAGCACAGGCAGTAATTTGCCTGACATCAGCCATTGCCACATTTTTCTATTTACAACAAAAGCAATAATAAACTATTGGGACTAGATCCAAATAAAAAGCTTCTGCACAGCAAAGGAAACAATCAACAAAACTAAAAGACAACCTCCTGAATGTGAGAAGATATTTGCAAATGACATATCCTGTAAAGGGCTAGTATCCAAAATATATAAGGAAGTTAATACAACCCAACACCCAAAAAACAAATAGTCCAAGTTAAAAATGGGCATAAGACATTAACAGACATTTCCTAAAGACATGCAATGACCAAGAGATACATGAAAAGATGCTCAACATCACTCATAACCAAGGACATGCAAATCAAAAATATAATGAGGTATCACCTCACACATTTCAAAATGCCTAGTGTCAGCAACACACAAAACAAAGTTGTGGGGGAAAAGGAACTTTCATGCACTGTTGGTGGGAATGCTAACTAGTGCAGCCACTCTGGAAAACAGAATGGAGACTCCTCAAAAAGTTAAAAATAGAATTACTCTACGATCCAGTAATCACACTACTATTTACCCAAAAAATACAAAAACATTAGTTTAAAGGGATACATACACCTCAATGTTTATTGAGCATTATTTACAACAGCCAAATTATGGAAGCAGCCCAAGTGTCCATCAGTAGATAAATGGATAAAGAAGATGTGGTATGGGATGCCTGGGTGGCTCAGTCGATTATGTATCTGACTTCAGCTCAGGTCATGATCTCACGTTTGGTTGGTGAGTTCAAGCCCCATGTCAGGCTCTGTGATGACAGCTCAGAGCCTAGAGTCTGCTTTGAATTCTGTGTCTCCCTCTCTCTCTTCCCCTCCCCACTCATGCTCTGTCTCCCTCTATCAAAGAATAAATAAACATTAAAAAAGAAGATGTGGTATATATGTATGTATAAAAATGATATAGATTATAGATATAGATATATAGATATAGATATAGATACTGTAATACTATTCAGCTATAAAAAAGAATGAAATCTTGCCATGCAATGGCATGGATGGATCAAGAGAATATAATGCTAAGTGAAATAAGCTGGTGAGATAAAGACAAATACCAAATATATGGAATTTAAGATACAAAACAGTAAAGAAAAGGAAAAAAAGAGACTAATCAAGAAACAGGCTTTTAATTATAGAGAAAAAACTGATGGTTTCCAGAGAGGAAGTGGGTGGGGAGATGGGTGAAATGGGTGAAGGGGATTAATAGCACATTTATCTTAATGAGCACTGAAAAATATATGGAATTGTTGAATCACTATATTGTACACCTGAAACTAATATAACACTGTATTTTAACTACACTGGAACTATTTTTAAAAATAATTTAAAATATATTTTTTTAATGTAGCTATGAAAGGAGAGTAATACGCATTAGCCAGTAGTGGACCTCAAATAAAAAAATAATTTTTTTAGATGGGAGAGTTGATAACTACAACTTATCATGGTGAGCATTTTGTAACGTACATAAATGTCCAATCACTGTGGTGTACCCCTGAAATTAATATAATACTAAATGTCAACTATACTTCAATTCAAAATAAAATTAATTAAATAAAAATAAATATATGGGAGAGATGTGAATCTGTTTATATGCAAAAAGGTAACAGCCTATAGCAAGGAAGAAGTAATCCTAAATTTTACACAATTCTAAATAAATCAAAATACAGCTTAAAACTAATTCCACATCTCTCTTGTATTGTAAACTGCATGGTGGTGTGATTATTGCTCACTTACTTATAGTCACAACTATTCAAAGCAACTCAGATTTCCGGAAGCCTTACTGCCAGGTAAATGTGTTGCTATCCCAAGACCCCCACTTGCCTTGAAGTCTGCATTCTGTCACCTGCAGCAACCAGAAAGGCATGAAATCTGAGGGATTTTTAATTTTTTTTCCTTTTTTAAAGCTGTATCTATTGCGGAAAACAATTGGTAAAGATTGGGTGATGACAAAAGTAGCCAAGAAAACTCCAATAAAGTAAATTTGAAAAACAAAAACTCACAAGCAATGAAAAATCAACAAGGAAAAGGACAAGGAAAACAAGCAAGACAAAAATTACAAAAAAAGAAAAAAAAGAGGGGGTGCCTGGGTGGCTTGGTTCGTTAAGCATCTGACTTTGGCTTAAGTCATGATCTCATGGTTTGTGAGTTCAAGCTCTATGTCAGGCTCTGTGCTGACAGCTCAGAGCCTGGAGCCTGCTTCGGATTCTGTGTCTCCCTGTCGCTGTTTCTCTCTCTCTCTCTCAAAAAAAATAAACATTAAAAAGGAAAAAAAAGGAAAAGGAAAAAGTGAGTCAAAGAGGGGCAGCATACCCAAGGAGCAAGAGCAACATACAGCAAGGATGAGTGCTGCAAGCAGCAATGATCCCAACTCATGTGCCTGCTTCCTGTGTGCATGTGCAAGTGTTTTTCTAGAGTATATCTCTAGAGGTCAAATTCCTGGATCAGAAGATATTCAGAAGTTCAACTTTAACTGAGTTTCAAAAGTGGCAACTCCAAAAATATCTATAGTGACAAAAGGTAGATCAGTGGTCACCAGGGACTGAGGGTTCAGTGGAGCAGTCAATTGTAAAGAGGTGGTGATTTCACAGGTGTATACATTTGTCCAACTCATTAACATATATACTTTAAATAGGGGCATTTTATGGTGCCTACGCTATACTTCAATAAAATTGGTCTCATTTTGTATGCACTCTTAATTATTATATTTTTATATTATGCTTTGGAGAGAAAAACCCCCCACTCCCACCCATGGCCTCTTGTTCTTTGAGAGTATAAAGGCTATTACTAGCTGTTGGCTATTCCATATGTTTTAGAAGCAGCTTATCAAGTTCCATGGAAAATTCTATTGAGAATTTGAATGGAATAGTGTTGAAACTATAGATAAATTTGGGGAGAGTGGGGAGAATTCACTAATTACTAGTATTGAGTCTCCCTATCTGTAGTATATCTCTCCATTTTTATAATGTTTCCTGTAAAGGGCTTCCACCAAAAAAAAAAAAAAAATTCTTGATTGTCTTATATTTGTGGTTGCTATCAAATGTTTTCTTTTTTATTATACTTTCTAACATTTCTAATATTGTTACTGATGAATAGAAATGTAATCAATTTCTGTGTAATCTGTCAATCTTGCTAAATACTTATTACTTCAAATAATTTATCTTTAGATACTTGAAGCTCTTTACAGTACAAAATCATATAATGTACAAATAATGACAGCTTATTTCTTCCTTTCCAATTATATCTTATATTTTTTCCCTTGTTTTTTGTACAAAAGCTAGAACTTCTAACATACTACTGAACAGAAGAAATGAGAGTCAGTCAGCATCCTTATCTTCTTTCTTAACTTAAAAGAGCTCATTTCAATATTCCTCCATCAGAGATGATATTTGGTGTTGACTTACAGATTGTGTCAGGTTACAGGTATTCCCTGTTATTTCTAGCTTGCAAAAGCTTATTCTTTTTTTAATCAATGGACTTTTGCCAAATGTTTTTTCACATTTATTGAGATCATCATATATTATCATCTGTTAATGAGATAAGTTACATTAAATTATTTTCTAATGTTAAATTGACCTTATATTTCTAGGAATACCCCTGCTTGTTTCTGAAATATCTGTCTTATACTTTGTTGAAGTTAATTTTATAATATTTTCCTTAAGATTTTTACATCTGTTTTCATGAAAAACTTTGTCCCATAATTTTACTTTCTTTAACTGTCCTTATCTAATTTTGTTATTGAGGTTTTAGGGCTCCATAGAAAAAGCTGAGGTATATTCTGTTTTACTTTCTCTAGAATAATCTGTATAAAATTGAAATTACCTCTTCTTTAAGTGTTTGAACTCTAAACAATCTAAGTCTGGTGTTCTCATTATGGGACAATTTTAAAGTATTTTATAGGACTAGCTAGTTATCATTCACCATCACATTGAGGGTGTGTCTTTGGAGTCCCAGCTTTATATGAGGATTTCCTGTAAAAACCATCTGTCTTGGCTCTAGGCTTTACCTCCTGTTCCCCATTCCAAAAGTAGTCTTTAAGGGAGAAGTTCAAGGTCTCTAGAATTCAAGAAAAGCTTTGAGGGGGAAAAAGTTAGTTTGAAGGCTAGCTTACCTCTCAGGTTCTCCTGTTTTCAACTATTTTTTGGCCTCTGTAAAATTGTTGCTTTTGTGCGAACTCAGCAAAGTCTACCATATGCTGAAAATGGAAGTTCCTACAGACTTCTCAGAAACTAAAGACATATATTCTGTGAAATCTCAAAGTAGAGCTCTGCTATAGAGTTTCCTAAATTTATTAGATCACAAAAATCTTTTCTCTCAGAGAACTTTAATGAATAAATGCTCCATAGATCACAACTTGAGGAACTCTGTGATAAATGATCTATTAGTGCTCTTCCACCTCTAGCATGCTATAGCTCTGTCCTTTTGTACCTTTAGAGAAAAATCATAGGCTTATATGAGAGTAAAATTATTCAGTTATTCACTTTGAGGCAGTTAGATTAGTGCTGTCCAGAACATCTCTGCAACTTTAAGCAGCCAGCGCAGCAAAACATGCCAAAGCTCATACAGTAGACATTCTTGAGACTCTGGCAGTTAGAAAACACACCAGGCCGATGGAACCATTTTTATATGAGAGTAATTCTTAAAATCAAGTGCTCAGACTTTTGGCTAAGCATGGAAAACTAAACACACATGTCTATCTCCACTTTCTCCTTAATCCCCACTGAAATGACAATAAATGAATAAAAAGGCATAAACCCTTAAGTACAAAGAGAATGGGAGGGAAGAAATCAGCAGACAAGTAAACATCTTAAAAAATGGAAAGCTGATGACTAAGTAGTAGATGACTTACCAGGCCAGATAAACTTGAAATCTAAACCTGCAATAATAGTAGTCATCAACTAGCAAGACTATCTTGGCCTCAAAAATCCTGGAAAGGCTCAAGAATTAGAGATACAAGATATTACTGAAGAAAGCAGTACAGAATGGGGCCAGTGACAGACACCTACTTCCTACTCCACCCAGATCAGTTTTCAATAAGGTTAAATCACACAGGATCTGGACTTGGGGGATCCCAGGAACAAAGATGCAAATGAAAGATCTTATTCAAATAAAAGGCAGTAAATGAATGTCCACATGCCAAATAGTGAAACCCTGAGCTCTCTTCCCTCATGCATCTCTCACAATACCAGCAGACATGATTATACTTCTCAGGCAAGAAACTGAAAGATAATTCTTCAGGGGTACTGAGCAGCCTGTGAGAAAAGATCTATAGATAGAAATTAATGGACTCATAGATAAAAATTTGTGTCTTCATGGGGCACCTGGTTGGCTCAGTCGGTTAAGCATCCAACTCTTGATTCCAGCTCAGGTCACAATCTCAATTTGTGAGTTTGAACTGACAGGACACGGCCTGCTTGGGACTCCCTACACAGGGCTTGAACTCATGAACCATGAAATCATGACCTGAGCCAGAATCAAGAGTCAGATGCTTAACTGACTGAGCCACCCAGACACTTCAACTGTAAAAATTAAAAATTTTTTTGTCTTCACATCATTTTCCAGTGTGAATTTTACTTGTCAAGTACTACCCACAGATACATATTCACTCATGTCCTTTCATATTTACTAATGCCTCACAATTAAAAATAAAGGACAACCAGGAATCACTAAACATTTTAGGAAAGGCACTAACAAAAAAGTTAAAAAAAAACAGGCAATAGAAAATGCTGAGAGTAGTAAAGATTATGATTAATAACCCCAGAGAGATCAAGGATAGTGCATCCATGAACCAAGAACAGAATGCTACAAATAGAAATAACCAGAGAACAAGAAAAAGCTCTTAGAAATTAAAAATATGATTGTGTTCATGGGGACAACCTTCTCTCATGCTCTTCTCACCACAACCCAGCTCTACTTTGGACAGTGTGAAGCCCAGTATTTTACACTAAATGTAATGGGATTCTTCATCTCATTTTGTACATCAGGGGAAGGCTTCTTAATAGATTCAAATTCCAAAGATTAGTACACTATGTTAAAAGGCCAACAACAACAACAACAACAAAATAGTCAAAGAATGTAACAGGTCACTGAAAAAAAATTCTAATGGCTCTTAAACATATGGGAAAATGTGCAACTTCACTAGTAATAAGAGAATTATACAATAAAATTTAAATGTGCCTTTTTATATATTAGATTGGCAAAAATAAAAAAAATCTGATAACTCACAATGTGGTGAGGCTACAGAGTTAGGCATTATCCTATATATTGCAAAAATGCAATTCCATAAATAGGGACTAGTTGAAAAACTGGGGCATGGTTATTAAATAGAATACTGTACATCTGTGAAAAGGAATGATGAAGTCCTCTCTATATTGATATCAAAGTATTTCTAAAATTTCTTAAGTGAAAAAAGCAAAGGGCAGATTGATGTGTATGTTATACTATTATTTATGTTAAAAAAAAGATGGAGATAATCCTATATTCATATTTGCTTCCCTTATATAAAATAAAACTAGAATATTTAGAAAACTAATAACTGTTTTTGGAAGATCCTTCTAAAAATTACTCCCTTTCCCTCAGGAACTCATGCACTCCTGTAAAATCCAGTCTTTTCCTAATTCCCTTCATCCACCAACCTTTTAGAGGAAGTCAGTTACCCACATCACTCTACCACCCTTATATATACCTGCCTTGCTCTTCAGCATCCTATTCATCTCCCAAACTTGTGCTGACAAACTATTTTGAGTTCTGTTGATGGCTTTGTGTGGGAAAGCTCCTGCTCATAAGATTTGAAGAGGCACTTTCAAAATCTTACAGGCAATGATAAGTGTTGGTTTAGAGACAATTACATTGTAAAGCTGACTAGAAGACAAGGGCTGAGAAAAATGAAGCCAACTTTCATGTATTTGTGGCTTTGCAAAGGCCTTGCTCATTGCAAAAATTCAAGTAGTAAATGAGAGACCCAATATGGGGTAATGTGGCCAATTAAAATCAAGTCCTTGCATCTTTAAAAATAAGGCTCCACAAAGAGCTTCTTTAGAGTCTGAGGCTTTAGAAATTTTAAGCTGTGACAAGAATTTCTGTGAGCTTTAAAGGTCATATGTTGAAAAAGAACATATAGTATTTGGTTTTATACCTTGTTTCCCACGTTCCACCTTTCTTCGAATATCCAGCTCTTTTCAAGGGCCTTAACATCTCCCTTGGACAGGCCTCTATCATTGGAGGAAAAAGGCAGTACTTCCATCCAACCAGAAGGTGAGCTAGATGACGAATGCTTTTACAGGAGGTAAAGACTGAGCAGGGACAAAAGACAAGGAAGCTTGCAGAAGTGAAGAAAGCCACTGCTTCTTTTGTTGAAGATGATGGCATTGGAAAACAATGAGCTGAGACCATTAAAGCGTTTGAAATCCCTGGGCAACCAAAGCTCTGTGGGTCCATTATGGCAGCCTTCTAAGTGAGAGCCTCTGCCAGACTAGGCTAAATGGGTATCTGACTCATTGGAATGTGTTCACTTCTTTCTCAGCAAAGGCTATTAAATGCTGGGTTGATTTTTTTGTTTGTTTTTTGAAACAGGGTGAAGAATAAAGACTATGAAAAGGTTGGTGCTGAAAGAAGGAGAAAAATATCTGCTGACAGATATGAAAACATACAAGTTCACAAACTTTCAATCATTCCCAGCACCTCCTGTACATCATAAGCAACATTTCATTTTCTTATCTCTGGGTACAAATAGCTGTCACCATATTTCTTCAGCATGTCATCTATCTCTCTGACCTCTGTGATCCAGAAACACAAATATCGTGTATGATACACATGTTCAATTGCTAGGCAACACTCTTACCCTCCTCTTTGGTACTTGGTTTAGCACTTTGTATCTATAAGGATTTGTATTTTCAGATCAAATATGAGATATGAACAATTCTTCTCAGCAAGGTAGGGCAATAGCTTTGGCTAGTGCCCATCTAAGCAAGTGCTTCCCAATACTAGTCTTGATAATACCCCACAGTATCTCCCCATATCTCAAAATGGTCTTGTAAAGTCTCAATAGAAAATCAACTCCAAGTTTTGAAAGTCTTATAGAACTTTGAGGAAATTGAACAAGTGGTTACAACTTCAACTAAAATATCAGTTTGCAGGGTTAAAAAAAACAGGCAGCACCACAGTTACCAAAATATTGGGAAGCACTTCACTTATTTTTTCATTAGGCATATATATGTATATATATATAGCTCCTGCTATGTAACAAATATACTGTCAAGTTCAAGGTACATAAAATAAAATGCATTACTTTCCCTCAAGGGGATTAAATATAAGATAAATATGTAATATAGAGAGAAGATAAATATGTAAACAGATAAATACAACAAAGTGTAATGATGGTAGTCTGCACATGGTACAGTGGAGATTGAAAAAGAAGGAGGTGACCTCCAAGGAATAAATAAATAGGTATTAACCAACTAGATGGTGGTAGAGTGAGGAGACATGGGTAGTGTGGTGTATTTCAAGTAGAGAGAACAGCACAAGCAAAGGCACAGAAACATGAACCAGCATGACACAGCCAGAGAAAAGGAAGCAATCCAGTATGGCTAAGGAACAAACTTTAAAACCTAGTGAGACATGAAATATGAGGTATGTGGTAGACTGTTTTAACAATGGCCTAATCTGTCCACAGATCCCTGTATGCACACCCCTTTGCAACTTTGCCACCCCCTACCACCAAAAGGTAGACTGTTTCTCCATCCTTTGAGTCTGAGCTCAGCCGTTTGACTTGCTTTAGCCAATGTGGTAATAGCAAATGTGAGGCCTGAAAAGTGCTGGTGCATTAAGGCTTGCCCTCTTCTGTTGGTAATCCTGCAGCCACCACCATGTGAATGAGGAACAGAACAAGTACTCATGAATATTCTCAGTTAACCAGGAAACACAACTCAGAAGATCCATTTTGTTATTATTATAGGTAACTGAAAATGAGTTCTTCCCTCACTTTATATAAACAAACTGTATTTAATATATGCAAAGTGTTTGGTAAGCCCTGTCTGCTTCAGGTAAAGTCACTCTCCCATACAAAGAAGCAATACGGTTTTATGGTTAAAGATGTGGGCTTCTCAATCTGCCTGACTGACCTAAGTCCCAAAATTGACTCTATCCTTTATTTTTTTAATGTTTATTTATTTTCTGAGAGAGAAAGAGACAGAGAGACAGAGCATGAGCAGGGAAGTGGCAGAGAGGGAGACACAGAATTTGAAGCAGGCTCCAGGCTCTGAGGTGTCAGCACAGACCCTGACACAGGGCTCAAACTCATGAACCATGAGATCATGCCCTGAGCCAGTCAGACACTTAACCGAACGAGCCACCTAGGTGTCCCTTGGTTCTAGCCTTTAAATAGTGTGCAAACTTAAGCAAGTTATCTAATTTTCCTGATCCATGGATTCCTCATCTATATAATAGAAATAAGAATGATACCTCATAGGTTTATGTGAGGGCTAAGTGAGTTTTGTTATTTAGCTTTCTCCCTCTGAGACACCAAAAGCAGCATTTACTATAAGCAAGGTATTCAATTGTAACTCTTTCTGCTCACATTTCCCATTTATCTAAATAACCTTAATAAATGAGACTAGTATCCCATTCAACACACAAATGTTACGAATGAGTCACTGAGTAGGTTAAGAACAAGTAGCAATAGGAAGTCACCAGAGAAGCTAGGTCAGGGAATAAGGGGCACTTGCACTCTTTCTTCTTCCATTTAGCCACCTGGTCTCCCTGAAGTGAGAGAATGAGAATAAGGCATTCAGCTGCTTGAAGGAATCCATTACCAATGTATGTCACATCAATTGAAATATTCCCAGCAGTATTTACACATGTCATACTCATCTTCTCTCATTGAGAACAAACTCAATCCCTAAGACATTATTTGACACCAGCTTCTAAAGTATCTTTCTCTTCTCCCTACTTCTATGTCTTACAAAATTTGCTTTAGTACCATGCAGAGCCCGTCCCTGATCTTCCCAAGGATTGATTTCCCTTCACAGAGCTCTGAATAACTTCCTGCTTCAATGCAGTTCACTGAAGGAATGCTTCCAAGACATTCTAGGCACCCAAGACTTCATCATTGAAACTGCTATACAAAATTGAAAACTGCCATACCGTATCTTATGAAGAGTACTGACTCATCAGTCAAGAAGACTGACGAATTTTAGCAATCCTGTGAAAATGGTTAACATGTGTATAACTTCTAAAGAATCCAAAAAATTCTGACTCATTTTATCCCAACAAAGATGAAAGTGGCAGTGTAGATTTCAAAGAGCATAACATGTGGCCTATAGGAGGTGCTTCCTATAAGCACCACGACTGAGTGAGGTGAAAGTGATTTATAAAACTTGTCTGACTAGGAGGCTTCTTGCCTCCAGTTGCAAAGCTCCAGGACTCCACCTGCCTCCCATTTCCCCACCAGCTGTATTATGATCTTTCATGGCCAAGGTTCTGAGCTACTTCTGTCTCTGGTGGTAACCTCAATCCACCGTTATGACTTTTCTTCAAAGACTGAAGTTTAATTGCCTCTCACTTTTACCAAACCTCAGTGGAGCCATCCTAAAGAACCTCATTAAGTTAATTGGTAAAAGAGAAAGAGCTATGTTGGTTTCAGACAAGTTCTCAAAGGCAAACATTCAACAGTTCTCCAATTCCCCCAGACCATCTAGGAGAAGCTGACCAAGCAAGCTGCTGTGATTAGAAACCCAAGTGGGTAGCTCAGATGGTTCCAAGAATGGGGAATATGACCCAATACTTTCGATTTCTAGGAGAGGCAAAGAGATGACTAATAGATAAGGAATGATTTCCCCCTAGCATACATGGGAAACAAGTTCCCAAGACAACTCTCAACTGAGAAATCATAATTTTTCCTTCTATTTTATGAAAATGCAGAGCTTCTTAATTTGGTGACAATAGGAAGAGAAGATATATGGCAGATGCTGCCTGTTCCTATCTTATAGGAAAATTAACTAGAAAAACCAGCACTTTGTGTAAGGTAGCCCTAGTATCTTTGCCTCGATTGTCACATAAGAGAAAAATAACCTGTAAGCCCTTATCTCCACCTAATTGAAATCACCATCTGATGGTCCTTTCTGGGTTATGCAACCCAGAAAGCAATATAAAAACAGAATAAAACAAAGGACACTTACTCTAGGGATTAGTGGCCACCAACCCTATATATATGCCATTTCTGCTGATTCAGACTTCCTGGACTCCTGATCGCGATTGCCCAGTTGAATGTACTGTAACTACTTTTTCTCCACCTTAGCGATGGGTCACTTGGAATTTGACCTCTTTCTTAATGGCCTATAAAAGCTACTATGTGTCAATTACTAAGTTAAGAGATTTAACTTACCCCACTTAATTATCAAAATAACTCTCTGATGTTGATATTAATACTCTGATTTTTATAGATGAAGAAGATAAGGTCCAGAATAGTTAGGTCTTGCCCAAGATCCATGGTGTCAGCTCAACCACTACTGCTCTGCTAAATTCTTATTTTGTACCCACTTTAAAAAAATTATTGACATTTAATTCACATGCCATAAAATTTACCCAACATGTACAATTCAGTAGTTTTTACCATATTTACAATCACCATCACCACAATCTAAGTTTAGAAAATTTTCATCACCCCAAAAAGGAAACCCTACATGTATGCAATCACTCCCCATTGCCCCCCCCCACCCATTCCCTGCCTTAAACCTAGGCAACCAGTTAATTATTAGAACAAATTTGAGGTAATTAGTAGTCTACTTTCTGTCTCTATAGGTTTTCATATCCTGGATATTTCATAAAAATTGAATCATGCATATGTGATCTTTTATGAATGGTTTCTTTCACTTTGAATAATATTTTTGAGGTTCATCCGGATTTATGGAAGTCCTTACTCCACCATTCCAGAAGCTCTGTCTCTCTGTCCCTTCTTAACCAGACATATTCTTTGATACCTATATGATGGTATTACAGCGATCCAAAAAGAATCCTGATACTTATTTGTATAGAGTGAAATCTACTATAAACCCTCCATCACAGATTATATTATATCCCAATGAGGTTTGATTAGAGTCCTCTAATGAGCTTAATTATGCCCCCCAATACATAACCAAACTAATATGGCCAATGGAATTCTATTCTTTGAAGTAAACATTGATATGACCTCTACCACTGCTGCCTATTTGCTTTGGAATTTGGGTTTTCTCACTTCCAACTTATCTCCAAAGGCTCTCAGGCCAATAATCTTTGTATTTCCCTACTTGCATACAGAATCTTTTTTAACATCTCCAATTTTCAAATAAGATGAGGTGATACAGTACTGCAAGTTACATTTTTTTCTTCTAAACAAGTTTCCTACTTCAACAATTCAAACAGAAAATTGTGTGTGTGCTTATGTGTCTGTGTGTGTCTGGCACTGAGTGGGTGGGTCTGAGAATCCAACAACCAAGTTAGAGAATCTTATCAGTTAAGAGATTTCTGGCTACATTTTGTGCTTTAAAATTAGGTCTCTGCTTGAAATCCCAGCCCTTCCCTAGCTCTTTTTAGTTGTAAAGTCTCTTCTAATTAGTAAAGTGTTGACATATTGCTATTCACAAGGGAGACTCCAGGTTCTTCCACAACAGTAATAAAACTCAAGCAGGATGCCTTTGTCAGGATAAAAAGCCCAAAGTGACCTAGGAGGATATGTGCAACTGTGAACATCTGAAGAACACTGGGGGCTAAATGTTGAAAGAGTCTTACCAATTTTCTCATGCTATTTCTTTCCATGTGTTTGCAGTTGTCAAATTGTCCCATCAGGTCAGATAATGAATCAACTAATCCTCAATATGAAGATACAGGTTTTACGTGCAAGCTGTCTCTCTTAGTCTACAGGGCATTTTCAAAATTGAGTTCTAAGGACATATCTTTAAAAAAAAATTCAAATAACAGCCATATAATGTTCCTGGATGGTAAGTCCAAATATTATAAAGATATCAATTCTTCTCTCTTTAATCTATAAATGTACCATAATTCTAATCAAAATCACAATTGGATTTTACTTTGGGAAGTGAACAAAATATATCTAAAGGTCATATGGGATAACAAACAAGAAAGAATAGCTAAAATTTTTAAATGAGATTATTAAGGAAAATCATATACAATCAGATATTAAATATATTACAAAACTATAATAATTGTAAAGGCACTGGAGCCAGACAGTTCAGAGCAAGAGAATAACAAGTCCAGAAAGAGATATGGGTTTGAGTGTTCTATATACAACACGTCATTTTAGTATGGCAAAGGAATAGCTCTATTATTCAATAACTTATACTGGACTAATTTAGTATGATGTACAAATACGTCATTTTAGTATGGCAAAGGAATAGCTCTATTATTCAATAACTTATACTGGACTAATTGGCATATTATTTGGAAAAAAACATTTAGTCCTCTTTCTCACAATATACATCAACTAAATTCCATACAGAGTAGAAATTTTAATATTTTTCAATAAAAAGAAAAAATTATGGGTGACTTTGAAAATAAAGTGGGGAAATTCTTTATTCTAAGAATAAAAAAGAAATCATGGGGGCGTGCCTGGGTGGCTCAGTCGGTTGAGCATCTGACTTCAGCTCAGCTCATCATCTCATGGTTGACGAGTTCAAGCCCCCCATCGGGCTCTGTGCTGACAGCCCAGAGCCTGGAGCCTGCTTCAGATTTTGTGTCTCTCTCTCTCTGCACCTCCCCTGCTCGCACTCTGTCCTTCGCTTTCTCAAAAATAAAGATTTTTTAAAAATTAAAAAAAAGAAATCATGATGCAATGTTATATAATTGACAACCTCAAAATGTATATAAAAATGCCATGAATAAAAAAAAATTAGGGGTGCCTGGGTGGCTTGGTAGGCTGGGCATCCAACTTCAGCTCATGTCATGATCTCACCATCCGTGGGTTCGAGCCCCCCGTTGGGCTCTGTGCTGTCAGCTCAGAGCCTGGAGCCTGCTTCAGATTCTGTGTCTCCCTCTCTCTGCCCCTCCCCCACTCAAGCTCTGTCTGTCTCTCTCAAAAATAAATAATTAATTTTTTTAAAAAAATTTAAATGGGAAAAATTAAATGTAAAGGAGAAATGAATAGTAATATATTGTTATCATATAAATACTTTTTTTAATGTTTATTTATTTTGAAAGAGAGTGAGAGCAGGGGAGGGGGCAGAGAGAGAGGGAGACAGAAAATCCCAAGCGGGCTCCATGGCGTCAGCACAGAGCCCAACATGGGCCCGATGCCACAAACCGTGAGATCATGACCTGAGCAGAAATCAAGAGTGCCATGCTTAACTGACTGAGCCACCCAGGTGCCCCCACATAAACATTTTTAAAAACCAATAATGAATAAAGAGCATGCCAATAACAAATTCAGAAAGAATACACACAAGAAATTCATAAAAGACATAAAAATGACATGCTGATATAAGAAAAATTGGTAGGGGCGCCTGGGTGACTCGGTTAAGCGTCAGACTTGACTCAGGTAATGATCTCTCAGTTTGAGGGTTTGAGCCCCTCATTGGGCTCTATACTGACAGCTCAGGGCCTGGAGCCTGTTTCCGATTCTGTGTCTCACTCTCTCTCTCTGCCCCTTGCCCGCTTGCACTGTCTCTCTCTCTCTCTTTCTCAAAAATAAATAATAAATATTAAAGTTAAAAAAAAGAAAAGTTAGTAAAGTTCACTAGTGATCAAATGAATTAGAACAAATAAGATACCAGTTTAACCTATAAAACTTTCAAAAATATGGAGAAACAGGCAGCATTTTTTCAAACATTTGTAACAAGTGGAAGTAACGATAGAGTAACATTTCTAGAAGACAATTTAGCAAAACCTATTAAAGTTCTCAAAAATTTGCAGACCCTTTTTTCTATCCATACTACCTCTAAGAATTCATCCAAGAAGCAAATAATCAGTAAGATACATAAATATTTATGTGGGGGGGGCATGATTATCACAGCATTATGTATAATAATGAAAAAATGAATGTCTAACAAAAAAGGAGAAATAGTGTGCACATAAGGTTAATGAAATACTATGCAACTATTAAAGTTTTTGTAAAAGAAAATTTAATAACCTGGAAAAATATTCATTATATATGATTAGGTGGGGAAAAAAGCAGGTTACAAAACAATGTATTTAATATGATACCAACACTATAAAATGCATTGTATGTGGGTTTGAATGTATGTATGTGTATGTGTGTGAGTGTGTGTGTAAAAAAAACTGGAAAGAAAGGCTCCAAAATATTACCAATATATTCTTTGAATATCAGAATTATTGGCAATTTAAATTTTCTCCTTTGCACTTTTTTGTACTTTCCACATTTTGAAAATGAACATGTGTTACTTTGAATCAGAAAAAAACACGCAATAAATGTTACTTTAAAAATTGAGTCCTTTAGGGGCGCCTGGGTGGCGCAGTCGGTTAGGCGTCCGACTTCAGCCAGGTCACGATCTCACCGTCCGTGAGTTTGAGCCCCGCGTCAGGCTCTGGGCTGATGGCTGGGAGCCTGGAGCCTGTTTCCGATTCTGTGTCTCCCTCTCTCTCTGCCCCTCCCCCGTTCATGCTCTGTCTCTCTCTGTCCCAAAAATAAATAAAAACGTTGAAAAAAAATTAAAAAAAAATTGAGTCCTTTGGATTTGGGCTCTTATTTTTTTTAATTTTCATAATTGAAAAATCTTCACATACCCATACAAACAGAAGCCTCAGGGTGTACATGTCAGCTTTGGAAAAATCTAGAGGAAAAAAATGCCATTTCAAGATAAGGTGTTGTTCATACCATCTTTTCCTTTCTAGCCTCAAAGAAAATACATACTCTTTCTTAAATCCTTCCATCCCTCCTCATCCCATCTCATCTCATTCTTGCCCCAAGAACAAATTCAAGGTGAAAGTCCATACTCCATATCAGGACAAGCAGGCCTTTCACAACCTGACCCCAGTGCTTTCTCAATCACATTGCACTTCACTCATAAATCCATAGTTAATACTGTACTGCTGAATAGACCATGTTTCTTCACACCTCCTTGCTTTTCGTTCGTATTGTTCTCTCTTCCAGGAATTCTCTTTCCTCACCTCTTCCCCAAATAACTCCTAATTCTTCAAGACTTAACTCCAGGTATCATATCCTGTAGGATCCCTACCCAAGACTGGTTTGGGTGCCTTTACTGAGATTCAGAATTACCCAATGAGTACCTCACAAACAGCAGTATGCTTTTAAAAACTTTCTGTATAAGTCTCCCCTGTGAGACTACAAATTCCCCCAAGAACGAGGATGATGTCTTTCATATGCTTGTATTCCCAGAACATAGCATAATGCCCAGCATATAGTAGGTGCTCAAAAACTGTGAAACTGAGAAAAGTGTATGCCCAGCATTCATTCAGACAGTGGTTTCTTTGAACACAAACCCACAATATCGATCTCAGAAAATTAAGTAGATTATTGCTGCTCTGAGAACTTTATCCAAGATGAGCAAGACACAAAGTTATTGTCCTGCTATGTGTAACATTGGTCAGTTCCTCTTAGAGAAGTCCAACCAGACAGGTGTCTGAACTTTAAGAAAAGCTGGAGAGCTACAGAGAAGTCACAGAAATTATCTAAGGAGTAAAAAGGAAGCACCCTAAGGAAATATTAGAAAATTTTAAAAGACATGGGGTCTTCTAGCTTGCAATCACTTGGCCAATCTCCCTTCCTGGTAGAGAAGGAGAAAACCACAAGGGGCGCATATAAGAAGACCTTGGGCAGAACACAAATGAAGTGTTGCCATTTGAAGAGCTGCTGGAGGAAGGTTTGTCCTTCTTGAGCTCCTCAGGACCTTCATGCTGTCACGTCTGGCTAGAAGCCCTCAGCATACAAAAACAAAAGTGCAGTGGGAAAGGAGAGGAATTAAGAAGTGGGCTGGAATTAGGAAATAAACCTGGTAAATACTGTGATGCATAAAATTTTGTCTGATAATTATTACAACAAATACTTGTAAAAACACTTTAAGTTAATGTAAAGATTTTCTTCATTGGAAAGAAAACAGCATGAAGTTAACACCTGGGTCTCATTAATATGTATGACAACCTGTTTCTAAGATAAACAAAAGCATTCATGTAAACCATTTAATATAAAAGCCATCACACAGAGACATAAGCCATCCAATTCATGCTGAGTTTTTAATTTAAATTTAGTCCATAATTGGGCTGTTAAGCATCAAAAAATTAAACATTTCAGTTTACATTAATTTTGGTTGGAACTTATAGAACTGTAAGTAACATTTAGTTGTGAAATTGGGAAGTATCCTAAGTTTAGGGGTAGGGAAAAGCTTATGCACAAAGCTAACACATAATATTCCAACCCAGAAACACAATATGTTGAACCTCAAAGGGTTAAAATATCCAGTCAATCCCCTGTGAGTCAGTTGCATCATGACTAATGTAAATGGTGTTAAACATGACAAAATCTGGCTGACTCATCATTTAGCACATTTTCCCTTATGTAACAGACTACCTCTAGTCATTTCTGCATTGTGTTAGTGAGGCCAGTAATAGCAATGATAGTTCTTTTTAATTAAACTGCATGCCATTCCTCATCCTTTCCAGGCTCTGCTTTGTATCTTTCCAGGGCAGAAAGGAGGAAGACTTCTGCAGGTTGCCTTTTCCACATTCCCACATGAGCTGGTTTACAGCTACATTCATCCCACAGGAGAAATTGGAGGGACCCTATGTACTAGGAAGGAAAAACCAGGGTATTTCTCCTTTCCCCTCTCCACCTGGGATGGCATCTCCTATAGCAGCTGAATCTTCCCTATAGATTCAGTTCCTGACAGGCTAAGTTTCAAGCTTACCTCAGATTATTAAGCCTCTGGGCTCTGGTAATACCACCACCTCCTATTCATCCCTCTGAGTCCTAGTTTGCTATTATTGTTAGTCTATGGATTACCTTACCATCCCCTGTTTGATTCCTAGCTCATCCATCCCCTAATTACCAATTCCCTGCATTAAATTCCTTCTATAGTCAATCCTTGAACTGATCTCAATTTCTTAAGCTTGACTGATACAAATCGACCATGTTTTAGGCGCTATACTAAGTGTTTTGCATGCATAATGCCAGTAAATCCTCTCAATTTGCCCTATAAAATAGGTCACTGTTATTAACTTCATTTTAAATATGAGAAAACTCAGGCACAGAAAAGTTAAGTAATCTGCCCCAAATCACACAGCAAGTAAGTGATTAATTTGAACCCAGATCTGCCTATGTGTCCCAGACTAAACTTCCGTGCTATGCTATATCTATATAAAATAAAAGGATTGAACTAGATTATCTCAAAGGTTCCTTGCAGCTTTGACAGACTATAAAACCATTTTAACATGCACGTATTCATTCAGTAAATATTTACTGAGCACCTACTATATCTCAGTCACTATTTCTAGGCTCTAGGGATACATCAGTAAATAAAAGAGCCCCCAATTCCTGTACTTATTGACCTTTGTTTGATTCTAGTGTAAGATGACAATATACATCTAAAAAAATAATATATTTAGTATATCAGATGGTGGAAAGTACTATGGAGAAAAAAAATAAGTGCTGAGGAAGGATAAGCCATGCCAAGAGGAACAAGGGTTGAAATTTAAATTTTAATAAAATGGGTCCTCCTATATGCATTTCTTCTTTCACAGACACAGAGGATAAATCAGTAAAAATGGAGGGTGGAAAAACTTCCTCCTAAAGACTCAGATAAATTCAATTAACCTCAACAAGTATTTACTAGTTAAATTCAATTAAACTCAACTAGTATTTACTAGAACCTTATACACTAAATATTCTCTTAACTAAATCTCCACTTAACTAACACACCAGATCAACAAAACTTCTCCACACGCTCTGTAAAACATACTAACTGATATCTGAGGTTCACTGAGCCATTGCTTTTGGTAGGTTAGTCTCTAATTTTGTCATGTGCTTCTGCTCCCACCCAAAGTGCTTACCAAGAGTCAACTGGGATTGTTTACAAAACTTGTTTCTAATTGTTATTTGATTAGGTAGTTTAATAAAATGTTATGCAAATAAATGAAGTATGAAAGAGATTCCTTTCTCTGAAAAATTACATTAAAAGATTTGGAAAGACCTGCTAAAGACAAATAGGTCTTCATGAGAATTTTTAAATTTTATGCATCAAAAGACAATATCAGCATCAAAAGACAATATCAGCAGAGAAAAAGGCAATAATGCACAGAATGGGAGAAAATACTTACAATTCATATATTTGATAAGGGGTTAATATTCACAATACATAGAGAGCTACTAAAACTCAACAACAAAAAACTCAATTCAAAAATGGGCAAAGGACTTGAATATATGTTTTTCCAAAATAGAGATAAAAATGACTAATAAGCACATGAAAACATGCTCAACATCATTAATCATTAGCGAAATAATCAAAACTCCAATAAGCTACTATTTCGCACCCATTCGGATGGCTACTATCAAAAAATAAATAAATAACAAGTGTTGGAGAGGATGTGAGAAATTGGAACCCTTGTGCATTGTTTATATAAATATAAAAACAGCTGTTGTGGAAAACAGTATGTCTCAAAAAAATTATAAATAGAATTACCATGTGATCTATCAATCCTACTTCTGGGTATATACTCAAAAGAATTGAAAGCAAAGTCTCAAAGAGATATTTACACACCCATGTTCATAGCAGCAGCATGATTCACAATAGCTAAAAAGTGGAAACAACCCACACGTCCAGCAATAGGTGAATGGATAAGCAAAGTGTGGTATATACATATAATGGAGTATTATTCAACCTAAAAAATGAAGAAATTCTGGCACATGCTACAACATAGATGAATCTTGAGGATATTATGCTAAGTGAAATAAGACAGTCACAACAAGACAAATATTGTATGATTCCACTTACACTAGGTACTTAGAGTAGTCAAAATCATAGAGATGAAAAATAAAATGGTGGTTGCCAGGATATGTGGGGAGAGAAGTATATAGGGTTATTGTTTAATAGGTATAAAATTTCATTTTGCAAGATGAAAAGAGTTATGGAGGTAAATGGTGGTGATGGTTGCACAAAATTATGAATGTATTTAAAAACAATGAACTGTATACTTAAAATGGTTAAGATCATAAATTCTTTGTTTTTTTAATTGTAAAAAAATTATAGAATTATTACTTTGCAAGCATCTTTAGTATCTCACTCTACTTTAAAAAACTGCCCTGAAAATCAGAATTAATGCCTTATAAGTGTTGTTTCTGAAAAAAAAAAAAAGAGTTCATGGGGTACCGGTCAATAAACTCACCCTCAAAGAAAAGGACTTGATAGTTCCTAGATCAAAAGATAAGTGAGCAAATAAATATTTATATATTTTGAGAAAAAATATAATGTGTAAGATAAGTAGGTATCATGTTTACTTGATATTTCCTTTATCTAACTTTTTCAATTGACTAAGTAGGTAGAATCACTTTAGATAAGAGGGCTTCTATGTACATTCAAAAATATGTTGGGAACTTCAGGAAATAGGAAGATGATGCTAAGGAGTTGAGAAAATCCTTTGAAGTTCACAAAATGCTTCAGTTAAGTCCAGAAATGACTAAAATATGGGTAAGATAAGATATACTATAATTAATGTTTCCATAAGGACAGTTCCAGTTTGTGTCTGTTATCCTGATATAATTATTAGTAGCACACTCTTTCGCTCAGAAAAGTATCCCAATTTGAACAATAAATTATATGGTCACCCCAATCACGACAGAAGAAAAAAACAAGTGTTCAGTATGTTATAAGGAGGGCGAAGTCATATCCACTTCATGGTAGAAGGTACTCTGAAAAGGCTGCCTGAAGAAATGATATTTGAATACCCTTCACAAAAATTAACTCCAAATGGATCATAGATCTAGTTTGAAGTTTGTAATACCGTATTACTGACTACAATCAATATGTTATATATTAAATCTCCAGAATTTATCTACTAGTTGCAACTTTGTACCTTTAACATCTTCCCAGTCCTTCCACTCCCCTACTCCATGACCTGGTAATCATTATTCAATTCAGGTTTTACAGTTCAGCTTTTTTCTATTCCATATATAAATGATATCATGCAGTATTTGTCTTTTTCTTCACCTGACTTACCTCAACTCAAGGTCCATCCAATGGCAGGATTGGTCACAAATGGCAGGATTTCTTTTTTCTCGTGGCTGTATAATACTGTTCTCACCACAAAAAAGAAATTATAATTATGTGATATAATATAGGGGCTAGCTAATACTGTGGTGATAATCATATTGTAAAATATAAAAGTACCAAATCAATATGTTGTACACATAATGTTTTATGTCAATTGTATCTCAATAAAAAAAAGTTTAAAAAGTAATATGAATAAAACTGCGAAAAAAAAACGCTTTGCTATCCTTCACTACAATGATCCTCCAACCACACCTGGGAAGAACTGCTCTGAGAGGGGTAAGCTCTACAATCAGTAAATGAGTTTCCAAACTACTAGTTTCTCTGTACTTAAGCTATTGTCTGGCAGGACATTATGTCCATATACTTAAAACTAAGGTAAAGCTGTGTGTCAATAAAATAAAATACCTAAATAAAATAAAAATAAAAAAATTATTTTTAATACGTGGTATTTGAGAAGAGCAATAAAGGATGATACAATTTTGACAGATAGAGATTGTTGGGGGAGCAGGGCATAGAAGGAGCAGAAGGGAAATCATCTTCCAGAGGTGAACAGAAAAAGGAGACAATTTAAGCAAAAGCACAAACACAACAAGTAATTACATAGCATATTTGATGAGCAAGTGACGCAGTTAGTCTGGAGCATAGGTAAATAGTCTAAGATCAAATTGCCCAGTTCTGTTGTGGCCCTTGTATGGCAGACCCTGAACATGAAGATAAGGAATCAGAACTTGGTTCTCTAGGCATTAGGAAAGCATTAAAGGTTTTTGAGTAGAATGATGTACTTTTAGTGTAGATATAATATAGAAAGGTGACTGCCTTGCCCTTTCACCTCTACCCTGTAACAGTGATAATAGCTACTTTACATAAGTTATGTCTTATTTATAGAAACAAGCCTTGGACCAGATCCTACTGTTAGTTAGGTACTAATGGGGCATTTTCAGGTTCTGGTTAAATGTTCTGTTAAATGTTGGTTCCTCAAGTAAGACTGAGTTTAATTCTTTATCTCTACTACTACCTCTGTGCTTTATCTTGGTCTAGTTACTTAAGGGTACTCTATACATGTAATCCTTAAGCAACAGTGCAGTAGTTATAGGAGTTATTTAAAAATCACTAGGCTCAAAATAAAAGTTAGAGAGGGAGGGAGCCAAACCATAAGAGACTCTTAAAAACTGAGAATAAACTGAGGGTTGATGGGGGGTGGGAGGGAGAGGAAAGTGGGTGATGGGCATTGAGGAGGGCACCTGTTGGAATGAGCACTGGGTGGTGTATGGAAACCAATTTGACAATAAATTTCATATTAAAAGAAAAATAAATAAAGACATTGATGATAGGCAAAAAAATAAATTAAAAAATAAAACGCTGAAAATAAATATATACATACATAAATACATAAATAAATACATAAATAAAGACATAAATAAAATCACTAGGCTCTAGCTGTGTGACATAGATCAATAAATGTAAGCTCTCTGAGCCTATTTGCTCATCTGTAAAGTAATATCAATAATAGTGCACAGTATCACATGATTATTGTGGGTATTACATTAGAAAGTGCTTAAAACATAGTAAGTTCTCAATAAACAGTTTTTGTTACTACAACTTGTATACAGATAGGTCTTAGTGAATTTTTCATACTGGAAGAAATAACACCATTTCTAACATTGTGTCTTTGAGAAAATGTTTTCAGAATTCAGGGAGGAACAGAAGAATACAAAAGGACTTCTCATTCATTCATTCATTTATTCAAAGTTGAAGCCTGAATAAAAATACACTTCTACCCTGACATTCTTCAGGCTCAACAAAGAATATATTTTGTTTCTGTGTCTTTGGCAAGCTCACCATGTCTGTGATTCATTAGTGTCACAGGAGCAACTGAAATATTTTGGTTTCTATCTCATTTGAAAGAAATATTGTCATTTTTCCAGTGTAAAACATTAAATGCATTCTGATATTTCTCTTCTTTTAAAAATCCTGTTCTGATTATAACTAGCATATCCATTAGTATCCATCAGAGGTGCCGCACTTGGCTGAAACAATGTATTTATAAACCACATAATTCTATGCTGGAGCCTTAATGTGACTCCATCCTCAAAGCCACTTCCAGGAGAGCATCTTACAGGTATCTGAGCACTATTTAAGACTCAGCAGGATTATTCTCTCACTCCTACAGAGCTCTCACTTCTATCTAGAATCTTTAATACGACCTTCCTTGGCCCACATGAAATGCTGGTGAGAGAGCTCTCTGAGCCCCTCAGATTATGCAGTACTAAAATCACATTAAAACCAGTCCTGCTATAAATCACTTGTGCAAACAATCCAAGCATTTCTGGGGTTATAGAACTGTGACCAGGTGTTTCCACATTCACACTTCAGATTTTGCAAAGCCAACATGTGAAATTTATCTCCCTACCAAGAAACATGGGTGAAGAGGTAGAGAATGGAAAGGAATATGGTGCTTGCAGGTGGACATAACAACATATTTTAGTGGAAAGTGCATAGTTTTTGGAGTCCCAGATATCTGCACTTGAATAATAATTCCATCACTTCCTATGTTATCTTGGGCAATTAATGTCACCTCCTGGAGCCCTTAATTTTCTCATCTGGAAAATGAGATAATAGTACCTACCTCATAAGATTGATGTGAAGATTAAATTAAGAGAAAAGGAAAACTGTGAAATATAGCACATAGTAAACAGTAAATAAATATTAGTTTATCTTCATGACTTGTAGATTTCATGTCAACTCTTATCAGACAACTCCCTATGTGTAGACCTTCTAGTATTAGGCACCAAGTGTAGAATAATTTTTTTGTTGCATATAAAGTATTTTTGTGTTTTTATTTTTGTGTTCTTTACAAAATTCTGACCTTAAGAACATATAAATGAATCTTGGTGTCCTTGAAAGGTGTTTTTCTCTCAGTCCCATCCCACTCCTATGCAACATGTCACACTTCCAGGCCCACTCAAAACTGGATAATAGAAAGCTGTCAGTTGCCCATCCTAAAATCATACAGTTCTCTCTCACTTTAATGAGAGCTTTATCTCTAAGAAAAAGTAATTTATATTTTTAAGAGTTTGATTAGTATTACATGTTCAGAAAAGGATTCTGAATGGAGTTGGCACTTTTTTTTATTGGTTTGCAATAATCCATCTTCCCCCAGTCTACTCAGTTTACCCATTCCAATTCCAAACACCCATCCCTGCAAAAGATAATTCTATGAAGATGTAAGCAGTGAGTGGATTATAGCCAATTTATCCTGGTTTGTCTGCCTCTAAGTGATGGGCATTAACCACATCTTAATAAATATTTATAAGGTTGCTGACCACTTACTGTTGATTCACAGTTGCTCAGATCTTTATTATCTATATTCTGTATACTATAGCAATTTATTGAGCTAATCAATTGGAGACAGAGCTTTAGGGAAAACATCAGGGACAGGAAAATGAGGCCAAAGAGTACAATGTATAGTGGTATAGAGCAATTAAGCAGAAGGTCTAGGCAGAAGTCATCAATTCCATCCTTATTTACATCAAATCATTAACAACTTTACACATATCATGGGAATTTTGAAGACATTTCTATTTAGAGGAATATTTTCTGTTATTGTCTAGTATATGAGATTTTTAGGATGCTCTCGAAAAGTGAACTCAGTAGCACCTTGGTGTATAAATAAAAGGTTGGTTTGAGCTTCGTTCTGATATTCTTTGTCTGTATCTAAACCTGCATACCAATTTGGAGGGAAACACATAAGTTCCAGAACTGATTGTGTTAAAATTATTGGTCTATAATTGTTTTTCCTCAACTTGATTTGGTGTACATGAGTCATAGGACATATTACGGTAGTACATACTCCTACACTTTCTTAAACGGAGACAACTAAATATAGTCTTTTCTAGATGCCCCAGTGTCTTTAAAACTAATGGGAATGACTGCATTATGCTATATAATCTATAATGCAAAATCATAATGCAGTGTAATACTTACAGTCCCAATGCTAAATTACCCCAGAGTATGGTATTTTTTGAGATTTTTATGGCTTATTTCATTGTTTCCTTCCTCACTTATACAAGTATAAGCTACCATTACTTACCATTGTCAGTTTACCTTTAACAAGGTTTTCATTCTAATTTGCTTCAAGCATTCATTTGTTCAAAAACATTTATTGAGGGGCACCTGGGTGGCTCACTCAGTTAAGGGTCCTTGATTTCTCTCTCTCTCACTCACTCTCTGCCCCTCCGCCCCAACCCTGTGCTTGCTTTCTTTCTCTATTTCTCTCTCGTGCAAAAATAAATATACTTTAAAAAAAGTAAAAAAAAAATTGAATGCCAATCACATGTCAGACACCATGTTGGGCAATGCAGATGTGACAATAAGAAATACAATCTCTGACATCTACAAGTTCACAGTGCAGTTGAAGAGGCAAATAAAGAGGCTATTATAACACCAAGTGATATATACTATAATAACAATAATTATGGGGCATTATAGGGTCATATAATAGGGGTTAATTAATCTAAACGGAGTGAGGGACAAGTTGGAGATGTCTGTGAAGTCTTCCTGGAAAAAGTTATCTCTGAGCTGAACTCTGAAGAATAAACAGGAGTTACCCAAAACATAGAGGGTAAAAGGTGATTTAAGAAGATGGTATAGCAGCATATGTTTATATGCTAACCCAGGCAAGAAGTAATGTTATCTTGAATGGTAGTAGCAGCTTAGATGAAGAGCAAGAGAGATATCAGAGAGACACTGAGACACGATTTAGTAATCCACTAAACATTGGGGTGATGGAGGGGCAGAGTCTAGGAATAAACTTGGGGCATGGGGTGAACCACTGATAAAGATAAAAGATGTAAAAGGAACAAGCATGAAGAGGAAGATCACAGAGTTAGCTTTGAACATGTTAGGTTGGGTGAATAATTTCAGTAGGCAGTTTGACATATGGTATCTGTTGCAAAAGAGAGGGAGAGTTCAAGTTTTTACTGTTGTGGTTTAAAAACCTGGAGAACCAAGTTCATTTAATCTGTGAATAAAATAAAAAAAATACCTCTGACAGAAGACCTAAGGAGCTTCTGTATGAACATGAGCTTTATAGTGATGACTATTGGCAATCATTTTTGTGTGTAATAGGCATCTCAAACTTAACATGTACAAAACAGGACTCTTGATTTCCACTCACATCCCAATATGTTTCTTTTCTATTATTTTCCACCTCAGTTAGTGTCACACCACCACCCACCCAACTGCTTAATCCAAAAACCTAGGAGTTATTATTTAAGAATCTCTTTCTCTTACCTCCCATATGCAATACATCTATAAATTTTATCAACTCCACTACCAAAATATACCCTGAACCCATTCAGTTCTCTCCATTTCCATTGCTCTCTTGCTAGTTCAAGGCCACCATCATCTCATGCCTATACCACTGCAAGAACATCCTAACTGTCCTTCCTACCTCCATTCTTGCCAAACATGCCAACGTGGTTGCCACTTTAGGGACTTTGCCCTTGTTAATCCTTCTGGAAGTCACTGTACTGTGGTCTACACATGGTCCACTCCTTGTTGTTTAAGTCTCAACTCTCAAACATCCCATTCTTAGAATGACCTTCCTTGATTACCTTGTAAACTCTGGCTTAGCCTCATCACACTCTATCACAGGCACTCTATCACAGAACTCCATTTTCTTTATAGCATTTGTCTCTTTATGAAAATCATCTTGTATGTTGCCTTATTTATTATTGATTGTCTCACACCCCCAATTAACACACATAATAGAACATATGAGAACAGGGATTTCATCTGTTTTGCCCACATGTGTATTTATATCTCCTACAACAGTTCTTAGCATATAATTGCTCGATAAATAATTGTTAAAATTTTAATAAATTAAAATATTTTTATTACTGATACCTTTTTGTTTCTTACTGCCTGCTTGTGTATTGTGTTGTGTTATTCTCTGTGTATATGTCATGAGACTACAAAATCATGAGAATAATTTTCTTATGAGGTTCATATACTGGCTCTGAATATATATATATATATATATATATATATATATCTTCAAGTAAAATTATATTTTTACAGAATGGACAGACATAAAATACACTCTGTAAAAATAGATTTTCTAGGAATTAGTAATGTGCCTATGAACATTCTGAGAACTCTAATCTATTTAATGATGGAAGAGAAAACTTTCTGACTTTGTTATACTTTTCACAGTAATTGAAGCGCAATAAGAGACAAAGATCCAGAATTATCACTTAAATCTTCAACACTTAGATTTTGAAAATTTTACTTCTGTCCAAAGAGGGGTCCATCAAAACCTAATTTCCCTTGAGTTTTCAGACAAACCGGGATATAACTATTTCTGTTATAGGCACCCTCTTGCATGCAAGCTTCAGTCTCTAGCTACTACCCTGTAGAGAGGGACACTGACAGAAATAAGAATTTCTCTAGCTCTCACCTCAAAGGGCCAAATGTCATCCCTGCAAAGGAGGGATCTCAACCAAACTGCATCTGCTTGCCGTCCCTGGTGACAGGATTCCTGGAGATTGCTGTCAGACACTGCCACAGACCCTGGAGTGAAGGTAGATTATATTTTTCAATCAAGTTAGGTTCAATCATGAAACTACAAGTCTTCTGAGGGATTCAGGTCCCCTTAACATCACTTCCCTTGCTGCTTGTATGCCTAATTATGTTATAGTAATAAACGGGAAGGGGCACTATTCTGAGAGGTGCTAATGAATTAAGGAGTTTAATTCCAATCCAAGTGACATAAATCAACATACAAATCAGACGCTTACATATTCATTAATATGCTTTCAGAACAGGTGTTACACAATCCTATAAAACCATCTGGGTAATCAGTAGAAGAAGTTCAGCAATGAAAATTTTACCCAGGGATTAAAGTATCACTTGTTATTCTAACCAAGACTCTGTCTTCTCATATCAGGACCAGAGAGACTTTCACTTAAAACACATGAAGCTGAATGTGTGTACATGGGTGGATATGTGGGTTTCATGAACCCATATCTGATCAAATTGTTTTCTTAGCATATTTACCTCACTAGGTAAAAGCTTTTCCTGCAAGCAGTATATACCCTGAAATAATTCTATTCCCCATATGAGGAGTGACAGATCCACAGCCGGAAATCCTCTCAAGTAAGATAAAATTATACACACTATTCTGTTTGCTACAATCAGCAGGAATAGAGGTAATGTAAATACTCCTCTGCTAAAGCTCCTTACAGAAGGTAGCTGGAAAACATGGACTTGAAGGCCTTATATCAGCTGGCAGAAACACACTGATTCCAAGGTAACTTGACATCAAGAAAGTTTTGCTTTACTGGGAAATTAGTTCTGCTTTAACTATTAATATCAATTTCTACTTTATAGTTGGTAGACATCATAGTGTTTTGTTTTGCTTTATTCTGTTTTGTTACACAGAAGAAAGAGATCTAGTATTACACATCATAAAATGCCAACAACTCTACCTTCAGCATATATGCTGAATCTGACTACTTCTCACAACTTCCACTGCATCTATACGAATCCAAGCCACTCTCACCTCCAGCTTACATTTACTGAAATAGCCTTTTTACTGATGCCTCTGATGCTGTCGTTTCCCTCCCACCTCATTCTACTCCCAAGAATGTAATCAGAGTGATCCTGTTAAAATAAAAGTCAGATCAAGTTATTCTTCTAATCAAACACTGCATCCCAAATTGATCCCCATATTACTTGAGGTAAAAACCAAATTCCTGTAGAAATAACAAGATTGAGATTTTAGCCCATCCTGTCCCCAGAGCCCACCCCACCCCCCCAGCCACAGCTTCCTAAAACCTTTGAACTTTGTGGCTGGCCTTCAATTAGTTACCATATTTACGTGTCCACTGTTCCCATGACAGAACTATACCATCCTGCTGCTCTCTGGTGCTCCAAACTCCTACTATGTCCTTCCATTTAGGTTTGCCTTTTCCTGCATATGCAAAATATGAAGAGCCTTTCCCTACAAATTCCTCACCCTCTAAGCATCATGTACTCATCATGCATTTATTCATCCATTTGAGAACTATATATGGACCACCTACTACATGCCAGCCACTAGGAATACAGAGATGAACTCTATGCTCAGTCTAGGAGCTCACAGTTTAGTGAAACAGAACTGGGTATTTGCAGACTAATGAAAAGTGTCAGTAGAGAAGAATATCAGAGATCAGAGCTGCAATCTCTCTGAGGTGACAACTAGCTAATGTGCTAGCACATCTGCGCTCACAGATTAAAAATATGCATTTTTAACAGAAACAAGAAAACGACTGAACCTTGGCCCAAAAGAAAGTGCTAATGACAGCAACTCCGAGCTCTGTAGCAAGTTGATACATTTGATATATTAGGACAGGGGTTCTTTAAGAAGACTCTCAATTAATGTCAGATAGGTCATTGCTCATTCTGACTACACAAAGGGAATCTCCTTAAAAAATAATCATTAGAAAGTCAATGTTTTTCAGAAACTAGTAAACAGGGTTAGGACCTGGCTTCAAGAATACCCATTTTGCACCTAAGTATATTTGTGTCAGGGAAGGTGTGATCAAGGGCCTACCTTAATCTATGGAAAAATAAACCAGAATAGAACATGTTGGATCACTATGGAGATTATAAAACAGGAACAGGATTATAAAACAAGAAGATTCAAAATCAGAAGATTCTGAGAGTAAATGGTGATGGTGATGTAAAGTTGGGAGTTACGAAACTACACTGAAATGGTACAGGATTAATGTGGTAATAACCAAAATATGGTACTGAATATTTAGGCTTTCCTTTTTCTTCTCTGGATACTTGAATAAATACTTTTTAAAGTTACTGATCCCATTTCTAGGTACCTACCCAAGAATAATGAAAATTTATGCTCACACAAAAACCTACACACAAATGCTTAGAGCTATTATGCCTTATTCATAACAGTGAAAAAGTAGAAATAATCTAAATGCCTTTCAATCGGTTAATGGTTAAACAAACGATGGTGCATCCTACCAGGTCTAAAAAGAAAGGAACTACCAACACATACAACTTGGATGAATCTTAAATGTATTTTTCTAAGTTAAAGAGCCAAATTCAAGTTAAAAAATCATATACATCATATGATTGCATGTATATTACACTCTGGAAAACAGAAATCCATGTGGATAAAAAAAGGTCAGTGGTTGACAAGCATTAGGGGTGAGGGGAAGGTCTGATCATAATGGGGCAACAGGAGGAACTTTTCAGAGTGATGGAACTGTCCTGTATGGTATTAGTGGAAACCCTACTATCTGCATTTGTCAAAAACCCCATGGAATAGTTGTATTTAAATTTTAGAACATTCAGCCCAATTGTCAGGGGAGAGGGTGATGAACTGAAGACTGTGACAAATAAATATAATTGTATTACAATCAAGTCACATGGTGAAGGAGAAGGGAAAAAAAAGAGCTAACCTAAATAACTTTGAAAAACAACGTGATGACTGGATATTATAAGGTTAAAAAACAAAAAAAGCTATACAAACGCTGCACTCTAGTTCACAAATGTGTTTCTCATAAGGATTCTGAAACTACCTAATTAATATACTAGAGTTAAAAACTAAGTAAATATGTTGTAGATAATGAGAACCAGGTTTCTCAGTGTCAGAGAGAAAAGGTACAAATAAGGAAAAGGAGGAGGCTAAAATGAACCCTGCATACTGGGTTGGAGTCATAGGTATCAATATACACTCATGGTTTTTTTCTTAATGTAATCCAGATACATACAGAAATAAATATAGATGTGTGTACATATAAGTTAGGAAATATATGTATGTATGTATATACATATATTTCCTAGCTATATCTACTGAGAGGGGTTAGAAGCAGAGATACCCCAATAGCAAGCACACTTAAGACACAGATCATGGTTTTAAATATCACCCTCTTGGGGCTCCTGGGTATCTCAGTCAGTTGAGTGTCCAACTCTTGTTTTCAGCTCAGGTCATGATCTCAGGGTCATGGGATTGAGTCCTGCATCAGGCTCTGCACTGAGTGTGGAGCCTGTTTATGATATTCATTCTCTCTCTCTCTCTCTCTCTCTCTCTCTCTCTCCCTCCTTCCCTCCCTCTCTCTTCCTCTCTCTCCTGCTCACATGCTTGCTCTCTCTTGCTCTAAAATATATATATATATATATATATATATATATATATATCACTCTCCACTAAACAAAGGACTGGCTGATTCCAGGTCTGGAATATGGAAAACAAAAGATAAACCTGATGCATCTGTGGTAATGAAAATAAGGAAGCGATTTTTTTAAAAAAAGATAAAGGGCATGTTGAGCACAGGAGCTCATCTGAAAGAAATTCCAATGGTCAAAGGTTGAGTAATTTGAGCAACAAACTAAATAAAGATAATATAGAATTATAACCCAAAGAATAAGATAATATCTATTAGTTTGTTCTGGTATAAAACATAAGTGAATGAATGAATGAAGAAATGAATGAATGAATGAATGAATGAATAATATAAAAACAACCCTTTGTTATAGAAGAAGTCCAATTTCTAATAATAAATGTACAAAGAATGAGGGAAATAGAAAACCACCATTAGAACATCATAGTAATAATTGCTGCAGGGAAGATCACCTGATGGATGCTAATACTAGTGGGCAAAGCTTAAGCAGAAATAGGATATTTTCATATTCTCTAAGTATCTTCCCAAAAATATCTAGTAATTTCAAATAGAAAAATAGTAAATTTACAGTAGATACTAACAGACACCACCTTAACCAAGTGATCAAGATTATCATTACCTGTAACATATAATAACATCATGTACCCCCTGAGAGACTGTACAAAAAAGGGAATATCTGTTAGCATTTCCAATAATGTGTAGCCTCAATCTAATCATGAGAAAACATCGGAAAAGCCTCAATGGAGGGATATGCTAAAAATAACTATCCACTACTCTTCAACAGTATCAAGGTCATGAAAGACAGGGAAAGACTAAAGAACTGTCACAAATTGGAGGAGAAGAAAATATGACAACTACCTGCCATGTAAGTTCCTGAATTGGATTCTGGAGCATTAGTAGAAATACTGATAAAATCTTAATAAATTCTGTTAGTTAATATTATTGTACCATGATTATTTTCTTAGTTTTGATAATTGTGCCATGGTTGTATAAGATTTAAATATAAAGGAAAGTAGGGTGATGAGTATGTAGAAATACTCAGTATTATTTTTACAGTTAATCTAAAGATATCTAAAAATAAAAAAACTTTCAAAAAATGAATTACCTTTTCCTAAAAAACAAAAATAGTAAGTCTAGTAATACAAAGTGTCAGATGTACACTCCCACTGGCTAAGAGAATAGTTACCCCTCATACACAATCATTGCAAAGGAGCATCAGAACTTTGAGTGAAGAATAAGAAAGGGGCATATATGTCAACTCTTTCTGTGGCCAATGCCTATCAAATTTCCTTGTGCCAATTTTTGTCACTGTTTTAGGTAGTTTTATTACCACTTCAGTCAACATAAAGGGAAAATCACTATTGTTTACCAGGTGAATATCAGGATGCTGAAAGCAGTGTATCTATAGATTTATACATGAAAAAAAAAATAGCATTTCCTAAATTTCTCCCCCCTGGAAAGTTAGTGTGGTTGCCAGCCACCATGGAAGCTAATCTGAAGATTTAGGACAAGCAAATAAGAGGTCAGAACTACCTTGGCTTATTCAAAATAGAAGGTATGTAAGCACTCTTCATGCATCTTTAAGCTGTTTTTAACAGGCCTCTAGAGGCATGGGAGTGGAAATTAAAATGATGAGGTAAATGCAGAAGACTACATGGCAGCCTACAATATCTCCAGAATAGACATATTTGAATCTACATGAAAAACTTCATGAATATAAGACCAAATGGTATCTAATACCTTGGGTCCCAATGAGAACTATCAGACTCATGATAAATAATAGTAGTTAACATTTACTAAATGCTTGGCACATTGCTTGAATGAACACTGCTAATCCTCACAACTGCTGTATGAGATAGATGCTTATACTATCTACATCATTAACAGATGAGGAAACTATTCTCGACTGAGGTTAAAAAAAAGTGTCCCAATCCAATAGTCGGTAAGTGGTAAAGACAGGCTTTAGACCTAAACAAAGTCTAGTACCTATGGTCTTAATTACTGTGGTATGGTGCCTCTTCATGAAGGCCACAGTCGCAGAACTCTCATTCTGAAATACCCAAGAACTGGGGACCATATTAAGGAATGTAGAGTTCTACAATACTGATTTGATATTTTGAGTCTGAGTATTACCAAGACCATGCCTTCTGCTTAGGCATATTATGTATCCAATCTGAAAATTTACAAAAATGCCATGTCTAAAAGTTGACAACATGCTCCCAGTGATGTCCCATTTTCTTTTATTTTTTTAAAGTTTATTTATTTTGAGAGAGACAAAGACAGTGCAAGCCAGGAGGGGCAGAGAGGAAGGGAGAGAGGTAGAGAATCCCAAGCAGACTCCAAGCTGCCAGCACAGAGACTGATGCAGGTCTTGAACTCACAAAACCATGAACTCATGTCCTGAGCTGAAACCAAGAGTCAGACACTTAACTGACTAAGCCACTCAGGCACCCCTGAAGTCCCATTTTCAAAGCAGGAGGCAGAGCCGCAATATGTCCATTCAGTTCATTCTCACAGTTAAGTTTAAAAATGATCCCTGTGTAATTGTGAGAACAGTTAACTGAGAAGCCACCCAAGCAAACCCATGGAGTCCTCAGAATGCCAATCCAACCTAGGATTTAGCTGTCATGAATAAGGTGGCTGTTTTCAAGGCTCTACTAAAATACTCATTGGTGGTTTGTTTATATTAGTTATTCTGGAATGATTTAGAATTTCTTAGAAAAGTGTATTCAGATACCAGTCTGTTAAGTGAGAAAGTTTGAATAGTGAAAAAGGACAGATTTCAATCATTAATCAGAAATATTTAACTTAGCAGTTGGTTGAGGGAGGAGCCAAGATGGCAGAACAGCATTGAAGATTTTTGTGTCTTGCATCCACAAAATATAGCCAGACCAACACTAAACCATCCTACACACCTAGAAAACTGATTGGAGGATTAACACAACAATCTGCACAACCTGAACCACAAAATTCAGCAGGTATACAGCACAGAAAGGTGAATTTGGGGAGCAAGATGCCGCAAAAGGTAGGGAACTGCTTTTGCAGGCAGAGAGAGGATGAAGACTGGGGAGGGAGAGAGAATACGGGAAAATCACCCCTCCCCAAAAGCAGCTGGAGAGAAAGTGGAAAATTGGAAATAGCCGCAGGGACTAAACTAAAAAGGGAGAAAGGAGAAAGGAAAGTATTTAAATTCCATTAAGACTGTAAACAAGGGGAGCGCAAAGGCTGCAACTCTGCAGCTCGATACCTGGCAGTGTTCTGGTGGGAAGTGTGAATCCCCAGGAACAGAGTGGGGTCCAGGAGTTTCTCGGGCCACACAGGGAAAAGCAGTTCCACTGCTGGAAGGACATTTGGTAGAGACTGTTAAAGCCACCTGGTCCCAGGAGACCCCTGAGAATAGTCACATTCTCTGGTGCTGGAACAAGGTCGTTAAGGGTGAAGCCTGGTCCCAGATGTGTGTTGTGATTTTCTGTAATCCCTGAAACGCTGCTGCTACACTGTCTCACGAACTTTTTCTGGGGCGGGCTGGCACCTGGCTGCAGTCTTGGGGCACCAGCAGCAGCAGGGTCCAGCGGGCATTCCTGGGTGCAGCTGATATTCAGCCATTGCTCATTCGGCCATTGCTCGGTGAGACCGTCCCACAGAGGGATGGAATAGGTCAAAGCCCCAGTCCTTCAGAAGTAAGGGGCCAGAGAAAACAGCCGCATCTAAGACAAAACTCGGGAGAGAGGTTTGCTAATTGCTAATCTGGGAGAACAGACTGGTTAGCTGGGTGGTACTACTTTCACCACTCCTGCGCATGCGCATACGCACCTACGAGCCCCGCAACAATCCACCCCAGTAGGCTAGCAGTGCCATCTAGCGGATAGCAGAGCTGTTACATTGAACTCTGCCCAACTGGGCCAACTTCGCTCTTCAAGAACACAAGTCTCACCGCCAGCTTAATTTATAGACTATAAAGCGCTACATAGTCTGACTTCTAGGGGAAAATGAAGCAATTTCAGTCCCACTTCAATCTGTTCACAGGTACATCTATTCAATTTTCTTTCTTTCTTCTTTTTTTATTTGCCTCTTTTACAATTCTTCTTTTTCTTGAATACAGAAAGAAAAATTCATTTTTATTTTCAATTTTTATTTAAAATATTTTTCTTTAAATTTATTACTATATTTTTTACTTTTGTGTAATTTTTTTCAAATTCTACTTTACTTCCACCATTTTATTTTAGTATACTTCAGTGTATTCACCTTTTCAAATTTTCAATTACCTTCTTTTCTTCTCTTTTTATTTTCTTTTCTTTTTCTTGAATGCAGAAAGAGAAAAACTTCATTTTTACTTTCAATTCCTTTTAAAATATTTTTATTTATTTTTATTACTATATTTTTTGCTTTTATGTAATTTTTTTCAAATTCTATTTTACTTCCATCATTTGATGTTAGTCTACTACAGTGTATTCACTTTTTCAAATTTTCAAAAGATTTCTTTTTTCTTTTCTTTTTTATTTTTTTATCTTTTTTCTCTTTTCAGTTATTTTCTTTTTTCTTAAATACAGAAAAAGAAAATTTTCATATTTATTTTTAATTTTATTAAAAATATTTTTCTTGGGGCGCCTGGGTGGTGCAGTCGGTTAAGCGTCCGACTTCAGCCAGGTCACGATCTCGCGGTCTGTGAGTTCGAGCCCCGCGTCAGGCTCTGGGCTGATGGCTCAGAGCCTGGAGCTTGTTTCCGATTCTGTATCTCCCTCTCTCTCTGCCCCTCCCCCGTTCATGCTCTGTCTCTCTCTGTCCCAAAAATAAATAAAAAACGTTGAAAAATATTTTTCTTTAATTTTTCCCACTATATTCTTTACTTTGTATATATTTTTTCAAATACTATTTTACCCCCATCATCTCATTTTAGTCTACTTCAGTGTATTCATTTTTTTCAAATTCTCAAATGATTTCCTTTTTTTCTCCCCCTCTTTTTTTTCTCTAATCTGCCAAACCACCTTCAACACCCAGACCAAAACACACCTAGTATCTAGCATCATCTATTAAATTTGTGTGTGTGTGTAATTTTTAATTTTAATATTTTTGAATTTTATTTTTTTAATTTCAATTTTTTCCACCTCTTTAATTCCTTTTCTCCTTTCAAAATGACAACGAAGGAATTCACCACAAAAGAAAGAGCACGAAGAAACGACTGCCAGGGATTTAACCAACACAGATAGAAGCAAGATGTCTCAACCAGAATTTAGAACCACTATAATAAGAATACTAGCTGGAATCGAAAATAGATTAGAATCACTTTCTGAAGAGATAAAGAAGTAAAAAATAGCCAGAATGAAATTAAAAATGCCATAACTGAGCTGCAATCACGGATGGATGCAGTGGCGGCAAGGATAGATGAGGCAGAACAGAGAATCAGCGATATAGAGGACAAACTTATAGAGAATAATGAAGCAGAAAAAAGAGAGAGATTCAGGCAAAAAAGCACGATTTAATAATTAGAGAAATAAGTGACTCATTATAAAGGAACAGCATCAGAATCATAGGGGTCCCAGAAGAGGAAGAGAGAGAAATAGGGATAGAAGAGTTATGTGAGCAAATCATAGTGGAAAACTTTCCTAACCTGGGGAAAGACACAGACATCAAAATCTAGGAAGCACAGAGGACCCCCATTAGATTAAACAAAAACCGACCATCATCAAAGCATATCATAGTCAAATTCACAAAGTACTCAGGCAAGGAGAGAATCATGAAAGCATCAAGGGGAAAAAAGTCCCTAACCTACAAGGGAAGACAGATCAGGTTTGCAGCAGACCTATCCACAGAAACTTGGCAAGCCAGGAAGGAGTGTCAGGATATATTCAGTGTGCTGAATCATAAAAATATGCAACCAAGAATTCTTTATCCAGCAAGGCTGTCATTCAAAATAGAAGGAGAGATAAAAAGTTTCCCAGAGAGGGGCGCCTGGGTGGCGCAGTCGGTTAAGCGTCCGACTTCAGCCAGGTCACGATCTTGTGGTCTGTGAGTTTGAGCCCCGCGTCGGGCTCTGGGCTGATGGCTCAGAGCCTGGAGCCTGTTTCCGATTCTGTGTCTCCCTCTCTCTCTGCCCCTCCCCCGTTCATGCTCTGTCTCTCTCTGTCCCAAAAATAAATAAACGTTGAAAAAAAATTAAAAAAAAAAAAAGTTTCCCAGAGAAACAAAAATTAAAGGATTTTGTGACCACTAAACCAACCCTGCAATAAATTTTAAGGGGGACTATCTGAGGGGAGAAAAGACGAAAATATTTATAAATAAATAAATACCAAAAGCAACAAAGATTAGAAAGGACCAAAGAACACCACAAGAAACTCCAACTCTACGAGCATCATAATGACAATAAATCCATATCTTTCAGTACTCACTCTAAATGTCAATGGACTCAATGCTCCAATCAAAAGACATAGGGTAACAGAATGGATAAGAAAACAAGATCCATATATATGCTGTTTACAAGAGACCCACTTTAGACCTAATGACACCTTCAGATTGAAAATAAGGGGATGGAGAACCATCATGCTAATGGTCAACAAAAGAAAGCCGGAGTAGCCATACTTATATCAGACAATCTAGACTTTAAAATAAAGAGTGTATCAAGAGATGCAGAAGGGTGTTATATCATAATCAAGGTGTCTATAGACCAAGAAGACCTAACAATTGGAAACATTTATGCACCAAAAGTGAGAGAACCCAAATATATAAATCAATCAATAACAAACATAAAGAAACTTATCGATAGTAATAACATAGTAGGAGACTTCAACACCCCACTCACAGCAATGGACAGATCATCTAATGAAAAAATCAACAAGGAAACAATGGCTTTGAATGACACACTGGACCAGATGGACTTAACAGACATATTCAGAACATTTCATGCTAAAGCAGCAGAATATACTTTCTTCTCCAGTGCACATGGAATGTTCTCCAGAATACACCATATACTGGGACACAAATCATCCCTAAGTAAGTACAAAAAGATCGAGATCATACTGTGCATATTTTCAGACCACAATGTTATGAAACTCAAAATCAACCAAAAAAAAAATTTGGAAAGGTAACAAATACTTGGAGACTGAACAACATCCTACTAAAGAATGAATGGGCTAAACAAGCAGTTAAAGAGAAAATTAAAAAGTATATGGAAGTCAATGAAAATGATAACACCACAACCCAAAACCACTGAGACACAGCAAAGGCGGTCATAAGAAGAAAGTATATAGAAATCCAGGCCTTCCTAAGAAGGAAGAAAGATCTCAGACACACGACCTCAACTTATGCCTTAAGGAGCTGAAAAAAGAATAACAAATAAAACCCCAAAACAGCAGAAGACAGGAAATGATAAAGATTAGAGAAGAAATCAATGCTATTGAAACCAAAAAAAAAAAACAAAAAACAAAAAACAAAAAAAAAAACAAAAAAAAAACAAAAAAAAAATAGTACAACAGGTCAATGAAACCAGAAGCTGGTTTTTTGAAAGAATTAGCAAAATTGATAAACCACAAGCCAGTTTGATCAAAAAAAAAAAAAGGAAAGGAAAGGACCCAAATAAATAAAATCCAGAATGAAAGAGGAGAGATCACAACAAACACAACAAAAATAAAAACAATAATAAGAGAATATTATGAGCAATTATATGCCAATAAAATGGGTAATCTGGAAGAAATGGACAAATTCCTAGAAACATATACACTACCAAAACTGAAACAGGAATAAATAGAAAATTTGAACAGACCCATAACCAGTAAGGAAATCGAATTAGTAATCAAAAATCTGCCAAAAAACAAGCATCCAGGGCCAAATGGCTTTCCAGGGGAATTCTCCCAAACCTTTAAGAAAGAGGTAACACCTACTCTCTTGAAGCTGTTCCAAAAAATAGAAATGGAAGGAAAACTTCCAAACTCTTTCTATGAAGCCAGCATCACTTTGATTCCAAAACCAGACAGGGACCCACTAAAAAGGAGAACTATAGACTAATTTCCCTAAGGAACATGGATGCAAAAATCCTCAACAAGATATTAGCCAAACAGATCCAACAATACATTAAAAACTTATTCACCATGACCAAGCGGTATTTATATCTGGGAGGCAGGGCTGGTTCAATATCCACAAAACAATTAACATGATTCCTCACATCCATAAAAGGACAAGAACCATATGATCCTGTCAATAGATGCAGAGAAAGCATTTGACAAAATACAGCATCCTTTCTTGATAAAAAAAAAACCCTCAGGAAAGTAGGGATGGAAGGAGCATACCTCGAGATCATAAAAACCATATAGGAACTACCCAATGCTAATATCATCCTCAATGGGGAAAAACTGAGAGCTTTCCCCCTAAGGTCAGGAACAAGACAGGGATGTCCACTCTCGCCAACTGTTATTCAACATGGTATTAGAAGTCTTAGCCTCTCAATCAGACAACACAAAGAAATAAAAGGCATCCAAATGGGCCAGGAGGTGGTCAAACTTTCACTCTTCACAGATGACATGATACTCTATATGGAAAACCCAAAAGATTCCACCAAAAAACTGCTAGAATTGATTCATGAATTCAGCAAAGTTGCAGGATATAAAATCAATGCACAGAAACCGGTTGCATTCCTATTCACCAACAATGAAGCAACAGAAAGAGAAATCAAGGAATTGATACCATTTAGAGTTGCACAAAAAAAACCCATAAAATACCTAGTAATAAATCTAAACAAAGAGGTGAAAAATCTATACACTGAAAACTATAGAAAGCTTATTAAAGAAATTGAAGAAGACATAAAAAACGGAAAAAGATTCCATGCTCCGGATAGGAAGAACAAATATTGTTAAAATGTTGATACTACCCAAAGCAATCTACATATTTAATGCAATCCCTATCAAAGTAACACCAGCATTCTTCACAGAGCTAGAACAAATAATCCTAAAATGTGTATGCAACCAGAAAAGACCCCGAATAGCGAAAGCAATCTTGAAAAAGAAAACCAAAGCAGAAGGCATCACAATCCCAGACTTCAAGCTATATTACAAAGCTGTAATAATCAAGACAACATGGTACTGGCACAAGAACAGACACTCAGATCAATGGAACAGAATAGAGAACCCAGAAATGGACCCACAAACGTATGGCCAACTAATCTTTGAAAAAGCAGGAAAGAATATTCAGTGGAATAAAGACTGTCTTTTCACCAAGTGGTGCTGGGAAAAATGGACAGCAACATGCAGAAGAATGAACCTGGGCCACTTTCTTACACCATACGCAAAAATAAACTCAACATGGATGAAAGACCTCAATGTAAGACAGGAAGCCATCAACATCCTCGAGGAAAAAGCAGGCAAAAACCTCTTTGATCTTGGCTGCAGCAACTTCTTACTCTACACGTCCTCGGAGGAAAGGGAAACAAAAGCAAAACTGAACTATTGAGACCTCATCAAAATAAAAACTTCTGCGCAGCAAAGGAAACAATCAGCAAAACTAAAAGGCAACGGATGGAATGGGAGAAGATATTTGCAAATTGCATATCAGATAAACAGTTAGTATACAAAATCTATCAAGAACTTATCAAACTCAGCACCCCCCAAAAAAACAAATAATCCAGTGAAGAAATAGGCAAAAGACATGAATAGACACTTCTCCAAAGAAGACATCCAGATGGCCAACCGACACATGAAAAAATGCTGAACATCACCCATCATCAGGGAAATACAAATCAAAAACACAATGAGATACCACCTTACACCTGTCAGAATGGCTAACATTAACAACTCAGGCAACAGCAGATGTTAGTGAGGATGCAAAGAAAGAGGATCTCTTTTGCCCCGTTGGTGGTAATGCAAGCTGGTGCAGCCACTCTGGAAAACAGTATGGAGGTTCCTCAAAAAACTAAAAATAGAACTACCCTATGCCCCAGCAATTGCAGTACTAGGCATTTATCTACAGGATACAGGTGTGCTGTTTCTAAGGGACACATGCACCCCATGTTTATAGCAGCACTATCAACAATAGCCAAAGTATGGAAAGAGTGCAAATGTCCATCGATGGATGAATGGATAAAGAAGATGTGGTTTATACATACAATGGAGTATTACTCAGCAATCAAAAAGAATGAAATCTTGCCATTTGCAACTATGTGGATGGAACTGGAGGGTATTATGCTAAGTGAAATTAGTCAGTCAGAGGAAACAAAAATCATATGTCTTCACTCATATGAAGACCCTAAGAGACAAAACAGATGAACATAAGGGAAGGGAAACAAAAATAATATAAAAACAGGGAGGGGGACAAAACAGAAGAGACTTATAAATATGGAGAACAAACTGAGTGTTACTGGAGGGGTTGTGGGAGGGGGGAGGGGCTAAATGGATAAGGGGCATTAAAGAATCTACTCCTGAAATCATTGTTTCACTATATGCTAACTAATTTGGATGTAAATTTTTAAAAAATGAAAAATAAAAAAAGAAATATTTAATTTAAATCATTTATCCTACAAAAAGTCTGTTCTTAATGCCTGAAATGACCTGACTACAGTCTCCACAATTCTGAGGTAGCAAAAGGTTCAATTTTACAAAGTTGCTAGCTACTATATATTTGCATGAATATATAAAAAGTTTACTTACTCAAGGGATACAGCAGTGCTGATGCATAGAGGCACTTGTACCCCAATGTTTTTTGCAGCACTTTCAAAAATAGCCAAATTATGGAAAGAGCCCAAATTTCCATCAACTGATGAATGGATAAAGAAATTGTGGTTTATATACACAATGGAGTACTACGTGGCAATGAAAAAGAATGAAATATGGCCCTTTGTAGCAACGTGGATGGAATTGGAGAGTGTTATGCTAAGTGAAATAAGTCCTACAGAGAAAGACAGATACCATATGTTTTCACTCTTATGTGGATCCTGAGAAACTTAACAGAAGATCATGGGGGAGGGGAAGGGGAAAAATGTTAGAGAGGGAGGGAGGCGAACCACAAGAGAGTCTTAAAAACTGAGCATAAACTGAGGGTTGATGGGGGGTGGGGGGTGGGTGATGGGCATTGAGGAGGGCACCTGTTGGGATGAATACTGGGTGTTGTATGGAAACCAATTTTGCAATAATTTTCATATTAAAAAGAAAAGAGGACTTGGGGGGAAGATGGCAGCGTAGGAGGACGCTGGGCTCACCGCACATCCTACTGATCACTTAGATTCCACCTACACCTGCCTAACTAACCCAGAAGACGACAAGAACACTAGCAGAACGGAGTCTCCGGAGCCAAGCGCAGACAAGAGGCCCACGGAAGAGGGTAGAAAGGGCAGAGAGGCGGTGCGTGCTGCACGGACTGACGGGAGGGAGCCGGGGCGGAAGGGCAGCCACCGGCCAAGCAGAGCCCCCGAGTCTGGCTTGCAAAAGCAGAGGGGCCGGATGGTGTGTGTTATGACAGCAAGCGGGACTTAGCATCTGGGAGGTCATAAGTTAACAGCTCTGCTCGGAAAGTGGGAAGGCTGGAGGACAAAGGGAGGGAGAGCTGCTGAGCCCTGGGACAACAGAGCTCAGTTTGGCGGGGAGCAAAGGCGCTCCCCAGCGCCTTCTCCCTCACCCATCCCCCAGCCAAAATCCCAAAGGGAACCATTTCCTGCCAGGGGACTTGCTTGCTCCACGCAAATATCCAAGGCTGTGCTTCTGCGGAGCCACCCCTCCGACAGGGGGTCTGACACCCTTGGGCTACCACAGGGCCCCTCCTGAAGTGGATCACCTAAGGAGAAGCGAGCTAAGCCTGCCCCTCCTGCCCCTGTGTACCTTGCCTGCCCACCCCAGCTAATACGCCAGATCCCCAGCACCACACGCCTGGCAGTGTGTAAGTAGCCCAGACGGGCCACACCACCCCAGAGTGAATCCCGCCCCTAGGAGAGGGGAAGAGAAGGCACACACCAGTCTGACTGTGGCCCCAGCGGTGGGCTGGGGGCAGACATCAGGTCGGACTGCGGCCCCGCCCACCAACTCCAGTTATACACCACAGCACAGGGGAAGTGCCCTGCAGGTCTGCACCATGCCAGGGACTATCCAAAATGACCAAACGGAAGAATTCCCCTCAGAAGAATCTCCAGGAAATAACAACAGCTAATGAACTGTTCAAAAAGGATTGAAATAATATAACAGAAAGTGAATTTAGAATAATAGTCATAAAATTAATCGCTGGGCTTGAAAACAGTATAGAGGACAGAAGAGAATCTCTTGCTACAGAGATCAAGGGACTAAGGAGCAGTCACAAGGAGCTGAAAAACACTTTAAACGAAATGCAAAACAAAATGGAAACCATGACAGCTCGGATTGAAGAGGCAGAGGAGAGAATAGGTGAACTAGAAGATAAAGTTATGGAAAAAGAGGAAGCTGAGAAAAAGAGAGATAAAAAAATCCAGGAGTATGAGGGGAAAATTAGAGAACTAAGTGATACACTAAAAAGAAATAATATACGCATAATTGGTATCCCAGAGGAGGAAGAGGGAAAGGTGCTGAAGGGGTACTTGAAGAAATAATAGCTGAGAACTTCCCAGATCTGGGGAAGGAAAAAGGCATTGAAATCCAAGAGGCACAGAGAACTCCCTTCAGACGTAACTTGAATCGATCTTCTGCACGACATATCATAGTGAAACTGGCAAAATACAAGGATAAAGAGAAAATTCTGAAAGCAGCAAGGGGTAAACGTGCCCTCACATATAAAGGGAGACCTATAAGACTCGTGACTGATCTCTCTTTTGAAACTTGGCAGGCCAGAAAGGATTGGCACGTGATCTTTAATGTGCTGAACAGGAAAAATATGCAGCCAAGAATCCTTTATCCAGCAAGTCTGTCATTTAGAATAGAAGGAGAGATAAAGGTCTTCCCAAACAAACAAAAACTGAAGGAATTTGTCACCACTAAACCAGCCCTACAAGAGATCCTAAGGGGGATCCTGTGAGACAAAGTCCCAGAGACATCACTACAAGCATACATCATACAGACATCACAATGACTCTAAACCCGTATCTTTCTATAATAACACTGAATGTAAATGGATTAAATGCGCCAACCAAAAGACATAGGGTATCAGAATGGATAAAAAAACAAGACCCATCTATTTGCTGTCTACAAGAGACTCAGTTTTAGACCTGAGGACACCTTTAGATTGAGAGTGAGGGGATGGAGAACTATTTATCATGCGACTGGAAGCCAAAAGAAAGCTGGAGTAGCCATACTTATATCAGACAAAGTAGACTTTAAATTAAAGGCTGTAACAAGAGATGAAGAAGGGCATTATATAATCATTACAGGGTCTATCCATCAGGAAGAGCTAACAATTATAAATGTCTATGCGCCGAATACCAGAGCCCCCAAATATATAAAACAATTACTCATAAACATAAGCAACCTTTTTGATAAGAATGTGGTAATTGCAGGGGACTTTAACACCCCACTTACAGAAATGGATAGATCATCTAGACACATGGTCTATAAAGAAACAAGGGCCCTGAATGACACATTGGATCAGATGGACTTGACAGATATATTTAGAACTCTGCATCCCAAAGCAACAGAATAGACTTTCTTCTCGAGTGCACATGGAACATTCTCCAAGATAGATCACATACTGGGTCACAAAACAGCCCTTCATAAGTATACAAGAATTGAAATTATACCATGCATACTTCCAGACCACAATGCCATGAAGCTTGAAATCAACCACAGGAAAAAGTCTGGAAAACCTCCAAAAGCATGGAGGTTAAAGAACACCCTACTAACGAATGAGTGGGTCAACCAGACAATTAGAGAAGAAATTAAAAAATATATGGAAACAAACGAAAATGAAAATACAACAATCCAAACGCTTTGAGATGCAGTGAAGGCAGGCCTGAGAGGAAAATACATTGCAATCCAGACCTATCTCAAGAAACAAGAAAAATCCTAAATACAAAATCTAACAGCACACCTAAAGGAACTAGAAGCAGAACAGCAAAGGCAGCCTAAACCCAGCAGAAGAAGAGAAATAATAAAGATCAGAGCAAAAATAAACAATATAGAATCTAAAAACACTGTAGAGCAGATCAATGAAACCAAGAGTTGGTTTTTTGAAAAAATAAACAAAATTGACAAACCTCTAGCCAGGCTTCTCAAAAAGAAAAGGGAGATGACCCAAATAGATAAAATCATGAATGAAAATGGAATTATCATAACCAATCCCTCACAGGTACAAACAATTATCAGGGAATACTATGAAAAATTATATGCCAACAAATTGGACAACCTGGAAGAAATGGACAAATTCCTAAACACCCACAATCTTCCAAAACTCAATCAGGAGGAAATAGAAAGCTTGAACAGACCCATAACCAGCGAAGAAATTGAATCGGTTATCAAAAATCTCCCAACAAATAAGAGTCCAGGACCAGATGGCTTCCCAGGGGAGTTCTACCAGACATTTAAAGCAGAGATAATACCTATCCTTCTCAAGCTATTCCAAGAAATAGAAAGGGAAGGAAAACTTCCAGACTCATTCTATGAAGCCAGCATTACTTTGATTCCTAAACCAGACAGAGACCCAGTAAAAAAAGAGAACTACAGGCCAATATCCCTGATGAATATGGATGCAAAAATTCTCAATAAGATACTAGCAAATCGAATTCAACAGCATATAAAAAGAGTTATTCACCATGATCAAGTGGGATTCATTCCTGGCATGCAGGGCTGGTTCAACATTCGCAAATCAATCAATGTGATACATCACATTAATAAAAAAAAGAGAAGAACCATATGATCCTGTCAATCGATGCAGAAAAGGCCTTTGACAAAATCCAGCACCCTTTCTTAATAAAAACCCTTGAGAAAGTCGGGATAGAAGGAACATACTTAAAGATCATAAAAGCCATTTATGAAAAGCTCACAGCTAACATCATCCTCAATGGGGAAAAACTGAGAGCTTTTTCCCTGAGCTCAGGAAGACGACAGGGATGCCCACTCTCACCGCTGTTGTTTAACGTAGTGTTTGAAGTTATAGCATCAGCAATCAGACAACAAAAGGAAATCAAAGGCATCCAAATTGGCAAAGATGAAGTCAAGCTTTGGCTTTTTGCAGATGACATGATATTATACATGGAAAATCCGATAGACTCCACCAAAAGTCTGCTAGAACTGATACAGGAATTCAGCAAAGTTGCAGGATACAAAATCAATGTACAGAAATCAGTTGCATTCTTATACACTAACAATGAAGCAACAGAAAGACAAATAAAGAAACTGATCCCATTCACAATTGCACCAAGAAGCATAAAATACCTAGGAATAAATCTAACCAAAGATGTAAAAGATCTGGATGCTGCAAACTATAGAAAGTTTATGAAGGTAATTGAAGAAGGTATAAAGAAATGGAAAGACATTCCCTGCTCATGGATTGGAAGAATAAATATTGTCAAAATGTCAATACTACCCAAAGCTATCTACACATTCAATGTAATCCCGATCAACATTGCACCAGCATTCTTCTCGAAACTAGAACAAGCAATCCTAAAATTCATATGGAACCACAAAAGGCCCCGAATAGCCAAAGGAATTTTGAAGAACAAGACCAAAGCAGGAGGCATCACAATCCCAGACTTTAGCCTCTACTACAAAGCTGTCATCATCAAGACAGCATGGTATTGGCACCAAAACAGACACATAGACCAATGGAATAGAATAGAAACCCCAGAACTAGACCCACAAACGTATGGCCAACTCATCTTTGACAAAGCAGGAAAGAACATCCAATGGAAAAAAGACAGTCTCTTTAACAAATGGTGCTGGGAGAACTGGACAGCAACATGCAGAAGGTTGAAACTAGACCACTTTCTCACACCATTCACAAAAATAAACTCAAAATGGATAAAGGACTTGAATGTGAGACAGGAAACCATCAAAACCTTAGAGGAGAAAGCAGGAAAAGACCTCTCTGACCTCAGCCGTAGCAATCTCTTACTCGACACATCCCCAAAGGCAAGGGAATTAAAAGCAAAAGTGAATTACTGGGACCTTATGAAGATAAAAAGCTTCTGCACAGCAAAGGAAACAACCAACAAAACTAAAAGGCAACCAACGGAATGGGAAAAGATATTTGCAAATGACATATCGTACAAAGGGCTAGTATCCAAAATCTATAAAGAGCTCACCAAACTCCACACCCGAAAAACAAATAACCCAGTGAAGAAATGGGCAGAAAACATGAATAGACACTTCTCTAAAGAAGACATCCGGATGGCCAACAGGCACATGAAAAGATGTTCAGCATCGCTCCTTATCAGGGAAATACAAATCAAAACCACACTCAGGTATCACCTCACGCCAGTCAGAGTGGCCAAAATGAACAAATCAGGAGACTATAGATGCTGGAGAGGATGTGGAGAAACGGGAACCCTCTTGCACTGTTGGTGGGAATGCAAACTGGTGCAGCCGCTCTGGAAAGCAGTGTGGAGGTTCCTCAGAAAATTAAAAATAGACCTACCCTATGACCCAGCAATAGCACTGCTAGGAATTTACCCAAGGGATACAGGAGTACTGATGCATAGGGGCACTTGTACCCCAATGTTCATAGCAGCACTCTCAACAATAGCCAAATGATGGAAAGAGCCTAAATGTCCATCAACTGATGAATGGATAAAGAAATTGTGGTTTATATACACAATGGAGTACTACATGGCAATGAGAAAGAACGAAATATGGGCCTTTGTAGCAACGTGGATGGAACTGGAGAGTGTGATGTTAAGTGAAATAAGCCATACAGAGAAAGACAGATACCATATGTTTTCACTCTTATGTGGATCCTGAGAAACTTAACAGGAACCCATGGGGGAGGGGAAGGAAAAAAAAAAGAGGTTAGAGTGGGAGAGAGCCAAAGCATAAGAGACTCTTAAAAACTGAGAGCAAACTGAGGGTTGATGGGGGGTGGGATGGAGGAGAGGGTGGGTGATGGGTATTGAGGAGGGCACCTTTTGGGATGAGTACTGGGTGTTGTATGGAAACCAATTTGACAATAAATTTTGTATATTGAAAAAAAAAGAAAAGTTTACTTACCAATTTTGCTGATGAATCAAAGCAGGAAAGGTTAACTAACTCACTGGAGGGTAGAATTCTAATTCAAAATGTTATCAGTAGACTAAAACTAACAAAAATTCAATTATATAAGTACAAGACAGGGGAAGCCTGACTTGACAGCAGTAATACGTGTGCAAAGAACTTGGGACTTTAGCTGACCACAAATGCACTTGAACCAGTAGTGTACCGTCACCTCTAAAATGACTAATTTCAGAGATTGTAATCTGCATTAACAAAAATTGAGTCTAGTGCTTCTTTCTGTACACTTAGTTGGTCAGTCCACATCTGGAACACTCTTTCCCTGTTCTTGACACCATATCTTGAAAGGCAGTGACAGCTTCAAAATCTCTATATAGAATGGACTTATGATACTAAAGTATATAGGAATGAGGGGTGCCTGGGTGGCTCAGTTGCTTGAGTGTCAGACTTCGGCTCAGGTCATGATCTCGTGGTTTGTGGGTTTGAGAACTGCATCCAGCTCTGTGCTGACAGCTCAGAGCTTAGAGCCTGCTTCAGATTCTGTCTCCCTTTCTCTCTGCCCCTCCCCTGCTTGTGCTCTGTCTCTTTCAAAAATAAATGAAAGTTAAAAATTTTTCAAAAATATATAAGGTATTTAAGAATGAGATGTCATAATGTCTTTAATTTACTTGAAGATATTTCAGTAAAAGAAAAAATAAGTGAAATATGGCCAAAAGTTAATAACTGTTAAATCTAGGTGATGGGGTATGTCGGAGCTCATTATGTGCATCATTTTTCTAATGATTGAAATTTGCAAACTTAAAAGGTAAAAGAAAAGAGCCTCACTCAGTGCAGCAATCTAGTTGGAAGGTGCTTGGGATGGCTAGGGTACTTGTCTTGAAACTGTATTTGCAGTTTACATAACAAGCATACATTTTTTACTTAGATAATGTATTTATTTGTAGTGACTTTGGTAGGATTTAATAGATATTTGGAGGACATAAGTTAATTTCCCCCAAGGTACTCTCATTGTTGAAAAGTCCTAATAAGTCCCTTACCCCAGGGCTGGAAAGGACCACAGAAAATTTTAGGGGAGGCAAGGGAGTATCAAGTGCTATGGTGTAAGTTTCTCTGCTCTAGCTTCCCTCCACCAGCTTCACCAAAATAAAGTGGCCAAGAGATGAGCCCCCTAAGAAGGTTCTAATTAGCACTGATCATCCACCACCTCCTAATGGCGCAACAGGACTAATCTAGATCACGTCTTTCATCCTTGTTTACCCCAGTAACCTCCACAAGTCCTAGCCTCCCAGCATGCATAATTACCTGGTTTTCTAACCCCTTAAGATTCAACATATTGCCTAATCTGACTCAATACCCTGCTCATCATTGAACCCCCAAGCCCCCTTGCCATGCCCTCTGAAACTCAAAGCCCATCACCAACAAATTCCTCTATATCCTCAACATTTCATTCAGTTTCTTATTCTAAAGAAAGTTTGGCTCTTGCCTTAGGTGTCTGCTTACATGGAGACTTCTCAGATGGTGGTGGTATTCTTTCCCACACCCTTCATATCACTCACTGGATCTGGAAGTAGAGGAGTGTCCTCTTCTTCCTCTTTTCCACTTCCAGGACATTTTTCCTTCCTCTTTCCTGAAAAACTCCATCCCACTTAAAGTGTACACCATCAGACTATGCCAATTGCTACCCCTCCTTATGGCTGCCCTCTACCAAACTCTCAGTCACTCCCTTTCATTCATTCATTGGAAATGTTGTTAGCACTTGGTTCACCATGTTTTTCTCCCACTTCTCCTGTGATTTCAATATCCACTTGAGGATATAACCAATTCCTTGGTCTCACCATCCCTTGAAGTCACTTCTCATAACTTTTTCTTTCACATCATCCCAGCCCAGCCTTTAGTCATACTCTTGATATCATTACCAATAACTGCCTCACCTCTGTAATTTCAACTTCAAGCTCCTGGTCTCCCACATAACCTCCACCTGTAATCCATGGATCCTACTACCCTCGCTGTCCATCTGCCCTTTAATGCCTTCACTTCTCCACTACCCAGATAAATCCCAAGTTCCATGATTATATCCACTGCCTTGCATAAATATTCATGTGAGGGAGGTGTCCTTGTACTGCATCAGACTTAACCCTCATTAAGAACAACTCCATGCAGTTGTTCTATGCAACAGAATGGTCCCACTTTAAATTCAACTGGACCGGAAATCTCAATTGGGCCTTCAGAAATGCCTGACGACCCTACAGTTCACTATCTTTACCTCTAAAACAACTATTTCACACCTTTCTTCCACAATTGAAACTGCAAACACATGCCCTTCATAATTTTCAGCTGATTATTTTACTTATTTCATAGAGAAAATATAAATAATCATAAGAGAACTACCTCATCTTCAAACCAACAAGTGTACCAACTCACCTGCTTCACTATCTGTATACCCTGCCTTCTTTCCTGTTACTAAGAAGTAACTTTCCACATTTCCATAAGACCAGTCCTATTTGTGCACAGGATCCCTTCCACTCTAAGCTATTCCAGAATTTTTCCCCAGCAGTCAACCCCCCCTCTCTGATACTGCCAATTTTTCTTCCCATCAGCATATAAACATGCTACAAAATCTACCTTCTTAGACAAGCAAAAACTCCTTTGGCCACATATCCACCTCCAGTTACCTCACAATTTCTTTTCTCCTCTTTGTAGCAAGATTGTTCAAAGTAGTTATCTATAGTGTTCTCTCCATTTTATCAATCTCATTCTTTCCTCAACTCACTCAAACAGGCTTGTGTCCCCATACTATGACAACACTCTTATCAAGGTTTCCAGTGACCTGCATCTTGCCAAATCCAAAAGCAAACTATTATTCATCTTATTAAGCTTCTCAGCAACACTTGATTCAGTTGATCAGTCCTTCCTTTTTGAACAATCTTGGATTTTGTGACCACAGTCTTCTGTTTTATGCTCCTATGTCTCAGGTACATTTTCTCAGTCCCCCTTTGCTGGTTCTTCATCATCTTCCCAATCTCTAACTACTGGGGTGCTACAGGACTCAATTCTTGAGTGTTATCTCTTCACTATGCACTAACATTCCAAAATGTCAGAGTAAGCTCCAGTCCTGACTCTCCCCTAAGCTCCAGTTCCATATGGATGACTAATAGGCAGCTCAGATTTAACTTCTATCTCAAATGGAATTCTTGATGCTATCTTTCCACCCTGTTTCTCAGCCAGTCTTCCCCTTTTTACTCAATGGAAACACCTCCCATCCAGTTGTTCAGGCCAAAACCCTAGGATATTATCCCTGATTCCTTCTTGTTTTTCATATAACACATTAATCCATCAGTAAACCCTACTGGCTCTGCCTTCTATCCCAGTCAAACTTTCACCACCTTCAAGGCATCATCACCTCTTGTCTGGACTATTTCAAGAGATGCTTAACTGTTACCTCTACTTCTATTGTCCTCTAATGTGTTCTCTACAAAATGGCAAGAGTTAGCTTTTTGAAACATAATAGTAACTACTTTTCCTACCTAAAACCTTTCAATGGATTCTAATCACAATAAGAGTGAAATTCAAACTTTGCAATGACTTTTCCCTCAGCCTGGCTTGCCCCCTCACTTTATTCACGTCTCCACTCAAATATCACTTCCTCAGAGAGGCATTTATGTGATCATCCTATCTAAAATAGCACCCTCCCATCACTCTCTCTTCCCTACTTGGTTTTCCATAGGACTCAGCATCTGTTACTATTCATTTGCTTACTTGCTTTAGATCTGTCTCCTACACTTAAAATGTAAGCTTCAGGAGAGCAGTTATTATCTATTTTTTTCACTACTGGTACATAGTATTTAGGTGATCAATAAGTATTTGTTGAATGAGAGACTAAGTCCAGAGTGGGTAAAAGTGATCAGGATAATCTAGAAATCACAGCATAGATTTTAAGAAAGAATACCTAAAGGCGCTACAACTGCTTTTCTCTAAAACTCAGAGGGCTTTTCCTTATTCTGTACAGAGGAATAAGCACTAAAGTTACAGGGTAGAAATTATAGAGAGGCAGAAGGAGGAAAGTTTTAAAAACAAGAGCCCAAATAAGCCACTTCATGAGGCTGTGAACTATTAGGTATTTATTTCAGTGATGGTAGGAATGACATTTATTGGGAGTCTGCTATATGCCAGGTTTTGTACCAGGCCCTTAATATAGGTTGCATATATTGCCTCATTTTGTTTAATCTTCACAACTATATGGGGTAGATTTAATTATTATCATCCCTCATTTTATAGATGAGAAAATTAACCTTATGTGCCCAAAGTGGAGCTTGTTTTCTATACTGTACTCCTTCCAAATGCTTCAGTTGAGCAACTCCTAGCTGGCAGGGAGACTGTAAGAGTAGCAATTTGCAAAATGTGGTGCACAGACCCCTGTGAGTCCCCCAGTCTCTTTCATGTGTTTAGTGAGGTCAAGACCATTTTTATAATAACACTAAGAGATTGTTTGCTTTTTTCACTCTCATTCCCTTATGAATATAGTGTTTTCCAGAAGCAATGCTGATATAGATGAGTCACTGCTCTGACAGAAAATGGAATGTGTGGTATGCTATATATTCTTTTGTTTTAAATTTTTCTCAGTTTGAATTTTTCATATAGTAAATCCTGATAAATATAAAACACAGACACAAAATCACAATGCAGTCCTTAATACTTTTAAGTGTAAAGTGTACCTAAAATCAAAAAGTTTGAGAACCATTGCAGAGGAAGAATGGACGGTTTAAAATTCAAAGGCCTTTGAAATCCCTTCCAACTTAAAGATTCAAAAATTTCAATGGAATTGTTTGAAAAACAGAGTTAACTCCAAAACCTGTTTTGGTTCAACTCCCAGGTGTGGAGATTCTTTGTTAGTCTGTGTCCTCTTGACTGCCTTGGTCACTATAATGGAATTTTTCTTTGAAAACCCAGTATCCTGTATGGCTTCAGGGTAATCAGACCCTAGGGCTAGGCATGAAGAAAGCACAAATGATGAAATCTGCTCAGTCCTAACATCCTGTTAATTTTGGTTTGGAGAATTCTTTTTTACTTTGTGTTTTGTTGTGGATGTTTAATTTATACAAATTAAATTAAATTAAAAATCGCTGATGTAGGTTTGTTTTCTTGTTTTTGTCTCTTGTTTGTTTGCTTTGAATTACAGTTTTCTTCCACTAACAAAGCAATGTGGGAAGGAGAGTGGGCAGAAAAGAGAACTTCTCTTAACTAAACACTTACTGTAGGTCAGGTACAATATAATATGCTTTATCTGTCATTTGCTGAGCACCTATTATACCAGCAGTTCACTCAGTTCTTTTTTTTTAATATATGAAATTTATTGTCAAATTGGTTTCCATACAACACCCAGTGCTCATCCCAAAAGGTGCCCTCCTCAATACCCATCACCCACCCTCTCCTCCCTCCCACCCCCCATCAACCCTCAGTTTGCTCTCAGTTTTTAACAGTCTCTTATGCTTTGGCTCTCTCCCACTCTAACCTCCCCCTTTTTTTTCCTTCCCCTCCCCCATGGGTTCCTGTTAAGTTTCTCAGGATCCACATAAGAGTGAAAACATATGGTATCTGTCTTTCTCAGTATGGTTTATTTCACTTAACATCACACTCTCCAGTTCCATCCACGTTGCTACAAAAGGCCATATTTCATTTTTTCTCATGGCCACGTAGTATTCCATTGTGTATATAAACCACAATTTCTTTATCCATTCATCAGTTGATGGACATTTAGGCTCTTTCCATCATTTGGCTATTGTTGAGAGTGCTGCTATGAACATTGGGGTACAAGTGCCCCTATGCATCAGTACTCCTGTATCCCTTGGGTAAATTCCTAGCAGTGCTATTGCTGGGTCATAGGGTAGGTCTATTTTTAATTTTCTGAGGAACCTCCACACTGCTTTCCAGAGCGGCTGCACCAGTTTGCATTCCCACCAACAGTGCAAGAGGGTTCCCGTTTCTCCACATCCTCTCCAGCATCTATAGTCTCCTGATTTGTTCATTTTGGCCACTCTGACTGGCGTGAGGTGATACCTGAGTGTGGTTTTGATTTGTATTTCCCTGATAAGGAGCGATGCTGAACATCTTTTCATGTGCCTGTTGGCCATCCGGATGTCTTCTTTAGAGAAGTGTCTATTCATGTTTTCTGCCCATTTCTTCACTGGGTTATTTGTTTTTCGGGTGTGGAGTTTGGTGAGCTCTTTATAGATTTTGGATACGAGCCCTTTGTACGATATGTCATTTGCAAATATCTTTTCCCATTCCGTTGGTTGCCTTTTAGTTTTGTTGGTTGTTTCCTTTGCTGTGCAGAAGCTTTTTATCTTCATAAGGTCCCAGTAATTCACTTTTGCTTTTAATTCCCTTGCCTTTGGGGATGTGTCGAGTAAGAGATTGCTACGGCTGAGGTCAGAGAGGTCTTTTCCTGCTTTCTCCTCTAAGGTTTTGATGGTTTCCTGCCTCACATTCAAGTCCTTTATCCATTTTGAGTTTATTTTTGTGAATGGTGTGAGAAAGTGGTCTAGTTTCAACCTTCTGCATGTTGCTGTCCAGTTCTCCCAGCACCATTTGTTAAAGAGACTGTCTTTTTTCCATTGGATGTTCTTTCCTGCTTTGTCAAAGATGAGTTGGCCATACGTTTGTGGGTCTAGTTCTGGGGTTTCTATTCTATTCCATTGGTCTATGTGTCTGTTTTGGTGCCAATACCATGCTGTCTTGATGATGACAGCTTTGTAGTAGAGGCTAAAGTCTGGGATTGTGATGCCTCCTGCTTTGGTCTTCTTCTTCAAAATTCCTTTGGCTATTCGAGGTCTTTTGTGGTTCCATATGAATTTTAGGATTGCTTGTTCTAGTTTCGAGAAGAATGCTGGTGCAATTTTGATTGGGATTGCATTGAATACTCAGCTCTTGATACGTATTATCTCCAACTCTCAGAACAATCCTGGAGAACAGGTAATACCAAGTCTTGATAGATTGTTTGAAAAAAAATGACTACAGTAATTGCCTTCCCTACATCCATGCCTTTGGGTAGTTCCTTCCTATACCTACACAGGTCTTGGTCATATGACTTTAACCAATGGAACAATAGAAAATATGAATAAGCAGAGACTTAAAAAGTGTTTATGCACTGGGCCTTGCTCCCTCTTGATGCCCTTAGTAAAACTCATTCATCAGGTGAATGAGGCCAGGAAAGCCACTGGGTAATGAAGGACACATAGCCCAGTTACTTCCATTACCCCCAGTTGACAACCAGCCAACTGCCAGACATAAGAGTTAGCCCAGTTGACATAAATGCATGAGTGAACCTAACTGACACACAGGAAACAGAGAAAGTCCCCTCTGAGTGCAATCCAAACTCCCCACCCACAGAATCATCAGCAAATAAATGGTGGTTGTTTTAAATCACTACATTTTGAGGTGGTATGCTATGCAGCAAATGCTAACTGAAAACAATTCCCATTTTGCAGAGGAGGAAACTGAGGCTCAAAGAAGTTAAATACATTTACTGAGGTCATTCTATAGCCGGTATGTGGCAGAATGTGAATTTTAAACCTAGAATTACCTATACTTCATTTAATCTCTATTTCTGCTCTATGAGATAAGTATACTATTATTGATTTAATTTCAAAACTGAGGAAACATGTGCAGGGAGGTTAAACAATTTGCCCAAAGTCACACAATAAGCAGTAAAATGCTAACTGGACTTATTGTAGTGACCATTTTGCAACATATACAAATATTAAATTATTATGTTGTACACCTGAAACTAAAATAATGTTATGCCAATTATACCTTAATTTTAAAAAAGATACTTGGGGTGCCTGTGTGGCTCAATAGGCTAAGTGTCTGACTCTTGGTTTCATCTCAGGTCATGATCTCAAGATTTGTACTTGAGTTTGAGCCCCATCTGCACTGCCGGTGCAGAGCCTGCTTGGGATTCTTTCTCTCTGCCCTTCCCCTGATTGCTCTCTCTCTCTCTCAAAATAAATAAATAAGCTTTAAAAAGTAAAAAAAAAAAATAAGGGGGAGACCAACAGTAAAATTAAGTAATTAATAATTAATAAATAGTAAAGCCAAGATTTAAACTCAACTATGCCTGCTTTCAGGGATTGTGCTACTTTCACAACTTCAGGCTGTGGGTTCTGGTTAGTTGAGAATTCCAGTTAGATTATTCTTCCCTATAGAAAAACTGATTGCTGTAGCACTGTATTAGCAGCCAACATGATCGAATTTAAAAATGCACTTCACAACTCCAAGCACACAAACATAAAAAGTATAAAAGCGAAAGAGCAATGGAAAAGGAACAAGACTTGGGAATTTGAGTTATTAAAAAACAACAACAACAAAACATTAGAAAGTAGGTCTGGTTTTATAAGTAGGAGATAAGAAAAACTTATTAAAATAACCAAACCACTAAGAGGAATATAATGTAAGACAGGAGCTCATGAAAAGGGTTATTTTAAACTAGAACATAAGTAGCTAGCAGGCATCTGCTTAAACCAAGGAAGAAAGTGTTCATTAACACTAAAAAGCACTGCATTGGCTGCCCATCACATTCACAATGTGTCCTTCTACTGACTTTCTGTCAGCTATGTGCTGCCTGGCATTGGAATTATTTAGGCTGAAAAAGAGAACATGGACAAAGGGAGGGAATGTTAACATTTATTGAAGATGGCAATGGGAAGAGCACTGGACTGCAACTAAATATATATATATATATATATATATATATATATAAAATATAGTTTTCATATATTAAAAAATAATAAAAAATAAAAGAATCATTATATTACACACCTGAATCTAAAATAATACTGTACATTAACTGGAATTTAAATAGACACTTAAAAAGGGGAAAAAAATGAAGAAAAAAATAAAAGAGGACCCATCCTTTCTTTTATTGGGCCCAGGCCAGGTAACACTATTTTGCCTCTTCCAAAAAAAAAAAAGAATATAGATTCTGGAGTCCAACTGTTTTGTGTCCAAAAGTTGCTTCTATCTATGACTGTTTAATGGTGTGACTTGGTAAGTTAATTAAAATCTGTGTGCCTCAGTTTCTTCTTCTAAAATCAGGAATAATAAAGCTTACTTTACAGAATTGTTAAGATGATTAGTAAGACATATGAAGAGCTTAGCACTGTGCTTGGCCAAAAGGTAAGCACTCAGTAATCATTAGCGATTATTATGAGTTGAGTACAGTGTAACACAGTAGTTAAAAGCATGTGCACTGGACCAAAATCACAGCTCCAGAACATACTAGGCATGTGGGCTTGAGCAAGTCATTCACTATTCTTCAGTTTCCTCATCTGTAAAATGGGGATAACAATAGTATCTATCTTGAAACGCTGCTCTCAAAAGACTGAATGAGATAGTGTTTGCACAGTGCATGCCACAGAGTAAACAGTCAATAAATGTCACCTAGTATTATTATTCCAATCTATCAGGAAGTGGAAATTAGCACACAGGACCCTGGTGAGGAAATAACAGAATGCAGGAGCAGCACTGCTGTTCAAGCTCTCCTTGCCTGGCCTTTGACAAGGTAATCAAAACACACACAGAACAGTTGCCTTTTCATTGGGGTGTGACATTCATGCATTAATGGAAATCAAATTTTAATGATCGCAAGATTTGGAAAGAAGAGAAAAGCAGGAGTCTGTCTCTTGCTTCCCAAAAACTGGGATCCTCGGAATGTCACCTAGTATTATTATTCCAATCTATCAGGAAGTGGAAATTAGCACACAGGACCCTGGTGAGGAAGATTAAGTAAGAGTCAAGTTAGGTGGTATGTAGACACATGGCACACCCTCTGTCCATGCCGCTGAGCTTCCTACATCCGCAGATGTGTGCCCATGGAATACAAACATTTTAATATCAGTCTGGAAAAAAATATACTTAAGAAAAAGCATACAAAACAAAAATTAATATGGTACCCAAAACCATGTTCAGTTCTAAAAAAATTTCTTTCAGTTTTGTTGATATTTTCCATAGTAATGGTCCATGCATTGTATTACTGAATTTGCATACACTGAGGGAATTGGTTTGTCACAAAATGAAATTTTAATACTAGGCTGTTTTCGACCTTGTTTCTGAGAATGTTCCAAGGCCATCTCTTCCTTAATACTAAGGTGGTGCTCAACTCCGCAAGTGGGAATTTTAACTTTGAAAGAATAAACCAGAACTTGGAAAGTAGATCTGCCACAATCATCAAATGATTCATTCTAGGTCAGGTGCTAATGATCTGTGGATTAGCATAGCTAATGGAAAGTTGGCTGTAACTCACTTTATTAGGTGCTGCTGCACTCAGGAAAGGGCAACAGTGGAAATCAGGGAGGAAGGTCAACTTTGAGATAGCAATGGATGGTATTCAGGAGGAAAAAACTGATAATGTTAGAATCTGCTCTTCCCTCCCCAGTGCCCGGAAAAGAGAAGCCAGTGCTGGATTTCTAAATTGGTACGTCTCAGACTTTAATGTGCATCACCTGGGGATCTTATTAAAATTCCAATTCCAATTGGGTAGGTCTGTGGTGAGGCCTGAGATGCTGCATTTCTAACAAACTTGCAGATGACAGGCTGCTGGTACATATACCCACACTTTAAGTAGCAAAAGTCTAAACTAGAGATCAGCAACCTATAGTCCCAAATCAAATCTGGCCCACTGCCTGCTGCTGCACAGCCTGTGAGCTAAGAATGATTTTTAGATTTTTTTAAATGGTTGGAGGAAAAAATTAAAGGAATATTTTGTGACATATGAAAAGTATGTTAAATGCAAATTTCAGTGTCCATAAATTAAGTTTTATTGGAACACAGCATGTCCATTCATTTACATATTGTGTATGACAGCTTTCTAGCTCAGGTAAGTATTTGCAACAGAGACCCACAAACTTAAAATATCTCAACCTTTACAGTTCTTCAAACTCAGATCTGAACGATTAATAAAGAAAATTATGCTGTATCATTGCATGGAGAGAAAGGTTTTGAGTTGGGAAGAGGGAACCCTCTGAACCTGAGACAGAAATTGTACTCCCTTCCACTGACACTGGGAGAAGTCATAACTGAGTGACAATGTCAGTGTACTGGGGCACAGTGCCCCAGACATGTCAGCAGTCAAAAGGGAAGACCTCTGCAAACAGTATGTCTGGGCCCACTTGGAGCAGCAGTGCCCAAAGACAGTCAACAGAAACCTGTTGATGGCAACCTCTGGGAGCCAAGGAGCAACAGTAAAACTGAAACCACTAAGAAATAAAAACCTAGCCCTTGCCTGGTTTTCTGGCACAACAAAAGGCCAGGACTCTTCTGTGATCAAACGGAGGAATGTAGGAAACCCCCAAAATAATCAAGGTTTAATTTTCTGCCCATACAACATGTTGGGGACTTGAAGATTACATTTAATTTATACAAATAAAGGCATATTTAATTTATAGAAATAAATTTATAGAATAAAAGAAAAAATATCTTGCCTGTATTCATTTACCAGGGCTGCTATAACCAAATATCATAGACTAGGTGGCGTAAACAACAGACATTCATTTCTTACAGTTCTAGAGACTGGGAACTTCAAGATCAAGGTGCCAGAAAGGTAGGTTTTACTCTAAGGCCTCTTCTCTTGGCTTGTAGACTAACCTCCGTCTCTGTTAGCTCACATGACTGCTTCTTTTGGCACATATGTAAAAAGAGGGGATGGGGAAGAGGGAGAGCGAAGGAGAGGAGGTGGAGAGAGAGAGCATGGCAAGCAAGCACATGAGTGCAAGAGCACTCTCTACTCTTCTTATTAAGGATACTAATCCTATCAAATCAGGGTCCCATCATTATGACCTCATTTAACTTTAATTACTTCCTCATAGGCCCTATCTCCCAAAACAGAGAACTTGAGGGTTAGGACTTCAACATATGAATGGGGGGTGTGGGCACAGTTCAGTCCATAACATTGCCCGTAGTGATGTGGACTACAACCCATACCTACTATACCCATTTATATCCCTGATCTTATGAATAGACAGAAAAGATGATTGATTTCTGGCCTGATCTGATATGAGGACATCAAGAGGTACACTTATCTTAATCAATTTTCTCCACTCACCTGCCACTCACCCCCAAACCCAATATCAGATTATTCCTTTAAATGAAGGTTACCTCACTCAAAGGTCTAGGTTAAACTACAAATCCAATAACACAAGAACTGCACTTTACCCTAATGGCACAGAAAACTCTCCTTGACAGGAAATACAGTACTATAGGTAAGAGCATGGACTCTCAGCCAGACTGCAACTTGCCCAGCTATTTGACCTTGAACAAGTCATTTAACCTCCCCATGCCTCAGTTTTCCCATCCAGAAAACAGGGTTAAATATAGGGGCACCTGAGTGACTCAGTTGGCTAAGCATCTGACTCTCGATATTGGCTCAGGTCGTGATCTCATGGTCATGAGTTGCCCCATGTTGGGCTCTGCACTGAGTGCGGAGCCCGCTTGGGATTCTCTCCCTTTCTCTGCCCCTCCTCCAAGTGTGTGCATGCTCTCTCTCTCTTGCTCTCCCTCTGTTGTGCACACACAATCTCTCAAAAAAAGTGAATAAACATTTAAAAAAGCTGGAATAAACATAGTAACCTACTTCCCAGGATTGTTGTGAAGATTAATCTAATATGTACCAAGCACTTAGAACAGAGCTTGGTACACAGTAAGCACCTGATGGGCATTACTTATTATTTTATCTTAAAGATATGACAGAGTTTTGCATTATATTACAGAACATATAAATTACTTGCCACCAAGAAAAGTGACAATCCAGGAGGAGGCTATACATACTCACTGGTACACTGCTACATACACCTAGGGTTTGAAAAGCACAAAGGACAACCTTGGGAAATAGAGGAAAAGACACTGAGGAATAGAAACTCAGGCAAAGGAAGGAGATACGAAAAAAAAATCTGGATCTTGGAGTATTTTCCAGAAAGGCCTAGTGTAGATAAGACAACTGGGGCAGAGTGGAGGCTGTGTACAGGCACTGTGCCTGGGAAGAGAGAATTGGTTAGAGGGTGCTAAAGACCTTTCTTGGGACTCCCAATTTCTGAGTTTCTCTGGGAAGAAAGATCTTTCAACATTCCCAATTCAGGCCTGCTCTGCCCCCAAACAAGAGCACAAGCTTTGCCTAAAATATCGAGAATAATTAAGTTTGCAACAGAAAGTCCTTTTTCTCTTCCCAGAACAAAGTGATGCAATGCAGCAACAGCAGGAGAGACACTGTTGTCCTTCATTCAGAAACAACAAAGGAAATTATCCTTAGGAGACACAAGCCCATGTACAATAGACTAATGGGTAAAATATTTGCCAGGCTGTAGGCCTCTTATTCAGTATGCAAATGAGTTGAATTAAAGGAAAGAAAGAATCAAAAACAGCTGTTCTGTTTTCTTTCTTCCTGTGTTGACCAGGAGGAAACAGTTTTTCAAGTGGTTAAAAAAATAAATGAGTCTACAGCTATATTGCTTCTGCTGCAAAGGCATCCTCAACACTTAGATTTCTTATTGTTCCATTGTCCTGAATACATGTAATTACTCTAGGTCTGGTATTATCTGTTCTGCACAAGCAGCATAGCATTTTTCTGAACTTTTGTCCTATACCACAAGAACCTACCAAAAATAAAATCCAAAGTGTAGAAGTAAGTGAAAGGATATTTCCATGTCTGGTACAAAATATTCTAAGGGGAATGGTATGTCCCCAACCTCTCTATCCTGCCACTATCTGCACACACACACACACACACAGTCCTCAAGAGCCATATACCTCCCTCAGGAATTGAGAAAGGAACATAATTACAGATCCTCAAACTGTTCCTACTGCATCATGCTTGGGCTGTACTGTAGGGATGTAGTCACCGCCCACACACAGCCTAGAAAGCGACCAGCTTGCCTTAGAACTGCCTCAAGAGCCATATGTGCACCGGTTGCAAAGCCAACTATAATTTCCTCCTGGGCACATGGTTCAATATATGTTTTTGCACAAGCAGGCATGGACATGAAAGTCATTTTTCAAGAACTGAGATCCTCAGATATACATATTTATACACATGTCAGTGCTACAGAACATTCAGTTGAGAGGGGGACATCTTGTGGATTATCTCGAAACTGAACATTTCTGGAAGGCAAGCCAGTAATAGGAACAACACCACTGATAATAATAGTAGCCACCCTTTCTAAACACTTCTATATGCCAGGCAGGCACAGTACTAGGTACCTTACATTTATTATCTCACTTAATATTCAGAGTAAACCTGGGAAGTAGGGATTTTTTTTTCATTATGCAGACAGAGAAACTGAGGCTCAGAGAGATTACGTAACTTATCCAAAACCTCACATCTGGCAAGTGGAAGAGCCAGGAATCAAATTGAAACTTTACTGGTTTGAAAGTTAACTTGCTTTCCTTATGTTATAAAACCACCACTATATTTAGCAGAAGTATGAGGATGGACACTGTATACTTCACTGGTTAAGAGTGCGGGATCTGGCACCACACTCCTTGAGTTTGATGCCAAATTGGGGGACAGATGGCGCACACACCACTGCGGGATCTGGCATCAACTCTGCTGGATGTCCTTGACAGGAAATGTATACATATGACCCTAGTGGCTCATTTCCTCCTCCTTTTTGGTGGTCTTACCAAGACCTAGACCATTTGCATAGAACCTGAGTACAGAAAGACAAGACTGTTGGCTAGTTTAACCATTCCTAGTAGGCAAGGCTATTCCTAATATCTTTAGTATGCAGATCCTGGTGTTCCATATTCCTGTACCCTGGTGTGGTACCTAGGCTAGGAGATCCTTTGTAATATTTCTTGTCATTTAAAAAAAAAAACTAGGTGTTCCCTAGTTCCTCTTAATCTAGCCTATAAATATGTAATGCAAGTTGTGGTCAGGTTTCACTCTCATATTTGGAGTGCTCTCTGTCCCGAGTCTAGCATGCTGGTCCAGGCAGATCTACCCCTGTTGGAACCTTGGCCATGGTGCATAAAGAGCATCAATGCCTGGCCTGTGCTGTGGCATGATGAGAGTTCAGGGGACTGCATACACTTTGCTACTTCTTTGTTTGTAAATAGTGCCCACACAGAAACCCTATGTTATGCCTTTACTGTGTGGTCCTAATGGTATATGTCCATGACTTCTTTGCATGACAAAACTTGAACATTTTACTCAACCCTCCTGTGCTTTGGTTCTTTCATCCATAAAAGGGGTGATAAGAGAGCATCCACATCGAAAGGGTGTTAAAGTGAATTAATTTGTATACAGAGTTTATGATGCCTGCTCCAGAGTAAGCACTCAATAAACATTAGTAGTTAGTATGGTTATATTCAGAGTAGCAATGCATCTTTGAGGTCACTCTGTTCAGCCTTCTTCCTTTATAGGTGAGGAAACAGAGGTCTAGAAAATGAGAAAGCATTTGAACAGGTGGTCACAACTACTTGGTGACAGGATGCAGCGAGACCCAGGTTTTTTTCTATCCCAGTCCAGTGTGAGTCAAAATATTTGCGTTTAAACAGAACTTTGTAAATTGAGTCAGATATTAAATGTCCCAAGGGTGTCAACTACTTAAAAGGAATCCTTAATGAGTCATTTTGCAATGTGATAAACACTTATCATTTACCTTTCTCTCTACACAGCCAGATCTTCCCCATCCTTAAAAGTGCAGCTCAGAACACTTCTAAGAAGGCTTTCCTCTCTCCAGCCTCCCTCTCCTCCCCCTTGTCTGGATTCTTGCAGAACTTGTCCATTTAGCACTTAACACTCTCTTGTACACTTCCATAATGTTTCGTGCTGCTAATCTCATCTGTCCAGCCAGACTGTAGATTTCCAAAGGGAAAGGAGCATTTCTTCTTCTTCATATGTATTTCCATAGTCACCAGCATTAAGCCGAGAGTCTTTTTGTAGATGTTCATTATTTCTCTACTGGCTTTTATATACATATTATCAAAGCAAAGTACACCTGGGTGGTGCTAAACAGAAAGTTGGAGGTACACAATGCCAAAACACATGTGATTCAATCAGGTACTCACTCAGGATAGCCCTTACATACTGTGGCTGGGTTTGAGGCCACATTTATACAAGTGCCCTCCACTCTTATGCCATCCCCTTCCTCTGTAAACTCTGTCCATGCAATGCTTTTCAACAGTTTCAAAATAAAGTGTCAGGCTCCATTCTGAGCACTTTACATATGCTAATTCATTTAATCCCTACACTAAGTCAGGTACGACTATTATCTCCATTCTACAAATGGGAAAGCTGAGGCTCAGAGTGGTAAATAACTTGTGCAGGATCACATGGCTAATAAGTAACGGACTCAGGATTCAAATGCAACCTATCTTGTTCTAGAGCCCACACTTTTAACCACTCTGTTATAATGCTTCTCAACCTTCACATTGATCCTCAGTGGTGTGTGCACCATCTGTCCTCCAAACGGGAAGACAAAATATTTTCAGTGTTAAAACAAATGAGAAAAACCAACTCTCCAAAGTTATAATATGACTACACAATGCCGTGATAACTGAAAAGCGGGGGGTGGGGGGGGGTGGGGGGGGCGGGGCGGGATCCAACAATAACAAGTACTGCCATTATGGAGCACTTGTTAAATGCCAAGTACTGAGTATTATCTCTTTTTTATGCATATTATCTCTTTTAGTCCTTACAACAACCCTGTAAGGTTGTTATTATCTCCATTTTTAGATGAGGAAATAGAGGTTTCCAGAGTCCAAAATACAGAACTAGTTAAGAGGTAGAGACTGATATTAACCCAGATATGCCTGCCTCCAAAGCTAGGGCCCTTAAGCACTATGCTATATTTATGATTTGGTTTTATGCAGGCAGAGATGATTTGAGCTCATGTTTGCACACTAAACTGGCTGTACTAGTATCACACAAGAGGGTCTGAGTTATTATTTGCCTCTTTGGAGAGCTGCAGAGCCAATGGTACCAGACAAGGGACCAAAAGAGACAAGAGCTATGCATTTACTAGAAGTCAGAGATTGTAGCACATAAGGATTCTGGAACAAATGAACTGATGGTACCCTGAACTCATGGCCTGGGTCAGCAGAGCAACACAGAGCAGTGGTCCTCAAATTTGAGAGGGCTTCAGAATCCCCTGGGAGGTATGTCACACAGCACAGGTTCTTAGGCCTATAGCACAGATTTTCTGATTCACTAGGTATCAGGTAGCACCCTAGAATTTGCATTTCTAACCAGTTCCCAATTGATGCCAATACTGAAGGTCCTGGGACCACTTTGAGAACCACTGCCATGGGGGATTGCAGACAGGAGACAAAGCTCTGGCCTATCCATGAGGACATGAGATAACTGACAATTTGTAGTTAGAAGAGATGGAGATGGTGGGAAGGCACTAGCTAAGAGTTTATCCTGACATCAGGTATGGGCTGGAGGACCTATCTGCCTCTTGGCCTCTCTACTTTATACCTGCAGGCTTAGTCTTACTCCTATTTAAAGGAAAAATCTTGAGTATTAATAAGAAGGACAAAGAGCTTCCCACATCAGTAGCCTCGGCATTAGCTATAAGTTGCACTGAGGAATCAATTTTTGTATTAGTCTCAATTCCTGTTCCTTGGAATCTAATATCCCAACCATGTATAAAGGGAGTCCTGCTATGCTGATATCAGAGCCACCTAAGGACTGAGGCTTCTGCCTCTGAGTCGCAGCTCAATAACTGATGTGTTACTATTTGCCGTCTGGCATGCCCAGTGCTGACTGTGAGTCAAAGACTTTAACTTCTAGGCACACTCAGGGCCACTTTATCCCCTACCAATGAGAAGAATCCCTCAATATAACAAGGAGTTCTTAGCATCACAAAGAACTACTTTAGCAGAATTCCCAAATGCAAAGATGTCTGGTGAGAAGAGTGAAGGGGATTAGTATTTACCTTTTCTTTTAAGTCTCATGTGGTTGAAATGGGAAGACTAGGCCTAGACAATCTTGCTGGAGGTCTCTGGAAGGCCAGGAGGAAGAGGGTAAGATCCAAGAGAAAGGAATAAAGGCATGAGTGGCTTACATTTTCTCTGTTCTTAATCTTCACGAGAACCTCTCTATGTCTCTCTCTCATTCTCTTTCCTTCCTTCCCCCATTTTGGAATGATAGGAACCAAAAGATTAAATGGATGGAACCAAGAAGAGGTTACAAGGAAAAAGAGACTGAGAGTACTCTGTCTCCAGTCTCATAATCAAGCAAGAGAAGACACTTGAGAGACTCAAGTCTCATGAATGGTTCAGGCCAGCTTTCCTAGAGTCATAGAGTATAGGAATTTGGAGACCAAACCCCAGCAATTAGTGAAGGACATGCATTCACCTTTGGGTTCCCCTTTTTGCTTTATATTATATAGGGCCCTAGCAAAACAAAAGCAGTAAGTGATTGGAAGTGACTTGAAAATCAGATGGATTCAAGATATGTTGACGTCAAAGTAACACTGACCATCTGAGTGACATCCCTTGCTTTGGGTTCCTAACTTCTCAGATAAATATAGTTATATTCTCTCCTTCACAGAGTTGTTGAGAGGATTAAATAAGATAATACATAAAAGTATTTAGCTGAATCTACCATAGTGAGGGCTTTGTAAGTAGTATCTGTTACTACACTTATTATTTCTCAGTGCTTTTTGACTGAAATGGGCCCCTGACTTTCTATGTGACATTCATCTTACTACTCTGGGTTTCAGTTGCTTTATCTATGAGCAAGGAATACAAATAAACTGCTCTACCCACTTCACCAGTACGTGGCAATAACAAAACTGTGTATATGCTTTGAAAAAAATGTAAGAGCAAATCTGAATGTCAGATTGTAAGGAGTATTGTAACTTGGCTTCTAGCAGTCATTATTCTCATGACACATAATTTAATAAAACAGTCAACCCAGCATGAATCAGCCAGTCCCCCCCACTGCTATCTCCATCAGTCATCCTAAGATGACAAGTTTCTGTGTTGACTTGTAACTCATCTTATGTTACATTTCATAGACTTCTTAGTTTAAAACCCAATTAAGCTGAAGCTCCAGTCTCATTTATTGAAAAGCTGGGCATGAAACTTTGTACCAACACTGAGTGGGGTAAAAAGTGTTATGAAAGATGGCTAAAAATATAGGCAGGGGCCCGAGTAGACTATTCAGGCCATTGCAGACCATAGAAATGAATTTCTTTATCCTAAGGGCAATGGGAAATATTGTTGGTCAATCTGAAAGGGACAGAAAGATAGTTGTGACAAGGTTTGATTTACTCTGGCTGCTATAAAGAAAATGGATTGAAGGGAGGTAAGAATAGAGGTAGAAGGACCAGTTGGTAGCCTACTGCAGTTGTCCAGGTTACAGATATTGGTGTTGTGGTCTACAGAGACATCACTGAGGATGGAAAGATTTGAGAGTTCATCTATGAGGTAAAATAATTGCCAGGACCTGGGAAGGGATTTAATGTAGGTGGGAGAGGAAAGAGATCAAGAATAACCCCATCAGTACTGAGTTTCTTGATGATGCAAATGGATAGATCATGAAGTGTTTTACTGATATAGAGGACTCTAGAAAGGAAACAGGCTGGGGCAAATGTACACCACAAGTACAAGTTGGACTATGTTGAGTTTGAGGTGACTGTGGGACTCCAAGTATATAGGTGGATATATAGGAATGAAACTCAGAAAAGAGAGGTCTGAGCTGAAAGTATATGTTTAAGATATATTCATTCCCGTCACCAACTATTTGCCTTGACATTAACCTGAGTTTGCTGACTGTATTTGCTTCCCACTCTCAACACCCTTCAAGTGGTCACACAATCAATGTTTAGATCTAGTCCCAGGTTTTTGCCCTTGCCAGGCTTATACCACTGCAACAGTTAACTGAACCATAGCCAATTGTGTCCTGAGTTGTAATACAGTGCTTATTAGGTGTTTCCAGATCATGGAAGTCTATAAGACAGAGCAAAATGGGTTAGGGTAGTAGGTCATGGTGGTTAATGTTCTATATAGGAAAGAGATCCCCAACAAAAGTCAACTGGAAGCTTAGACTGTGAGGTGTATATCTATACATCTTGAATTCTGAAACTAAAACTGATCTCCAGGGGCCCAAAGCAATGAGGAAGGCACAAACAACTTGAATGAGTGTATACTATATATACATTGGTGGTAGAATTTAGGCTTAAAAAGGGACACAAGGTATGGGGTATCAGGTATGGGGTAAGAGCAAAGACTGCTTAAGTAATAATGTCTTGGGTATCAATGTATGCTAGTCTTAAACACCTTTTACTAGTAATCTAGTTTAATGATTGAAATGTCTTTATATTAATTTTATATTAATTATATTATATATATAATTATTAATCATATTAACCTTAAGACCCTGAATGAATTAGTATGGCATCTCCATAATTTCTTTAATAAAAGAATATAAGAAGAATGAGGAGCACTAAGACACATCCTAAAGTAAAGATGCATTTGCCTGAGTGCTGAGTAACATAATCAACTGACAAGGATGGGTCAGCAGAATGAAACAAAAATAAGGACAAAATAAGGACACATGCCCAGTACTTAACTGGATTATATCAACGTGCATTATTTTCCTTCCTAAAAGTCAATTATTCCAATAGTAGATTATAGCAGAACTCCCCAACCCTACGAGTTATAAGGACTAGGTGTGCCACAAAAGTGTTATGGTTTTGCTGAGATATCAGTCCCATCCACTCCCATGACTGCTGGATGGAGCCTGGAGCTGGGAGCAACCTAACCCATTGACCTCACTGTACCCTACCAATATTTTCCTTGTGTCCTATGACATTAAAAACTTTGGAATCACTGGATTATAATATGTACTCATTTTTGCCTCTCCTAAAAATTGGAGTCTGAAGGCTCCAACAGCCTGAAAGCTTCATACACATATTTAGCTGATATTTTCTTTGTATGTATTGATTTTTTTTTAAATTGAGGTTGCTTTGGGGAAGGCTGGTGGAAATGCAGTGACTCAAGCACCTACCAGCCTCCCCTTTACTCCTCCACTGATGGATGTGCAGTTTCCAAAGAATGGTATGTGTTCCATAAGTAATATAGGACTTGATGTGAGGTGACACCCAGATGAATAATATATGTACATACACACGCACACATGCACACACACACACACACACACACACCATGATTTTCAAGATATCTTTGCTTAAGGAAGCTAAAATAGTAAATAAAAAAGAAAGAAAAGAAAAGAAGGAAAGAAAAGATAATTAAAAGAAAAAATCAGGTACAATAGTAGAGTCAGTACCTAAATTACAAATGACTGAATTTTTGAGGCGCTAAACTAATATAAAGTACACATAGGCTCTGAAATCAATAGGCCAGTCAAATACCTAATCTACTGCTAATAAACTGTGTGTCCTTGAGCAGAGTTATTCACCTCTCTGGGCCTGATTTGACATCCACATGTAGAAGGTAATAAGCTTGTTGTGTGAGTTAAATAAAATAACATCAATACACAGTCCATAATATAATACCTAGCACATAAGAGTTCAAGAAAAGTTGCTTCCCTTCTCCCTGAGCTTAATAGTGTTATTTTATCTAAATCACTCACTGGAGTTCAATGTTGACCCCAATCAGAAAGTACCCCAAACTCTAACTGGGTGTTTTCAAGCTGACAGCCTCAATGCTTAAAGTGCTAGACACAGAAAATTTATATCTGCCCAAGTAATTATGCCCAAACCTTGGTATGTTAGATATGAAATGATTTTAGCCACAAGTGAGGCCAGAGGAAAATTTCAAATTTGAACTTGGTTTGGATAGGAAATCACTGAATTGTTCTCTTTGGAGATTTCTCCACTGGTTTTCATCAAGCTTTTCCATAGCTTTGTGAGTTCACTGACATGAGTTTGCTTTTCAGGAAAATTTTCAGAGATGACAGAAAGGCATGAAGAACCGAAAGAACAGAATTCTGAGCACTTTGGCCTTTTATAAGTCCCTTTGCAGGATCATTTGGAACCTTGATTTACTTACCAAACAAGTCAGAATACTAGCTTACATGTGTGGAGTACTTTCACATATATTATCTCTGTCTGACTCCATCTGCCCTACAGGGGTCCAGGGAAACCTTTGCTAGTAGACCCTGTCACCCAAAACATCAAGAGATGCCATATTCCAAGGAGCGGGTAGAGTTGAGAATTAGGTGGGGAGCTGTTCCTTTTAAGCCAAGAGAATCTAGGAAAGATCAGTAAAACCTATGAAGATGAATACATAATTTAGAAAAAAGAGCAATGCCAGAAATTGGAAATCCAGTAATAATATGACAGTGGGATGTCAGAGACAACAATGGGAAGGTGGAATTGGGCCTGGATGAATGAATAGGAAAAGTGCTGTGTTCATGGCTAGGTTTAAAGAGCCAGGGCCAAATTTTTTTTTTGTTAAATTCACCCCACTGTTTCAGTTGTATTCAGCAACCCAAAATATTTTTTTATATAGTAGAGAGATGGAATAGCACTGAGCCACCCAGTACTCCTTGAGATCACTTGACCGTGAGCTCCTTGAAAGCAGGGACTGCATCTCAATTCATACCTAACAGTTGTCAGGCTCAGTTCTGCTGGTCTCCTATTTTTCCAACAATCTCGCTTTCTACTCGCAGCATACATGCCAAACATACTGCATCTCCACCTGGATAATGCATGGGTGCTTCACACTCATTAAGTCTAAAGCTGAACTTATATATATCCACCTCAAGAGAAGCCTGCCCCTCTTCTTATATTGCCTATCCCAAGCACAGACCAATACCCCAACCCAATGGTTCATGTCAGAAAGCTGGGAGTCACCTTAGAGTGTTCCCTCTCTTTCAGCTACCATTTCCAAGAAGTCCTGTCAACTCTACCTTCTAAATCTCAGTCTCTCTTTCTCTCTTCCTCCCTCTCCCTCCTTTTTCTCCCACCCCTCTCCCTCTCTCCTTTTTCTTCCCCGCACCTCGAAAGAAATTCTGCACCACAATCACCTGGGAAGATACTGTTAAAAATGCAATTGCGTGGGGGCCCCTGGTGGCTCAGTTGGTTAAGCTTCAGATTCTGGATTTCAGCTCAGGTACGATCTCACCATTTGTGGGACTGAACCCCATGTTAGGCTCCATGGTGACAGCATGGAATGTGCTTGGGATTCTCTCTCTCCATCTCTCTATGTCCCTCCTCAACTCACAGTTTTTCTCTCTCTCTCTCTCAATAAAGAAATAAACTTTTTTTAAAAAAAATTCAATTGCTTGGACTCCATTCCAGTCCTACCAACTCAGATTTCATAGGGACAATATCTGAAGTCTATATTTTTATAAGCTCACCAGGTGATTAGGAGGCCAATGGCCCAAGGATAAAGCTTTCAGCATCACTGTTCTAATCTATTCCCTCTTCTCCAGTACCACTTCTATTGTCTTAGTTCAAGAATTCATCATCTGTCCTCTATAGACTTTAAGGTTCATGAGAGTATGGACTATGTCTGTTTTGATCACTATTGTATCCCCAGTGCCTACCTAGCATGGTACCTGACACATTGTAAGCCCTCCATATATTTTTGGGGAATAAATTAATGAACTAGGATGAGGAGGTAACAGTGAAAATATTCAGGACAGAGCTGTATACATCTTATTGACATTCAGTTTAAAAATTCAGTTTAGCCAAGGATACAACTTATCTAATCATAACCCTATAAAGCACATTTTACCCAAGTATCTCAACACTCCAGGTATATTAAGACAATGATATCTGTTGTAATAAATAAACCTAGTGGCTCAACACAATAGAAATATACTTCTTGTTCACCTAACAGTCCAATATGGATGATCCCAGTCAGTAGGTGACTTTCCAGATGGAAATATAAGGACCCAGGCACCTTACATTTTTTGACTCTTCCATCTTCAACACACTTAATGCCAAGATCAGTATTGTTGTCTGAAATGGAAAGAGAGAGTTTAGAATGAACAGCTTCTTCTAAAAGTGACCAAATCACTTCTGCTCAAATTCCATCAGCAAGTATTAGTCATATGGCACCACCTAGATACAAAGGTAGCTCAGAAATACAATACCTATGATGATTCTATATATATTAGGAATATTAATTTCTTGGTGATTAATTAGCCATGTTTGCCATCCCATATAAGCTTGTATGCTGACTGTGCAAATCCACTTATCCAGTATATTTAATTGAACTTTAACCTTAGAGACAAATTACAAAATAATTTTCATTTCAGAGATTGGCTACATTATCCAACTATGCCAGAAGGAATATAGGGCTGTTTTATAGCAGCGAATGTACATGAAGAGCTTAGCTAGGAATGGAACCAAGAGCAAGATGAGCTAAAGGTGCCAATTGGCTCACTTCTCCTAGTTTGCTCTGCATCTCCTTAATGGCAAATTCACCTAAAACACAAAGTACAGTTATTTTCAAATATAAGCTTTTGACTCAGCACTGCAAATCCCTCCGCTGGGGAGGGATTTAATGTCCAAATGCATTTCAGCTAAAACAAAGAGTTTGCATCTCAGAGATACCCCCAGAAAGTTGCAATGGCACAAATTCATCTCCATCAAGATTTTGCTGACTGAACACATACGCAAAAAAAAAAAATGTTTGGGTATATTTATGACAATCTTCTAAACTATCATAGAAAACCTCTCGGGGCAAAGACATTTAATCATTCTGGAATGGAATGGCTTTGGGGGACAGTATGTCTTTGGGTCTATTTCTATTTGAGGTCTTAAAGTGTGCCTCAAGTGCCCGGCTAGCCTGATGGATTTGGTACTGAACCCTGAGGCTCTTGAGGTCAATGATTTATGGCAGCTGAAAGCTGTGAAATGTCATTCTGCTGAGAAGGCTATGCAGCATTCAGTCGATAGAATTAGCAAACACTTGAACACGTATTTTAGCACCAGCTGCTAGGCCCTAGAGATATTTAACATATCCAGATGTAAGTTTCTCAGGAAGGGCCATCAGAGCCTCAACAGTAGCCAGAGCCAAGGATAGCTTAGCTACATATGACATATTTCTAATGTTGCAGGAAACAATGCAACCAATGGAGCCCCTATTATAGATCCTCACTTCTCCTAAGTCCAGTGAATAAACAATGTTTGAAGAGGAGGAGTGAAATAGAAATGGACTATCAACCAAAACTCAACAACCACCCCCAACTCTCTTCAAATCATTGAAAGAAGAGCCAAGTTCCATTTCCCAACTTGCCTGGCCCAAATGGATCTAGTTCACCCATATAACCTTGAGTCAGGAATGTAAGATCCTTGTTCCTGGTGTGTGCTACTGCATGTGCAATCTGCCACCACATCTGTGGAAGGAATACAGGCCAATCCACCTCTTGCTGGGTCACTCTGTTCTTCATATTCTTGGTCCTTTTGCTCAGCTTTGCCTCCAGATTCAACTTCCTTAGTCTCCCTCATTTAACAGTCTGTTCTGGACTTTCACTTTTGGCTCAACAGCACTCTCCCTCTGTTCCCTGCAGCCCCAACCACAGTTCCTCACTCGGCACTGAGCATCACAACACATTTTGGAGTTACTGGCCCTGGTACTGGAAGACCAACCAGCTGAGATGTTTCCTGCACCACTTCTCCACACAGAGAAGAAAAATAGATACCTCTCATCAGCATACACAAAACAGCATCTCACTGAACACTTACCATCCAGGAATGTCAGTGGTTGCCCCATCTCAACCCCATCCCAAATGTTTGGAATAAGCATTCAGCTACCACCACACTGCCCCATTCAATCTTGGCTGTTCCCTACCACTAGGACAATGTGTAAGACTTTTTCACTCTATAATTAGGTACCAGGCCACCACTCTATTAATAATTATCTACTGCTCCAAAACAAATAATCCAAAATCTTAGCAGCTTAAACAAACATATCAATTTCTGAGGGTCAGGAATCCTGGAGCACCAGCTTAGCTGAATGATTCCGGTTCAGGGTCTGTGAGGACTTTGCAGCTGTAGGCCAAGGCTGCAGTCATCTGAGGGAGTTGGAGAAGTTCACACTTGTGGCTTCTGGAAGGAGTCTTCAGTTCCTCCCAACAGGGGACTCTCCACAAGACTGTTCAATGACATGACAGCTGGATTCCCCCAGAGTAAGTGGCCTAGGAGAGTCCCCAAGATGAAAGCCACAAATCTTTTCATAACCTGATCTTGGAAGTGATATTCCATCATTTCTGTTCATTGGGAGCAAGACACCAGCCACATTCAAGGGAAGTAAATTTAGCTCCATCTCTTGAAGTGAGGAATGTCAAAGAATTTGAGCACATATAATTAAAACTACCACACCAACAAACACCTCTGGAAGAGAGAAAAAGAATTTCTCTGGCCCCCTTCTGCCCACTTCTATTGGGCACTCAGGGCATTTCCATTCTCCTCAGAGCTTTGGTGTCCAGTGGTAGGGAAGGCTTTGCCCTATATTTCAGCCAATTTGTAGGTTCCAGCTACCCGTATCATTTGCTGTTGGCACCACTTCCCATAGGTTGGCCCTGGTTCTGCCACTCTCCTAGTCTAAGAGTGTCCCCTGGATTTACCTGATCTACATCTGAAGTTTCTCTTTATCTACCCTGCACTTCTGTAGTAGAATGGGCTGGACACTCTTAGACCATATTCCCTGCACCTGCCAGACTGGATGGGATTTGCCATGCTTCAGTTTAGACTTCATTTCTAATTGCACAGCTCCCACCAGAGCCAATTCTACCTTTGCTTTTCCTTCAGCATTCTTCCCAAGCTTTCCACTAAATTGGCCTCCTCATTCCCAGCTGATGATGACAAGATACTGATCGGGATCCTTTCCAAATGGCAGCCCATGATGCACTTCCTGAACACAGAGAACTACAAGCCCTCCTGGGAAAATGTCAAGGGTTCTTTTCCAGACCACCTAGAAATATCCTTGAGACCCCTTCCTAGACCCAAAGTACAACAATGACTATCAAGGGAGCAGCTCCTTTCTGCCTAAAAAAAATATGTTTTTTATCTTTTATTTTTGTTAATGTTTATTTATTTTTGAGAGAGGCAGAGCATGAGTGAAGGGGCAGAGAGAGGGGGAGAAACAGAATCTGAGGCAGGCTCCAGGCTTTGAGCTATCAGCACAGAGCCCGACGTGGGACTGGACCCCATGAACCATGAGATCATGACCTGAGCTCAAGTCGGACACTTAACCACCCAGGAGCCCCCAAAAATGTGTTTTATAAATATGATTTGAAATACCCTATCCCCAAAACTCTAACAATGCTACATTTAGCTATGGAATCAATCCAAATTATATTCTGATTAGTGTCATATGTATTCATATATTGTCATATATTTATGTGTGTACTTATTATTTTTATTCTGCATTTTTCATTTAATATTATTTCAAATACAACTGCCCATATATCAATACAGTCCCACATTTGTTATTTTTAATACATGGGATTAATATACATGAGATTCCATCTCATTAACATGCATGGTTTTGTTTAACTACCCACCTCTCACTATTTAGTTGTTTCCAGCTTTTTAATGGTTATAAAACTCCCGTTAACATTTATGCAAATTACTTTCATTTGTTTTAAGGTTATAAATTAATTTCTTTTGTCTTAAGATTATTTCCTTGAAATTCTTTGGGCACATTTCAGACTTTTAATCTAATTTATACACTGCCTACATCTAAAGAGATTCTAGATGGCTTACAATAAAAGCACACACACAAAGGCACCTGGGTGGCTCAGTTGGTTAAGCATCCAACTTTAGCTCAGGTCATGATCTCATGGATCATGGGTTCAAGCCCCACATCAGGCTCTCTGCTGGCAGCACAGAGCCCACTTCAGATCTCTGGTCTCCTTCTCTCTGTGCCCCTCCTGCTCATGTGCTCTCTCTCTCAAAAATAAATTTAAAAAAAATAAAGCACATATATAATACATGGCAATATCCACATAGACATCGATAGGACTGTTAGAGATATAACAGAACTAAAAAGGCTTATGTGAAAACTCTAAACCACATGATTCACGTTTTGAGATGGCATCATGATGTCTATGAATTCAGACTTCAGTTTCTTCTTGTGGTGGTTGACAGTGAGTCCCCTCTAAGACAGAATAAATAAAAGTCACAAAAGAGCTCCATTTAGAAAGGCATGCCTCATAATGCACACAAGATTAAAGAGCAAAAGAGTGCATAAATTCCTTCCACACACACACACACAAAAAGGCATTTAAAGAGTCCTTGATGTAATGAAACTCGAGGTTTTAGGGCAATAGGTGTTTAGTTGTGGAAGTGGTTGGGGAAACCAACTTTGGAGTAGGAAAGTAATTTTTTCAGAAAACATACATAAGAATTCTTGGGGCACCTGGGTGGCTCAGTCGGTTGAGCAGCCAACTTTGGCTTAGGTCATGATCTGTGGTCCCTGAGTTCAAGCCCCGTGTGGGGCTCTGTGCTGACAGCTCGAAGCCTGGGCCTGCTTGGATTGTATGTCTCCCTCTCTCTCTCTCTGCCCCTACCCTGCTCACACTCTGTCTCTTTCAAAACTAAATAAACATTAAAAACTTTTTTTAAGAATTCTGTTCTACAATAAATAAACTTGTTTTGTTTTGAAATATCTCAAATGTCTGCCTTCATCCAAAAACCATTTTTCTTCCAGATACAGTGTTTGAGATTCCTAATCAAAGAGTTCCCAATTTTTCTAAGAGATATCGCTTATTCTTCCCTGAAAAGTTTCCCCTCTAAAACTCTGTTAGCTCTCGATCTCACACCACTACCAAAATAAATACCAAATGAATTAAATATTAAAATATGAAGAGAAACTAGATTAAAATTAGTAGAAAGTATATATGCATGTTACATAGTCTCAGCATGGAGAAAGCACTTCCAAACATAACCCCAAGAGCAGGAAATCAAAAAAAAAAAGACTTATTAACTAAAACAGTATTTATAAATTCTCCTCAAAATACCATAAATAAAATGTAAAGGCAAAAGACAAGCTTGAAAAAAATATTTACAATATGGATGTCAAAGAGTTAATATACCCAATTTGTAATAAGCTCATAAAAATCAATAATAAAAGATAAATATCTTAATAGAAAAATAAGCAAATTACATTAATAAGCATTTCACAAAAGAATAAATGCAACATTTATGGGAAATAAATATTAACCTCTCTAATGATCACAGAAATGCATATAAAAGCAATGCTAAAATATATCTTTTCTTGTGTAAATTGGCACATATATTACATGTTTAACTAGAGTGGGGAAACCAAGTATTCTCATACCTTGCTGCTCATAATAAACATAAATTCTGGAGCAATGGAAACACAGGATAAGCAAAAGCCTTTAAGATGCACATACCCATTGACCTAACATTTCCATTTCTAAGAAATTATGAGGAAATTAGCAACAATATGCACAGGATGTTCACTGCTGAGTACACATAATTTCAGCATCCATATTATGAAACAATAGACACACCATTAAAGATTATATAACTGAAGAATGAGAAAAATATACAAGGTGAACTGCCAAATTGGAAACAAAACTATTAAAAACAAGTATGTTGTTAGAAGGACAGGCCTTTTCAAGCCCCTGCTTTAAATGGTTCATTATTTTTCCATTGTTCTTAGAACAAAGTTTAAGACCCTTAACCTGCAGGTTTTATCTGGTCCTTGCCTTAGATTCAGCCTCATCATCGCCTGCATTCCTCCTTTCCTGTCATTTTAGCCTTCTTTTAGGTCCCAGAACAGGAGTTGGCAAACATTTTCCATAAAGGGACAGATAAAAAATATGTTAGACTTTACAAGAGGCCATACAATATCTATTGGAACCATTCAACTCCACAGTTGTAGGACAAAAGCAACCATAGACAGTATGTGTATGAATGGGCATACTGTCTTCAGATAAAACTTTATTTATAAAAACAGGTAATGTTATGGCAAGTCTAGTTTACCCACTCCATCCTAGAGCATCCTATATTCCCCCTAGTCACTGATATTTTGCTTTTCCCACATGCTATCACCTCAGCTTGAAAAGATCTTTCCATCTCACCCACCTCTCCCCTCCCCAATCTCCCATCACTCAAACCTCCTTGGCCTACTTCCTGATTATCTTTCAGATTTCATCTCAAATGTCAATTCCTAAGGAAACCATTCTTTTATGTCTAGACCCATATCAGTCCCCTCTCCCACACACTCTCACAACACACTGCTATTTCTTCATGACCTTTAACACAATTTGTAACTGCATATTTAATTTGTGATGATGGGAAAATGTTCGTTAGAGTCCAAGCTCCAAGGAGATAGACAGTGATCCTGTTTGCTATTACGTCTCTAAAACTTACAAGAGAACCAAAAAAATCCTTGCTCAATAAATCCTTGCTGAATGAACAAATGAATGAATGAATGACATACACCAAATGTCATCTGTGGGTGGCAGGACTTTGGGTCATTTTTGGTTTTCTTCTTTGTGCCTCAAATGTGTTTTCTGTTTTCTGAGGTGCACTCATATTCCTTTTGTATTTAGGAAAAATAAAAATAGAAAGTGCAAAATTTTAAAAACAGCATAAAAGCAATGCATCAATAAATATGAAATCATGACATAGGAATAAGAGGACCTTGAGTAAATGCATGATCAGAATGGGTAAACTTACTCTGGAAGGTCTCTCTGTAAGGGGTTTTCAAGCCAGGTCTTCAAGGTGATGGTTGTATGAAAACTGGTTAAAGGGAGAAAGAGGGCACAGCAGATGAGGTTACTGGAATGTGCAAAAACACAAAGGTAGAAAGTAACATGAAAATGGAAATTGAAAGTCACAAAACCAAAAAATTCAGGAGACCAGAAGCAAACAGCATAGAGGAGGGTTACTGGTTTCTATTGAACTTTTCCCCTCTTTTCTCCTCTTCATCTTGCTTTTGAAAGTGTACAAAATGGCAAAGCCCCAAGAGTGCCCCTGATGTGCTTTCTGAAGAATCCAAGAGAGCTCACATTTCTAATCAAACTTGAATGCTCTGGCTTAGCTGGGGCTCCGTAGAGACATGTGGTCTCACCTGGGTGAAACATCAAATGAAATCCCTCACTGGAGAGCACCAGTGATAATTAAGCTACTTTTATAAAAATACACTGGAATGACATTTTCTCAGAGACTGTCTTAAGGTTCCTCTTAGCCTCTTGAACTTCAGTTCTTGCTCCTTATCTTTCAAAAAGACTCACTCCCCAGCTAGGAATGTGCCACACATTTTGACCAAGTACTTATCTGCACAACCACAAAACAAATATCATCAGTTAGGGAAAAACAATTTCCTCTGGCAAGTAGAGATGGCCTAATTGCTAAATCTGACAGGTTCAAGCCACCCAAAAGTATAATGGATGTTGATAACCACAGGCAGGTTGGATATTTGATGCATACAGTATTGCTGGAAATTACTTACATCAAGGGTTGCAACTGACCATTAGACTAAATTGTCCAATCTCTGTGGGTTCCAATAAATAGTTCTATCAACTTGGTAAAGTGCCAAGCTAGAAAGTTGGCCCATTAACTATGGCTCTGAAAAAAAAAAAGGCTAACAGAGTGGAGGATACTTACAGTATTTATGTTCCAAATCAATGTGAAAATAAATCTCTGTGGCAAAATTGTGCTCTGGATGTTGGGGATAATTTCCCCTCTCCATTTGGAGGCTTGGGGAACCATGCTTAGACTGAGCCATTACCTGGAAATGACTGCGATTTGGGGGAAGCTGACAGTGGCATTGAGTTTAGTGTTCCAAGATATTCATAGCCTGATTCATTATTCACTGGGCCCTTTTGAGGAAAAGCTAAGTCTCATCCACAATGAGTATTGTTTCTTCATGCCCCATCTCCCCTTTATAGAGCAGCAGGGATAGGCTAACAAATGGACAGAAACTGAAACTTCCCTGGACCCTACCAGTGCAAGGTAAATGCAGCCCTGAGCCCCACTTTGGAAGAAAGAACTGTGAAGAAGCATGGGAAACCCAGGAATCACTACAGAGCTGCTACGGGGGAAATAATTCACGGCACACAGAGTTCCAACCTACATGATTACCTCCCAATCATTAGTAAACCCCTTCCATATAATCAAGAAAAGCAGAAAGCAAAGTCTTGAGGATTAAACTGGATTGACAGTTTAAAAGAGGAGAAATGGCTCTATTAAGCACACTAGAATAACAGAGAGAAAGCAAACCAGCAAGAATAGCAACAATTAAAGGAAGCCCTCTCTTCTCTTGGGAAGGTTGAGAGGTTCAGTGTAGTAATGGCAATGCCCAGGAAGGCTGTTGCTATGGTCCTGGAGGGGAGAGATGATGTATACATGAATTAAAACAGTGGCAAAGGCAGTGAAGATGGAGAAGAGGGGGTAAGTCTAAAAGATATTTAAGAACTAGAATCAATAGGACTTAGTCACTGATGGAGAAGGGTACACTAAGTGAGGTATCTAGGACGTGATATTAACATACAATCCTTCAAAAAAAAGTAAATAAGTTAATATTTGTAAAGTCCTTAGAACAGTGCCTGCTATATAATAAGAGCTATAGGGGTGCTTACTAACGATCATTATTATTTTCCCGGTCAAACTGAAAGTGTAAAATGCCAGACTAACCAGGATACACAGAAGTTCCATATTCAACAAGAGATTCTAAAGTGTATGTTTCTGGGGCATCTGGGTGGTTCAGTTGGTTAGGCATCCTACTTCAGCTCAGGTCATGATCTCACAGTCTGTGAATTAGAGCCCTGCGTCGGGCTCTGTGCTGACAGCTCAGAGCCTGGAGCCTGTTTCAGATTCTGTGTGTGTGTCTCTCACTCTGTCCCTCCCTTGCTTATGCTCTGTCTCTCTCTGTCTCAAAAATAAATAAAAAAACATTTTAAAAATTAAAAAAATAATAATAAAGTGTATGTTGTTAACGATTTGTACTGTACCACTCTCCTATACCTGCCCTGACAGACATGCAGGTAACTGGCCCAGGATTGGGCTGTTGCTGGTATAATACCAATAACTAGCATCCATATACCACTCTACCTTGAACCAAGTGCTTTTACGTGCCATTTCATCTGATCCTAACAAGAACTTCATAAAGTTGGTAGAAGTGAGGTCCTGACTCTATGCTATGCTCCAACTTAGGCTCTGTGGGGACAAGAACTATGTCTTTTTGCCCTTATTATTCCCCATAGAACTTAGCACTTAGTAGGCAGTTTCAAGTGGTCAGATCAATATGGCAGCATGGTTGAAACTACTGGGTCTGGATCCAAACAACCTGTACTTGAAGCCCAACTCTACTACTGTGGGTCCCTGAGAAGTTAGTTCGCCTCTTTGAGCCTCAGATACCTCATCTGCAAAATGGGAGCAATAACAGAGCTTTCTTCAGATGGCTGTTGGAAGGATAAAAAGAGATAATGCATATAAAGTCCTTAGCACAATGTCTGGCCTGTGCCCAAGAAATGAGTTATACTTGGTATTGCTTGCATGTGTGGAAGCCCAATTAATAAAAAAGAATTTTAAGTAGTCAAAGCAAGAGTTAAGGTATAAAATCATGGGGATTATTTTTCCATCAAAAAGATAGCTAGAACAGTGTGTGCACATGTCGTAGACTCTACGTCTGAAGTTCTCTTTTGGGCAGCAAAACAGCGGATGCAGGATTAACTTGAGAGATGGCTAATGCTCAGAAAAAGACAAGCGCCCCGAATAAGGGTCCTTGCCCCGTATTTATTCAAATCAGAAGGCTTACAAACATGATTGGTGTGAACAAAGAGACAAAGAAACTGTGAAGATTAGCTTGGGGATGTGAGTGAAAAAGGGGGGTTTTGAAGATATACAGTGTTTGGAGTTTGGGTCAATATAAAACAAAATCCAAGTGCAGGGCAGATGGGTTGGATGGTTGTTAACAGCAGACGGGACGAGTCGTGCCTGTTTATCTTAGCTAGCCTAGGGGATAAGGCAGATAGGGGAAATAACTTCAGGGTTAACAAGGCACCTTTTCCTCTGTTAACCATCTCTGCTCTGTGCTGCTTTGCCTGCAGTGCAGCAGTCCATAGTCCAATTGGCCAATTTACCCAACATGGCCCTATTTTCCTGTGAAAGCAGCTTTCTGCTATAATACTAAATTTGGGGTGCTTTCACCCTGAATATTTAATCTTGTTATTCCTGTGTATTGGGCACCTTTGTGCCATTTCTATTTAAGGCCTTTGCCTCTCTCTCTCTCTCTCTCTATTTTGGGGGCTCTGCACCCTCTCTCTATTTGGGGGTGCTTTTACACCTCCCTAATTCTGGCACTTTTGTGCCTCCTTATTCTCGAGGTGTCTTTGCACCCCCCTATTCTTGGAGTGTCGATCTGGTTTACCCAAACTCGGGTATGACATTTTATGACTTTGTATTTCTTTATGATTTGTTAACCCATTGGTGTAAAACCGGGGGATTCCTAAGCTTATCCCCCACATGCACAGAAAGAGATTTGCACAGACATAGGCCTAGTTCCAGAAAAGAAGCAGAGCTCTAAGGGTGAAGAGGAAAAGGTACAAGGGAAAAACAGCCCAAAATAGATTCAGGAACCCGTTGCTTGGCCTGGAAACCTGAAAATTCCGAAGTCGGCTCCTCTGAATATTATTTCCCCATTCAAAAATGTGAGCTCAATTATGTTAGGATCAAAAACTCTGGCATGAGCTGCAAACAGCTGGGCTCTTGCTATAAATTCCCTGCTGTGACCAAAGCATAATGAAGTTAGGGCTTTTTCATGTGCATTTTTTTTTAACCAGCAAAAGGAAAATATAGCTCTCCAAAGTAAAGAAATGCAACTGCCCCTGTTAGATTCTATTCAAATCTATTTAAATCCAGAAATGGCAAGCCCTTGCCAGACAAAGCTAAAAGAATTCTCAAGCATACTGGTGATGTGGAAAGGGGGCACACAGGCTTAACAAAACAAGAGCATAGCTGTGAGAGGCCAGAAATGCCCACTTCTCTTCTCCAAACCCTGGGCCTGAACCACTTACCACTACCTTTCTGTATTGCTCTGAAGAGGCCATCAAATACCCCTGCCACTCATCTCTACCCCTCACCACCCCCTCACCACTGGCCACTGGACTTGGCATGCAAATAAAGGCACCACAGTAAATGCATCTTTCCCCTAGCTCAGTAGCATCTTTTCGTGGATGCCCAGAAAGCGTTGTTGTTCCTTTAATCTGCTGTCTTTCTGGATCACAAAAGATCTATCAGGAAGCCATAAAGTGCTGAGACATGACCTGGCCCTGGGAGGAGAAGAAAGGGTAAGGAATGTAATCCCAAACAGAAGTGAAACAGTACTGCCTTAGGCTGGAGAAAAGGTTCAAGTATATGGACCATTTAAAACCAACTTCCTGGAGTGAAGGGCAAAATATTTTACCCAACAAGATACTGGTCATATTTTTACTTCATCTCACAGTGATTTGTGAAAATTTGGGGCTGTCCCCCCAAAGAAACATTTATGGGGACAAAACAGTTTTCTCAGCCCAATATTACTGATTGGGTGTAGCACATATAAACAATCCTGTACTGGTAGCTATCTTTTCATGCATCATACTTTATGTCTTCATGGAAGTCTACGGTTGAATCCTGTGCTTTCTATAGAAGTCCTCAAGACCTCTGTGGCTGTGATGCATTGGAAACAACTCTTGGGAGAGCTGAGTCCAAATCTTTGCTTGGCACATAGTAGGTATATGACATAGACTCGGCTTCAGGACTTCTCTGGACTCCAGGAGGCCCATCTGTGTAAGACAGATGTTTTTATAAGGCCAGGAACATTCTAGAACTGGAGGAAGTAAACTTGGGATGCAAGAAGCCACAAGATGCATATGGATCTCCCTGGAGTATTCATTTTACTCAAAGAGTGAGAAGAGAGGGGACAAAATTATTTGTGTATCAAAACAAACTCAGCAATATTATAGAGTAAAAGGCAAAATTCTCACGATGCTTTTAAAGATTGAGCATGAAAATTAAAAGCAAATTAGTGATGATTTAAGATAACACATTGGGAAAATTCCTGGTTCTTACTAGGTACACAATAAATATTCATTAAACTGCACTATTGATTCTCACATATCTTTACGTCAAATAAAAACAGGAAAAAGGGTACTATTAATCAAGTTCAGTCTTAGTCTTACCATGCAAAACTTCCCAGAAAACAAATCTCAGATAAAACTGCCAGAAGACAGGGGTGCTTGGGTGGCTCAGTCAGGTAAGCGTCCGACTTCAGCTCAGGTCATGATCTCACAGTCTGTGAGTTCAAGCCCCATGTCAGGTTGTCAGGCTCTGTGCTGACAGCTCAGAGCCTGGGGCCTGCTTCGGATTCTGTATCTCTCTCTGCCTCTCCCCTGATCATGCTCTGTCTTTGTCTCAAAAATAAATAAAAACATTTAATTTTTTTTTTAAAAACTGCCAGAAGACAGGTACCACATCTGCCCAACTTTGCACATGACCTATACACTTTTGATAAGGGTAAACATATTTTACAACTTCCTATATGATCTGACCCCTGACTACCTCTCCAGCCTCATTTATGCTACTTTTCATTCTTCAAACTCAGCCCTGGGAATCATGAACCTTTGTACATCCCTTAGCTAGCTGAATTTCCTCAAAACTCCATGTAGGAAATTCTCTCCTCCTGGCTTCCATTTTGTATTTGGTTATAGAATCATGTTCTGGGAATAATGAGAGAGGTCATCGGGTTTCCTTGACAAAACCACTGAAGTTTTAAAATAGCCTCTGTAGGGAGACAACAAGAAGCCCAGTGAGATTAACACATTCAGAGGCCAGCAAAAGAGAACTTTCTCATCTTGCAGCTCCAATAGGTAAAGAGATTGTTAAGGAGCCACAGAAAAGGTAAGGATCCATGTGAGCAGGGGTGTGCCCAGAGAGAGTCCCTCCTGTATGTATTCAGGGCAGATACCTTGGAGTAACCTAGTCTGGTGGACTTTAGAAAAGACCACTCAACATGACTTATAAGGCTCTTTGGGTCCTGGTAGTCCCTCACCCCCTTCTCCAGGAAATCATATGTTTGCCATATTCTCTATCATCCATTAGCTTTGCCCATTCTCCCTGGAAATAAGCTTCCTTATTCTCCATCCTTCTTTGTGTGACCAACACCATTCGTTCTTTATATTTCAATTTTGCATTCCTTCATTCATTCATTCATTCACTCATTCAACATATATGTACTGAAAGTTTTCCATGTGATTGGCACCGGAGATATAACAGTGGACAAGACAAATGAGATGACTGCCTTCATAGAGTTTATAGTCTAGGGGAGAAAGACAATAAATAAGAAAAATAAATAAACAAGATAATTTACATAATGAATCAAGCAAAGTGATGTACTCGAGAGTGCCTAGATGGTGGACTTAAATTGAAAGATGAGTGTAGTGCATTGAATGGTAGCCCCCCAAAAGATATGCCCACCCAGAATCACAGAATGTGACCTTATTTGGAATAAGCCTTTGCAGATATAAGTTAGGTAAATATCTCAAGACAAAATCATCCTGGATTAATGTGGGATCTAAACCCCAAAATGAACTTCCTTATAAAAAACAGAGAAGGAGAAGATACAGACATACGGACCCAGAGGAAGGCCATGTGAACATGGAGGCAGAGATTGGAGTGATGCTTCGACAAACCTGGAGCCACAAGAAACTGAAAAAGGAAAGGAAAGATTCTCTACTAGAGCCTTCAAGAGGACTTCCCTGCTGACATCTAGATTTTGGACTTTGAGCCTCCAGAATTATGAAAATAATTTTATGTTGCTTTAACTCAATTGTGGTAATTTGACATGACAGCCCTAGGAGACTAACACAGCCAGGGAAAGTTTCCCTAAGCACATAATTTTTAGGCTGAATCTGGAGTGATGAGAAGTAGCCAGCCATGGGAAAATCTGGGGAAAGTACACTCCACATAGAGAAAAGTAAGTGCAAAGGTCCTGAGGCAGGGACAAGCTTGACATGTTTAAGTAACAAATAACACCAGGTGGCTGAACAGAGAGGGGGGGAGGAAGAGAAGTTGATACAAAAGAAGATCTTGCAGGGTTTGTAGGCCATAGTAAGGAATGTGGATTTTATTCTACACGTGATGAAAAGCTTGAAAGCATTCAATCACACATAGAATTAAAACCAAATTCCTTATTATAATTAAAAGACCCTCCAAGATTTGGCCTATGCCAACCTCTATCCTTCTCACTTATTTTGTTCCATTCTCACATAATTTTTTCAATAAGCAAAACTATTCCTTACTTCAGAGTCTTCACATTTTCTGTTTCTTCTGTCCTGGAATGTTCTTTCCCCAGAACTATGCTTGTATGGCTCCTTCAAATGATTGAGGGGTAAGCTCACATGTCACCTCTTAGAGAAGTCTACTTAAGAGCCAATTATGCTTTCAATTAACCTGTGTCATTATTTCATGTCACTCATCACTTTTGAGATTATTTTATGAATCTGTTTACTTGTTTGATGTCTATCTTCCTCATGTGATTGCAAGCTCTATGGAGGCAAGAGTATTTGAACTGTACTTTTAGGATTAAAATGAGTGTGCCTAAAAGATACATGAGAAAGGGGAATGTTCCCAGGACTGAAAAACTAACCACTTCAGAACTGTTGTAATATATAGAAAGAGGGTAAGGTGAGAGAAATGAGAAGTAATGGAAGATAAAGCAATTGTGCTTTTTTTAATGTTTTATTTATTTTTGAGAAAGCACAAGCAGGGGAGGGGCAAAGAAACAGAGACAGAGGATCTGAAGTTGGCTCTTCACTGACAGCAGTGAGCCCATGTAGGGCTTGAACTCATGGAACTGTGACATGATGACCTGAGCCGAAGTCAGATGCTCAACTGACTGAGCCACCCAGGTGCCCCACACCTGCACTTTTAAAAATACCACATTGGCTGCTGAATTGTAGTGGACCAACAGTGTAAGAATACAGACCATTTATTCATTCAAGATTATGTATTGACCACCCACTACATGTCAGGCACTGTTCGGGATTTCTCAACAAATGAAACAGACTAAAGTTTTTATCCTCTTGGAGCTTGTGACTTACTGGGACAAGCTTTATAACTACTGCAGGTGATGATGACTGGTACTAAGGGTGAGACAGTGGACATAGGGAGAAGTGGTTGAATTTAGGATGTGTTTTAAGGGGGGGTAGAGTTGGTAGACCTTGATGATGGATAGTCTAGATTGGACATCACTTCCTCCACAAGGTCTTCCCTGGGATTCCCCAATATTAGATCAGGAATCACAGCTCTCCATGTTTATTCTTTTGCTACACACCCTGTATTACAAATACTCGTACACTAGTCTGTCTTACCTGTATCTTATGACATTACATCAGAACCCACGGCACAATGTTTGGCACAGAATATGTATTCAATAAATTTATTAATGAAATAAACTTATTTCATGCTAATATTTATCATTATCAAATAAATTTACTAAATATATAAACCAAGTCTTTTATCAAGGTAGTATTCACTGCCCATCCGGAAAAAAATCTCTTTTAATCTGCTGTTGTTTTATTCTGGTCTTTGATACAAAAATTTCCTTTCTAGATTGATATCTGATAAGAACTTCCATTTAAACTATGAAAAACTTTGTGCTAAGACTGGAAAATGACATCATCTCATTATGACAATTGCACCTGATTGAACATTGCACAATGTCAGAAAATTAAAAGTTCAAGATTATAAATATAGTGTCAGAGAGCACATTTATAAGAAATCAAATATTCAATCAAGCTATTATGACATTTAAAAGGTCAATGGCCAAAAGCAGTCCACATCTTTAGGTAATGGTCAATGCAGTTCTATAGCACCAGTCACAGCTCAGAAAATACTTTAAAATAAATTTTAATGGAATTCAAATTTACGGGATCCCAAACAGCAAAAAAAATTCAACAAGAAAGGCAAAAAATATGGCATACAGCTATACACGAAAGCCTAGAAGGTAAGGACTGTTGCTGTTAATTTTAAACACATCCCTCAAAACTCAGAAGATGGTGGCACAGGAGGACTCTGGGCTCACTGCATCCTGCTGATCACTTAGATTCCACCCACATCTGCCTGAATAACCCAGAAAACCACCAGAAGACTAGCAGAATGGACTCTCTGGAGCCAAGCGTAGACAAGAGGCCCAGAGAAGAGGGTAGGAAGGGCTGAGAGATGGTGCGTGCTGCATGGACTGGCAGGAGGGAGCCAGGGCAGTGGAGGGGCAGCCTGCCTGGCAAGGCAGAGCCCCCGAGTCTGGCTTTCCAAAGGGAAGGGGCCAGACTGCATGAGTTCTAACAGCCAGCAGGACTTAAAATCTGGAATGTTAAAAGTGAACAGGTCTGTTCTCAGCGAGGGAGGGAGAGTTGTTGAGCCCCAGGAAGACAGAGCTCAGCTCAGAGGGGGAACAAAGGCACTGACAAGCGCCATTTCCCTCTCCCATCCGAAATTCCGAAGGAAACCAATTCCATCACTGAACTTGCTTGCACTGCGTAAATGCCCAATGTTGTTTCTGTGGATTCATCTCTCCAATGGGGCTGCCTCCCTCCCGGTGCCACAGGGCCCCTCCTGAAGCGGACCCCCGAGGGCAAACCTAGCTATGCCTGCCCCTCTTGCTCCTGTGCACCATGCGGATCCACCCCGGCTAATAGGCCCCTGGCCAGATCCCATAAAAGCAGCACCACAAGCTTGGCAGTGTGCAAGTAGCCCAGACAGGAGCCACACCACTCCACAGTGAGTACTGCCCCTAGGAGAGGGGAAGATAAGGTACCCACCAGTCTGACTTTGGCCCCAGCTGTGGGCTGGGGGCAGACATCAGGTCTGACTGGGCCCGGCCCACCAACACAAGTTTCTCACAACAGCACAGGGGATGTGCCCTGCAGTTTGGAGCTACTGCAGGGACCACCCAAAATGATGAAATGGAAGAATTATCCTCAAAAGAAACTTCAGGTAGTAGTGACAGCTAACAAATTGATCAAAAATGATTTAAGCAATATAACAGACCAAGAATTTAGAATGATAGTCTTAAAATTAATCGATGGGCTTGAAAAAAGCATAGAGGACAGCAGAGAATCTATTGCTACAAAGATCAAGGGACTAAGAAATAGTCATGAGGAGCTAAAAAATGCTATAAATGAGGTGCAAAATAAAATGGAGGCAGTCATAACATGCATTGAAGAAGCAGAGGAGAGAATAGGTGAATTAGAAGATAAAATTATGGAAAAAGAGGAAGCTGAGAAAAAGAGAGATAAAAAAATCCAAGAGTATGAGAGGAGAATGAGAGAACAAAGTGATGCAATCAAACAGAACAATATCCATATCATAGGAATTCCAGAAGCAGAAGAGAGAGAGAAAGGGGCTGAAGGTGTACTTGAACATATCATAGCTGAGAATTTCCCTGATCTGGGGAAGGAAACAGGCATTGAAATCCAAGAGGCACAGAGAACTCCCTTCAGACGTAACTTGAACCAATCTTCTGCAAGACATATCATAGTGAAACTGGCAAAATACAAGGATAAAGAGAAAATTCTGAAAGCAGCCAGGGATAAACAGGCTCTAACCTACAAAGGGAAACCCATAAGACTAGTGGCAGACCTATTTACTGAAACTTGGCAGGCCATAAAAGAATGGCAGGAAATGTTAAATGTGATGAACAGAAAAAATATGCAGCTGAGAATCCTTTATCCAGCAAGTCTGTCATTCAGAATAGAAGGAGAGATAAAAGTTTTCCCAAACAAACAAAAACTGAAGGAATTCATCACCACTAAACCAGCCCCAAAGGGATCCTAAGGGTGATTCTGTGAGTGAAATGTTGCAAGGACCACAAAATACCAGAGATATCACTACAAGCATGAAACCTATAGACATCACAATGACTTTAAACCCATATCTTTAAATAATAACACTGAATTTAAATGGACTAAATGCTCCAACCAAAAGACATAGAGTATCAGAATGGATAAAAAAAAACCAAGACCCATCTATTTGCTGTCTACAAGAGACTCATTTCAGACCTAGGCCACCTTCAGATTGAAAGTGAGGGGATGGAGAACTATCTATCATGCTATTGGAAGTCAAAAGAAAGATGGAGTAGCCATACTTATATTAGACAAACTAGACTTTAAATTAAAGGCTATAACAAGAGATGAATAAGGACATTATATAATAATTACAGGGATTATCCATCAGGAAGAGCTAACAATTATAAATGTCTATGCGCTGAATACGGGAGCCCCCAAATATATAAAACAATTAATCACAAACGTAATCAACCTTATTGATAAGAATATAGTAATTGCAGGGGACTTTAATACTCCACTTACAACAATGAATAATCATCTAGACACAGGATCAATAAAGAAACAGGGGCCCTGAATGACACATTGGATCAGATGGACTTGACAGATATATTTAGAATTCTGCATCCCAAGTGACAGAATATACTTTCTTCTCGAGTGCACATGGAACATTCTCAAAGATAGATCACATAGTGGGTCACAAAACAACCCATCATAAGTATAAAAGAATTCAGATCATACCATGCATACTTTTAGACCACAATGCTATGAAACTTGAAATCAACCACAGGAAAAAGTCTGGAAAACCTCCAAAAGCATGGAGGTTAAAGAACACCCAACTAAAGAATGAATGGGTCAACCAGGCAATTAGAGAAGAAATTTAAAAATATATGGAACAAAGTGAAAATGAAAAGACAACAATAATAAAGCTTTGGGATCGAGCAAAAGCAGTACTGAAAGGAAAATACATTGCTATCCAAGCCAATCTCAAGAGACAAGAAAAATCCCAAATACACAATCTAACAGCATACCTAAAGGAACTAGAAGCAGAACAAAGATACCCTGAACCCAGCAGAAGAAGATAATTAATAAAGATCAGAGCAGAAATAAACAATACAGAATCTAAAAAAACTGTAGACCAGATCAATGAAACCAAGAGTTGTTTTTTGAAAAAATAAAGTTGATAAACGTCTAGCCAGGCTTCTCAAAAAGAAAAGGGAGATGACCCAAATAGATAAAATCATGAATGAAAATGGACTTATGACAACCAATCCCTCAGCAATACAAGCAATTATCAGGGAATACTAAGAAAAATTAAATGCCAACAAAATGGACAAATTCCTAAGCACCCACACACTTCCAGAGCTCAGACAGGAAGAAATAGAAAACTTGAACAGACCCATAACCAGAGAAGAAATTGAATCAGTTATCAAAAATCTCCCAACAAATAAGTGTCCAGGACCAGACAGCTTCCCTGGGGAATTCTACCAGACATTTAAAGCAGAGATAATGCCTATCCTTCTCAAGCTGTTCCAAAAAATAGAAAGGGAAGAAAAACTTCCAAACTCATTCTATGAAGCCAGCATTACTTTGCTTCCTAAACCAGACAGACACCTAGCAAAACAAGAGAACTACAGGCCAATATCCCTGATGAATATGGATGCAAAAATTCTCAATAAAATACTAGCAAATCAAATTCAACAGCATAAAAAAATAGTTATTCTCCATGATCAAGTGGGATTCATTCCTGGGATGCAGGGCTGGTTCAGCACTCACAAATCAATCAATGTGGTACATCACATTAATAAAAGAAAAGATAAGAACCATGTGATCCTGTCAATTGATGCAGAAAAAGCATTTGATAAAATTCATCATTCTTTCTTAATAAAAACCCTGAAGAAATTCAGGATAGAAGGAACATACTTAAACATCATAAAAGCGATTGATGAAAAGCCCACAGCTAATATCATCCACAATGGGGAAAAACTGAGAGCTTTCCCCCGGGGATCAAGAACAAGACAGGGATGTCCACTTTCACCATGTTGTTTAACATAGTGTTGGAAGTTCTAGCATCAGGAATCAGACAACAAAAGGAAATCAAAGGCATCAAAATTGGCATATATGAAGTCAAGCTTTCACTTTTTCAGATGGCATGATACTCTATATGGAAAACCCTATAGACGCCACCAAAAGTCTTCTAGAACTGATACATGAATTCAGCAAAGTCGCAGGACACAAAATCAATGTACAGAAATCAGTTGCATTCTTATACACTAATAATGAAGCAACAGAAAAACAAATAAAGAAACTGATCCCATTCACAATTGCACCAAGAAGCATAAAATACCTAGGAATAAACCTAACCAAAGATTTAAAAAGATCTGTATCCTGAGAACTATAGAAAGCTTATGAAGGAAATTGAAGAAGATATAAAGAAATTGAAAAACATTCCATGCTCATCGATTGGAGGAATAAATATTGTTAAAATGTCAATAATACTCAAAGCTATCTACACATTCAGTGCAATCCATATCAAAATTGCACCAGAATTCTTCTTGAAGCTAGAACAAACAATCCTAAAATTTGTATGGAACCACAAAAGACCCTGAATAGTCAAAGAAATATTGAAGAAGAAGACCAAAGCGGGAGGCATCACAATCCCAGACTTTAGCCTCTACTACAAAGCTGTAATCATCAACACAGCATGGTATTGGCACAAAAACAGACACATAGACCAATCGAATAGAATAGAGACTCCAGATTTGGACCCACAAAAGTATGGCCAACTAATCTTTGACAAAGCAGGAAAGAACATCCAATGGAAAAAAGACAGGCTCTTTAACAAATGGTGCTGGGAGAACTGGACAGCAACATGCAGAAGGTTGAAACTAGACCACTTTCTCACACCATTCACAAAAATAAACTCAAAATGGATAAAGGACCTGAATGTGAGACAGGAAACCATCAAAACCCTAGAGGAGAAAGCAGGAAAAAACCTCTCTGACCTTAGCTGTAGCAATTTCTTACTTGACACATCCCCAAAGGCAAGGGAATTAAAAGCAAAAATGAACTATTGGGACCTCATGAAGATAAAAAGCTTCTGCACAGCAAAGGAAACAACCAACAAAACTAAAAGGCAACCAACGGAATGGGAAAAGATATTTGCAAATGACATATCGTACAAAGGGCTAGTATCCAAAATCTATAAAGAGCTCACCAAACTCCACACCTGAAAAACAAATAACCCAGTGAAGAAATGGGCAGAAAACATGAATAGACACTTCTCTAAAGAAGACATCCAGATGGCCAAAAGGCAAATGTAAAGATGCTCAACGTCGCTCCTCATCAGGGAAATACAAATCAAAACCACACTCAGATATCACCTCATACTAGTCAGAGTGGCTAAAATGAACAAATCAGGAGACTATAGATGCTGAGGAGGATGTGGAGAAATGGGAACTCTCTTGCACTTTTGGTGAGAATGCAAACTGGTGCAGCTTCTCTGGAAAACAGTGTGGAGGTTCCTCAAAAAATTAAAAATAGATCTACCCTAGAACCCAGCAATAGTACTGCTAAGAACTTACCCAAGGGATACAGGAGTGCTGATGCATAGGGGCACGTGTACCCCAATGTTTATAGCAGCACTTTCAACAATAGCCAAATTATGGAAAGAGCCTAAATGTCCATCAATTGATGAATGGAGAAAGAAATTGTGTTTTATATACACAATGGAATACTATGTGGCAATGAGAAAGAATGAAATCTGTCCTTTTGTAGCAACATGGATGGAACTGGAGAGTGTTGTGCTAAGTGAAATAAGCCATACAGAGAAAGACAGATACCATATGTTTTCACTCTTATGTGGATGCTGAGAAACTTAACAGAAGGCCATGGGGGAAGGGAAGGAGAAAAATAAAAAGTTAGAGAGGGAGGGAGCCAAACCATAATAGACTCTTAAAAACTGAGAACAAACTGAGGGTTGGTGGGGGATGGGAGGGAGAGGAGGGTGGGTGATGGGTATTGAAGAGGGCACCTTTTGGGATGAGCACTGGGTGTTGTAAGGAAACAATTTGACAATAAATTTCATATTAAAATAAATAAGTAAATAAGTAAGTAAATAAATAAATCACATCCCTCAATATTTCTATCTACAAATATCTTGTACTATAGAACTTATCCAGTTACCCAGTGGAAGGTTGAAGCTTGCTTTTCAGTGGCTGATATCCAGTGATTGGTTTCAATCTGCATTTCCATTATAAATGATTGTAATATAAATGAGGGGGTTTTTTTCTGTCCAGTATTTGTGCATCCCCTACCCAGAGTAATGATCTATATGAAAACATGTTAAATCTGATTATAGCAGCCAAAATATTCTAGAGAAACAAGGAGCTTAGTTAGGTGCCACGTGAATTTGTCTCATGAACTCCTGTCCACTACCCTTTTCTCTAGCCAAAACTTCCAAAGCACTCTCCTTCCATATGAATAACTGTCATTTCACAGGTTATGTAATCCAAAAAGGGGTCATTTGGCTGTTCCCTAGGGTCACACAGTAACTAAACTACAGTTGAGACTAAAACTCAGAAACTTTGGCTTTTGATTCTCAAAGGAAGATTAGAAAACAACAGAGAGGAAGAGCCAAGATGGAAGAACAGCATGTTTTTTTCTATCTCGCATACATGAAATACAGCCAGATCAACACTAAACCATCCTGCACACCTAGAAAACTGATTTGAGGATTAACACAAAAATCTGCACAATCTGAACCACAGAACTCAGCAGGTACATGGCATGGAGAGGTTATCTGGGGAAGAGAGAAGCCGTGGAGTGCAGGGAGCTGTTTTTGCTTATGGAGAGAGGATGGAGATGGGGGGAGAGTATAGGAAAAGCACCCCCCCCCAAAAGCAGCTGGAGAGAAAATGGAAAAGTGGAAACAGCTGCAGGGACTGAACCAAAGAAGGGAGAAAGGAGAAAGAAGAGGGTTTAAATTCCATTAATACTCTGTAAACAGGGGTATCACAGAGTCTGAAACTCTGCAGCTCAATACCTGGTGGTGCTCTGGTGGGAAGAGTGAATCCCCAGGAGCAGAGTGAGGTCTGGGCAGTCCTCAGTCCACACAGGGAGAGGTGTTTCCTCTGCTGGGAGGACATTTGGTAGAGGCTGTGTGGCCACCTCATAGGCAAAGATCCCAGCAGACCCCAGAGAACAACCACATTCGTTGGTGCTAGAACAAGGTCGTTAAGGGTGAAGCCGGGTGCCAGATGTGTGTTGTGATTTTCCACAATCCCTGAAATGCTGCAACTACATGATTGCGTGAACTTTTTCTGGGGTGGGCTGACACCCAGCCACAGTCTCTAGGCATCAGCAGCAGCATGGTCCTGTGAATGTTTCTGGGAGCGACCATCACCTGGCTATTGCTTGGTGAGACCCTGCCACAGAAGGTCTGAGTGGGTCAAAGTCGCAGTCCCTCAGAAGTGAGAGATTGGGAAACACAGCCACATCTAGGATAAAACTCAGGAGGGAGGTGCCACCTGGCAACCTGACGGCTTGGTCACGGACAGTGTAAAAGCAAGGAGTGGATGGAAGCCAGAGACAAAGGACAGGTGCACTATTGCTGATGGGGAGAGCAGAGTTCCGATACTAGAGTCTGGGTAGCAGGAGGCCACCATTTTCACCCCTCCCACAATGGCACATACACACCTACAAGCACCACAAGAATCCACCAATAAGCTAAGGAGCACCATCTAGTGGAGAACAGAGATGTTACACTAAGCCCCACCCAACTGGGCCAATCATACTCCTCAGGAACACCACAAGTCTCTCCGCCTGCTTAGTGTATGGACTATAAAGCACTTCTTGTTTGACTTCTAGGGGGAAAAGATGTAATTTCAATCATTTTTCAGTCTGTTTGCTGGTACATCTATTCAATTTTCCTTTTTTTCTTTTTTTCATTCCTTTTCTTAAATATAGAGGAGAAAACACGTTTTTACTTCCAATTTTTATTAATATTTTATTTAATTTTTCATACTATATTTTTTGACCTTTTGGAAATTTTTCATTCTATTTTACTTCCGCCATTTCATTCTATTTCACTGTATTCATTTTTTCAAATTTTCAAGTGTTGTCCTTTTTTTTCTTCCCTTTTTTCTCTAATCTACCCAGCTCCTTTCAACAAACAGAACAAAGCATACCTAGGATATACCATCATTTATTTTATTTGTGTGTGTGTTGCTGTTGTTCTTTTTAATTTTTTAATTTTAATTTTTTTTTACCTTATTAATTCTTTTTCTTTATTCAAAATGACAAAATGAAGAAGTTCACTCCAAAAGAAAGAACAGGAAGAAATGACAGCCAGGGATTTAATCAACACAGATAGAGCAAGATGTCTGAACCAGAATTTAGAATCATGATAATAAGAATACTAGCTGGGGTCAAAAATAGATAAGAAACCCTCTTTGCAGAGATAAAAGAAGTAAAAGCTAGTCAGGATGAAATAAAAAATGCTATACCTGAGCTGCAATCTCAAATGAATGCCATGTTGGCAAGGATGGATGAGGCAGAGCAGTGAATCAGAAATATAGAGGACAAACACGAGAATAATGAAGCAGAAAAAAAGAGGGAGACTAAGGCAAAAGAGCATGATTTAAGAATTAGAGAAATTAGTAACTCATTAAAAAGGAGCAACATCAGAATCATAAGGGTCCCAGAAGATGAAGAGAGAGAAAAAGGGGTAGAAGGGTTATGTGAGCAAATCATAGCAGAAAAATTTCCTAACCTGGGGAAAGACACAGACATCAAAATCCAGGAAGAACAGAAGACTCCCATTAGATTCAACAAAAACTGACCATCAACAAGGCATATCATAGTCAAATTCACAGAATATTCAGGCGAGGAAAGAATCATGAAAAGAGCAGGGAAAAAAGTCCTTAATGAACAAGGGAAGAAAGATCAGGTTTGTAACAGACCTATCCACAGAAACTTGGCAGGCCAGAAAGGAGTGGCAGGATATATTCAATGTGCTGAACTTGAAAATATGCACCCAAGAATTCCTTATTCAGTAAGGCTGTCATTCAAAATAGAAGGAGAGGTTAAAAGTTTCCCAGACAAACAAAAATTAAAGGAGTTCATGACCACTAAACCAGCACTGCAAGAAATTTTAAGGGAGATTCTCTGAAGGGAGAAAAGACAGAAAAAAAAGACCAAAAGCAGCAAACACTAGAAAGGACCAGAGAACACCACCAGAAACTCCAAATCTACAAGAAACATAATGGCAATAAATTCATATCTTTAAATACTCATTCTAAACATAAAAGGACTAAATGCTCCTATCAAAAGACATAGGGTAACAGAATGGATAAGAAAACAAGATCCATCTATCTGCTGTTTACAAAAGACCCGTTTTAGACCTAAAGACACCTTCAGATTGAAAGTAAAGGGATGGAAAACCATCTATCATGCTAATGGTCAACAAAAGAAAGCCAGAGTAGCCATACTTATATAAGACAATCTAGACTTTAAAAAAAGACTGTAACAAGAGATGAAGAGAGCATTATATCATTATTAAGGAGTCTACCCACCAAAAACACCTAACATTGTAAACACTTATGCTCCAAAAGTGGGAGAACTCAAATATGTCAAACATAAATATTGATAATATTATTGATAATAATACCATAATAGTAGGGGACTTCAACACCCCACTTACAGCAATGGACAGATCATCTAAACAGAAAATCAACAAGGAAACAATGGCTTTGAATGACACACTGGACCAGATGGACTTAACAGATATATTCAGAACATTTCATCTTAAAACAGCAGAATGTACATTCTTCTCCAGTGCACATGGAATGTTCTCCAGAATAGATCTCATACTGGGTCACAAATCAGCCCTCAACAAGTACAAAAAGATCGAGATCATACCGTGCATATTTTCAGACCACAACGCTATGAAACTCGAAATCAACCACAAGAAAAAAATTGGAAAGGTAACAAATACTTGGAGATTAAAGAATGAATGGGCTAACCAAGAAGTTAAAGAGGAAATTAAAAAGTACATGGAAGCCAAAGAAAATGATAACACCACAGCCCAAAACCTCTGGGATGCAGCAAAGGTGGTCATAAGAGGAAAGTATATAGTAATCCAGGCATTCCTAAAGAAGGAAGAAAGGTCTTAGATACACAACCTAACCTTACACCTTAAAGAGCTGGAAAAAGAACAGCAAATAAAACCGCAAACCAGCAGAAGACATGAAATAATAAAGATTAGAGCAGAAATCAATGCTATTGAAACCAAGAAAAAAAAAAACAGTAAAACAGGTCAATGAAACCAGAAGCTGGTTCTTTGAAAGAATTTTAAAAAAATTGACAAACCACTAGCCAGTTTGATCAAAAAGAAAAAGGAAAGGACCCAAATAAATAAAATCAAGAATGAAAGATGAAACATCACAACCAACAGAGCAGAAATACAAACAATAAAAAGAGAATATTATGAGCAATTATATGTCAATAAAATGTGCAATCTGGAAAAAATGGACAAATCCCTAGAAACATATAAACTACCAAAACTGAAACAGGAAGAAATAGAAAATTTGAACAGATCCATAACCAGTAAAGAAATTGAATTAGTATTCAAAAATCTCCCAAAACCAAGAGTCTAGGACCAGATGGCTTTCCAGGGGAATTCTCCCAAACATTTAAGGAAGAGTTAACACCTATTCTCTTCAAGTTGTTCCAAAAAATAGAAATGGAAGGAAAACTTCCAAATTCTTTCTATGAAGCCAGAATTACCTTTATTCCAAAACCAAAGACCCCACTAAAAAGGAGAACTATAGACCAATCTCCCTGATGAACATGGATGCAAAAATCTTCAACAAAATACTAGCCAACCAGATCCAACAATACATTAAAAGAAATATTCACCAGGGCCAAGTGGGATTTAAACCTGGGATGCAGTGTTGGTTCAATATCCACAAAGTAATCAATGTGATTCATCGCATCAATAAAAGAAAGAAGAACCACATGATCCTCTCAATAGATGCAGAGAAGCATTTGACAAAATACAGCATCATTTCTTAATAAAAACCCTCAAGAAAGTAGGGATAGAAGGATCATACCTCAAGATCATAAAAGCCATATATGAAAGACCCAATGCAAAAATCATCCTCAATGGGGAAAAACTGAGAGTTTTCCCCCTAAGGTCAGGAACAAGACAGGGATGTCCGCTCTCACCACTGTTATTCACATAGTATTGGAAGTCTCAGCCTCAGCAATAAGACAACACAAAGAAATAAAAGGCATTCAAATCAGCCAGGAGGAGGTTAAACTTTCGCTCTTTGCAGATAACATGATACTCTATATGAAAAACCCAAAAGATTCCACCAAAAAACTGCAAGAACTGATCCATGAATTCAGCAATGTCACAAGATATTAAATCAATGCACAAAAATTTGTTGCATTCCTATACATCAATAATGCAGCAACAAAAGAGAAATCAATGAATCGATTCAATTTACAATTGCACCAAATGCCATAAAACAGATAGGAATAAATCTAACCAAAGAGGTGAAAAGTCTATACACTGAAAACTATAGAAAGCTTATGACTGAAAACTATGGAAAGCGTATGAAAGAAACTGAAGAAGACCCCAAAAAATGGAAAAAAGATTCCATGCTCCTGGATAAGAAGAACAAATATTGTTAAAATGTCAATACTACCCAAAGCAATCTAAATATTCAATGCAATCTCTATCAAAATAACACCAACATCTGTGAAGAATCACAGAGCTAGAACAAACAATCTCAAATTTGTATGGAAACAGAAAAGACCCCGAATAGCCAAAGCAATCTTGAAAAATAAAACCAAAGCAGGAGGCATCATAATCCCAGACTTCAAGTTGTATTACAAAGCTGTAATCAGCAAGACAGTATGCTACTGGCACAAGAACAGACACTCAGATCAATGGAACAGAATAAAGAACCCAGAAATGGACCCACAAACATATGGCCAACTAATTTTGACAAAGCAGGAAAGAATATCCAATGGAATACAGTCTCTTAAGAAAGTGGTGCTGGGAAAACTGGACAGCAACATGCAGAAGAATGAACCTGGACCACTTTCTTACACCATACACAAAAATAAACTCAAAATGGATGAAAGAACTCAATGTAAGACAGGAAGCCATCAAAATCCTAGAGGAGAAAACAGGCAAAAACCTCTTTGATCTTGCCCACAGCAACTTCTTACTCAACACATCTCTGGAGGCAAGGGAACAAAAGCAAAAATGAACTACTGTGGGACCTCATCAAAATAAAGCTTCTGCACAGCAAAGGAAACAATTGGCAAAACTAAAAGGCAACCGATGGAATGGGAAAAGATATTTGCAAATGACATATCAGATAAAGGGTTAGTATCCAAATCTAAAAAGAACTTATCAACTCAACACCCAGAAAACAAATAATCCAGTGAATAAATGGGCAAAAGGCATGAATAGACACTTCTCCAAAGAAGACCTCCAGAAGGCCAACTGACACATGAAAAGATGCTTAATATCACTCATCATCAGGGAAATACAAATCAAAACCATAATAAGATACCACCTTACACCTGTCAAAATGGCTAACATTAACAACTCAGGCAACAACAGATGTTGGCAAGGATGCAGAGAAAGAGGATCTCTTTTGCACTGTTGGTGGGAATGCAAGCTGGTGCAGCCACTCTGGAAAACAGCATGGGGGTTTCCTCAAAAAATTAAAAATAGAACTACTCTACGACCCAGCAATTGCACTACTCGGTATTTATCCAAGGTATACAGGTGTGCTGTTTCCAAGGGGTACATGCACCCCAATGTTTATAGCTGCACTATCAACAATAGCCAAAGTATGGAAAGAGTGCAAATGTCCACCAATGGATGAATGGATAACGAAGATGTGGTATATATATACAATGCAGTATTACTCGGCAATCAAAAAGAATGAAATCTTGGATGGATCTAGATGGTATTATGTTATGAGAAATTAGTCAGAGAAAGACAAATATCATATGAATTCACTCATATGAGGACTTTAAGATACAAAACAGATGAATATGAGGGAAGGGAAGCAAAAATAATATAAAAACATAGAGGAGGACAGAACATTAGAGACTCTTAAATATGGAGAACAAACAGAGGGTTACTGGAAAGGTTGTGGAAGGGGGATGGGCTAAATGGGTAAGGGGTATTAAGGAATCTACTCCTGAAATCATGATTGCACTATATGCTAACTAACTTGGATGTAAATTAAAAATATATATTAAGAAAAGAAGAGAAAAGAAAAGAAAAGAAAAGAAAAGAAAAGAAAAGAAAAGAAAAAAATAAAACAACAAGAACAGAAAATTTAAAAAACTAACCTGGGGGCTCAATAATCAAGATTCTCATGAATCAAAACATTCCTCTGGAAAAAATTCTACCTTGTCTCGCCCAAAGTTTCTGAAATCCCAGCCCCTCCATAAAACATTCCTAGATTGATCATAAGAGAGGGGATGGTTTTTCCAGGTTCCTTGCTTTTTTCTCACCCCATAAATGAAGTTCCCATGAGCCTATAAGAAAACTGACCTTATTTTCATGTAGAATTTTCAACATTAGTTATTCTCATATCTGTGTGTCAAAACCCATGGCCAAAACAAAGAAACATCATGTGCATTGAGAAGGATGTAACATGATTTCTATGATATTCCTGCCCCAAATGCATAACCTGATCCTCATTATGAAGAAACATCAGACAAATTCAAATTCAGGGACATTCTATTAAATAATTGGCCTATACTCTAAAAATGCAAAGGTCACGAAAGACAAAGAAGACTAAGGAACTATTTTAGATTAAAGAAGACTAAACAGACACAAGTAAATGCAATGCCATGAGTGATACTGGATACCGTGTATTTTCTATGTATATTTCCTTTTGTTTTATGTTTATTTCTTTTGAGAGACAGAGAGACTAGAGAGAGAATCCCATGCAGACTCTGCACCGTCAGCGCAGAGCCCATTGCCGGGCTCACGAATCATGACCCTAACCAAAGTCAAGAGTTGGGTGCCCAACTGACTGAGCCACCCTATATACTGTCTATAAAGGATGTTAGTAGCACAATTTGCAAAGTTGAATCAAGTCTGAAGACTGGAAAATAGTACTGTATGAATGTTAATTTCCTGGTTTTAATCATTGTATTGTGGTTATATAAGCAAATTTTCTTGTTTTGAGAAAATACACATGGAAGTATTTAAGGATAAAGGAGCCTTATGTCTGTAACATTCTCAAACAGATCAGAAAAATATACATATTTATAATTAGAGAATGATAGAACAAATGGGCTAAAATGCTAACTTTGGGATAATCTGGATGAAGAGTATATGGGAATTATTTGTACTATCTTTGCAACTTTTCCATAAATCTGAAATTATTCCAAAATAAAAAAATGTTTATAATATCTGTGGTTATTCATCCATGTCGCTCCAGGATGTTTTAGATGGAAAACCCATACACAAAACATATTCTGTGCCTCTATAGGTAGCTCCAGCTAATTTAAGGAACACATAATAATATTTAAATCTAAGAAATAATTTAAGTTCACTTTAATTTCAAAAATAGACCTACCCCACCGCAGCACGTGAGGAGGAGGCAATGCAGGCAGTCCAAAATAAACCTGGCAAGATTATTACGAAGCTGCTACACCAATCAGCTTGAGAATTGGCACCCTAGAGGGAATAGTACCATCTCCGCACAGGTTGCCCTGCCGGGTGCCTACCAACTTGCCAAGTACCAGTGCCAATTCCGAGATGTTTGTCCACAGCGCCAACTTCCATCAAAAGCCATTGCCGCAGTATTTCATTTGGCCACCTGAGGGCGCGCTAAAATTACTTTTTCTAACCGTGGGATTTCCAGGCACTGAGGAGGGAAGTGTATAGGAGGTAGGAGTCCCAGGTGTCTTCAGGCCCCTTTGCAGACGCTTGATGGGGTAGAAAAGAGAAGAAGTGGTAGCTCTGACCTTTAGAAAACCGTTTTGTCCTCAGAGTTCAGCTTCGTTGTCTTCTACCTGCATTACCTGCCCCCTTTTGCCTTATTGTCAGAGTGCTTTCTACACCCCTACACCCCTTTCTTTTCTCCAGCTATCCAGAACCCTCTTGGTCCCTTTCACCTTATTCCACAGTTTTACCCAAAGCACTCAATCCCACTCAGTGTAAGACTGATAATGATGGTAATCACCATAGCAGAATGTCACAACATAAGAAACTGATAATGGTGATAATCATGATAGCAGAATGTGCCCCTCTCAAGAGAGATTTGAATGTTTGCAGGAATCCATGTCTTAAACTATAGGATTAGGCTCAGATTAGAAATTCAAGCCTCAAAGCTGATGGAAAAGAATGTGAGGGACCACAGGAGCTTTTATTACCCTCAAAAAATCATACTTTGAGTGGCAAAAAGGGAGCTAGGTTATCATCCAGCTAAGCAAGGGAACAGGGTGTCTGGGATTCGTGGGACTTGGTGGGGAACATCTGAGTTTCCAGACTGAAAACTGAATTCTAGAAAGGTGCTGTCTGGAAGGCAGAAAAGCAGTTGGAGTGAATAACAGTCACCACTAGGAGACTTGGCAAATCTCCAGGGTTATCACAACCTTAAAAAAAAATGTGTAATACAACTGTAAAGCAAAGATTGCTGACTCTTTTGTAGTTGCCCTTCTTCTAACCTCTAAAAGCAGAAATCTCCTTTATTTGAAAGCAGAGAGGAAATCTGGGAAATCTCTGCCAGCACAGAGCCAGATGCTGGGCTTGAACTCACAAACCATGAGATCATGAGATCATGAGATCATGATGTGAGCTGAAGTTGGATGCTTAACCAACTGAGCCACCCAGATGCCCTAAAGTTTGTGATGTTTTTTAAAGGAGTTATGAAGTAACACACCACCTGAAGCTGGCAAATGCCTATCACACACTCAACTCTGTAACATCACTTTCTTATTGAAGTCCCAGTCCAAATCACTTTTCTAAAAATACAGGAAGGCAAAGAGCTAAAATACTGCCAAAGTCAACGTTTGGGAATGTACTTGCTTCCGTAATAAAATCTTCCACATTATACATCTCATACCTTCCATTTAACTTAAAATTAACTTGAAACAATTATGCCCATAAGATTCATAACGTGAATATTCTTTTATGCCTGAAAGTGGTGTGATGTTAACAAACAAAAACACCCACAGCGTGCCTCAGAACTGGATGTAAATTATCACAGTGTTTATGTCTAAGCCAAGCTGTGAGGTCCCTGTACTTTTTGTTGTCCTCTCCTCCTCTCTGCCAGGAGGACACTGCTTATCTTTCAGGACTGAGCTTGAGGGTCCTTGTCCTCTGTGAAGCTTTTCCTTTGTATAGACCTTCCCCTCTGCCAGTAGATTTGTCTAGTAGTTCCCTCCACCCATCCCCTGCTGTGCTGCTATTGGCTTCAGGGCAAGCCCTTAGAACCCCATTCATATTTGTCTTCTCACACATCTGTCTCCTTTGCCAAAACCCAGGCTGTATTTGTATTTGTGGCCTCTCTTCCTCTCTCAGCACCTGGAATTCCATAAGCCCTCAGTATGTGTCCATATATTTGTATGTTTTCATAATTGTGCATTATATACTTCCACTTGTCAGCTTTTTTTATTCTAGCCTTGTAATTGATTCTACAGTTAGATAAAACTACACATGAGCAAACTCAGGACAGAAGCTTGATTGTTCAGCAGAGGGAGACCCAAAGCCCTGATCAGTTCTGGGGTGGCCTGGCAGATCACTTCTTCAAACTGCAGCCTTGGCACCAACGTTTTCCAGTGACCCCTTCTCCCTGCACAGAAAATTTGTACATTATCAAGCCTAGCACAGCTCAATATCTGGACATAGGTGGAAGCTGGAAGCACAGGGCCAGCCACAGGGTCTTTCCAACAAAAGATGTGTTCAGTTTGTAATTTAAGATGAAACAGCAGGTGAATAGCAGTGTCAGCAACGAGCACTCAACAAGGCACAAAAATCCCAAGAATAAAAATTATTGTTTTTGTTATTGCTATAGATAACATGATGTGAGTGCTATGTGCCAAGCACTATGCTAAGTGCTTTGCCTACAATTTAATCTTCAAAATAACTCTATGAGATAGAGACCATTATCACCTCTACCTCACAGATAAAGAACCTAGGGCTCAAAGAGGTTAATGGAATTTTCCTCTTCATCTCAATAGTAAGTGGTGGAGCCAGAATTCAAAATCCACTTTGTTTACTACAAAGTACCCACACATATCTAGTGCACTATACTTCCTTCTATAGGGAGATACCAAAAAGCCATAAATCAGGGAAGAAACTGAGACCAGTAAATGTGCTCAAATTAGAAACAAGAACATGGGTTGTTCACTGTACAGTTGATTTTTTTTAAAGGGATTCAATACTGCACCCAACATTCTCTCTCATACCACTCTTTAGGAAACACTGAGGTTAAAAAAAAAGGCATTATCTCCAGAAGGCCCCTGGTTCCATTGTAAATATTTGCAAATATATAAACTTAGCACTTTTAATTATGACAGAGCTGAGTATTTATTGAACTAATGGGCTTTCATAATTGGAGCTATGAAAGGACAGGACACAGGACAAGTATCAAAGGCCAAGGGAGGTCTTTAAGATATCATGCTGGAGGGGTGCCTGGGTAGCTCAGTTGGTTAAGCATCCAACTTCAGCTCAGGTCATGATCTTACGGTTTGTGAGTTTGAGCCTTGCATTGGGCTCTCTGCTGTCAGCACAGAGCCCACTTTGGATCCTATCCCCCTCTCTCTCTCTGCCCCTCCCCTGCTCTTGCTCACTCTCTCTCAAAAATAAACATAAAAAATATAAGATACCATGCAGAAAAAGAGCCCTGAGTGAACTAGTGCCTTATGAACTGGTCATCTGGCTGGTCTCTAAGGATAGTTATATGTATTTCTGTATGTGTCACTCCAAGGACACCTGGTTTCCATTCACAACCAATCCCTTATGGAGGAAAAAGCCAACAAGAGGACCCCATATGTGCCCAAGTACAGCCCCTGTGGAGGTGACTTGTGAGTTCTGAACGCCCACTCCAGCAGACATGTGGCAACCCAGCAGAATGGAAAGTTGCCAGTGGAGACATTTGCCAACCTAGCTGGGGTTACAAATGTTTATATGGATGGTATAACCTTCTGTCTCAGAGTGACTGGAAGATATGTCACAGAAGCACAAATTCCTGACAAATAGACTCTTCCTGAGTGGAGCCTGAGATAAAGTCTCCATAGCAAACTTTGTCTAGGAACACATACTCCAGGGGCTCCTGTGTCCATCACTGGGAAAAAGGAGGGAGCTTGACTTTTGGACCCTCAGGCCATGCTCAGTGCTGCTGCCTCAAAGGCCTGCCTTGGCAAGAGAATAACTAGTACATCAAACCCATGATCGCATGGTTATTATGGGTTAGTACAAGGCAGCAGTTAAAAGATGGCTCTGTTTAAAATCAGTTTAAAGGACAACATTTAGAAAACAATGGTACTAGGGCAACTGGGTGGCTCAGTCAGTTAAGCACCTGACTTCAGCTCAGGTCATGATCTCACAGTTAGTGGGTTCGAGCCCCACTTCGGGCTCTGTGCTGACAGCTCAGAGCCTGGAGCCTGCTTCGGATTCTGTGTCTCCCTTTCTCTCTGCCTCTCCGCCCCTCAGAAATAAATAAACATTAAAAAAATAAAAAGGAAAAAGAAAACGATGATACTGGTGGTATTTGAAATGACAAGAGACAGTGAAAGAGGCCCTCAAATGACTCATATTTGGGGACCCCACACTTCCAAAGGAGTACTACTATGGTGGAAATTCTAGCCTCTGGGGCAAGCCTGCTGTACAGGGGAGGACCTTAGGGCAGACTGTTATTCTAGCACTCTTCATTAGCCTAGCCTGCCTGTAATGAAGGACGACAGTACACACATACTCTGAAGCCAGGAAGAGGGGAAAGGTGGCTACACTTACTGGGGGGACTAGGGCCAAATTCTCCCTGCCCCATAGAAACCTGAGCAGGGCTTCGGGGCTGGGTGTCCCACCAGTCCAGAGATAGGATGATGGGTTTCATTAAAACACTGAAACAAACCTTTTTTTTTCCTTTCTATTTTCCCCCATTTTATTCCTCCTATAAAATCTTCAGCCTTGCAAAGCTAACCAGATAATGTATCTGAATTAACACTAGGGGATTCCTGGATCACACAACACAAATGCTTAAAATAAATGAATTGCCTAGTTAACTTAAGAAATGTTTTCTTTAATAGTATGGGTAAAACACTAGTGAATGGGAAGAGATGCTTCTTGCTAACCTCCCACTAAGACTACCATACTTAATAGGCTTGAAGTGGTAAAAGGAGACAGTAATAAGGGGAATTACAGCCCCAAAATGGAGGCTAACCCCTCCCATTAGTGCCAACAGGTATGATGAACACACTCCAGGGAACACTGCCAGAATGCATGAAGCTTCCATCTGATCCTTGTATGCCAGACAGGTTGCCTCCCACCACTAGAGGGAAGTTCCCAAGAGTTGGCAGCATTCTAAGATGGTTCCAGCTGAACAAATGTGCACTTGGAATATACCAGAGAACATATTTTAGAAGTCCCAAACCTGTAATTCATCCTGTCTGTGACAAACCATCCATAGATCCCAGCTCATGGCTCTGGCTCCTCCTTAACAGAACCCTGTACCCAACTCATTGGAATAGAAGTATAGTTCCCATATCTTTCCCTTTGGGGTAAATAAGAGCAGAGCTAAAATGAGCTACAGTTCTCGTTCCCACTCTGTCTTCCTCAAAACACCATCATCGCCAAAAGTGTAAACAGAACTCTAGTTCAGGCATTTCTTGTCATTCTCACCAGAAATAAATACTAGCTCTATTCATTAAGCACATGCAATGTAAATACTTCAGTGATAGATTTTAAAACGGGTATACATACATTTTGAGTTCATCTTCTGTATGCCTCTTTCATGTTCATCTGCACTGGCATTCATATAATTACTGCCCAAACCCCAAGAAACCAGGTTACAAATCCCTTTCATCTTCGACCCCCACCTATGAGCTAAGCAATGGGGACAGGAAACTCTGCAGATTCTTGGGGCCCTGGAAGTTAAGTTTCTATCCTTGAGTGCCAAGGTTAGTCAGCTTTCATTCAAATGATAAAAAAGGCAAGTTTGAGCAAAGATATCAATATCTAAAGTGGTATTTTGCTCTTAACTTCTGATTCTATATTCAGCTGCCTATTAGATATAATAAAGACCTGGAAGGCCCACCAACACCTCAAACTCACAACATCCACAACTGAATTCATCCTCTTTATCTGAAATTTGGTCCTTCCCCTATTCCTCTTAATAAGGGGTGTCATCTTGTGGCTGAAGCCAGAAACCCCAGAAGTATCCTTGACACTTTCCTTTCCTCAATCTCTACATTCAGTCTGTCAGTAAATTCTATTACTTCCACTTCAAAAATAAACACAAAGATAGTTTCTTCTCTCCACCTCCATCACCTGTTCCAAGCTATCATCATCTCTCACCTAATTGAGTGCGACAACCTCCAAGCTGATCTCCGTGCCTCTAAAGGTTCCACCTTCAAGAATTCTTTCTCCATATATCAGTCAGCAGAAAATGCATATCAAACCATGTTACAACTCTACTTCAAACCCTCCAATGAGAGAGACATATAGTATTCATAAGTTGGAAGATTCAACACAGTGAAGATGCCAATTCTTCCCAGATTAATGTAGAGGTTTAATAAAATTCCTATCAAGATCCACACAAGACTTTTTGTAAATAAAGACAAGATTATTTAAAAATTTATACGGAAATGCAAAGGAACTATAATAGGTTAAACAAATTTGCAAAGGAAGAATACAGTGAGAGGAATCAATCTACTTGAATTCCAGACATAACTACAGTAATCAAGACTATGTGGTATTAGCAGAGGAACAAATGTATGGATAAGAGAAACAGAATTAAAAAATCCTAGGAATAGACTCACACAAGTATGCCCACGTGATTTTTGACAAAAGTGCAAAAGAATTCAAATGGTGCTGGAGCAACTGGGCATTCATAGGCAAGATGATAAGCCTCGACTTAAACTTCACAGTTCATGTAAAAATTAACTCAAAATGGATCACAGACTTAAATGTATATCCTAAAACTATAAAACTTTTAGAAAGAAAAAAACAGAAGAAAGTCTTCAGGACCTGGAGCTAAGCAGAGTTCTTACATATGACATGATCCATAAAGGGAAAAATTGATGAACTGGGCGTCATCAAAACTAAAAGCTTTTAATTGGATGAAGGCAGTCAAAAGTACAAATTTCAAACTAACATATATTAGTACTGGTAATGTAATTTACACATAATTACTATTATTAACACTGCTGTGTGACATATTTGAAAATTGCTAAGAAAGTAGATCCTAAAAGTTCTCCAAAGGAAAAAAAATGTAACTCTATGAAGATGTTAATATTGTGGTAATCATTATGCAATATATGTATGCCAAGTATTTATGCAGTACACCTCGCACTTATACAGGGTTGTATGTCAATTATATCTCAACAAAACTGGAAAAATAAAATAAAATTTTAAAACAATGTTTGCCCTGACAAAGACCGTGCTATGAGGATTAAAAGACTAACTACAGACTAGGAGAAAATAACTGCAAACCCCATAACTGACAAAGAATGTAGAATATATAAAGAGCTCTCAAAACTCAACAGTAAAAACAAGCAATCCATTAACAATAAGGGCAAAAAACATGCATAGATATGCACCAAAGAGGATATACAGATGGCAAAGAAGCACGTGAAAAGCATCATTATCCATTATAAAAATGCAAATTTTCTTAATGTAATATCCACAATAAGAGATCACTGCACACTTGTAAGAATGGCTAAGAAAAAAAAGTGACAGTATCAAATGTTGGTGAAGATGCAAGTAAACTCTATTAATGGTATTGGTATAAATGTACAATTGTACAGCCACCCTGAAAAAAAATTGTTTGGCAGTTTATTTTAAAACTAAACATATAAGTACCATGAGAGCCAGAAGTCTCATACTTGGGATTTATAGCAAATAAATTAAACTGATGTTCACACAAAAACTTGAACATGAATGTTCACAGCAGCTTTATTGATAACAACAACAACAAACCAGAAACAACTCAAATGTCTGTTACAAGTGAATGGTTAAGCAGCACTACTAAGGAATAAAAAGGAACTATTGATACAAGGAACAACCTAAAATAGATCTCAAGGGAATTATACTGAGTATAGAAAAAAAGACAGTATCAAATGTTATATACGTATGATTTCACTCACATAACATTTTGAAAGGACAAAATTATAGAGAATGATAATAGATCAGTGGGTGCCCAGAGTTAGGGCACTATGAAGGTACAATATCAGGAAGTTTCTTTGGGGTTGATAGAACAGTTCTGTATCCTGATTGTCATGATGGTTACACGGATCTATATAAGCAATAAAATGTCATAGAACACTACACACACACACACACACACACACACACACACACCAAATTGGATTAAGTCCTGTACTTGAGTTAATGCAGTGGTTCTAAACCATAGGCAATGGTGCTCCCCATCCCTAAGGGACATTTGGCAATGTCAGGAGATATTTGTGGTTGTGAAAACTGACATGGGGGAAGGGTGTGTTGCTATTACCACCTAGTGGGTTGAGATCAGGGATGCTGCTAAACACCCTACCATCACAGGACAGCCCCCCACAATAAAGAATTTTTCAATTCAGAACGACAATAATGCCAAGGTGAACAAACCCTGAGTTAATAGCATTGTACCTATATCAATTTTCTGATTTTGACAAAGTATTATAGTTAAGAAGTTATTATCATTGGGAAAACTAGATAAAAGGTACACAGGAATTCTCTGTACTACTATTTTTGCAAATTCTGTGAGTCAAACTATTTCAAAACAAAAAGTTAGACTAATTACTACTACTACTACACTACTATTACTACTACTACTACTACTACTAATAATAATAATAATAAAACCCTCCAATGACTCCTCATTGTCCTCAAGATAAAACCCAAACTCCTAACATATATTTCAAAACCCAATTCTATCTCCACCATTTACTAGCTGTGACCATTTACTATTCTATCTCCACCATTTACTAGCTCCACCATTTACTAGCTACTAACTTAGGCAACTAACTAAATCCCAGTTTTCTCCTTTATAGTGGAAATAATAATTCCATAAGGATTATGTAAACTAATGCTCACAAAAGCACTCTTTATATTAGGAATTGCTATACAAATGTTTAGAATGATTATCACTTTTAAGCCCGGCCTCCCATGTCCCCCCCCAGCTCATCTCCAGCCAAATTGAACTATTAGCTGGCCCATGAATACACTGTTTCTGTGTCATCTTCATTTTGAGCTATCTTCCTAGACTCTCTCCCCCATCTCTCTGAATTTTACCCATTGAAATTCTCCCCCACAAATAATTCATGCACAAAAATGCACTGACTGTATATACACACACACACACACACACACACACACACACACAATGGAATACTACTTGGCAATCAAAAAAAAGAGAAATCTTGCCATTTGCAACAAAGTGGATAGAACTAGAGTGTATTATGCTAAGCGAAATAAGCCACTCAGAGAAAGATAAATATATGATTTCACTCATGTGTGGAATTTAAGAAACACAACAGATGAACATAGGGGAAAGGAAGGAAAATTAAACAACATAAAAACAGAGAGGGAGGCAAACCATAAAAGACTCTTAAATACAGAGAAAAAACTGAGGGTTGCTGGAGAGGAGGTGTTAGGGGATAGGCTAAATCGGTAATGGGCATTAAGGAGGGCACTTGTTGGGATGAGCACTAGGTTATATGTAAGTGATGAACCACTGAGTTCTACTCCTCAAACCAATACTACACTGTATGTCAACTAACTTGAATTTAAATAAATAAATTTTTTAAAAAGCAAAATTTATGTATTAGAAAAGTATAGTGATTGAAACAACTATGGTATGATGTATAATTACAGATCAATCAATACAACAAAATATATGTTTTAAAATATGAAAAAAATGCACTGGTTAGATAACACGTGGGGAAAGGAGGATCTTAAATGTTTAACATGAAAGGAAATGGTTAAGAAAGTTGTTACAAAACAAAGAAAGGAGAAAAAAAGAGAGACAACTCAAGAAACAGACTCTTAACTATAGAGAACAAACTGATGGTTATTAAAAGGGAGGCAAGTGGGGGATGAGTGAAATAGGTGATGGAGATTAAAGAGCCCTCTTACGATGAGCACTGAGTAATGTATAGAACTGTTGAATCACTATATTGTACACATGAAACTAATAGAAAACTGCATGTTAACTAACTGGAATTCAAATAAAAACTTCTAAGCCAAAAAAATTAAGAAAGTTGTTACAGATCTAGCATCCTGCTGAAAACCATTCATTCATTGATTCAACAAATATTTAATGAGCATCCAATATGTGTCAGGCACCTTGACACTGAAATACAATAGTGTTCATGGCTAGCAATAAATATTGATAGAATGACTGAATGAGAAAATGGATGAATGAATAACAGACTACTATGCAATCATTTATTCAAAGCTTTAAACATTTTTAAAAAATTTAATGTTTATTTATTTTTGAGACAGAGAGACACACACAGAGCACAAGTGGGGGACAAGCAAAGAGAGAGAGAGAGACCCAGAATCCAAAGTAGGCTCCAGGCTCTGAGCTGTCAGCACAAGGCCAGGTGCGGGGCTCGAACCCACGAACCGCGAGATCATGACCTGAGCTGAAGTAGGACACACAACTGACTGAGCCACACAGACGCCCCTAAACATTTTTAAGGTGTAGGAAATACTTCTCTTTTTTAATTTTTTAATGTTTGATTTTGAGAAAGAGACAGAACACAAGCAGGGAGAGGGGCAGAAAGAGAGGGAGACACAGACTCTGAAGCAGGTTCCAGGCTCTGGGCTGTCAGCACAGAGCCTAAGGCAGGGCTCATGCAGGGCTTGAACTCACAAACTGTGAGATCATGACCTGAGCCAAAGTCATACACTTAACCAACTGAGCCATCCAGGCACCCCAGAAAATACTTCTGATATAATGTTAGACAACTAAAATCTAATATCAGGTAGTTAAATGGAAAAGAAAACTTGTAAAAAAGTGTAGAAAAAATTGAATTTTAATTATCACTTCTGAATGATAGACAAGGTTATGGATGAACTTATTTTATTTTATATTATTTTTGGTTTCTTTATATTTTCCAAATTTATCATAGTAATAATTCATTTCTTTTGTAATTAGAAGGAAAAAGATTATTTTTTACAAGTTAAAAAAAAAAACCTCCAGGGGCACCTGGATGGCTCAGTCGGATAAGCATCCAACTCATGATCATGAGGTCATGATCTCATGGTTCACAAGTTCAAGCCCTGTGTCGGGCTCTGTGCTGACAGCTCAGAGCCTGGAGCCTGCTTCAGATATTGTGTCTCCCCCTCTCTCTATGCCTTTTCCCACTCATGCTGTCTCTTTCAAAAATAAATAAACTTAAAATTCTTTTTTAAAAAAACCGTCCCAACCATACTTCAAGATTCATCTTAGATTCCACCTCTTCTATATATTTTCAGATTTCTACTGAATGTCAACCTCTCTCTCCTTTGAAATGCCATAAGATTGTTTTGCTCCTCTCTTCTGGCATTTGTCTTGTTCCACTTTATCTTAAAATCTCATGTCTTTCTTTCTATGTTTTGCTCACTTCTGTGGCCCTTGTACACAGCACTTGACACTGAGCTGGGATACAAAGACTCACATACACACGTGCATGTGTGCACTGTAGGCAGGAAAAGGAGGATAACAGTGAAGAATGATAAAGGGACAGGACATAAGAGCATTCTCAAAGCAGACAGGAGTTCCAAAGGCTTCCTCAGACAGAGAGAAGAATGTAATGCTACCTAGTCTCTCAAACTACATCTAAAAAGCATCATGTAAATTCCAGACCCCTCCTAGGAAGAACTTTGTCATCACAAGGTTTGTCTCTTCAGAATGCCAGCTAAGCTGGGAGGAAAATGAGAGGCTGGAGGCAATGCTGGACAAGCTCAGCTAGAAAAATTCTGCAGTCTTGCCCTTGGACAAGACTAGCCACCCCTGCTCATATTCTCCTTATTTGCCAACCAATCAACAAATCCTTCCTGAATGCCTGCTGTGTACTCAGCACTGCTTGGGGAACACTGAGAAATGTATGAAGTGTAAAGAGTTTACAAGTTGTTCAAAAAATCAATCGAAACATACATCAATATACATACCCACACATTCTTATATTCATGTCTGCATACATTTAGAGGTAACTCACACCCAGGTGGTGTGTAATAAGACTCAAATACAGAGTTCATACTGGGGACGCCTGGGTGGGTCAGTAGGTTAAGTGTCCAACTTCAGGTCAGGTCATGATCTCATGGTTCATGTATATTCAAGCACCGCATGAGGCTCTGTGCTGACAGCTCAGAGCCTGGAGTCTGCTTCGGATTCTGTCTCTCTCTCTCTCTACCCCTCCCCCACCACTTGTTTTCTCTCTCTCTTTCTCTCTGTCTCAAAAATAAACATTAAAAAAAATTAAAAAGTAAGAGTTCAAACTGCAAGGACTGTGAGAGCTCATAAGACAAGAGCACTGTTGGCTGGGTGGAATGGGAAGACATTCCGCAACAGATAGGAATTGAGCCAGAAATGCAAAGAGCTAAAAGTCAATGGTAATTAGCACACTGTATTTTTTTTCACCATAAGGTAGACTGAACACAAATTACATTCCCAGATCACAGCAAGGATCAAGAAGGTCATGAAAGGCTTCCCTCTGAAGGATCCCTATAAAGAATGCAGTGGTAGGGAGCAGGGTTTTTATGTTTTTTGTTTTTTGTTTTTAGTTTATTTATTTATTTTTGAGAGAGAGCAAGAGGAGGAGGGGCAGAGAGAGAAAGATACAGAGAGAGAATCCCAAGCAGGCTCCCCGCTCAGCAAGGAGCCAACATCCCACGAACTGTGAGATCGTGACCTGAGCCAAAATCAAGAGTCAGACAGATGCTTAACCAACGGAGCCACCCAAATGCTCTGGGAGCAGGCCTTTTGAGGCTTGAGCCCAGGGTGCCCTAGGTAAAGAAATCCTTAGGCACGGTGTCCGATTCATGCATCAATTCTTGTAGCCAGTCATTTCTACAAGCTTTCTGGTCACAATGGCCAAAGAAATTAGGCAGAATTTAAAGCAAAATCATGGAATCTCATCTTTGACTCCTAGTTACAGCAAAAAAAGCCCAGCCTCTGGACTGGGATTTTTTGTGTAAATGATTCAGTTTCATGAATGAAATCTGAAGGGCCCAGATGTTCCAAGACAGGATAGGAAATGCAAAACTCAGTCAATTTTACTGTCACATAAAATCACCAGCAGTAACAGATATCTCTAGGCTGCCTTTTCCTTCCCTCCTGTCCTCTCTAAGGGCTAGGACTATATGCAAATAGCCTCAGTGAGTTTTCCTATTGTTTTGTGAGTATAGACAGTCTCAGTAGTCTGAAGAAATTACAGAGAACTGTGGTTCTACCAAAGGTACGTATGAGAAGCCTCCATATGACCCTTACATCTTTAAGAAATAATGCCTTTAATACAGGAGCACTGATGCATAGGGCCACTTGTACCCCAATGTTCATAGCAGCACTCTCAACAATAGCCAAATTATGGAAAGAGCCTAAATGTCCATCAACTGATGAATGGATAAAGAAATTGTGGTTTATATACACAATGGAATATTACGTGGCAATGAGAAAAAATGAAATATGGCCTTTTGTAGCAACGTGGATGGAACTGGAGAGTGTGATGCTAAGTGAAATAAGCCATACAGAGAAAGACAGATACCATATGGTTTCACTCTTATGTGGATCCTGAGAAACTTAACAGGAACCCATGGGGGAGGTAAAGGAAAAAAAAAAAGAGGTTAGAATGGGAGAGAGCCAAAGCATAAGAGACTGTTAAAAACTGAGAACAAACTGAGGGTTGATGGGGGGTGGGAGGGAGGAGAGGGTGGGTGATGGGTATTGAGGAGTGCACCTTTTGGGATGAGCACTCGGTGTTGTATGGAAACCAATTTGTCAATAAATTTCAGAAAAAAAATAAAATAAAACTGAAAAATGGAAAAAAAAAGAAATAATGCCTTTAAAAAAAATCCAAACTTTTGGCTTCTGACATGAATGAATAATTTATGTATCTTTAATAAAAACAGACATTACTTCATGGGTGTTCGTCAAAGCCACCCCATTCTTCCTACCAAGTCTTTCTGTGGTAGATTATCAAGAGTGGACAATAGGCCTTTTGGTCAAAGACTGAAAAAATTTTAAATCCCTATCTACAGAGTCCCTTCTTAGGGAGAAGTAAGAATTAGAAACCACACAGTGCTATGAATGGGCTCCTGTAGGCCTTAACAAACAGAAAGCTTATCCATCCCACCCTCGCCTCTAGCCACACCTTGGACAGGTGACCTCACCTGCAGCAGAAACATAATCTATGAACATGAAACTTCCATAATATTACAGCTATGCAGACTGCAAAGGTCTTTAAGAACTATCTGGTTTACATACCAGAATAAAGATCTCTAGTCTTTATTTAAGGATCATTAGCTCCTTCACAAAGGGATTATTGCCTGGCAGAAGGACTCCTCATGGGAGTATAAGCTTGCATCAGCCAGCCACCCTTCAGCAAGGGGAAGGCAGATAAGTGTGACATCTTGGTGTGGCTAGGCACAACTCGGGCACCCCAAGCCTCTGAATGGGACATCAGTTCCAGGTAATCCTGGCACTTAGCTTCTGGAGGCTAGTATCTGATGCCTCCAAGTAAGAAAAATGAAGTACTGACTCATGCCACCATGTGGATGAACTCAGGCAACCTTATGGGAAGTGAAAGAAGTCAGACACAAAAAGCTACGTATTGTATGATTCCCTTTATATAAAATGTCCAAATTGGCAAATCTATAGAGACAGAAAGTAGATTTATGATTGCCAAGAACTGGGGGAGGTGGGAATGGGGAGTGAGTATATACGGGTACAAGTTACCTTTTGGAGTGATGAAAATGTTGTGGAACTAGATAGTGGTGATGACTTCACAGTGTTGTGAATGTACTAAAAGCCACTGAACTGTACACTTCAAAATGGTTAAGATGGTAAATTTTACATTATGTGTATTTTACCACAATAAAAAAGAAAAATATTAATCTTTTAGTTACTTTTAGAGAAATTCTTTTTGTTTCTTTTTTATATTTGGTTATTTCTCCCTTGTGTTTATATATCCTCTCATTTATTTAAACATGATAATTATGTTTTTAAATAATTTGCACCTGATAATAAGTCTTTGGCAATCTACATCTTCGGTTTATTTGTGCTAATGGTGGCTTTTTAATTTTTTTAACGTTTTTTTTTTAAGAGAGATGTGGGGGGAGAGAGAGAGAGAGAGAGAGAGAGAGAGATCAGGCAGGGAATGGGCATAGAGATGGGAGACAGAGGATCTGGAGTGGGCTCCAAGCTGACAGCAGAGAGCCAGACACGGGGCTCAAACTCACAAACCGTGATCGTGACCCGAGCCAAAGTCAGCTGCTTAACCAACTGAGCCACCCAGGTGCCCCAGTGGTGGATTTTGAAAAAAGAATATGTGTTTGGGTTTTGTCTGTGAGAATCTTGTTAAAGCTTCAGTTAAGGGTAGACTCCTCCAGAAAAAAAAAAAATCAGATTTGCTTTTGCCACACACATGTCTGGATTTGCTACCAGGAGTGAATTAGACTGTGCTCATAGTGTTCATTTAAACTCCAAAGTCACATGAGGGCAGGCTTGTGACTGGAAACATCAAGGGACACTATCAAGAAACTGAAAAAGAAACTTAAAGAATCATATCGTAAGAGTCTAGTGTTCAGAATATATAAAGACTCTTACAACTCTACAACAAAAAAGATAAATGCTCAATTAATAAAGGGGCAAAAGATTTGAACTGACATTTCTCTAAAGAAGATATATGAATGGCTAACAAGCACAAGAAAAGATGCTCAACATCAGTAGTCATTAGAAAAATGCAAATCAGAGGTGCCTGGGTGGCTCAGTCGGTTAAGTACCTGACTCCTGATTTTGGCTCAGGTCATGATCTCACAGTTCTGGAGTTCAAGCCTCACATCGGGATCTGCACTGACAGTGTGGACCCTGCTTGGGATTCTCCCCCCACCTCTCTCTCTCTCTCTCTCTCTCTGCCTCTCTCTGCCCCTCCCTTGCTGATGCTCTGTCTCTCCTTCCCTCTCTCTCTCTCAAAATAAAAATTTTAAAAAGTAAAAATGCACATCAAAGCCACAATAATACCACTGCACACCTACAAGGATGGCAATAATAATAATAATAATAATAATAAAGCAGAGGCACCCAGGAGGCTCACTTGGTTAAGCATCCAACTCTTGATCTCTGCTTGGGTATTGAAAAAAAGCAGAACATGACAAGAATTGGCAAGAATGTAGATAAATTAGAACCCTCCTACACTACTGGTGGGAATGTAATATGGTTGCAGCTGCTGCAGAAAACACTTTGGTGGCTCCTCAAAAAGTTAAACATAGAATTACCATATTACCCAGTAACTCCACTCCTAAATATATATCCAAAAAACCCTAAAAACTCATATTCAAACAAAACTTGTACACAAATGTTCACAGAAATGGTGGCGGCACTATTCATAATCACCAAAAGGTGAAAATGTCTATCAACTGATGAATGGATAAACAAAATGTAGTATATCTATACAATGGAATATTACTCAGCCATAAAAAGGAATGAGGTGCTGATATATGCTACAAATGCATGAACCTCAAAAACATGATGCCAAATGAAAGAAGGTAGACACAAATTGTCACCTATGCGTGATTCCATTTGTACAAAATATCCAGAATAGGAAAATTCACTGGGATAGAAGGTACATTATTGTTCACCAGTGGCTGCAGGGAGGTAAGGACTGGGAAATGACTGCTAATCAGTACCAACTTTCTTTATAGAGTGATGAAAATGTTCTATAATTAGATAATGGTAACAGTTGTACAACACCAAAATGCTAGAAATGACTATTATATTTATTTTTTAAAAATTGGGGCGCCTGGGTGGCTCAGTCGGTTAAGCGTCCGACTTTGGCTCAGGTCATGATCTCACAGTTTGTGAGTTCGAGCCCCGTGTCGGGCTCTGTGCTGACAGCTCAGAGCCTGGAGCCTGCTTCACATTCTGTGTCTCCCTCTCTCTCTGCCCCTTCCCTGCTCATGCTGTGTCTCTCTCTGTCTCAAAAATAAATAAACATTAAATTTTTTTAAAAAAATCGTAATAGTACCATTATTGAATATGTTCTTTCTATAAAGCATCATTTTAAGAAAGTTCAAATCCAAGGTCCAACACTTACCAGCTGGATGCCCTTAGACAAGTTAATTAACCTCTCTGTGCCTCAATAATATTATCTGTGAAATGAGGATAATAGCAGTATCAACCTTGATAGGGTTGCCTTGAGAATTAAATGTTAATATATAGAAAACAATTCAAATAGTGCTTGCTATACAACAAGAATTAGCTAAGCGTTAGCTATTGTAATCACTTCAACTAATCCTCACAACAACCCCCTGAAGTAGGTATTAATGATTCCCATTTTACAGATGAGAAAAATGAAGGCACAGGAATAAGCAACTCACTAGGTTATCCAGCTAGCAAGTAGCGATCAAAACTAGGATTCTGACACCAGCGTTCTGGCTTCAGGGTCCTTGCTCTCAACTACTGTCAGATTCTACCTCCCATAAATCTGGCATATCAAACCCTTGAAGTCATAGCTATTTTTGGTTAGCATGGGGTTCAATTGGGTATTTAAGGTTTTCAAAATGTGAATCAATTTAGGTAAATACATTAATTAAATACTACCATGGCTGGTACCCAGGTCTGGCAAAACGAGTAAGGGGCACATGAATGAGGTTTAGAAAATCTGGAGTAAACCATGGAAATCTACCATGCGAGAAAACACACCTGAGCTGTTATCAATATACTAGGTAAGCTACTGCACACCATAATTAAAACATATATGGATCTCTTGTATAATAACTCATCCCAGGCCAAAATTATTCACCAGGTATCTAGCCCAAAGAGAGGGAGGCCAGCAGAACTCAACAAGAGCAAGCCTGAGGAAGAAATATCGAAATATCTTGATTAAAGTCAGAGAGGGGCTGTGGAGTTGTCATCCCTTGACCTCTTTTGGAAAATGAATTGGTCAGTCAACCATCTTATCAGCTGGTTTCCCACCTGCCACCTCTGGGAATGTGAGGCAGGGGAATTTCTCCATTAGTCACAGTAATGATATCCAAGGCCCACCACCCTTTTAGGAACCTAGGAAAATGCTTTAACTTCTTTTGAAATCAAAAGAAAAAAATAATGTAACCCAAGCCAAATTATATTTATCTTTATACCAATATAGTTGTAAAGTATCGTTTTAAAAAATTTTATGGAGAAGGCGTGCCTGAGGTTAAGCTTTGGACTCTTGATTTCCACTCAGGTCATTATCTCACTGCTCCTGAGATCAACCCCCCCCCCACCACACACACACACACCCCTGTAGGGATCAGAGATGACAATGCAGAGCCTGCTTGGCATTCTCTCTCTCTCTCTCTCTCTCTCTCTCTCTCTCTCTTTTTTTTTCTGTCCCTCCTCCCCTCACAAAATAAATAAATAAACATTTAAAAAAATTTATGGAGGAAGGTGCCAAAGAAGGCAAAAATGCCTAGGGTCCACAAAAGTCCTAATGTAGCCCTGACATGAGGGCAGATCATCTCACCTCTACCTCCTGTGTCTTCAAAGAACCAGCTCAGTCGGTTAAGCATCCAACTCTCGATTTAAGCTCAGGTCATGACCTCTAGGTTCATAAGTTCTAGCCTGCATTGGGCTCCATGCTGACAGCAGGTAGCCTGCTTGGGATTCTCTCTCTCTCTCTCTCTCTCTCTCTCTCTCTCTGTCTCTGTCTCTCACTCTCTCTCAAGATAAATAAACTTAAAAAAAAAGGAACCAGCTCAGCAGCCAATGCATGTAGTGCCCTGGTCCTGTTAGTGTCCCCTCAGTGTTGAAGACAAGTGAAGAGATGGGAAGGAGGAGGAGATCCCAGGCACTCCGATTTTTTTTTAAGACTCTGCCCAATGTTCTCCTCCCCCCTCCTTCACTGCTGCCTTGGAACCTCACCATTATTTACTCTTTTGAAATAATATGGCAGTAATATGGTGAAAAGTACACAGAATTTGTAGTCAAGCTTTCTGGTATGACCATGTTTGGGTGCATTGCCTGGCTGCCCTAGGGCTCAGTTTTCTTTGTAAAAAATGGAGATGGTAAAAATGGTGGTTGTAAAGGTAAAAGTGGGATAAATTGTGTACAGTGCCAAGCAGAGGGCCCATTATTAAAAGTTATTCTTAGATATTAAGGACATTAACAGATCCTGGAGCACCTGCAAACACTGTTTGGAGGAAGAACCACGAGCCTTCAGTTATGGCCTGATCCTTTTTTATTTGGCACATTAGTAGAGAAAACCAGCTCAGAAAGATAATTGTATTAAAGGAAAGGGGTGGAGAAGTAGTGAGGAAGGTGGGAACTCTTCCGAGGCCTGCAATACTGGTCCTGGAATAAGACACGCTCTCAGCGCCTTGCAGAGCGGGGTGCTGTAAGAAGCAAAGCAAATGCGTGTGCCAAGAACTGAAGGAAGGAGCCCGTGCAGCCTAAGCATTCTTGGATGCACTAAGCACTTGGCAGGTTTATACACTTGCACTCTGACGTGGGTTCATTACTAAATATCTGAAGTCCTTGGAGATTTTTCAAGAGGCAGGTTGGATTTCTTGCAATATGCATCTGAGCACCCGGACTGCTCTGCAAACCTAACTACCGCTCCCTCCAGAATGCACGGTGGGATCTGATCACAAAAACCCAGTGCAAGCAGCCTCCAAGCTAATCGTTTCGTCTTAATCACTAGCCAGATACGCAGGCTTTGAGTGTGAATGGAACGGAACCAGACAGTCCTATCCATCATTCACCAAGTTCTAGGAGGGGTATGCCGCTCTCAGAACCCAACGCAGGATAGACTAACAACTTCGCTTCAGTGTGCTTGGGCTGCTGAGGGCTCCGCGCTTTCCCCAACCACCCCTATCTCTCTGTCTTTTCCCCTGAGGAAGCAAGGCACACTGCGTCCTCTGCAGTCTGGGGAACATCGAAGGTTGAGAGGAGGAATATGTTACAAACATTTCGCCGCGAACTCCTGGACCGAGAGTGAAGTTTTGCCTCTCGCCACCAAAAACTGCGTTCTCAATACAGCACAGCCCCATCCTCCAATCAGATATTTCGTCCGAGTTGGGAGTAGACAGTTAAACTGCAAGTTGGAGTCACGGCTCCCCACACAAGCATGCCCACTACCAGCACCACTCTGACAAACACTCGCCCTATTTTACTAACACGCCCTGGCAGCGAGCGCGCCCCCGTCAGGTCCCACTGACAGCAACTAGAGGTAACGTGAACGCTAATAGAGGACCTCTAATTGACTCGAGCGTATACACTTTGAACCTGCTGGGGGCAACATACCCCCTATATAAGGCACGCCAGCCTCAGACTTGGCGCCTGAAGAGGTCCGGGAGCCAGAAGTACACCCCACCGGGCAGTTGGTCCTAGCTCCTGACGCCACCCAGGGTTCGCCGCGGACCCCAGGAAAAAGTCTATGTATGCGCTGGGCTTCATCGACAGTACTTTGGACATGGAGAGTAATTTCGGGTGCAGCCACTACGACGTGGGCTTCCGCAGCCTGGGGGGCGGTAGGGAGGAGGAAGAACAGAATGGTCAGTGCCTAGACGGGGACAGGTGCTTTGGCAAACTCCAGGGGAGGAACTTTCCCTGGGAGGGGTGGGTGCGCGGGACGCTGCGAGGCTGTCGCCACTATCTTTCATCGTGACCCCACGGCCCCTCCAGCTCACGTACAGTGGGCCCGTACCCTACGGTCTCTCTTTTGCTTTCGTCCTTTCCCAGAGACGAAGTCTACCTTGGCCTCGTTGCTTTTAAGTGGAAGAGAGGAGAATACAGCGTCCGAACCTAAGTGCGGAGCGGCTGCAGTAAACTACGTTGGCATGAGACAGCCGAACCCCTTCGACGACGAAAACCTGGAGGGCGGCTTTGGCGGCGGCTTGGCGCCCCCGCAGCAGCTGGAGGAGCCGCCCCCCCGGCTGCGGTGGGGCCACTGATAGCTGAGAGGAAGCAGCGCCGCTACCGCACCGCGTTCACCCAGTTGCAGCTGCAGGAACTGGAGGACATTTTCCATCGCGTTCAATACCCCGACGTGTTCACGCGGTAAGTGGTTTGTTACGCTAGCGCGCAGTTCTCCAGGGGCTCGGGCCCATCCCGGGGAGTGTTAGGCTCTTTCCCAGGACCCTCCCAAGCCAAAAGCCGCTTAGGGGGGTTGAGGACCCCAGGGTCCGTCCTTGATCTCAGGGGTTGGGTCAGTGCTTCCAGAGAGCTTGCTAGGGTGAAGCAAGAGAGGGTCGGATTGATCGTGCTTTTATTTAAAATTTGGATAATTTGTTCATGAGTCTTTTGCATTAATTTTTATATTGTAAATGTTGCATTAAAATATTTATCGTGATTGCTCAGTTTTTTTCAAGCACTTTAAGTTTTGCGCACCAGGCGAGCACCTCGCTTTCCTCACCCTAGTCTCGGTCCTGCCACGTGGAGCGCTGTGCTAAGGCTTCACAGTTTCGAGCGTTTAAAAGCCAGCGAGGTTTTCCCTTCAACTTGCCTTCCGGGGAACCCTTGTAGTGGGTCCCGATCCCGGTAGTGTATGAAGGGGCAGGCCTATTCGGGGCCGGCAGGAATGGGGGACCAGGATGAGTCGGTGTGCGGTTTAGGGGCCTTCTTTCTGGTCCTGCTGCATTCAGCCTTCTCCCGCCAAAGAGCACAGAAAGAATTTCCCTTGAGCTGATGGTTTGGAGTTCCTCCTTGAGAGTTCCCCTCTGCGTTTACAATAAACTGTGGAAATACTCTGGTTCAAAACTCCGCTTTAAAGGCTTTGGCGTTTTATGTATTTTCACGGAAGGAAAGATTCCTTTCCCAAGGAAAGATTTCCAGGATGATTCTCTGCTGTTCCACAAACAGAAAAATCGGTGGAGACATATTTAACTAACAGACACACTACCAGGGACTTTCATATATATTCCCTTTTTCTATCTTATTTAGTACAGGTAAGTTGTCCGTGGGAAAACTCCCTAAAGCAAGCCTCAAGCTGTGTTATGGAAAACTTCACTGGGAGGGGAGATAGAAATAATGTGTGTGATATATTTATTTTAAATACTGAACATTTGCAATTTTCCTCCCTCAGAGAAGAGATCGCAGGACGTCTGAATTTGACTGAAGCCAAAGTGCAGGTCAGTAAATCTTAAAAGAGCACATGGCAGGGCAGCCATTTAAAACATAGTTGAGATTTTGTCCTGGATATTCTGAAGTTGGTGTGTTAGTTGTCTTTCCATGTTTAATAAATAAGTTTTGAACATTGAGTGCCTTGGGGGTGGGAAATGGGATAAGCTTCTGGAAATTGCCCATTACCAGAGGAAATATGATTTCCTAAAGGAAAAAAAGTAGAGCACACTTCTCCCCCCACACACTTTTTTTTCCCAATAAAGTTCACCTCCTTTTACACTGGTATCTTTCAGGAAGAATGTTAGTCTTCCCTAAAGGAATATTTCTATGTATAATCATGTTGGGGCTTAATCCTACCTGGGAAGTATACAAATTAATGCACTGAAGAGCTAGATTATAAGAAGGTTCAACAGTACTAAATTATTTGAAATATTTAAAACCAGGCATAAGCTCTTGGCTAAATGAGCGAATTTATAAGTATTCAGACATTGGGGTGAAGGAGTAATTCACAGACAGAACACAGTGCATGAGTAGCATGTTTAGTTAAACTGAAACTGGAGTGGGAGGGTAGCTTAAAATTCCAAGTGCCTGGTCCTTCTGCCATTTTTAAGTGTTTTGTAAAGCAGCATAGAAAATGAAAGCCTTAAATTTTAATTGTTTTGGAAGACTTTGATATCAGCCCCAAAACATGGCTAAAATGTTGGGATTTTGTTAGTAATGGGGAAAGGTTTGCAAACTTTGGAAAATTGTCTTAAAGAATTTAACCAAAAAAGACAACAATTTTTAATAAAGTTCCACTGACCTAAGAAGGGGTGAAAGTTTAGGGGAGTATTGTATACATTCAAATATATGCATTGCAGATGCCTCACAAATTCAACTATATGAAACTACCAAATGTGTAAATGAATATTCTCTTGAGGAACTTTTAACATCTACTAATTTTTCTTTCCTTTTGGTGACATTATTTTGAAAAGGTGGGGTTTTCTGGAATTTGATTTTCAGGGTGCTCTCACTTCAGACCAGATTCTTACATGTGTAAATTTAAATACTTTTCAGGAAATGATTATTAATTTGTTGGTCACAGGATCAAATGGTAACTGTTTGAGGTCATAGAAAATCATAGTTACATCAAAGAAGTATGTGCCCCCTCAAGGTAATCTCAGAGGAAAAGAAAAACAAAGTTTGCTAAGTAGATTTTCCCCCTCCCTGGTTGCCTTCTTTTTGGATTTCTGAAGGGGAAATGAGCCAGAAAACCCAAAAAAGGAAAAAACACTATGTTCTCATATATTTTCAAGCTCTGCAGCATGAATTTCCCCCACGAAACTTAATAGATGTTTCCCCTCACCTTTTGCAAATATAGTATACCTCTTTATGAAACCAGTATTGGGAATATGGATCTAATATTGGCCCATACCAAAATTTGCCAGATTGTGGTTACATTTAGGGAGATTTGACCACTGATATATTTGAATCCCTCCAAAATGAACTCTACTATACTGGCCTTCTTCAGACTATATATTCATGCAGCAAAAGGACCCCAAATCCTAAGATGGGGAAGAGAAAAGGTGACAGCAGACAGAGAGAAAAGGCCCTTTGTCTCAATTAAATAATATTGCAGTTTGGGAACTTCCGAAAGGATTAAATACAATAAAAACCCTATTAACTAGTATACCAAGAGAACAGTAAAGTCTAAGTGACAGCTTTTTTTGTCTGTTGGTTTGTTAATATTTGGCAAATACTCAGGGAGGAGCCTCTTTTGTGGCCCCTACCCCCACATTGCTGTTGAACATTTTCCTAAAATGCATAATTGGACCTTCCTGCCTTAGGAATGAGTGATGGGATTGGAGTCTCCTACTTAAGGAATGGAGCTGGCAGGGCCAAACGTGCCTCACCCCTCTGAGAAACAGCAGCTTCTGTCCAGGATCCTAAAACTATAGCTAGGGCTGAATGACCTAACTTTCTCCTGAGCCCAGGAAGGTCTGGAGGGTAAGGCAGATGGGAGCGTGCAAAGTTGACAGTAGTGACAATGGGGTGCCCAATCTCTTATCTGGGGAAAAGGATTTTGAGTTTAGTGAATTTGGATTCAATTAGGTTAAACTTTCCTTAACACTAAAAGCTAAACTACCAAGGCAGCGTCTGGGGCTTCAGCAACTCTCCTATCCCAGCAGTCCCTGAGACCCCATGATCAGGCCTCTTTTGACATACCACATGTTTAATTCTTAGGAGGTTTAGGAGAATGATCCCTTAAATATCACTACAGGAAACTTTTCTGGCTAAAACTGCAATGTCCTCCTAGTGTATTAGTTACTTTAGACTGCAGATGGGTTTTTTGAAAAGGGGGTCATTCCTGTCCATATAATTTTAATCAGGTCCTCCTTTATACCATGCTCAGCTTCCCCCATAACCAGGGTGACACTACCCCTGGTGAGGAGGGGGTGAAGCAACCAGACAGCTGACGGTCGAATGTCCCTTTACCCCATTGCCAGGCATGTGCATTAATGTTGGAGAACCAGTGCAATTTATCAGTTAGCTCTGCATCCGAGACCTGGGGGGAAAACATGAAAGAATACTAAAAATTAGAAGAGAGACAAATCAATGTGCCCAAGTCTGGACTAACCATGGGGTTAGCTGAGAGAAGGTATGCAGTTTACTTTCCCAAGATACTTTAGCAATAAGGAAATGGCTTCTCCCACTGCAGTTTACAAGTTCAGTGGCAGCATTGCATGTTGTCGTGTTTTCTATTATGACATTAACTGTTCAGTGTACTAAACCAATCCCTTTTTTTCCCTCTGATTGAAGGTTTGGTTTCAAAACAGAAGGGCCAAGTGGAGAAGACACCAGAGGGCAATGATGCTCAGAAATGTGGCCCCTGTTGCCTTGGGCCCTCCTGTGGGAGTAATCTTTGATGGGCCCTATCATGCAATCCCTGTTCTGGACCTGGCATGGAGATATGTTCCTCTAGTGCCTCGGGGCCTTATGCCTCCTGGGCCACCCCTACACCCTGGGCCTCCTGGGCCATGTCTGCCCCCCGGGCCACCCATGATACCTATGCCACCCCCACCACCTGTGCCTCCCTTTGCACTGTCCCCCGTAGGGGTGGCATGGGCCCATGTCATCAATGGTTATTTCACAGGTCCCACTTTCTAAAGTATGGTCTTTGTGACAATTTTTCCAAAGTGTTTTTTTCTGCCAGATATAAATCATGCGTAGCGCAATATTGAGTAATTCTTCAAATACATGTTAAATGAATTGAATAACTGAACAAAGTTAGTGCCTGTTGTTCTTGTAGAGTACCTTTTCAATAAAGCATTTTCAATAAAGTTTCAAATAAGTAATATATTGGTTTTGAGTGCCAAATGAGATAAGTAGGGCATTCATGCAAATTATAAGGAAATAGCATTCAAACAGAATGTCAAATAGGTCTCCTTCATAACATAATAGCCCTGAGTTACCATCAATAGGCCATGCACATCACAATTTTCCAAGTGCCCATGCTGGTTTACACTGACCACATGTGCTCCTTCCATATCTGTCCCCTCCCCAACAATCCTCATCCCCACTCTGCCCTGTTTGGAGCACATCCCTGTGCAAGATGAGAAGGGGTGTGTCTCTAGTGAGAGAACAGTGTGTTTCCAGGCAGGGCCATGTTCCATTCATGTCAGGGAATTCAACAGCCATGGACTCTAAGGGAATCTTCCTAAGAGGCTACTCAGGGCTGTAAGGGACTGTGGCAGCCAAACTCCAAATTCTGTTTACTGCTCTCCATTTTGTGGAAGTCATAGGGAAATATGAATCATTCTGGTTCACAGACACAAGAAGGAGTTCGGCTAAGGTCAGAAAGGGGCTGTTCTCTGTTTTCTTATCCCCATCCCCAGCCTAAGAGAGCCTATTATAGTTTCCCCAGCTCAGAAGCAGTCACACCTTGAACTATATTTTGTCACCTTCAACATCCAATAAATGGACCCCTGAACAATGCTCTGGAATTAGCACTCACTGAAAAGAAGCACACCTTTGCTTTGTTCATGCTTACTTCATGCAAAACTTCCAGGGGAGAAAATAAAAACCAAAATGGAAGGGAGGAGGAGGCTAGGCCCACTATTCCTAAAACATCACTTTCTTTTCAGTAGAACTTTTGCTTTTCATCAATCCCTATCAGTATATGGTCATTTTACGACCAGTCATGAAATGATTCTAGTGACTTCAGATAAGGGTATCACAGTGACACCAGAATTTCATGGGAGGTGGAGTGGGGAGAGAGGAGGTCCCAAAGACAGGTTTTGCAGCAGTTCCACATTCCTAGCTTGAAGTGAGGCTTTATTTTCATGTGAAAACATGATTTTTGCGGTGTTGTCCTGTCCAGTGTTCATTCTTTCCCTCCCTTCACACGTACAGATGGCAAAGGTCAGCAAAGCAGTTGTATCTAATATAGGACTTCAGCAGTGAGGAGGAGGTGATTAGGAAGGAAGAACATCCAGGAATGCATCTGCATGCTTTACCAGGTAATTTTGAAACACAACCGTTCTTATCTCCCATCATTGACCACTTTCCTTCTTGTTAAAACATCAGGTCCCTGAATGTTGTAAGTCTTGGAAATACAGGGTCTATACAAATAAAAGTTCAAGGACCCCATCCAGCCCTGCCATCCTAAGATTCAAAGTCAAACACTACCCAGAACACAAATCCTGCAGTTAATTCTCATATGCAGTCTGACCCACACAAACATAGAATGTTTTTGGTTTTTTTTTTTGACTCAGGTTGCCTGAGAAGGTGAACATCCTTTCCCATAAGTAGGTGGGATATTCAAGAGTAATATATACTATTTTTAAAATTATATCTACTTCTTTCAAATGCCAGATGGTTTAAGGAAGGGAGGTGGGATGTGAACAGAGGAAATAGAAAAAACATTTCTACAGATAATAGGTTCCCCTGGCTTTAAAAGGGAGGTTCTAGGTTCTAGGTTCTAGGCTTTAAAAGGGAGAGGCCTTTTAAAATAATCCCACAAACATTACTCTTTGAAAGTGCATTTCAAATATCCCTAAAGCATAGATAAATTAATTTATTCTAATATAAGGAAATTATTTTGGTAAAAAATCTTTAGAAAATGGCCATTAGCAAATAGGTTTATCTGAGATAGATGGTCTTTATAGATTGCAATTTGGGCTGAACTGTAAAAATCACAATTTCAGGAGGAGTACAGGAGGTTCAGCATTTTACAGTAATAATTATGGATATTTTTTCTAAAGTTGTTTTGTATTGAAGACTACATGACAGGGAGCTTTCACAAGAGTAGCTTTCATGGTCAAATAGAACAAGATATGAAGTATTTGGGGGTAAAATAAAGTCTTTTTTTTTTAATTTGAGAGAGAGCATGCACATGAATGGAGGGGAGGGGCAGAGGGAGAGAGAGAATCCCAAACAGGCTCCATGCTTGAGGCAGAGCTGTATCTCACAACCCCAGGATCATAACGTGAGCTGAAATCAAGAGTTGATTGCTCAACCAACTGAGCCACCCAAGCTCCCTGGCAATAAAGCCTTTTTGACTAAAACTAAATTTATGTAACCTGGATCTTGTTTCAAACAAATATAGTCAGAACCTTGGAGATCTAACTGGGAGGTGCCTGAGAATCAAAATCCCAGCCATCACTGGTAAGACAAGTAGGGGAAAAAGGCAAGGAAGGAAAGGACTAGAAATAATTCTTTAGCTGAGCATACAAGGATTCTCCCTTGAAATGGGTGTGAGAAGTGACTTTTTAAACAAAGAGAAGAACTACTATAAAAACATAAAAAAATAGGGGAGCCTGGGTGGCTCAGTCCGTTAAGCATCCGACTTTGGCTCAGGTCATGATCTCGCCATTTGTGAGTACGAGCCCTGCATCGGGCTCTGTGCTGACGAGCCTGGAGCCTGCTTCAGATTTCACCTCTCCTCCTCTCTGTGCCCCTCCCATGTTCATGCTCTGTCTCTCAATAATAAATAAACATTGTTAAAAAAATTTTTTTTTAAAAATAAAGGAATAGAGTTTGATCAAAGTTGTTTTCAAAATAATAATCATTTGCCTGAATTCAGATCATGGGGTTTTATACCTAAAATTGGACATGCTCTGAGAACATATGGATATACGTGTTTTTCCACCCAGTTCGGTGCTGGTGTGACTCTAGGAATTGGTGAAAATATGAAAATAAAATAATGGTGTACAATAATAGAGTTATTCCCTGAATCTTTTGTTTGGTAAATTCAACTTTGTCTAATTGGAATCCCATAGCTCATAAACTGGGGTTCTCAGACCTTGAATGGACACCTGCTAGAGGCAGATGATATCATAAAACAACCCTTATCACACACTCTTCTTTCTGAGAATGTTGATCAAAATTATTCTTATTGGTAACTTTTCCGATGTTCCCTCCCACTTAGTCAAGGTGATAGGATGTCCCAAAGAGAATGAGCCCTTGCCTCAGACACCTCCTTAGCTGTCTTAGCAGGCACTTTTTCATTTTCCTTCAAAGTATTTTCACACAAGATCACGTCAATTTGGCAAATGACACAGACATTCTTAATTCTTGCAGTAAAAGGATGGGACAGGGGACCAGTCCCATCACTTCATGCCACTTTTCCAAGCAAAGTGCCTTTCTTCTGAGGGACACTCAGCTTAAAGGAAAAGACCCTGGTATTCTGCTGGAACTGGAGGAGGCTTTCACAGTAATCCAGCACGTCCCCTTTATCCTACAGATGAGGGAACACAGGCCCTTCATAAGAGGTGGAATGGCCTGCCTGAGGTAGTGTGCACAGCTCATCCTGGAGAAGGCCAGGCTCTGTATGGCCATGCCCTCCCCTAGGCCTAGGATTTCCCAGCTAAGGGCTGCTCCTCAGTGCTGTTCACCTCCGTCTCCCCAGAACTCTTTCCTTCAAGGGGCTACAAACTCAAGGCCCCTTCCCAAGTCTTGGCACTGGGCCATTTTACCTCTAGGAAAAGTAAGCAACTTCCCCTGAAGGCATGCAATATCCTGGTGTCCACTCTTGAACGCTGAACAGCAGGGGCTTGAGAGAGTGATGCAGTTTGTACCCTCCTCACAAAAGACCGAGTGTGCTTCCACTACAATAACCCTCATTTCCCCCAATCCCCTTGCAAAGCTGTGCCTGCCAACTGGCAGCATAACACATAAGAAACAGCCAGCTCTGGGCTTGTGTTGAATTAACTTTTTTTGTAAAGTAGGCTAATAGTTTAGAAACTGTCATTATGCAATTAGTATTCATTTTGAAATGTGGTTATTTATGCTTTGGCTTGATCAATGTCACACTCTCTCCTTCTCAGATGTCACCACAATGCTATGAGGCAGGGACACAAGGTGGAATGGTGTAAATTTAGTTTTCGAATGCACCCCAATGGTCTGTATGCCTCCCCATGCAAAGTGTAGATCTTAAGGAGACTGTCTGGATTCCCAACATTTAAATGCAAATATTTTTAGACTCTAGGAATACAAAAAGACTCCTTCTGAAAGCACACTCTGTTGTGTTTCACAAACAAGGGGACACAAGTGAGGGAAGAGGCGGCATACAGGCATGGGCAGCATAATTGATACACCTAGATCCTTCTGAAGCACAGCTCCCAGGCAAAAGTAGGGCCTCTGAGAACTACAGAGTTGGAGCACAGTTTTTCTATTTTTGGCCCAAGATTCTTGGTTTAGGGAAAAACAAAAACAAGAGGTGGGGTAGGGACCAAAGAATAGTCTCTGACCAGTTCTCCATGAACAAGGGAGACAAAAAGATGAAGCAAAAAATGTTGTAAAGTCAGGAGTGGAAAAGCAGGCTGTGGGTACCCAGGGGAGAAAGAGACTCATGTCCATGGCTGGGCCCCAAGATGTCGCTGTGGGGTAGGAAGCTAGGTAGTGAGTGGCAACTGGGTAGTGTCCCTGGGAGGTAGCCAGTGGGGCACAAGGTGGTGGCCCTGGCCAGCTGGGCTTTACAAAAAAGAAGAAAGGAAAACAGAACTCAGGTTAATATGCAAATAAATCCCCTTCCATAGTCCCCATCTCAAGGTAAAACAATGGGACTGCTCTCTCTCTTTTCTTTTCATCTCTACTTCCCCTTAAATGATCACCTTAAGGGGTATCACCAGGATTGAAATATTCATGAGGCATGAGGGAATGTCAGGACAGAGACGGGGTTCTACTATGTGATTTCCTCTGACCCAGGTCCCCAGCCCCAACACCTCAAAAAACACTAAGGATTCTATTTCTTCATTTTAACCAGAAGGAATTTTCAAGGATGTCCAGGGAATTTCATGGGCTCACATACCATTTCAAAACCTCAACTCCAGCAGGGAGTCAGAAAGATACTGCAGTGTGTTAAACTGATTCCTCTAGTTATTTAACACAGAGGTTTAGACTTCAGACATCCCATGGCCAGGTCTGTTCTTCCACAGATGAACATATTCTATAGCTTCATGACTCTGCTTAACACTCTGTTTTAGAGAGTGGTTAATCCATTCACTCCAAACAGAAAGTAAGGAGACTGGGTACAAGATCCTAGTAAACATGTGGGATGAAGATGAGGAAGTCATCTTTACAAGTTATGAGGTCACTGCCCAAGAGTGACAAGCAAAGCCAAGGCCAGAAATCAAGGTCCCCTTACCTCACCCTACTCCTCCTTATCATCCCCTCCCCTGGGAACCATGAGAAAGCTTCAATCCACAGGCAAAATTCAAATGATATTTTTAATAACTATTAATAACTTCCCCACAACACTTCAGGGACTGCTGCATAAGTGTAGCTCGTCCTCCCACATAACTGATAAGTTTCATAATGTTATACACCCATATCTCAATTAAATAAAACGATGCCTGCAGGGAGTTTCAGTTTATCAGGATTGTATATTTATTGCAGGAAAAAGCAGGTTGCCGGGAAAGTCTTTTTTTCCTCTTTCCCTTCTTTTAAATTTTTAAAAAATGTTTATTTTTCAGAGAGACAGAGCGCAAGCAGGGGAAGGGCAGAGAGAGAGGGAGACACAGAATCCGAAGTAGGATCCAGGCTCTAAGCTGTCAGCACAGAACCTGAGGCGTGGGTCAAACCCAGGAACTGTGAGATCATGACCTGAGCCGAAGTCAGACATTTAACCAACTGAGTCACCCAGCAGCCCCTCCTCTTTCCCTTTTTTAAAGTCTTTTTTTTTTATTTTAGGGTTTTTTTTCCTGTTTTCATTGTGTTGTACTTTGTATAACCATTTAAAGAAAGTCCCAGGGATCGGCACACAGTATAATTGCCTACTCACATCCAAGTAAGGAATTTTGATCTCCGGAATGATAACTCTGAGACACTACAACCTTACACAGCAGAAACACAGAAACTGTCATGCTCATCTCTCTTTTTTTTAAGTTTATTTATTTACTTTGAGGGTGGGGGGGGAGCACAAGAGGGGGAGGGGCAGAGAGAGAGAGGGAGAGAGAGAATCCCAAGCAGGCTTTGTGCTGTCAGTCCAACATAGGGCTCGATCCCTGGAGCCATGAGATCATAACCTGAAGCAAAATCAAGAGTCAGATGTTTAACCGACTGAATCAACCAACTGCCCCATGCCATGCTCATTTCTGACCTACACCTCTGCTTGTGCCACGCCTGTGTGCCCCTTCCTCATCTAGCTGGGTCATTCAGTGCTTGACCACTTCTCTGTTGCCTTTTACTCCTCCTTTCTTCATTCCCCTCTTTCTCAATCCTGCCTACCTAGCTATTACATCCTCTCCCTGAATCTCTATAGGCCTGAGGCATGGATCACTCGTTTGACCAGAACCTTCATAACTTATGGCATTCCGCTGAAACTTAACCATTGGTGGATGCAATTCTTGATTCCTTTACCTGAACACTAGTGCCTGAAGCTTCCAGCTGGGTCTCCTCTATTTTCTGGATGCCTCATTGCACCCACTCTAGTGCTTTACATTTAAGCAATAATAAACGGTGATAATGGTAACAGCTAAAATTTTCTGAGGGTTTACAATGTGCCAAATACTGTGTTGAGCAATATGCATGAATGACAACTATTGCATTCTGCAGATGAGGAAACTAAGACACAAAGAGTTTAAATAACCTACCCCAAACCAAGAGACAGACTCTTAACTCTAGAGAACAAACTGTTGGTTACCAGAGGGCAAGTGGGTGGGGGAATGGGTGAAAAAGGTGATGGGGATTAAGGAGTGCACTTATGATGATCACTGGGTGATGTATGGAAGGGTTGAATCACTATGTTGTACAACTGAAACTGACATTACACTGTATGTTTACTAACTGGAATTAAAAAAAACAACTTAAAAAATTTTTTAAATAAATAACCTGCCCAAAATGACACAGCTGAAAAGTGACTATGATAGACTTCAAACCAAAAGTCTTTTGTCATTTTGATGTATACATAATCATTGAATCGAACATTGAATTCATTGAATTCCTGTTCAAATTTGAGAGGAAAACAGACTAACTAATGGTTTCACATTTTGTTCAACAGAAATACACAAAAAACATGAATCTCCTATTAAATTTCAATTCTTCAGTAAGTTCCATTAAGAAGAATAACCCCATGGGTCACCTGGGTGGCTCAAGTGGTTAAGTGTCTGACTTCGGCTCAGGTCATGATCTCACAGTTTATGGGGTTTGTGGATTCGAGCCCCACCTCCGGCTCTGAGCTGACAGCCTGCTTTGGATTCTGTGTTTCCTTCTCTCTCTGCCCCTCCCCCTCTTGCACTCTCTCTCTTTCTCTCTCTCTGTCTCTCAAAATAAACATTAAAATTTTTTTAAAAATAAGAAGAAGAATCTCATTTCTTGAGCATTCTGATGCTTTAAGGATTTACTTCAATATATCATCATGCAATATTTCTGGACAAATATTAACCAGACAAATTTATTAGGTATCAACCTGTTTTTTTTTTTAATTTGCTCTCCAACTCATCATTTAAATGGGTTCCCTTTTCTCTGTTTTAAGCTCTCCTTTTTAAAAGAGAAAGGGGGGCGCCTGGGTGGCTCAGTTGGTTAAGTGTCCAACTTTGGCTCAGGTCATGATTTCACAGTTTGTGAGTTCAAGCCCTGCATCGGGCTCACAGTGGCCTTTCGGAGCCTCCTTTGGGTTCTCTCTCTCTCTTTCTCTCTCAAAATAAATAAACTTCAAAAAAAAAGAGAAAGGGAATTTCCCTTTCTCTGGGTGAATGATAAGCAGTCTGTGAACACACAATATCATTGGAATCTGGAAGTGTCATACTTTAAATAAGCAAGGCAAGATCAGAGCATGAATGTGGCTAACTCCTCCTTTCAATCCAATGTTTTCAAATTGTGCTTATTTTAGTGTGTTTTAAAAAGTTTATTAGTGTAGTTTATGTGACAATAGTTATAAAAGTAGTCCATGCATCACATATACTACATAGTCAAATTGTTTTCAACGGGGGTTCCAAGACCAATCAATAAGAAAAGGCAGTCTTTTCAACAAATGGTGCTGGTTAAACTGTATATCCACATGCAAAAGAATGAAAGGTACCGTCACCTTACACAATATGCAAAAATATGTCAGAATGGACAAAAAACCTAAATAACCTCTTCCATTAGGGGCCTGGTATGCAGCAGAGCACTCACAGAAATGCTTTATCCAGGTCATTCACTGGCTCTTCTCTCTCTCTCTTTCTCTCTTGCACACATGTGCACATGAGATCTTTAGATTGAAAATATCCTGAAATGGTCACATCAGTCCATTTCATTGGGTGCTTCTTTTGGACATTAGAATGTCCCCACCAGAATGCAAACTGGTGCAGCCACTCTGCAAAACAGTATGGAGGTTCCTCAAAAAGTTAAAAACAGAACTACCTTAGGATCCAGCAATTGCACTACTAGGTATTTATCCAAAAGATAAAAAAATACTATTGGAAGGGGCACATGCACCCCAATGTTTACAGTTGGCAATGTTACTATAAACAATAGCCAAATTATGAATTGTATAAATGCCCATTGATGAATGAACAAGGAAATGTGTATCTATACAATGGAATATTACCCAGCCATCAAGAAGAGTGAAATCTTGCCATTTGTAACAACATGGATGGAACTAGAACCTATTGTGCTAAGCGACATAAGTCAGAGAAAGACAAATACCATATGATTTCACTCATATGTTTAATTTAACAAACAAAACAGATGAGCATAGGGGAAGGGAATGAAAAATAAAATAAGATAAAAACAGAGAAGGAAGTAAACCATAAGGGACTCTTAATGATAAAGAATGAATTGAGGGGTGTTGGAGGGGAGGGGAGTGGGAAGATGCGCTAAATAGCTTATTGTGCATTAAGGAAGGCACTTGTGATGAGCATTGGGTGCTGTACGTAAGTGATGAATCACTAAATTCTACTCCTGGGACCAATACCACAGTATATGTTAACTAACTTGAATTTAAATAAAATCTTGGAAGAAAAAAAAGAACATCTCCACCAGCTGTTGAGTCGCTCCCAGTAAGGTCAATTGTCCACTTATGGCAGAATTTTTCCAATGTGGAATTAAAATTGGCTGAGGGGTTAGGAAAATACTTGATTAATCTAGTGGCCTAATAGTTTCATGAAACTCCTTCCTATAAAAAGCAAGAGCAATTCATCATAAGAGAAGAAAGCCTGGTGATCCAGGTGTTACACCAACAAAGCCGGTGCCCCAGGAAGGTGTCAGGACCCAACTCTGTATTGACTAAGAAATATTCAGGAAGAAATTAATTTTTTTTATTTTTATTTTTTTATGAAATTTATTGACAAATTGGTTTCCATACAACACCCAGTGCTCATCCCAAAAGGTGCCCTCCTCAATACCCATCACCCACCCTCTCCTCCCTCCCACCCCCCATCAACCCTCAGTTTGTTCTCAGTTTTTAACAGTCTCTTATGCTTTGGCTCTCTCCCATTCTAACCTCTTTTTTTTTTTTTCCCTTCCCCTCCCCCATGGGTTCCTGTTAAGTTTCTCAGGATCCACATAAGAGTGAAACCATATGGTATCTGTCTTTCTCTGTATGGCTTATTTCACTTAGCATCACACTCTCCAGTTCCAACCACGTTGCTACAAAAGGACATATTTCATTTTTTCTCATTGCAACGTAATATTCCATTGTGTATATAAACCACAATTTCTTTATCCATTCATCAGTTGATGGACATTTAGGCTCTTTCCATAATTTGGCTATTGTTGAGAGTGCTGCTATGAACATTGGGGTACAAGTGGCCCTATGCATCAGTACTCCTGTATCCCTTGGATAAATTCCTAGCAGTGCTATTTCTGGGTCATAGGGTAGGTCTATTTTTAATTTTCTGAGGAACCTCCACACTGCTTTCCAGAGCGGCTGCACCAGTTTGCATTCCCACCAACAGTGCAAGAGGGTTCCCGTTTCTCCACATCCTCTCCAGCATCTATAGTCTCCTGATTTGTTCATTTTGGCCACTCTGACTGGCATGAGGTGATACCTGAGTGTGGTTTTGATTTGTATTTCCCTGATAAGGAGCGATGCTGAACATCTTTTCATGTGCCTGTTGGCCATCCGGATGTCTTCTTTAGAGAAGTGTCTATTCATGTTTTCTGCCCATTTCTTCACTGGGTTATTTGTTTTTCGGGTGTGGAGTTTGGTGAGCTCTTTATAGATTTTGGATACTAGCCCTTTGTACGATATGTCATTTGCGAATATCTTTTCCCATTCCGTTGGTTGCCTTTTAGTTTTGTTGGTTGTTTACTTTGCTGTGCAGAAGCTTTTTATCTTCATAAGGTCCCAGTAATTCACTTTTGCTTTTAATTCCCTTGCCTTTGGGGATGTGTCGAGTAAAAGATTGCTACGGCTGAGGTCAGAGAGGTCTTTTCCTGCTTTCTCCTCTAAGGTTTTGATGGTTTCCTGTCTCACATTTAGGTCCTTTATCCATTTTGAGTTTATTTTTGTGAATGGTGTGAGAAAGTGGTCTAGTTTCAACCTTCTGCATGTTGCTGTCCAGTTCTCCCAGCACCATTTGTTAAAGAGGCTGTCTTTTTTCCATTGGATGTTCTTTCCTGCTTTGTCAAAGATGAATTGGCCATATGTTTGTGGGTCTAGTTCTGGGGTTTCTATTCTATTCCATTGGTCTATGTGTCTGTTTTTGTGCCAATACTATGCTGTCTTGATGATGACAGCTTTGTAGTAGAGACTAAAGTCTGGGATTGTGATGCCTCCTGCTTTGGTCTTCTTCTTCAAAATTCCTTTGGCTATTTGGGGCCTTTTGTGGTTCCATATGAATTTTAGGATTGCTTGTTCTAGTTTCGAGAAGAATGCTGGTGCAATTTTGATTGGGATTGCATTGAATGTGTAGATAGCTTTGGGTAGTATTGACATTTTGACAATATTTATTTTTCCAATCCATGAGCAGGGAATGTCTTTCCATTTCTTTAAATCTTCTTCAATTTCCTTCATAAGCTTTCTATAGTTTTCAGCATACAGATCCTTTACATCTTTGGTTAGATTTATTCCTAGGTATTTTATGCTTCTTGGTGCAATTGTGAATGGGATCAGTTTCTTTATTTGTCTTTCTGTTGCTTCATTGTTAGTGTATAAGAATGCAACTGATTTCTGTACATTGATTTTGTATCCTGCAACTTTGCTGAATTCCTGTATCAGTTCTAGCAGACTTTTGGTGGAGTCTATCGGATTTTCCATGTATAATATCATGTCATCTGCAAAAAGCGAAAGCTTGACTTCATCTTTGCCAATTTTGATGCCTTTGATTTCCTTTTGTTGTCTGATTGCTGATGCTAGAACTTCCAGCACTATGTTAAACAGCAGCGGTGAGAGTGGGCATTCTTGTGTTCCTGATCTCAGGGAAAAAGCTCTCAGTTTTTCCCCGTTGAGGATGATGTTAGCTGTGGGCTTTTCATAAATGGCTTTTATGATGTTTAAGTATGTTCCTTCTATCCCGACTTTCTCAAGGGTTTTTATTAAGAAAGGGTGCTGGATTTTGTCGAAGGCCTTTTCTGCATCGATTGACAGGATCATATGGTTCTTCTCTTTTTTTTTTGTTAATGTGATGTATCACGTTGATTGATTTGCGAATGTTGAACCAGCCCTGCATCCCAGGAATGAATCCCACTTGATCATGGTGAATAATTCTTTGTATATGCCGTTGAATTCGATTTGCTAGTATCTTATTGAGAATTTTTGCATCCATATTCATCAGGGATATTGGCCTGTAGTTCTCTTTTTTTACTGGGTCTCTGTCTGGTTTAGGAATCAAAGTAATACTGGCTTCATAGAATGAGTCTGGAAGTTTTCCTTCCCTTTCTATTTCTTGGAATAGCTTGAGAAGGATAGGTATTATCTCTGCTTTAAACGTCTGGTAGAACTCCCCTGGAAAGCCATCTGGTCCTGGACTCTTATTTGTTGGGAGATTTTTGATAACCGATTCAATTTCTTCGCTGGTTATGGGTCTGTTCAAGCTTTCTATTTCCTCCTGATTGAGTTTTGGAAGAGTGTGGGTGTTCAGGAATTTGTCCATTTCTTCCAGGTTGTCCAATTTGTTGGCATATAAGTTTTCATAGTATTCCCTGATAATTGTTTGTATCTCTGAGGGATTGGTTGTAATAATTCCATTTTCATTCATGATTTTATCTATTTGGGTCATCTCCCTTTTCTTTTTGAGAAGCCCGGCTAGAGGTTTGTCAATTTTTTTTATTTTTTCAAAAAACCAACTCTTGGTTTCGTTGATCTGCTCTACAGTTTTTTTAGATTCTATATTGTTTATTTCTGCTCTGATCTTTATTATTTCTCTTCTTCTGCTGGGCTTAGGCTGCCTTTGCTGTTCTGCTTCTAGTTCCTTTAGGTGTGCTGTTAGATTTTGTATTTGGGATTTTTCTTGTTTCTTGAGATAGGCCTGGATGGCAATGTATTTTCCTCTCAGGACTGCCTTTGCTGCGTCCCAAAGCGTTTCGATTGTTGTATTTTCATTTTCGTTTGTTTCCATATATTTTTTAATTTCTTCTCTAATTGCCTGGTTGACCCACTCATTCGTTAGTAGGGTGTTCTTTAACCTCCATGCTTTTGGAGGTTTTCCAGACTTTTTTCTGTGGTTGATTTCAAGCTTCATAGCATTGTGGTCTGAAAGTAAGCATGGTATAATTTCAATTCTTGTAAACTTATGAAGGGCTGTTTTGTGACCCAGTATATGATCTATCTTGGAGAATGTTCCATGTGCACTCGAGAAGAAAGTATATTCTGTTGCTTTGGGATGCAGAGTTCTAAATATATCTGTCAAGTCCATCTGATCCAATGTCTCATTCAGGGCCCTTGTTTCTTTATTGACCGTGTGTCTAGATGATCTATCCATTTCTGTAAGTGCGATGTTAAAGTCCCCTGCAATTACCACATTCTTCTCAATAAGGTTGCTTATGTTTATGAGTAATTGTTTTATATATTTGGGGCTCCGGTATTCGGCGCATAGACATTTATAATTGTTAGCTCTTCCTGATGGATAGACCCTGTAACTATTATATAATGTCCTTCTTCATCTCTTCTTACAGCCTTTAATTTAAAGTCTAGTTTGTCTGATATAAGTATGGCTACTCCAGCTTTCTTTTGGCTTCCAGTCGCATGATAAGTAGTTCTCTATCCCCTCACTCTCAATCTAAAGGTGTCCTCAGGTCTAAAATGAGTCTCTTGTAGACAGCAAATAGATGGGTCTTGTTTTTTTATCCATTCTGATACCCTATGTCTTTTGGTTGGCGCATTTAATCCATTTACATTCAGTGTGATTATAGAAAGATAAGGGTTTAGAGTCATTGTGATGTCTGTATGTTTTATGCTTGTAGTGACGTCTCTGGGACTTTGTCTCACAGGGTCCCCCTTAGGATCTCTTGTAGGGCTGGTTTAGTGGTGACAAATTCCTTCAGTTTTTGTTTGTTTGGGAAGACCTTTATCTCTCCTTCTATTCTAAATGACAGACTTGCTGGATAAAGGATTCTTGGCTGCATATTTTTTCTGTCTAGCACCCTGAAAATCTCTTGCCAATTCTTTCTGGCCTGCCAAGTTTCAAAAGAGAGATCAGTCACGAGTCTTATAGGTCTCCCTTTATATGTGAGGGCATGTTTACCCCTTGCTGCTTTCAGAATTTTCTCTTTATCCTTGTATTTTGCCAGTTTCACTATGATATGTCGTGCAGAAGATCGATTCAAGTTATGTCTGAAGGGAGTTCTCTGTGCCTCTTGGATTTCAATGCCTTTTTCCTTCCCCAGTTCAGGGAAGTTCTCAGCTATGATTTCTTCAAGTACCCCTTCAGCACCTTTCCCTCTCTCTTCCTCCTCTGGGATACCAATTATGCATATATTATTTCTTTTTAGTGTATCACTTAGTTCTCTAATTTTCCCCTCATACTCCTGGATTTTTTTATCTCGCTTTTTCTCAGCTTCCTCTTTTTCCATAACTTTATCTTCTAGTTCACCTATTCTCTCCTCTGCCTCTTCAATCCGAGCCGTGGTAGTTTCCATTTTGTTATGCATTTCGTTTAAAGCGTTTTTCAGCTCCTTGTGACTGTTCCTTAGTCCCTTGATCTCTGTAGCAAAAGATTGTCTGCTGTCCTGTATACTGTTTTCAAGCCCAGCGATTAATTTTATGACTATTATTCTAAATTCACTTTCTGTTATGTTATTTAAATCCTTTTTGATCAGCTCATTAGCTGTTGTTATTTCCTGGAGATTCTTCTGAGGGGAATTCTTCCGCTTGGTCATTTTGGATAGTCCCTGGCGTGGTGAGGACCTGCAGGGCACTTCCCCTGTGCTGTGGTGTATAACTGGAGTTGGTGGGCGAGGCCGCAGTCCGACCTGATGTCTGCCCCCAGCCCACCGCTGGGGCCACAGTCAGACTGGTGTGTGCCTTCTCTTCCCCTCTCCTAGGGGCGGGATTCACTGTGGGGTGGTGTGGCTCATCTGGGCTACTTGCACCCTGCCAGGCTTGTGATGCTGGGGATCTGGCGTATTAGCTGGGGTGGGTAGGCAAGGTGCTCGGGGGCAGGAGGGGCAGGCTTAGATCGCTTCTCCTTAGGTGATCCACTTCAGGAGGGGCCCTGTGGCAGCGGGAGGGAGTCAGATCCACTGCTGGAGGTTTGGCTCCGCAGAAGCGCAGAGTTGGGTGTTTGCGCGGAGCGAGCAAGTTCCCTGGCAGGAACTGGTTCTCTTTGGGATTTTGGCTGGGGGATGGGCGGGGGAGATGGCGCTGGCGAGCGCCTTTGTTCCCCACCAAACTGAGCTCTGTTGTCAGGGGGCTCAGCAGCTCTCCCTCCCTTTGTCCTCCAGCCTTCCTGCTTTCCGAGCAGAGCTGTTAACTTAAGACCTCCCAGATGCTAAGTCGCGCTTGTTGTGGGAACACAGTCCGTCAGGCCCCTCCGCTTTTGCAAGTCAGACTCGGGGGCTCTCCTGGTCGGCGAGCCGCCCCTCCGCCCCGGCTCCCTCCCGCCAGTCCGTGGAGCGCTCACCGCCTCGCCGCCCTTCCTACCCTCTTCCGTGGGCCTCTCGTCTGCGTTTGGCTCCGGCGACTCCATTCTGCTAATCCTCTGGCAGTTTTCTGGGTTATTTAGGCAGGTGTAGATGGAATCTAAGTGATCAGCAGGACGTGCGGTGAGCCCAGCGTCCTCCTAAGCCGCCATCTTGCCAACCATTCGAAATTAATTTTTTTAAATCTTTTCAAAAACAAATTAGTGATTAAAAAATCATTTTAGTATTTTTAATCTCTTAAACAATTAATGCCATAACTGGCAAGGACCTACAAATTCAAATGGACACAAACTATAAAAAAGGTCCCCACCCCAGCCGCTCCAACCCCCTCCTCTTCCAGTCCCACCCCCCACCTTTCCAGAACCCTGACTCCTGTTCTGCTCTGCCTGCCGGCTTTGGCCACTAGAGGGTTTCTGCTTGCAAAAAGCGGATAGTGAATGTAGTATGAATGCCCCCGTAGCCCATGACACAGGATTTAACTCCGTCATAAAAAGGATCAGTGTAGTGACGTGAAACTGAAAATTATTCCTTCCTCTGGGTTGGGCTGAGCTGAGCTATCACAGGAGCTGCCCTTCGCAAGCGCAAAGCCAGTGACCGCCCGAGCACCTACTTGCCTGCGCGTCCCTTCGTCTCCTAACTTCCCACTGAGAAGCACAGGCTGCTCCCTGGAAACCGGGTAAGAGCAGCATCAGCCAAGGCCACTCTAGGGCGGAGGGCAAGCGGGGGGGGGGTGGCGGTAAGGGGGTGTTCTCTCAGAGATTAAAGCGTTTACCCACCAACCTTGGGGCACACAGACCATTTTTGCAAAGTTGGCTTCTATAGAGAATCAATACAAAAATGTGCAGTCTGGTTTCGCAAAAGTCAAGCAGTAGGTGTCCCCACTGCAAACGTTCCTACTGAAAGTTTCCCCCCAGTTCCCATCCCAAATCTCATAATCTGACAAAATTTACCTCTTAATCTCACCCTATGACCAACTGTTTGTTTCTACATGGAGGATAGCCAATAGTGTGCTCCATTTTTTACTTAACAGTATTTCATAACTATTTTCCACATTTTATTATAGTCTTCACATTGATCATTTTCATGTTTGCATTCATATACTATCATTCATTTATGTTTTTTTTTCTGATGATGATCAATCAGTAGCTACTTGTTGAATTACTAAACATCTTTGTAGGCAGAGAGAGATTATATATATATATATATATAATCTTTTTTTCTTTGAAATTTTTTTCTCAGGCCAAAGTTCTGGGGTTGGGAATACAATAGTCAGAGGGTAAGGATTTCTTCATTGCTCTAGCTACATATTGCTATGGAAGGCAGTGTACACAGGCTTTTAGTTAAGAACACAGGGTTTGGACTTCAACAAAACGTTGTTAGGCTGGTTCTGCCTATACTAGCCATGTGGGGATAGACTAGTTACTCCACCTCCCTAAATCACAGTTGCCTCAATTATGAGATGTGGAAAATAAAATTACTTCTGCACAGCAATATTATGGGGAAGATGGGCACAATAAATGTTGCCTACTGTGTTACTATGATCACCAGTGCCAACACATGTATTTACCCACAGCCTCACGAATATTGGGATTTTATCTTTCAAAACAATGTTTTGGTGGATTAAATGGGTATAAAATGGTACTTTGTTGTATTTATACTTCCTTGTCGCATAATGAGGTTTACATTTTTTACAAGTGTTGACTTATTCTGTGTGCCTTTTGTTCTGCAAATTGTTTTCTTCCCCATAGTCAGGATTCTGTTTTATCAAATAGTTGTGCTCATGAAGGATAGTCTATTCTATTCTTTAGATATGATTTTACCTGATTTTACCTCAGTTAAAATCCCAGATGAGATCATTTGTGCCAGATAGTGGAAGATGCATAATTCTAAATTAGGTTTTCCCATCACTATCCAGTTGTTTCAAAGCACTTATTAAATATACAATATTTTGCTCATCGTTTTATGGTGCATATTTGACATCTGTTCATGTTATGTATGCTAAAAGCTATTTCCAATCTCTCTCCTCTGTTCCACTGATAAATATTTCACTTATGAGCCAACATCACAGTCTTAAAGATTACTGCTTTATAGCTTGTTCTAATGTGTGATGAGATGAATCTTCATTTCTTACTCTTTAGACTAGTCTTTTTGTTTTCTTGCATATTTTTCCTTTTTTTAGAGAGAGAGTGAGTGTGCATGTGAGAGCAAGGGGGAGGGACAGTGGGAGGGAGAGAAAGAATCTTAAGCAGGCTTCAAGTTCAGCACAGAGTCTAACATGGGGCTCGAACTCACAAACCGCGAGATCATGACCTGAGCCCAAATCAAGAGTCGGATGCTCAACTGACTGAGCCACCCAGGCGCCTCCATATTTTTCCTTTTTAACTGAAATTGTGTTAAATTTAGAAAATCATTGGGAGCAAATTGTCATATTTACAAATACGCTGTCTTTCCATTTAAGAACAGATCCATAGTGGGCCATTTTATAAATAACACCTGAATCTTAAATATTTTGTCAGTATTGCTGAAAACTCACACCTGCCCCTAATGTATTCTGTTTTTTTAATTCATTTATTTACTTGTTTTGAGAGAGAGAGAGAGCAAGAGAGAGAGAGACAGAGAATCCCAAGCAAGCTCTGCACTGCCAGTGCAGAACCCTACGTGGGGCTCAAACCCACAAACTGTGAGATTATGACCTGAGCTGACACCAAGAATCGGGTGCTTAACCTACTAAGCCACTCAGGCACCCCTAATCTATTTTGTCTTCAATAACAGAGGCCAATTCTTTCTGTGACATTTGGTAGCTGTGGTAAGCAGAGTAATAACCTCCTCCCAAGGATGTCCATGCCTTATTCCCCAGAATAGTGAATATGTTATGTTACATGGCAATGGAGAATTAAGGTAGAAGATATAATTAAGGTTGTTAATCAGCTGACTTTAAAATAGGAAGATGATTGGGGTGCCTGGGTGGTTCAGTTGGTTAAGCAGCTGACTTCAGCTCAGGTCATGACCTCATGGTTGGTGAATTCGAGCTCCACATGGGGCTCTGTGCTGGCAGCTTGGAGCCTGGAGCCTGCTTTGGATTCTGTGTCTCCCTCTCTCTGCCCCTCCCTTACTCATGCTCTGTCTCTCTCTCAAAAATAAAAAATAAATAAACATTAAAAAAATTTAAAATAAAATAAAATAGGAAGATGATCTGGTTTATCCGGGTGGGCCCAATGTAAGTACAGGGATCCTTAAAAGTAAAAGAAGAACACAGAAGAGTAGGTCAGAGCTATGAGATGTGAAAAGGACTCAAATGGCCATCACTGGCTTTGAAGATGGAAGAAAGGGGTCATGAATCAAAGAATGTAGGCTGGAAACAACAAGGAAGCATATTAGTTCCCAGAGCTTCCACAAGGGAACACACAGCTCTGCTGACACCTTGACTTGAGCCTAGGGAGACTCATACTGGACTTCTAACCTACAGAGCTATAAGATAATAAAGATGTGTTCTAAGCCAGTTTGTGATAATACATTACAGCAGCCATAGGAATCTAAAACATTAGCCAAGTGAAAGCTGTGCAAGGGAGTCCCCTTACACTGATCCTGGTGCTCTCTGCCCTTAACCTTCTTTTCCTGAGGCCAGCAAACATTAGCAGGCCTAGCCTTGGCCCTTGCCTTTTCTGTGTCCCAGAACATTGGAGACATCTTTCTAGAAATGGGTTGTTTCTGCTTGGTACATTCTGTACCACTTTGTTTATTCCTGCTTGCCCACTTTTTGTGCTTCTGCCTTCATCCTTAAAACACTGGGGAACCTGTAGGTACTCAGAGATGAGGGAAAGAGGACAGGGGAGCTTGAAATCACACTCCCATTATAGCCTTGCTTCAGGTCTATCAGATCTGTAAAATTTTCACACCATCCCAAGACTTTCTCAAACACGCACTGCTCCCTTAAATTCCAGAAAATATTTTCTGGCCGCACTAGGCACTAGTTTTTGAGCATATGATAGGTTACCTCTTAGGATGAAAAGCCAAGAGTCCATCCAGCTTGTGGCAGACTGAATTTGGAATTTCCACATCAAACCTATTGTGTCTCTGACAATTAAAATCTTTAGTATGAGAATGCACTTTCATTTTGAAGTATAAAATATAATTTAATTGTATTTCACATATAAAAAATGTATGAAAACATGAATCATGAACCACATATTGCTGGGATTATATAAAATGGGACTAGCCTAAGGGGCTGGTCAGAGAAGGAATAAAATTTCCATTTTTCTTGGGCACATTGGTCGAGATAGTACTATAAACCACCCCCTCTTGGTAGCTTTCATTTATTGAGCCTTTACTCTGTGCAAAGTGATGTGCTAAATAATTTAAATGGATGATTTTGTTTCATCATCACATTAACCTTAAGAGTTAGGTACTATTATCCTTACTTGAAGATGAGGAAGTTGTTACCCACAGTCACAAAGTGAATAAAAGCTAGGATTCAGAGTCACGTTTGTCCAACTCCAAAGCCCTTGCCATGTCAAGTTTAATACAGTAGTAAAGCACTGGGATGCTAGGGTTAGAGTGATCTGGCTTCCAATTCTAGTTCTGCCAATTGTTTGTTCTAAGTGTTTGTTCCTGGGAAAGTTACTTAATGTCTATGTATTTAGCATCTTTCTCTATAAGACTGGAAGAATAGAGAACTGATAAGAAGGATAAATAATACTAATATGACTTAGGTACCTCGCACAACTCCTAGCCACAGAGTAAGCACTCAGAAAATCTTCACTGCTATTACTCCATACTGTCTTCTATCATCACAATATAACCTGTCATGTCACCTTTCCTATATGGCACAACTCCCACCTGGGAGTCAGGTGGTCTGAGTTCTTGTCACAGCTCTTTTACTATGTCTGTAATTGAACAAGCTACTTAACCTTCTGTATCTGTCTCATACAAAATTATGACCGCAGAACCCATATAAAGAGATAAATGTGTTATGAAGTCATAAGGAATCATTCCATCTATTACTTTCTAGAGATCAGAATATAATATTCATATTTCTATTCCCATCACCCTTTCCTAGACCAACGCTTCCCATTCTTATTTCTTCCCCAAAGAAAGAGAAAGGAAATCAGATGAGGTGAATAACATGGAAAATAATTAAAAAGTTAACAGAGTGGGGGTGCCTGGGTGGTGCAGTAGGTTAAGCGTCCAACTTTGGCTCAGGCCATGAGCTCATGGTTTTGTGAGTTTGAGCTCTGCATTGGGTTCTCTGCTGTCAGCACAGAGCCTGCTTTGATACTCTCAAACATGTGCTGCTCCCTTAAAGTCCAGAAAATATTTCCTGGCCTCACTAGGCACTTGTTTTTGAGTATATGATAAGTTAGCTCTTAGGATGAAAAGCCAAGAGTCCCCCTCTTTCTCTGCCCCTTCCCACCCCCACACATGTGTGCGCACTCTCGCACTCTCTCTCTCAAATAAATAAACGGTTTTTAAAAGTTAGCACAGTGGATATTTGATTATAATAAAGAATTGATAATATTTTGGCTGTGATAATGAAACTATGGTTCTGTTTATAAAAAAAAGTCTTGTCTTTTAGAGATACATATTGAGATATTTAGTGATAAAATGGTATGATGTCTGATATGATGTCTGGATTTGCTTCAAAATAATCCAGTGGGGGATAGGAGTATCAGATAATGGGTGAGTGCATTGATGTAATAATATTGGCTATGAATGACAGTTATTCAAACTGGGTGATGAGTGCTTGGGGTTCCTCATATGATTCTCTCTGCTTTTGTATATGTTCCTATAATAAAACTTTAAAAAAATATCAAGGGTGCAAACTCAAATGCCTACTGAGCCAGGCAGGTAAAATTTAGGGAAGCAAACCAGATGGGGACTGTGAAGAACCAAGGAAGAATAAGTCTCATCCAGAGGGGATGGCCACACTTAGCTCCAGCTGACTGTTGCTGGATGGAAATGTGGGGTTGGGCTGCCAGATTCTCCAGTTTTTCAAGAGAATCCAAAACTAAAAAAAAAAAAAAAAAAAAAAAAAAAAAAAAAAAAAAAAAGTATATGAAATCTTCCAATACTTAAATGTTGGAAACTAATTCAAATATATTTTATCAACACTGTGGTGGCCAACTAAAACAAGTCTGAGAACCAGATTCAGCCTACAACTGCCAATTTGTAACCTTTGCCTAGAAGGCTAATTTTAGGCAATTTTCACAATTCAGAAGCACTAGAAAGTGATGGAAAGCCCTTCCAGAATCGGTAAAATTAGAATGCCATAACTCTGCCCTGATCTGCCTCATTATAGATACTGCTCCTATATATGCTTTGTTTTCCACCCTCCGGCCCCCACCTGAGTTTCTCTAACTTTATCTTTTACTCTTATTGCATAGTTATGATCTCAAATTGGTGATCACTGAGGACTAAGACATCATGAAGTTCCAAGACAAGAAGCTTTGCAATAACAAATGAAGCTTTAGGCTCCATCTGGCCAGACCCTTCTTTCTGACACATTTTGCTCCTCTTCTCAATGATAAGCAGGTAACTTGGAAGAGTCTTAAGAACCATTTGTGCTCAAAGGGGCAAGGAATTAGTCTTGGAAGGGCTGGGCATCCTAGTGAAGGAGCAGGTCTTGTCTATCCTTTAAATCCAAGATAGTCACTTCTGACTGACAGCCCACGGGGCAGGCAGTTACTGTGCATTTCCTAGTCATGAGGTGGAAGGAAAAGATGGGTCTGTTTTGAGACTTCCACTCTCCATCATTCACTTCTTCTATGACTACAAGCTTATGAGATGCCTGATGGGGTGATAAATGTATAGTTTTTTTTTGTTTGTTTTGTTTTTGTTTTTGTTTTTGTTTTTGTTTTTGTTTTTGTTTTTCTGAGAGTTCCAGGCGGGCTTCCTTGAGAACTAATGCTTTAAGCTGAGGTGAGAAGGATGAGCAGGAGTTGACCAGATGAAGAAAAGATGGAAAAGTATTTCAGGCAGGGAGGACTGTGTGGGCAAAAGCCCCAAGGTAGGAAAGCACTTAGCATTTTTGAAGCATTGACATAAGGCCAGTGAAGCTGCAGAAAGGAGGAAAGTGGCTGGAGATATGGATAAGGTATTAGGCAAAAGCCAGATCATGTAGAGCCTCGTCAAGCCCCAAATGGAGAGCCCAGTGTTGCATGACACCGTGACGGACACCATGGAGGCTACAGACACAATGCAGACTTAGTCCTTGCCCTGCAGTAGCAGACAATAGCCAGTAAGATATTAGGCAAGTGCCACCAGGGTTGCTAAAGAATGTTGTTGGAAGGTCCTGGGGAGGAAGTGATTATTTTGAATGGAAAGATTGGGGGATGCTTCAGAGAAGAGGGGACAATTACTTGAACCTTGAAGGATAAATGGGATTTCAACTGACAAAGATGGTGGGCAGAGAATTTCTAGCAGTGGGAGCAGCTTGAAAAAAAAAGAGGCAAGTCAGTTCAAATTATGTGTGGGAATAAAGGGGAGCAAAGTTGGGGTTGGGAACAGTATTTGAGAAATAACACTATTATACAAAACAACTTTGGGGAGGCCTTGAGTGCCTAGCTAAGACGTGTTGTCTTCATTCTGCTGGTAATGGAGAGTTATTGAAGGCTTTTGAGTAGAAGAGACCCATGTTTTTGGAAACTCTCTCTGGCAGCAGTATGGTCAGGGATGGAGGCCACACCCTCAGGGCTTTTCTAGCAATATAACAGTGCCTAGACTCGTTGGCTAGCAATAAGGAATAGAACTTACCCAAAAGAGGTCTAGATCTAATGGCACCTTGGGGGAAAAGGATGCTTTTTGTGACTACTTGCAATGGTCCAATTTGGGGAAGTGGAGGGTGGTGGTTTCCAAATAATGAAATACAGGATGCCTGGGTGGCTCTGTCGGTTGAGCTTCTGACTTTGGCTCGGGTCAGGATCTTGCAGTTCATGAGTTCGAGCCCCGCGTTGGGCTCTGTGCTGACAGCTCAGAGCCTGGAGCCTGCTTCAGATTCTCTCTCTGTCTCTCTCTCTCCTCCTCCCCTACTTGTGCTCTGTCTCTCAAAAATAAATAAATATCCAAATAATGAAATACAGTGGCAGAACACAGTCTGTTCTGTACAAGTGACAGTACTGGGGAGGGGGAGGGAGGACAGCAAGACTGGAGAGAGAATGAGAATATTATTTTACCCTGTGTCACAAAAGAGAATAATCTGCCTGAGTTTTCATGTGGACATCTGCCCTGGCTGGGAGATTCGATTAGATAATCTCAGAGGGGCTTCTCCAAATTCTAGGATTCTTGGAATGTAAAGTGGGCAATGAGTACAATGATATCAGAGTATAGCAAATGCTGAGAAAAATACTGGGGAACTGAAGCCAGGCTCTTCCAACAATTGTGCTGAACCAACACAGTCATTCTGGAGGAGGGAAGGGAGCTAATATTGAGGAAACCAACTCCCAAAGGAACCAAAGATAAGAGCATCCTACCCAGCATACCTGAGAGGAACCAACAAGTTCACATGTAGCCAGCAGGCCTAGAGGGCTCCTCCCACCAGACCCATGACTCTGTTCTCCCAGCTCTCCAGACCAGTCAGGCACAATAGAACCACTGGCTCTCTTTCCTTTCAAAGATGGCATCTTGTAGTACAGAACTTGACTGTCTCCAAGTTTTAGCCTAAACGTATTAAGCTCACCTAAGGGTTGGGAGTCTAGGTTTGAAAAACCCTTACAATTTGCTGTTTCTTGAGAGACAATAACATTTCCTACATTGGAGTAATTGTTGACTCCTATGGTAAGTCAATGTCTGGGATAAAAGGTTGGGCATTTCTCCAGGGCCCTGCCCAACCACCTTCAATGTAAGAAGCTGGGAGAGGAAATTAACCTGAAAGGTAGTATAGTCTCACCAGAGCCCCATGAACATGCAGTACAATATCCCCAGATTCCTGTTAGCCCTAAGCTTCAGGAAGGTCACTTATGGTCTTCTTTTTTGGCAATTTGTTGTTGGTACTGGAAGATAATCAGCCAACATGTACCCACTTAGTGTTAGATTATTATTTTCATTCATGTTTATGTTGCAGCCTTAACACATGAAATCCACCTGTTGATTTGTAATTGACAAGTCCATCTGTAGATGGCTGGCTTGGTTCTGCCCAAACGAAGATGGAAAAACACCTAGGGCCCCCAAATCTATTAGAGCTAGTAGTTCTAATGTAAGATATGAAGAATAAACACACTTCAGTTTAAACAGGAACTAATTCTACTTTTCTCTGTCTAGCAAGGTGATCAAAGCAAGTTTAAAAGCTTAAATGCCTCAGAAGTATACTGTAAGTATAAGGGGCTCATTATTTTTTTTATCCTGCTTATCAAAAATCAGAAATAACTTTATGTTTCCATTACTAATAGGACTCTTTCTGAGTATATTGACATTTAAGTTGGTTTTGAATGGTCCTAAAGCATTCTACATCTTGGGCTGATATGCATATGTACACAACATATACATATAAACATGACATTTTATATTTTATATTCAAGCACATGCTTGAACACACATCTACATGCAATCATATACATAGGTATACATGCACACACAACCTACACAAACATATAGGCAGATAGATAGATCTAAATTTAGGTATTTACACACATATAAACATACAGATTTATATACACACATATACACACAGACATATGCACCTAAAACCAATACCGTGGTGAAAGCTGATTGTATAGGAAAAATTAGCAAATGCATTTATTATCTTGTTTATGTTGACAAACCTTTCCCCTGTGATTAAAAATGTGTTACATGTCATTAGTGATAATGATGAATCCATTTTGTATTTTTCAGGTCTTCTTGGATTTCACAAGTCAAATTCAGTTCAAATTGTATTAAGATCAATGTTCAATTAACTTAATAAATATTTTTCTTTTGTAATTGAAGAAGTATAAGTCAAATGCTAATTAATATGTTTAAAATATTTTTCTATTGTGACATTATCCAACATAATATTAAATTCAGTTAAAAAAAAACCTTACCAAATGTATGAACTAATTTAAACATTAAAAATATAATAGTTCTTGATAAGAAAGTTACTTTCTTTAATTATGAGGGGTGTGAGTGAATATAATGGGTAGTAAATGGAAAGTTTTAGTTTATTTATTGGATCGATTATCTATGTGATATTTTCCCTCAAAATGGAATATGCTGTGAATGAATTGCTGTCTAATATTTATGCTATAATGCAAAAGTTGTAAAAATAATAGCAAATATATTTTCACTTTATCAGGCAAAGTAGCTCAGAGATACCTCATAAAATCTGTATATGCACCATCACTTGTTTTGAGTGCTACAAGCTGGAAATAGGGATTCCTAAATGCAAGTTTTTTATTGTACATGATGCTTTAAAATAATGCAAGGTTTCAGTTCCCTGTCCCCAGGGCCTATTCAGGGTGCCATGTGCTCATGGTGCACTGCAGGCTGAAGGAGCCCAGTCCTGGGATGCATAGTCATATTCCATGGGTGTGCCTGTTCTCCATCACATCCTCCGTAGTTGGTGTTCATGGCATTTGCTTTCAGGAAGACAAAATGTCGGTCTTGTGTGCCACCCACAGTGTATCCCTCCCTTACCGCCTATGTGACTGAGGTTGGCTTCTGTGTTGACCTTTATAAAACAAAACCCTCAAATCAAGTTGCTATAATTAGAAAAGAAAGAAAGGAAGGAAAAAAAAAGAAAGAAAGGAAGGAAGGATGGAAGCCAACAAGCAAGCAAACAAGCTGGATTTGAACAAATAGGTTACAAAATTGTGTCTTTTCCTACCACAAATGATCATAACTTATGATTTTCTTATAGAATTGATTTTTACATAACTTAAAATTATGCTCTAAAATCAAAAGTTAAAAAATACAGATAATCCAAATAAAGACTGTAAAAATTAAAAATACAATCCTAGAGAGAATAGCTATGAAAATTTTGGTGTATATTATTCTAGTCACTTCATCTAAATATAGATATATATGTAAATATATATAATTTTAATAAAATTGAATCATATTATAAGTTCTGTTTTGTAATATCATTTTTTTCTTAATAATATATCATGAACATACTCATTTGGTAACAATAAAAATACATTTAAATCATTATAATTTTAAAGACTTCATAGAATTCTAGTATATCTGTTGCCATAATTTATTTAACCAGTATCTTATTGTTGGACATTTCAATTACCCCAAGTGATCTTCATCATAATTAATACTGTGATGAACATCTTTATATCACATTGAAACATATATAATTTCTGTTGTTATAGGTCCAAATGGTCAAATATTGGCAATTTCATATTAGTCAACATAATACATACAACACAATGGGTCTATGCCAAACTCTGATTATTTCATTTGGATAAATTTCTAGAAGCAGAATTACAGAATCAGAAGATATGCACATTTCAAAAGCTTACAATATATTACCAGATTCAGAATTAACCTTTATTACTTTTTATTTCTGAAGCATCTCTTCTTTGTTATCACGAGAGGCTCTTGATGGTATTGTAGAGAAAAATACAAATTAACTAGTATAAAATGGATTCATCTAATGTTTTAACAATAGCTAACTATGACAAAAACAAAGTGTATATGTTTTATTAAGTAAAAATAAACTTTCATGAGATGCTTTTCAGTCTCATACACTTATTTCAATCAATCTCATTGCAACCAAAGAGTTTGCGTTTCCCTGAAATCTACTCTTCTTTTTTTAGCAGGTGTTTTTTATTGTTTAAAATTTATTTATTTTTGAGAGGGAGAGAGTGAGAGAGAGAGAGAAAACTAGTGGGAGGGGCAGAGAGAGAGGAGATAGAGAATCCCAAGCAGGCTCCATGTTGCCAGCACAGAACCCAATGTTGGCCTTGATCTCATGTACTACGAGATCGTGACCTGAACTGAAATCAAGAGTCAGACACTTAACCAGCCAAGCTACCCAGGCTCCTTTTATCTGAAATCTACTCTTCCTGTCCAACAAGAATGTTTACATTCTTTATTTGAAGTATCAGTTAAAAATCTCGGTTGAATTATTACAGTGAGAAATACTACAGTCAATCAAGTTGTCCTAAGTATTGTATAACAGGTAGACTCCACCTGTTTTTATTTCCTGAAAACTGGTATTGTACTAGAGGATATGTCTTGAGAACATGATTCTTTATAAAATAAAAATGTTGCAGAAAAAAGTCAAGTATAAGAAAATAATGTCTAAAAAATTTTAAAGGAACATAGATCTTTATGCAATCTTTAAAAGGAAAGGGAAAACATGTAAAGTTATCTAAGTGTTGTTTTCAGGTATCTGAATTGAATATCACAATAGAGTAATGACCAGTTGTTCTAGTCTGAATTAGCCCTAGAATATGAATAAATATGAATAATAAGAAAAGGAGGAAAGGTCAGAGAAGTGTATTAGATTAAATTATTGACACAAATTCTTTACTCCACATTGCATCCATACCCACTGCCATTTGAATTTGCAGTTCCTCCTATTAAGGCCAAGTGTATTTCCTTACCCTTTGAATTTGGGCTCAGCCATATGACTTGCCTTGGCTAATGGAAGATATATATAGAAGTGATAGTGTGCCAGTTCTAAGCCTAAATTTTAAATGCTTTTTTTTACATTTATTTATTTTTGAGAGACAGAGAGAGACAGAGCATGAGCAGGGGAAGGGCAGAGAGAGAGGGAGGCAGAATCAGAAGCAGGCTCCAGGTTCTGAGCTGTCAGCACAGAGCCCAACGCAGGACTCGAACTCACAAACCGAACTCACAAACTGTGAGATCATGACCTGAGCTGAAGTCGGACGCTCAACCGACTGAGCCACCCAGGCGCCCCAAAGCCTGAACTTTAAAAGGCAATGCTTGTTGGAACCTGGATGGCTCAGATGGTTGATTTCACTCTTGATTTCACTCAGGTCATGATCTCACGGTTCATGAGTTTGAGCCACACACCAGGCTCTGCGCTGACAGTGCCAAGGCTGCTTGGAATTCTCTCTCACTCTCTTTCTGCCCTTCCCCTGCTCACACACGTTTGCTCTCTCTCTCTGTCTCTCTCAAAATAAATAAATAAAACTTAAAAATAATTTTTAAAAGGCAATGCATGTTTTTACGTGTGTGGATATGTATACACTTTTTATTGAGAAATAATTCACATAGTGTACAATTAACCCATGTAAAATATACAGTTTAATTAATTTAATGATGTTTGGTAAAACACAGTTGTGCAATGATCACCATATCAATTCTTGGAATGGAATTACTGGATCATATAGTAACTGTGTTTAACAATTTCCTCAAATGCTTTATTTTTTTAATGTTTATTTTTGAGAGACAGAGAGACAGAGCATGATCAGGGTAGGGGCAGGGAGAGAGGGAGACACAGAATCTGAAGCAAGCTCCAGGCTCCAAGCTGTCAGCACAGAGCCCAATGCAGAGCTCAAACTCACAAACCATGAGATCATGATCTGAGCCAAAGTCAGACAACCAACTGAGCCATGCAGGAGGCCGTCAAATGCTTTATAAGTAGCTACACCACTCTACATTCCCACCAGCAATGTACTGTTTTTTCCATATCTTCACCAACACTTCCTATAATCTTTTTGATTTTGGCCATTCTACTGTGTGTGAGGCAGCATCTCACTGTGGTTTTGGTTTGCATTTCCCTGATAACTCATGATGTTAAGCAACTTTTCACGTTCTTATGGATGATTTGTATAACGTCTTTGGGAAATGTCTATATAGATTCTTTGTCCACTTACCTCTTGTGCCTCTGCCATGGCCAGGAGAACAGCCTGCCCTGGGTATCCAGTACACCCCGAATGAAAACACTTGGACCAGTTAAGAGTCAACCAGCAGCAATGAGCCAACCCCAGTCAGACCTATGGCTTGAGGCATAGCCTCTTAACCCATCTTCCCAGATTAGACAACCCCTAATTGACATATAAGAAATAAATACTTATTATTGTGCCCCACTGAAATTTTGGGCTTATTGTTACTCAGCAAATAGGTGACATTACTAATTACACTTAGTAACATCTTTCTTTACCTCCTACCTCCTTTCTTCCTCCAAAAACAAAACAGGTACATACCCTCTACCCTTAGAATATTTTCTGACAGCTCTCTAGGTACTTTTCAAATTATCTCACCCCACACTTATTACTACATTGCTACTACTTCCTTTTAAGAAGTTCCTGAAGAATAAAACTAATTCGATAATAGAAAATTTTAAGTGATCTGAATATACAGTAGTATTCTATCTTCATGTAATACTGTTAGTACTTAATTATGTCTTCTTTATACCCACTCACCCTTGTGACTGAGCACTCCTACTCCACCAAAAAGAAAAACAAATTGTCCCAGCTGAGAACAATGTCACTTTTCTTCCTTTGCTCCTTACTACTAAGTGTTCCGGGATGTTTTCACCAATCCAGGAAACTACAAACAGTTAAAAAATTTGAATATGACTTTCATATCCAGTAATACTGGGTATTTATAGCAAGTCGTTGCCAAATATCCTCCCCTTGGAACATGCACTGAGTAAACAGGAGACCTGAGGAGAGGGATGGAGAATAATAAGAGATGCAAGCCAGGTAAATTTAAAAAATAAGTTCATCAATGAAATCTTTTTCAGTGGAAGGAGCCACTCTAAAGCCATCTTTACTGCTAGCTTTACTTGTTAGCCTAAAATTGAGGCCTGACAAACTATGAAAAAGAGGAGCCATTAAATAGAGTGGGCAAACTGACATCAGCTACTATACAGCAGGACACCTACTACATAAAGTAAAGTTTCTAAGAGCAGCCAATCTGACATGTCTATCACTTTGTCACCTCTTCAGCTAAGAGCTGGATGTTACCTACAAGCACAGGATAGAGCAAATAAATAAATTGCAATGTTATCTCCTTAGATACTCAGATAGTAAATGGAGATGGTACTTAGAATTTACTGGTGGATTAATTTACTAAAATAATTTCTTTTGGTCCTAAGATCACCTGCCTCCTGTAGCAGACAAATAAAGTGACTAACACAAAACAGGCATGACAGTATCACTCTTGCAATAGAATTAACAAAATAGAAGTACAATAAACACACATTACAAGATATACGATAAACAGTTCCACAAAACACTTATGTTTTTATACTGCCCCAAATCCTGTTAGCTTTTCAGTCTATTAATACCAGGAATGTTACTCTTTAAAAATAATCACCACAGGGGTGCCTGGGTAGCTCAATCAGTTAAGCATCCAACTTGATTTCAGCCCAGGTCATGATCTCAAGGCTCATGGTATGGAGCCTCACATCGGGCTCTGTGCTGACAGTGAGGAGTCTGCTCGGGATTCTCCCTCTCCACCTCTCTCTGCTCCTTCCCTGCTTGTGTGAGTTCTCTCTCTCTCTCTCAAACTAAATAAACTTAAGAAAAAAACAATCACCACCAATAACAGAACAAACAAAAAAATCTGTAACTTTTGAGATGATCTCAGCAAATAAGTTAGGTCCAGAGCAAGGCCATTGTCTCTTTTGGAATCTTTCAAGAGTTTCTGAAACACAAAGTTTAAGCATTCAAAAATCAGTGTAATTACCATATTAACAGACTAAAGAAGAAAAATAATTCTATCATTTCAATAGATACAGCAAAAGCATTTGACAAAACTCAACCTCCATTTCTGAATTAAAAAAAAAAAACTCTTGGGGCGCCTGGGTGGCGCAGTCGGTTAAGCGTCCGACTTCAGCCAGGTCATGATCTCGCGGTCCGTGAGTTCAAGCCTCGCGTCAGGCTCTGGGCTGATGGCTTGGAGCCTGGAGCCTGTTTCCGATTCTGTGTCTCCCTCTCTCTCTGCCCCTCCCCCATTCATGCTCTGTCTTTCTCTGTCCCAAAAATAAATAAACGTTGAAAAAAAATTTTTTTTAAAAACTCTTAGTAATCTAGGAATAGAAATTTAATTAATCTATGGAGCACCTGTGTGTTCAGCTTCAGCTCAGATCATGATTCTGTGGTCGGCTTTCCATGGGTTCGAGCCCTGTGGCTGAGTCTGAGCTGACAGCTCAGAGCCTGGAGCTTGCTTCTCATTCTGTGTCTCCCTCTCTCTCTGCCACTCTCCTACTCATGCTCTGTCTATCTCTCTCTCTTAAAAATAAACATTAAAAAAAATTTCATTAATCTTTTAAAGAATAGCCATGAAAAATCTGCAGCTAATATCACAATGGTAATAAACTGAATGCCTTCCACTTAAGAATAGGAATAAGGTGGGGTGCCTGGCTGGCTCAATTGGTAAAGCAAGTGACGCTTGATCTTAGGGTTGTGAGTTCAAGCCCCATGTTGAGTGTAGAGATTAGTTAAAAATAAAAAAAAAGCTAAATGAAAAAAAAATGGGAACAAGGCAAGAAGGAAGTTGAGGGAGTTGGACATATTGTCTCAGTTTTTTCTGTGAAGGAGGTAATGTTCTCTGCCTATGCCCAGTCTTCTCAGCCTATCACTCCAATATTGTTCAGGGATATTGAAGAATTAAAAAAGAAGGAAAAGAAAACCTGGCTTTGGACCAGTAATGTAAAAGCCAATCACGTATTAGCATTGCTTAGTCTGTAATAATTCATTCAGCATCACTGTGCCAAGCACTACACATAACATGATATGTACCTTAAGGATTTTGCTGTAGTGAGGCAATAGTTCTGAAACTTTGGTATGCATGCAAGTCACCTGGGAGCTTATTAAAGTGCATCCTTGGGCCCCATCTCCAAAAATTCTAATTCAGTAGATATGGAGTGGAGCCTTCGAGTCAGAGAATCCATGTTTTGAAAAAAATTTTCCCCAACCTCTGATACTGACACCGGTGGTTCTTAGATTCCATTGGATAAATACTGCAGTAAGGGTTATAAGACATCATGAATGTGGCAACCTAATTTTGCTGTAAGGTCATTGGATGACTATGCTGTCTCCTAGTGCTTCAACTTCAGGGTCATTTGTTTATAACATCCTGGGCCACAAAGACACACTGTTCAAACTGTCTCTGCCCCCGCCTCAAAGACAACACTCTATTCTATGCTTCCTCCCCTTTATTTGGCTGCCCACTTGACAATTTTGATAAGGACTTGTTCTCTATTGAGACCTGTGAAATTCCCAGAGGAAAAGACATTTTGTGGATCACTCCCTGCTGAAATATTTTTTGCTTCTGCTTCACTTTCTTGGCCTGTACCTCCTCTCCTCAACTTCTGAAGGAGTCTGACATAGTGGGACCTACTGTTGGGATCATCTTCTTTCTTTCTTTTTTTTTTTTTTCCAGCAGGGCAATCTGTGTAGAAAACCATAGACCACGTTATACATGTAATTAATATCATTTCAGTCAAAAGCAATTCTATGCAGTGAAAAGATACAATGGCAAATTGTCCTAAATTGCAATTGTTTCTATCCACATTGATTTGCTGTGTACACTGCAAAGTGCAGTTGACAGAGCAGCATGTCTGACAGGCCCTGAAAAGTGGCACTTGCTGGAAGTAATTTAAATTGAGCGTTATTGGGGCACCTGGGTGGTTCAGTTGGTTAAGCATCCGACCTCAGCTCGGGTCATGATCTCACGGTTCGTGAGTTCGAGCCCTGCATCGGGCTTTGTGCTGACAGCTCAGAAACTGGAGCCTGCTTTGGATTCTGTGTCTCCCCCTCTCCCTGCCTCTCCCTTGCTCTCTCTCTCTCTCTCTCTCTCTCTCTCAAAAATAAATGAACATTTAAAATATCTTTAAGAAAATAAAAAATAGGGGCACCTGGGTGGCTCAGTTGGTTGAGCGTCTGACTTAGGCTCAGGTCACGGTCTCACCGCTCTGTGAGTTCGAGCCCCGCATCGGGCTCTGTGCTGATGGCTCGGAGCCTGGAGCCTGCTTCGGATTCTATGTCTCCCTCTCCCTCTGCTCCTACCCCACTCACACTCTGTCTCTGTCTCTCTCAAAAATAAATAAACATTTAAAAAAATTTAAAAAAATAAGTAAACATTAAAAAAGTTTAAAAAAATAAATCAGGCACTATTATCATTTATAGATTTATTCTGTTTGGAATCAATAAGAAGGAAAGGCCTCAAAGCTTTAAGCTGATGCTAACCACTTTTGGTTCATTAATTCCTTATAGTTAAGTTATATATTTTTCCCTTGTATGTTAGTCACTGTACCTTTTCAGGCAACTAAATATTTAAATGATCTTTAAATAGTCCACAAGTTCTCCCTTCCTTCCCCTCCCTTTCATCAAATTTAGAATCTATAAATTTATCATGATAGAAAACTTTGTAAAGAGTTGATCACAAGTTCAAGGGGGAGAAAGGCAGCTAATAGAAACAGATCTCAAGAACAAAATAGGACTGGTACCTAAGGTAATTTTATGTCCTATTGATGTAGAGCATACTATGTCTCTACTATAAACACAGACCTTAGAATGAATATTGACCTTGGAAGGACACTTAAGGATCATCTGGTTCAATCTCCCCTTTTCAGGTAGGAAAATTGAAGCCAAAAAGGCAAGTCGCTTCCCCAGGTGCCAAAGATTCAAGCCTTGCCTTTCTTCTTCCTTCTCTTCCTCTTCCCACTGGACTTCACTTGCCTCTGGGCCAGCCTGGACTCTAAGGTTAGCCATTTAAGTCATGTTATGTCTACAACCTCGAAACCCCGACCCATTTGACCTGCTTTATCAGTCCCTAAAACTGGGGAACTCCACTTGTTTGCATTCACTGAATCATACTTGACTCATTCTCCAGCACTTGCACCAACCTATGGCCAAATCTAGTAGTTCTACTTCAGCAGTATTTCCCAAACTGAACACATGCCTTCCTAATTCCTACTGCCACCAATCAAGCTCAGGTGCTCATTGCCTGTCACCTGAATTATTGACACAAGCCTCCCAAGTCTGGTAGTTTTTCTGTCTCCACCCTCATCCCCTCTCCAACCTCCACTCCATTCCATATAGCTGGAAGGCTAACATTCCTAAAACCAAGTCATCTTATTACATCTTTGCTTGAAACCTGTCAATGGCTCCCTAGAATTAACAACATAGAGTCCCAACTCCTTGGCCCAGGACAAGGCCTATTAGAATTGGTCTTCACTTAATTATTCAGCCACTTCTACTCTCCTTGCTGTTATCATAGTCCCCAAACTAGACAACTAGCCTTCTTCCAAATGTACCCATGTTTTCCCTTTTTCTCACCTCACTACTAACCCTTCTCAGGACCAGTTTAAAATTTTTTTTTTTCAACGTTTATTCATTTTTGGGACAGAGAGAGACAGAGCATGAACGGGGGAGGGGCAGAGAGAGAGGGAGACACAGAATCGGAAACAGGCTCCAGGCCCTAAGCCATCAGCCCAGAGCCTGACGCGGGGCTCGAACTCACGGACCGCGAGATCGTGACCTGGCTGAAGTCGGACGCTTAACCGACTGCGCCACCCAGGCGCCCCAAGGACCAGTTTAAATGTTCCCCTTGCTACAGAACACACTAGAAAGTCTCCATTCTCTTTCATAGCAATTAATTACAATATACTTTTAGAAAGAAATATTTGATTCTTACATCCTTCTTACTCAAACTGCAAGCTTCTTGCCAGTGGTAAACATCGGCTTAATCTCTGGTTCAAGCAAAAGACATGGTTAAGCATGCAGCCACCAGAGCAGGTCTTTGCAATGAAAATACAATGTGAACCACATGTATGATTTTTATTCTCTAAGAGCCATATTTAAAAAGTAAAAAACACAAGTAAAATTAATTATAATCATATAGTTTAATTCATATCAAAATATTAGCATTTCAACATGTAACAATATAGAAATATTGAGATATTTTATATTCTTCTTTCATGCTAACTCTTTGAAACCAGGTGTGTATTTTTTTTAATTTTATTTATTTACTTTTGAGAGAGAGAGAGAGAGAGAGACAGAGAATGATTGGGGAGGGGCAGAGACAGAATCTGAAGCAGGCTCCAGGCTCTGAGCTGTCAGCACAGAGCCCGACATGGGGCTCAAACCTATGAACCTTGAGATCATGACCTGAGCTGAAATCAAGAGTCAGATGCCTAACCGACTAAGCCACCCAGGCGCCCCAAGGTAAGTACTATTAATACCCCCTTTTAGAGATGAATAAATACAGTTTTGCAGAGGAGATTACATAATTAGCCCAAATTGAAACTCAGATCTTGTCCAGAGTTCTATTAACCACCATCTGTAACATAGCGGTTTTAAGGATAAAAAAATTCCATGTGTATACTTATTGGGAAAAGAAACCCCCTTAAAAAAGCAGAATAATATTAGAATAAGACCTTTTTGGACACCAAACCCTGAAATGACAATGCTGTATTTATACTCTGCTCTGACAGGAGGTAATCTACATGGTTATGAAGTACTGTGTACTCTAAATGTATTATGAGGTACATCACAAATGTGATAGTGTTAAAAGCAAGGGCTTTGAAACTTGGGGACACCTAAATTTGAATCACAGCTTGACTACTTCCGAAGGGTGTGATCCTGAACAGGTTACTGAGCCCCTCTGAGCCTCAGCTGCCTCATATATAAGATGGGGATGATACTAGTACTGAGGTCATGGGGATGTGGTAAAGATTAAGTAAGCTGGGGCGCCTGGGTGGCGCAGTCGGTTAAGCGTCCGACTTCAGCCAGGTCACGATCTCGTGGTCCCTGAGTTCCAGCCCCGCGTCAGGCTCTGGGCTGATGGCTCGGAGCCTGGAGCCTGTTTCCGACTCTGTGTCTCCCTCTCTCTCTGCCCCTCCCCCGTTCATGCTCTGTCTCTCTCTGTCCCAAAAATGAATAAAAAACGTTGAAAAAAAATTTAAAAAGATTAAGTAAGCTAACACAGGTGATCTGGCAGTGCAGAAAACAGAAGCACCAGCTTTAGAATAAGATAGATCTGGGTCCAAACCTAGTCCATCAATCTAGTAACTGTGTGACCTTGGGCAGAATACTTCACCTTTACGAGTACTGGTTTCCATGTGTCTAAAATGAAAAAGATATTTACAACTCATTCTTCCAACAAATATGTATTAAATGCCTGTGGTACTAGGCGCTCTACTCAGTTTGGAGATAAAAAGATGAATAATCTTTGCCCTTAAGAGATTTACAACTTCATAATAGGAGACAACAAACACATAAGAATAATATATTATTACAAGTATTATGTTACAGTATGGACCCAAAGAAAAGAGTCTACAATTCTATGTGGAGGGGTTAGGAAACGCTTCATAGAGGAGCTAAGCAAGTACAGAGATCTGAATTGGATATGTTCTAGAGTGTCAAAAAGAATAGTGAGTGAAAGATTAGAAATGGAAAATGATGTATAGAGATTTAATTTCATTATAAAGTATAACACAGAAACACACACAGGGAGTAAATGTACAACTCAATGTAATTTCACAAAGTCACTATAAATGTATAACTACCACCGAAGTGAAGAAATAGCATTTCACCAGCACTCAGTTGCTCCTCTATGCCCACTCCCTATTATTTTCTTCTTCTCCAAAGGCTACCAACACTTTCACTTTAAAAAAAAATTAATGTTTATTTTTTCTTGAGACAGAGAGACCCAGCACGAACAGCAGAGAGGCAGAGAGAGAGGGAGACATAGAATCCGAAGCAGGCTCCAGACGCCGAGCTGTCAACACAGAGCCTGACACGGGGCTCAAACCCATGAACCCTGAGATCATGACCCGTGCCTAAGTTGGACAACCAACTGAGCCACCTAGGCGCCCCCACCACCTTCACTTTTAACACCAGAGATTAGTTTTGCCTGTTTTTGAACTTCATGTTAAGGGAACCATACAATAAAGTGCTCTTGTGTTTGATTCTTTTCTTCCACATCGTAAATGTGAGATTGATCCATGTAGCTGTGTACATACTGCATGGTATAGTATATTATTATTTGAAGAGAACACATTTTTAATTTTTCCATTATGCCATTAATGGAGATTTGGACTGTGTCCAATTGGGGATGTTGCAAATAATGTGGTTCTGAAGATTCTTGGTACACATATGCATACATACCTGTCGGTATATACCCACAGGTAAAGTTGCTGTGTCACAGGGCATGTATGTTTTCACCCTTAGTAGATAATGCCAAGCTCTTCTCTAAAATGGTTGCGCAAAATACAGTTTCACAAACAGCGTGTGGGAGTTCCTATTGCTCCACATCCTTCACCAATACTTGGTATTAGCAGTTTTTTATTTTATTATTTTATTTATTTATTTATTTATTTAGAGAGATAAATTGGGGGAGGGACAGAGAGAGAGAGAGAGAGAATCCTGGGCAGGCTCCTCAATGTCAGCACAGAGCCCAAAACCTGAGATCATGACCTGAGCTGAAATCAAGAGTCAGACGCTTGGATAAATACCTAGTAGTGCAATTACTGGGTTGTAGGGTAGTTCTATTTTTAATTTTTTGAGGAACCTCCATATTGTTTTCCATACTGGCTGCGTCAGTTTGCATTCCCACCAGCAGTCCAAAAGAGATCCTCTTTCTCAGCATCCTTGCCAACATCTGTTGTTGCCTGAGTTGTTAATTTTAGCCGTTGAGACAGGTGTGAGGTGATATCTCATTGTAGTTCTGATTTGTATTTCCCTGATGATGAGTGATGTTGAGCATTTTTTTCATGTGTCGGTTGGCCATCTGGATGTCTTCTTTGGAGAAGTGTCTATTCATGTCTTTTGCCCATTTATTCACTGGATTATTTGTTTTTGGGTGTTGAGTTTGATAAGTTCTTTATACATTTTGGAGACTAACCTTTTATCTGATATGTCTTTGAAAATATCTTCTCCTATTCCATCAGTTGCCTTTTAGTTTTGCTGATTGTTTCCTTCACTGTGCAGATTTTATTTTGATGAGGTCCCAGTAGTACATTTTTGCTTTTGTTTGCCTTGCCTCCGGAGACGTGTTGAGTAAGAAGTTGCTGTGGCCAAGATCAAAGATGTCGTTGCCTGTTTTCTCCTCCAGGATTTTGATGGCTTCCTGTCTTACACTGAGGTCTTTCATCCATTTTGAGTTTATTTTTGTGTATGGTGAAAGAAAGTGGTCCAGGTTCATTTTTCTGCATGTCACTGTCCAGTTTTCCCAGCACCACTTGCTAAAGAGACTGTCTTTATTCCACTGAATATTCTTTCCTGCTTTGTCAAAGATTAGTTGGCCATACGTTTGTGCATCCATTTCTGGGTTCTCTATTCTTTTCCATTGATATGAGTGTCTGTTCTTGTGCCAGTACCATACTGTCTTGATGATTACAGCTTTGTAACACAGCTTGAAGTCTGCGATTGTGATACCTCCAGCTTTGGTTTTCTTTTTCAAGATTGCTTTGGCTATTCGGGGTCTTTTCTGGTCCCATACAAATTTTAGGATTGTTTGTTCTAGCTCTGTAAAGAATGCTGGTGTTATTTTGATAGAGATTGCATTGAATATGTAGATTGCTTTGGGTAGTATTGACATTTTAACAATATTTGTTCTTCCTATCCAAGAGAATGGAATCTTTTTCCATATTTTGTGTCTTCTTCAATTTCTTTCATAAGCTTTCTATAGTTTTCAGTGTATAGATTTTTCACCTCTTTGGTTAGGTTTATTCCTAGGTATTTTATGGTTTGTGATGTAATTGTAAATGAGATTGATTCCTTCATTTCTCTTTCTGTTGTTTCATTGTTGGTGTATAGGAATGCAGCCGATTTCTGTGCATTGATTTTATATCCTGCAACTTTGCTGAATTCATGGATAAGTTCTAGCAGTTTTTTGGTGGAGTCTTTTGGGTTTTCCACATAGAGTATCATGTCATCTGCGAAGAGTGAAAGTTTGACCTCCTCCCAGCCTATCTGGATGCCTTTTATTTCTTTGTGTTGTCTGATCGCTGAGGCTGAAACTTCCAATGCTATGTTGAATAACAGTGGTGGGAGTGGACATCCCTGTCTTGTTCCTGACCTTAGGGGGAAAGCTCTCAGTTTTTCCCAATTGAGGATGATATTAACATTGGGTCTTTCATATATGACTTTTATGATCTTGAGGTATGATCCTTCTATCCCTACTTTCTTGAGGGCTTTTTATCAAGAAAGGATGCTGTATTTTGTCAAATGCTTTCTCTGCATCTATTGACAGGATCATATGGTTCTTGTTCTTTCTTTTATTGATGTGATGAATCACATTGATTGTTTTGTGGATATTGAACCAGTCCTGCATCCCAGGTATAAATCCCACTTTTTTGTGGTGAATAATTTTTTTAATGTATTGTTGGATCCGGTTGCTGAGGATTTTTGCATCCATGTTCATCAGGGAAATTGGTCTATAGTTCTCCTTTTTAGTGGGGTCTTTGTATGGTTTTGGAATCAAAGTAATGCTGGCTTCATAGAAAGAGTTTGGAAGTTTACCTTCCATTTCTATTTTTGGAACACCTTCAAAAGAATAGGTGTTAACTCTTCCTTAAATGTTTGGGAAAATTCCCCTGGAAAGCCATCTGGCCCTAGGTATTTATCCAAGGGATACAGGTATGCTCTTTTGAAGGGACACATGCACCCCAACGTTTATAGCAGCACTATCAGCTTTCCAAAGTATGGTAAGAGCCCAAATGTCCATCAATGGATGAATGAATAAAGAAGATGTGGTACATATATACAATGGAGTATTACTTGGCAATCAAAAAGAATGAAATCTTGCCATTTGCAACTATGTGGATGGAACTAGAGGGTGTTGTGCTAACTGAAATTAGTCAGTCGGAGAAACGCAAATATATGACTTCACTCATATGAGGACATATGGGGGGACAAAACATAAGAGACTCTTAAATATGGAGAACAAACTGAGGGTTACTGGAGGGGTTGTGGGAGGGGTGATGGGCTAAATGGGTAAATTACATCAAGGAATCTACCCCTGAAATCATTCTTGAATGTTACATTCACTAACTTGAATGTAAATTTAAAAAATAAATAAATAAAAACTAAAAAAGAGTCAGATGCTTAAGCCACTGAGCCACCCAGGTGCCTCTGTCAGTCTTTTTAATTTTACCTATTTGGAAGAGTACATAGTAGTATCTCATCATTTTAATTTACATTTTCCTATTTACAAATGATGTAGACCACCTTTTTATATGCTCACTGGCCATGTGGAGATCTTGTGAAGCACCTGTTCAAGAGTCTTGCTCAATTCCAAGTCTTTTTTCTAAATTCTGAATCTTGCCATGTATCTTCTTTAACATATTAAGGATAGTTATTTTTTAAAGATTTTATTTTTATGTAATCTTTATACCCAACACAGGGCTTGAACTTACAACTCCTAGATCCAGAGTCACATGCTCCACTGATTGAGCTAGCCAGGTGCCCCAAGGATAGTTATTGCAAAATCTTTGCTTGTTAACTCCATTATATGAAATATACATATATGGAATGTTTCTGTTTCTCTCGTCTGTTGTTTTCTTGGTTTTTGTTCACATTTCATTTTCTCCTATACATGGTTATTTTTGAATGAATGGTAAACACTGTACATGAACAACTACAAAAGATAATTTGAGGCCTAGAATGAAGTTGCTCAGCCAAGAGAGCCTTCTTGCAAGTGGCTAGAGTCCCTAGCCATCTAGTATTATCTTAATCCAACTTCAGAGACTGAGATTTTTGGAAGCTGGGCTTCAAATCTTGTAAACATCAGTCTATTTCCAGTTTTCCATTATTACTATGATGTAGCCTTTTTGAAGTGCCACCTAAGAGTTTTGGGTGGACTTTCCAGGCCCTCTTCTCCTTGGCGATCTGTAGTCTGCAGATTTTGTACCCCCTTGTCCCTTGAAGCTATTAAAGCACTGCTTGGCTTCTCAGTCATTCAGCAGTATATTCTGGAATCAACAAAAGCCTTATAGGAAAAGTTGCCCCCAAATGCCCTACTTACCTTTCTGAGTTTCTGCCTTTTCTTGGCTCTTTGGATCTTGACATCCAAAACTCTTGATTGCTTTGAAGCAATGAATAATTACACACACATACATACACACACACACACACACACACACACACTTTTCATAATTTTCCTCAATGGGAAGATTGTTCTAATTCACCATTGCCAGAGTGGAAATCCTGCTTGAAACATTTTTTTTTAATATTACCTCAAATATTCCTCACAATAATCCAGATGGTTTTCTCAGCATCACACAGCTAAAAATTAGGAGAGATAACAATGGTAGCCCAGCCTCTCTGATTCCAACCTATAAGTAACAAGACAAAGGGCAATATAGCAGCCTGCATGGCACGGGATTAGAGCTAATTATTTTTATTAACCATTCCATCTCTAAACATTTAGTGCTAATTCAAGTATTATAGGAAAAGACAAAAATCTCTTTGAGTTATACATTTCAGAAAGAAATATATCAAGATAAGGGTGGCTAATACATATAAACTTCTGAAGAAATAAGCTGAGGTAAAAATTCTACACAGTGAGGAATGCATTTGCCTCCCACTTTCCATTCTCATTACCATTACCTTAGTTGAGACTAATTGTCTCTCATCTGGATCTCTCCCTGTAATTTCTACTCTGCAGCGGAAGATAAGGAGGATCAGTCTTCCTAAAGCACTAATGGGGTCACTACCCTGCTTTAAAACCTTCAGAGAGGCTCTGGTATTTTTTTAGACCCCACAGCTCCTCCAACTAACCCCAGTTTCTCTGCTCCCTTTCACAGTAAAGTGTCTCAAAACAGTTACCTCTACCTTATCTTCATTTCCTTACTTCCATTCTCTCTTATACCCATTTCGCTCTAGCTTCTGCTCCTGAACATTAAAAAAAAAAATCCCGCTTATTTTTTAGGTCACAGGTATCTCCATGTTGCCAAATTCAATGGACCATTTTCCTACCTCATCTTCGTCTCAGCAGCATTCCACATTGTTGTCCACTGCCTGTTTGTGGAGACACTATACCAGACTCCTCTTCTGGCTTCTTTCCCCCTCCCCAATATCTGAATGTTGGCGTCTCAAATATTCATTGTAAGAAACACCTCTTTATCTATATTCTTTCCCTATATGATTCCATCTAGTCCTAGCTTGGAGTACCACTTATATACTATTTCCCAAATTTACATCATCAACCTGACCATTTCTGAACTTGAGCTTCATATATCTTAACATTTTATTTGCTATTTCCACCTAGATACCTCAAATTCAACATGCCAAAAACAAAACTTTGATTGTCATACTACTCAATCCCTCTACAGTTTTCATCTCAGAAAATATTCTTCCCCTTTCTTTCACCATCATCCTAACCCAAACTACTATTGTTTCTTGCCTAGACTAGACCAGTTGCTTCCTGACAGGTATCCCTGCTTTTATCTTTGTGTTTCTATAATACAGTCCACACAGAGCAGCCAGAATAAGCCTTTAAAAGCCTAAATAAGAACACAGAACTGCCTTTCTTAAATCCCTCCTTCTTTTATACACCCAAAGATTTTATATGTAGTATGAGGAATAGAAATTGTGAGACATCACAAGTATTTGTGCATGTCTTACTCTTACTAAAAGATGGCCAACATATAAAACTTCAAAGACTCTCTCCTCTCTCTTTCCCTCCCCTGTGCGCACACTCTCTCTTGATGAAAATATATAAATAAATCAACATTAAAAAAAAAAAACTTCAAAGACTCCATTGTGCCTTGCATCTTACTAAATATATACTAAGTCAGGGGTCTGCAAACTTTTTCTGTAAAGGGCTATTTGTTAGGCTTTATAAGCAATATAGTCTTATCATAACTACTCATCTCTGCCATTGTAGCCTAAAAGCAGCCATGAACAAGAAATAAATGTGTGTGGTTAAGGACCGATAAAACTTTATTTACAAAACCAGGTGGCAGGCTCAGTTTGGCCCCTGGGTCATAGTTTGCTGAGCCCTGTACTGTGTCCTAAATCTCATCCTGACAACATCAAAGAGAAATAGATACTGTGGTAGACATGAAAGGACACCATTCAGATCTCACTTCCAGAGATTCCATATTCCACTTCCAGATTCCAGAGAATCTGCCTCAAGGAGTGCAATTATCTGACAGCTTCCAGCTGCAGGCTCCTATAGGGCCTGCTGTTTCTGAGTTGAGGCCATGTGCTTCCCAGGCAGCTTTCAGCCTATGACTGAGCATGTTACGGCCAGCACAGGATAATCTTTGCAGAACTGCACATCCAGCTGGTCAAGATTTTTTCAAAGCTGCACTGCAATCTGAAACTCTTCCTCCCCAATCTTCCTTCCTTCCCTCCTTGCTTCCACAGGTGTCAGACCTGCATTATAGTTAAAGACAAGTGATGTGATGGCAGCGTTGGCCTCAGTAGTAGTAATGGTGGTAGTGAGAAGTGGTCAGTTTCTGAAAATATTTTGCAGGTAGAGACAACAGGGTTCATGGATAGATTGAGTATAAGTTGTGAGCTAAAGAAAGGTTTCAGGTATGATACCGTAGATAATTCTGTCTAGTATATCTTTGTTTTCTAGTTCATCCATTTCTGCTATTTTTATTACTTGCCTTCTATTCTCTTTAGCTTTATTCTGTTGTTCTGGCTATGAATTCTTTTTCATTCTCTTTTTTTATTTAAGTAAAATATACAGTGTTATATTAGTTTCAGGTGTACAATATAATTATTCAACAATTCTGTACATTACTCAGTGCTCATTAAGGTAAGTGTACTCTTGATCCCCTTTATGTATTTCACCCATCCCCCCACTCACCTCCCTCAAAACTTTTGCACAGTGATGGAAACCATCAGCAAAACAGAAAGGCAACTACTGAATGGGAGAAGATATTTGCAAATTATATATCCAATAAGGAGTTAATATCCAAAATATATAAAGAATTTATACAACTCAACACCAAAAACTAATGTAATTAAAATGGGCAGAGAAACTGAATAGATGTTTTTCCAATGAAAACATAACAGATGGCCTAAAGACACATAAAAGATGCTCAACATCACTAACCATCAAGTAAATGCAAATCTAAACCACAATGAGGTATCACTTTAATACCTGTCAGAATGGCTAAAATAAAAACAAGAAATAACAGGTGTTGGCAAGGATGTGGAGAAAAAGGAACTCTATGTGCTGTTGGTAGGACTGCAAATCGTACAGCCACTATGGAAAACAGTATGGAAGTTCCTTGAAAAATTAAAAATAGAATTACCATATGACCCAGTAATTCCACTACTGGGTATTTACCCAAAGGAAACAAATACACTAATTCAAAAAGATACATGTACCCCTATGTTTCTTGCAGTATTAATTACAATAGCCAAGATACTGAAGCAACCCAAGTATCCATTTATGGGTGAATGGGTGAATGGATATATATATACATACACACACACAATGGAATATTACTCCACCATAAGTAAGAATGAAATCTTGCCATTTGCAACAACATGGATGGACCTACAGGTTATAATGCTAAGTGAAATAAGTCAGAGAAAGGCAAATACCATATGATTTCACTCATATGTGGAATTTAAGAAACAAAACAGTGGAAAAAAAACAAAAAGTTATGTTTCGGAATTCTTAACTTATACCCTTAATGAATTAATTTTTAAGCATTTCTTCATTTTTATTTTATTTACTTTTATTTTTTATTTTTTTTAATATGAAATTTATTGTCAAATTGGTTTCCATACAACACCCAGTGCTCATCCCAGCAGGTACCCTCCTCAATGCCCATCACTCACTTTCCCCTCCCTCCCAGCCCCATCAACCCTCAGTTTATTCTCAGTTTTTACGAGTCTCTTATGTTTTGCCTGCTTCCCTCTCTAACTTTTTTTCCCCTTTCCCTCCCCTATGGTCTTCTGTTAACTTTCTCAGGATCCACATAAGAGTGAAAACATATGGTATCTGTCTTTCTCTGTATGATTTATTTCACTTAGCATAGCACTCTCCAGTTCCATCCACGTTGCTACAAAAGGCCATATTTCATTTTTTTCTCATTGCCACATAGTATTCCATTGTGTATATAAACCACAACTTCTTTATCCATTCATCAGCTGATGGACATTTAGGCTCTTTCCGTAATTTAGCTATTGTTGAAAGTGCTGCTATAAACATTGAGGTATAAGTGCCCCTATGCATCAGTACTCCTGTATCCCTTGGGTAAATTCCTAGCAGTGCTATTGCTGGGTCATAGGGTAGATCTATTTTTAATTTTTGGAGGAACCGCCACACCGTTTTCTAGAGCGTCTGTACCAGTTTGCATTCCCACCAACAGTGCAAGAGGGTTCCCATTTCTCCACATCCTCTCCAGCATCTATAGTCTCCTGATTTGTTCATTTTAGCCACTCTGGTGTGAGGTGATATCACAGTGTGGTTTTGATTTGTATTTCCCTGATGAGGAGTGACATTGGGTATCTTTTCATGTGCCTGTTGGTCATCTGGATGCCTTCTTTAGAAAACTGTCTATTCATGTTTTCTGCCCATTTCTTTACTGGATTATTTGTTTTTCGGGTGTGGAGTTTGGTGAGCTCTTTATAGATTTTGGATACTAGCCCTTTGTCCCATATGTCATTTGCAAATATCTTTTCCCATTCCGTTGGTTGTTCCTAGTCCCCTCTTTGTAGATAGCCATGGGTAATTATGTTCAGATAATTTTGACCTTGAAATGACTACATCTGTAATGATGCATATATATCTAGTAAGACATATAGGAAAAGTTTTAGTTTTGTTGATTGTTTGCTTTGCAGTGCACAAGGTTTTTATCTTCACGAGGTCCCAATAGTTCATTTTTGCTGTTAATTCCCTTGCCTTTGGAGATGTGTCAAGTAAGAAATTTGCTTCAGCTGAGGTCAGAGAGGTTTTTTCCTGCTTTCTCCTCTAGGGTTTTGATGGTTTCCTGTCTCACATTCAGGTCTTGCATCCATTTTGAGTTTATTTTGGTGAATGGTGTAAGAAAGTGGTCTAGTTTCATTCTTCTGCATGTTGCTGTCCAGTTTTCCCAGCACCATTTGTTAAAGAGACTGTCTTTTTTCATTGGCTATTCCTTCCTGCTTTGTCAAAGATTAGTTGGCCATACTTTTGTGGGTCCAATTCTGGAGTTTCTATTCTATTCCATTGGTCTCTGTGTCTGTTTTTGTGCCAATACCATGCTGTGTTGATGATTACAGCTTTGTAGTAGAGGCTAAAGTCTGGGATTGTGATGCCTCCCGCTTTGGTCTTCTTCTTCAATATTACTTTGGCTATTCGAGGTCTTTTGTGGTTCCATACAAATTTTAGGATTGCTTGTTCTAGCTTCAAGGAGAATGCTGGTGCAATATTGATTGAGATTGCACTGAATGTGTAGGCTGTTATGGGTATTATTGATATTTTAACAATATTTATCCTTCTAATCCATGAGCATGGAATGTTTTTCCATTTCTTTGTATCTTCTTCGATTCTCTTCATAAGTTTTCTATAGTTTTCAGCATACAGATCCTTTACGTCTTTGGTTAGGTTTATGCCTAGGTATTTAATGCTTCTTGGTGCAATTGTGAATGGGACCCGTTTCTTTATTTGTCTTTTTGTTGCTTCATTATTAGTGTAGAATAATGCAACTGATTTCTGTACATTAATTTTGTATCCTGCAACATGACTGAGTTCATGTATCAGTTCTAGCAGACTTTTGGTGGAGTCTATCAGGTTTTCCATGTATAGAATCATGTCATCCGCAAAAAGTGAAAGCTTGACTTCATCTTTGCCAATTTGGATGCCTTTGATTTCCTTTTGTTGTCTGATTGCTGATGCTAGAACTTCCAACACTATGTTAAACAATAGTGGTCAGAGTGGGCATCCCTGTCGTGTTCCTGATCTCAGGGGAAAGCTGTCAGTTTTTCCCCATTGAGGATGGTATTAGCTGTGGGCTTTTCATAAATGGCTTTTATGATGTTTAAGTATGTTCCTTCTATCCCGACTTTCTCGAGGGTTTTTATTAAGAAAGAATGCTGAATTTTGTCAAATGCTTTTTCTGCATCCATTTACAGGATCATATGGCTCTTTTCTTTTATTAATGTGATGTATCACATTGATTGATTTGTGAATGTTGAACCAGCCCTGCAGCCCAGGAATTAATCCCACTTGATCTTGTTAACTAATTCTTTTTATATGCTGCCAAGTTAGATTTGCTAGTATCTTGTTGAGAATTTTTGCATCCATATTCATCAGGGATATTGGCCTGTAGTTCTCTCTCTCTCTCTCTCTCTCTCTCTCTCTCTCTCTCTCTTTTCTGCGTCTCTGTCTGGTTTGGGAATCAAAGTAATGCTGGCTTCATAGAATGAGTCTGGAAGTTTTCCTTCCCTTTCTATTTTTTTGGAAAAGCTTGAGAATGTTAGGTATTATCTCTGCTTTAAATGTCTGGTGGAATTTCCCAGGGAATCCATCTGGTCCTGGACTCTTATTTGTTGGGAGATTGTTGATAACTGGTTCAATTTCTTTGCTGGTTATGGGTCTGTTCAAATTTTCTATTTCTTCCTCTTTGAGTTTTGGAAGTTTGTGAGTGTTTAGGAATTTGTCCATTTCTTCCAGGTTGTCCAGTTTGTTGGCACATAATTTTTCATAGCATTCCCTGATAACTGCTTGTATTTCTGAGGGATTGGTTGTAATAATTCCAATTTCATTCATGATTTTATATATTTGGGTCATCTCCTTTTTCCGTTTGAGAAGGCTGGCTAGAGGTTTATCAAGTTTGTTTATTTTTTTCAAAAAAACAACTCTTGGTTTCATTGATCTGCTCTACAGTTTTTTTTAGATTCTATATTGTTTATATCTGCTCTGATCTTTATTATTTCTCTTATTCTTCTGGGTTTGGGGTGTCTTTGCTGTTCTGTTTCTATTTCCTTTAGGTGTGCTGTTAGATTTTGTATTTGGGATTTTTCTTGTTTCTTGACATAGGCCTGGATCGCAATGTATTTTCCTCTCAAGACTGCCTTTGCTGCATTCCAAAGCATTTGGATTCTGGCATTTCATTTTCACTTGTTTCCATATATTTCTTAATTTCTTCTCTAATTGCCTGGTTGACTCATTCATTCTTTAGTTGGGTGTTCTTTAACCTCCATGCTTTTGGAGGTTTTCTAGACTTTTTCCTGTGGTTGATTTCAAGTTTCATAGCATTGTGGCCTGAAAGTGTGCATGGTATGAACTAAATTCCTTTATACTTATGAAGGGTTGTTTGGTGACCCAGTATGTGATCTGTCTTGGAGAATGTTCCGTGTGCACTTGAGAAGAACGTATACTCTGTCACTTTGGGATGCAGAGTTCTAAATATATCTGTCAAGTCCATCTGATCCAATGTATCATTCAGGGCCCCTGTTTCTTTATTGATACTGTGTCTAGATGATCTATTCATCACTGTAAGTGGGGTGTTAAAGTCCCCTGCAGTTACCAAATTCTTATCAATAAGGTAAAGTCTAGTTTGTCTAAGTATGGCTACTCCAGCTTTCTTGTGACTTCCAGTAGCATGATAGATAGTTCTCCATCCCCTCACTTTCAGTCTGAAGGTGTTCTCAGGTCTAAGATGAGTCTTTTGTAGACAGCAAATAGATGGATCTTGTTTTTTTATCCATTCTGATACCTTATGTTTTTTGGTTCGAGCATTTAGTCCATTTACATTCAGTGTTATTATGGAAAGATATGGGTTTAGAGTCATTGTGATGTCTGTAGGTTTCATGCTTGTAGTGATGTCTCTGGTACTTGTGGTCCTTGCAACATTTCACTCACAGAGTCCCCCTTAGGATCTCTTGTAGGGCTGGTTTAGTGGTGATGAATTCCTTTAGTTTTTGTTTGGGAAAACCTTTATCTCTCCTTCTATTCTGAATGACAGACTTGCTGGATAAAGGATTCTCAGCTGCATATTTTTTTCTGTTCATCACATTGAAGATTTCCTGCCATTCCTTTCTGGCCTGCCAACTTTCGCGGTCCCTGTCTGGGCTACTTGCACACTGCCAGGTTTGTGGTGCTGCTTCGATGGGATCTGGTGTATTAGCTGGGGTGGATCCACAAGGTGCACAGGGGCGGGAGGGGCAGGCTCAGCTGGCTTTACAGTGGGTGGTCCCCTGTTGGAGGGGCCAGGCAGCACCAGGAGGGAGGCAGGCCCCTTGGAGGGATGGATCCACAGAAACACAGCATTGGGCATTTCCACGGTGCAAGTTTGGTGAGGGGAACTGGTTCCCTTTGGAATTTCAGCTGGGGGATGGGAGAGGGAAATGGCACTTGCCTGAGCCTTTGTTTCCCCCACCAAGCTCTGTCATTCCTGGACTCAACAACTCTCCCTCCCTGCATCTTCTGGCCCTCCCCACTATCCAAGAGCAGAGCTGTTGACTTTTAACATTCCAGATGTTAAGGCCCACTGGCTGTCAGAACTTTCACAGTCCAGCTTTTTCAAGCCAGACTTTGAGGGCTCTGCCTTGCCTGGCAGGCTGCCCATCCACCACCCCAGCTCCCTCCCACCAGTCCGCCTGTCCGTGTAGCTCACACCGCCTCCCCACCATTCCTACCCTCTTCCGTGGGCCTCTTGTTTATGTTTGGCTCCAGAGTCCATTCTGCCATCTTCTGGCAGTTTTCTGGGTTACTTAGGCTGATGTGGGTGGAATCTAAACAATCAGCAGGACAAGGTGAGCCCAGTGTTCTGCACCACCATCTTTGTCCCTCTTCCTTAATATAAGCTTGTAAAGATATAAATTTCCAGTGAGCAATATTTAGCTGCATGCCATAGTTTCGATACATAGAATTTTCATTATCTTTGTTTTGTAATTTTTTTAATGTCTATTTTTGAGAGAGAGATACAGAGTGTGAGCAGAGGAGGGGCAGAGAGACACACACAGAATCTGAAGCAGGCCTCGGGCTTGAGCTGTCAGCACAGAGCCCAACATAGGGCTGGAACTCATGAACCGTGAGAAAATGATGTGAGCTGAAGTTGGATGCTTAACCAACTGAGCCACCCAGGCGCCGCTGCCTTATACACTTTGAAGCTATGTTGTTAGACATATTCAAGTTTAGAATTGTATTATTCTTCTGGTAGCTTGAAACTTGTATCATTTACATAGTGACAACATTCTTTATTTGTAATAATGACATTTGTCCTCCATTATATTTTGTTTAATATTAATACATCTATGCCATCTTTCTTTTGGTTAGTGTTGGGTCTTCATGTCATAGAGGTGTTTTTGGTACAGAGCATTTGACTCAAAAAAAAAAAAAAAACAAAACCTAAAACACCTAGTCATACATTTGTTCATCTTTTAACCATAGTTGTTTTACATGTGTTGTAATTTTTAAAAATATATTTAGATTTCTTTCAGTCATTCTGTGCTTTCCAATTGTCCTTTCTGTTTCTTTTTCCTTGCCTTGTTTTGAATGAAAGATTCTTTGTTCTTACACCATTTCTCCCTTTACATACTTGTAAGGTGCAGCCTCTATGTCTTTAGGATTTATCCTTGAAGTTCAAATTTATATTCTATAAAGCGTTCTTAGAATATTTTGACTCCAGTCATCTCCTGATGGCTTAAGTGCTAATTTTAAAGCATTTTGTGAAATTTAACATACCTAAAACATTGCAGATTAGTGAACAGCTCACTGAATTTCTTTTTTTTTTTTTTTTTTTTTTTTTAATTTAACGTTTATTTATTTTTGGGACAGAAAGAGACAGAGCATGAACGGGGGAGGGGCAGAGAGAGAGGGAGACACAGAATCAGAAACAGGCTCCAGGCTCTGAGCCATCAGCCCAGAGCCTGACGCGGGGCTCGAACTCACGGACCGCGAGATCGTGACCTGGCTGAAGTCGGACGCTTAGCCGACTGCGCCACCCAGGCGCCCCATGAATTTCTATAAACTGAACACATTATTTAACCAACCACTAGCCATGTCAAGAAATAGAATATTACCAGTGCCTCAGATGGTCCCCTCAAATAACTTTCTAGTCATTACAGGCACCCCAGACTATCCTAATCCTAGTAACATAGATTAGTTTCCCCTGTATTTTTTGAAGTACATACTCCTTTGTATTTGGTTTATTTTGCTTAGCATTATGTTTGTGAGATTCATCCATATTCATCCAATATTCAACCATATTCATGATTAAGATTGCATAGTATTTCATTGCGTGAATATACCTCATTTTATTTATGCACTCACCTATTGGTCATTTGGGTAGTTTCCAGTTTGGGGATATTATAGTGTTGCTGTAAATATTCCAGTACATCTTTTGGCAAATATACATCTTCCATAGAATACATATCTGAGAGTTAAATTGCTGAGGATTAAGGAATGTATACCTTCAGTTTACCTTCTGTAAAACCAAACAGTTTTACAGAGTTCTGGTTCTTCCACTGTCTCACCCACCATTGCATATATGCTATTTTTAATCTGTTTGAGTTTTTGCTATTTTTAACCCCAAAATAGACTATATCATTCTAATCTTATACTGTTAATATTTTAGATTTACCGATATGTTTTGCTTTTGGAAAAAGCCAACAAAATTTAAACAAAAGATCAGATACCAGATAAAACTGGTAGATAATTCTAAAAGTGAGGATAACATCAAATTTTTAAACAAACATGTGCATTAACATGGGGAAGGATAGAAGGAGAATTTGAAATTTTTAACTGAAAAACGTATTTCTTTCAAAAATTTGGGAAAAATTAAGTGTCAAACTCTTTTGCTACAAATGATGATATATTTGTGCTTTCAATAAATACTCTCTTAAAACAGGAGAAAATGAGAGGCGCCTGGGTGGCTCAGTTGGTTAAGCATCCAACTTTGGCTCAGGTCATGATCTCACAGCTTGTGAGTTCGAGCCCTACATCAGGCTCTGTGCTGACAGCTCAGAGCCTGGAGCCTGCTTTGGATTCTGTGTCTCCCTCTCTCTCTGCCCCTGCTCCATTTGTGCTCTGTCTCTCTCAAAAATAAACAAACATTTTTTTAAAAAGAAGAAAATGAAGAAAAATGGCACTTGGAATTTTAAAATAACTGTTTGAATTGAAAGCTCCATTAATCTCAGGTTAACAAAGCTATTATTAATATTAAATTAACAAAGCTCTTTGCACATGTGCAAACAACCATGGAGTTGTACAAATGAAAATGAGGACTAGTAGAGAAAACAAATAAACCTAATTGTAAGGCAGAATAGCATACAAGCAAAATAAGGGTACAATAAATATTTAATGGTGCTTAGAAAAAGTAATACACCCAACTTGGGAGGAATTAGGGTTGACTTAAAATGCACTAGAACCAGGACTTCGCGTAAATGCAGCCCATACTATTCCATAATGAAGTGTTAACTGTTCTATAGCAAAATGACAAAAATGACACTGTAGGAAAGTTTTTCATGAAGCTCCTTTAGGTTATTTCCTTCCTACTTTCTTGGCATTAAAAATAGTGTTGCTTTAACAAATGTATCTTGGTTTCCTCTTTTGTGAGACTCCAAAAATCAATACAAAAGAATACAAGCGATGTAAGGGCAGACACTGTGTCTGCTTATTTACCACTTATACCCTAGTGCTTAACACAGTGCCTAGCATATAATAGCATCTGGCAAATATTGTTGAATAAATGGAGGCAGGAGCATCTGAGGATAAGAAGGGTGCAACAGGAAGTCATTTCATTCCATATTATATACATAATGTATTAGTTATCTATTGCTGCTCAACAAATTATCCCAAAAATTATCAGCTTAAAACAACATGTCTATTATTTCACAGTTTCTGTGGGCAGGAACCTGGACATGACTTAGATGGATACTTGAGCTCAGCCTTGGGTCTGTCACAAGGTTGCAGTCATCTCAAGGCTCCACTGGGAAAGATACACTTCCCAACTAACTCACAATTGCTGGCAAAATTCAGTTCCTCATGGGCTGTTATATACTAAGGACTCAGTCCCTCTGTTCCTTGCCATGTGGGCCTCTTCACAGAGCATGTCACAGCCTTGCAGCTTGCTTCACCAGAGTAAGCAACCAACAAGAGTACAAGTGAGACAGAAGTCACAATCTTTTGTAACCTAAGCACAGAAGTGACATCCCATCAGTTTTGCTGTATGCTATCAGAACTAAGTCACTAGGTCCAGCCTACACCCAAGGAAAAGGAATTAAACAAAGAAATGAATCGCCACAATCTTTGGGGCCATGTCAGAAGGTGAATACTACAAATACTGAGTAGACTGGTTGAGTGTAAAAATTCATGGAAGATCAAGCTGAAAAGCACACTGGGGTCAGGCAAACCATGGAGGCTCTCGAAATGTTCTAAGTTATCTGGATTTTGTTCTGATATTCACTACTCAAAATGTAGTTCATGGATGGGAAGGATTTATATCACCTAGATACCTACTAGAAATACAAAAATTCGAGCCTCTACCCCAGACCAATTGAATCAGAATCTGCATTAAATTTTTTTTTAATGTTTATTTTTGAGAGAGACAGAGAGACAGAGCACAAGTGGGGGAGGGGCAGAGAGAGATGGAGATACAAAATCTGAAGTAGGCTCCAGGCTCTCAGAGCCTGAAACAGGGCTCGAGCTCCTGAACCATGAGAGCATGACCTGAGCCAAAGTCGGATGCTTTACCGACTGAACTACCCAAGCGCCCCCAAGAATCTGCATTTTAACAAGATCTTATATAAAGTTTAAATAGTGCTGTTCTGGTTGCTGAGGAGAAAACAGCTTTAGTGAACAGTGAACATGAAAAGAAAAGGAGGAGGAATGAATCAAAGATGACTATGCTTTATGAGGATGGAAGATAGGATCTGGTCTGATCATAGCATTAGATTTACAGAAGAATGTGGTTCACCCTCAATATCAGTGGTTCCCACACTTATTTTGCACTAGAATCACCTTAAGAGTTTTTAAAACGTTTATTTATTTTTGAGAGAGAGCGTGAGTGGGGGAGGGGCAAAGAGAGGGTGGGGACAGAGGATCCCAGTCAACCAGAAAGCTGGGCTTGAACTTATGACCATGAGATTATGACCTGAGCCAAAGTTGGATGTTCAACCGAATGAGCCACCCAGGTGCCCCACACCTGAGAAGCTTTTAAAAAAGAAGTGTCCAAAACACTTCCAAAAATTACACTGTAATTTAAATTAAAATTTGAAGGAAAAAAAAGGTGTCCAGTTCCTTGATTAAATGCTGATTCTAGTGCTGGAGCATTGTATAGTGTCAGAAAATAAAGCACTCAAAATACAAAAGGATATGGGTAGGTTGAAGGGGCACTAGAAGCAACCTTTAAGAGTTCTCAATGTCCAAATCTGGAAATTTTTGAGCTATAAAATAACTTACTATTAGGTTATAGGCCAATGTATAAAATAAATATCCATGAATCCATACTGATATCAGTGATCAAGTAGATAAATACAGAGAAGAGGCAAATCTCCCAAAGAGAAATCCCCAAAACATGTACAGATCCTTCTCTCTCCAGGAGGCAGAGCCTATTTTGTCTCCCCTCCTTGAGTGTGAGCTGGACTGCATGACTTACTCGCAAAAAACAGAGTATTGAAAGGGAAAAATAGTAGCTTTGCAGTGAAGAGCCTGGTGAACACTAGCCAGGTGATCAAAGTTAATGTAACTAGGGTTGAGTCATGTTGATCTTGAGTCATCCCAAAACCCCAGTCTAACTGTGAGAAAAACATTGGGCAAGCCCAAATTGAGGATGACATTCCACAAAATAACGGACCAATTCTCCTTATATTTGTCAAGATCATGAAAAACAAGGAGAGACTGAGAAATTGTCACAAACCAGAGGAGGCTAAGGACACATGATGATTAAACACAATGAGGAATCCTGGATTGGATTTTGGAATAGAAAAACAACATTAATGGTAAAATTAGTGAAATCTGAATTAAGAATAAATAAGGAAATCTGAATAAACCTGTAGTTAACAGTAATGTGCCAATGTTAATTTCTTAGTTTTTAAAACTAATTTTAACAGTAGAGGATTGAGCAACAGGTACACAGGAACTCTCTATACTGTCTTCACAATTTTTCTATAAACATAAAATTATTCCAAAATATAATGTTTATTACAAAACAATAGATGCCCAGGTGTCACCTCTGAGATTGATTTGTCTGGGTGAGTAGGGAAGGTGGTATGGTATTTTTTTAAGTTTCCCACAGACAATTCTGATGTTTGGCCAGAGTAGAGAATCATTACTCTATACCAGTGGTTCTCAAACTTGAGTGTGCATCAGAATCCTCTGGGAGGCTTGCTAAAACACAGATTACTGGGCTTTACCCAGTTTCTGATTCCCTAGTTCTGGGGTGGGGCCTAAAGATTTGCACCTCTTACAAGTTCTCAGGTGATACTTATTTTGCTGGTGTCCAGCAAAGTGGGGTCCACACTTTAACCACTGCTCTATACCAAAATCCTAAGGTGTTTTCCCCAAAACACTGTGAAAAGTAGTAGCATGATATAAAGCAGTGTGATATAGTGGGAAAAGCACTCAAGAGCCTTGGATTCTAGTCCTTAATATGTCATCATATAGGACCTGAATGAATCACTTCATTTTTCTCACTTGAAAAATAGACTGTTTTAATGACCATTATATCAGAAAGTCTGTATCTGTTTCAAGTTTTCAGATTACCATCTAGTTCTGTTATCTCAGATCTGATGAACAAATCTATGAAGTCTAACCCAACATTTCTAAAACATTACTGGAGAATTTTGCTCTAGAATAAAAGTTATGATTATAAAGAAATGACTATTTTAATCAACAAGCCAGAGCTAATACATCCAAATTAGTAACATCCCCATTCCAAGTCATCACCATACACCTAATCCAGTAATCCTGTCACTGCCCAAAATATTTCTAGAACTCTTTTCTTTAATATACATTAAAGCCAGTTTTTACCACATGAGAAAACCAGTCTTATTACTTTTAAAATCATACTTTATTGACCAAATGTAGCAATTTCCAGGTTTCTCATGCACATTAACCACCAGACAGCTTCCCAAATGACCCTTGGTTATTGCCAAAAACCAAAATTGCCCTAAAAGGACAGAATCTTAGCCATTAAGGGGAAGAAAAGTCATCTGAGAACTTAATAAAAGATATGGAGCCTTCCTCAGAAAAATACATTGGCATGTAAAAAAGAATCACCAGCAATTTTGTATTTTTTTTAATGTTTACTTGTTTTTGAGAGAGACAGAGACAGAATGCAAGTGGGTTAGGGGCAGAGAGACAGGGAGACACAGAATCAGAAGCAGGCTCCAGGCTCCGAGCTGTCAGCAAAGAGCTCGACGTGGGGCTCAAACTCACAAACTGGGAGATCATGACCTGAGCTGAAGTTGGATGCTTAACCGACCGAGCCACCCAGGCGCCCCAGAATTGCCAGCAATTTTAATCCTGACTCCAATTTAGGAACTCCCAATCTAGGGAGATAAAGATTGACCAGTATCAAGAAAATCCAAATGTTAAGAAAAAACTTGGAAGGAATCATTTGGAAGCAACTACTATAAAGAAAACAAATGCACAATAGGAAAAGCACTCCACTTTTCCAGTGTGAATAAGGCACCTCAAGGTATGGAATGTCACTAACCAGTTTGGGCAAAGAAGTCACGTTCCATTTAGTGTAAATTTTATTTGCAAAAATACAGGCAAGAGAAAAAGGGATTGAGCTGCATCGCAATGGTTCTCGAAGGGTTCATAAAACCAGCAGCATCAGCATCACTTAGGGACTTATTAAAAATGCAAATCCTCAGGCCCCACCCCGTACCTACTGAATCAGAAACTGAGGAGTGGGGGCTGGCCACCTGTGTTTAAAACAAGTCCTGCAGGGGATTTTGATGCCCAATCAAGTTTAAGAACCACCAAGCTAAATAAATGATCTCCAAAGTCCCTTCAAGCTCTGAAATTCTACAATTTGGGAAGTCTAAGTTTCAGTAAGTTAAAATGCAAAACCAAAATCAATAGCCTCAGTCACAGCTATTAAAAAGGTTTCCTGGGGCGCCTGGGTGGCGCAGTCGGTTAAGCGTCCGACTTCAGCCAGGTCACGATCTCGCGGTCCGTGAGTTCGAGCCCCCCATCGGGCTCTGGGCTGATGACTCAGAGCCTGGAGCCTGTTTCCGATTCTGTGTCTCCCTCTCTCTCTGCCCCTCCCCCGTTCATGCTTTGTCTCTCTCTGTCCCAAAAATAAATAAACGTTAAAAAAAATTAAAAAAAAATAATAAATAAATACATAAAAAGGTTTCCTGAAATGAATTTTGAGGGGGTCAAATAATCTCTATTTTTTCTTATATCTCCTTGAGTACCCTTGCAAAACTCTTTATAAATAAATAATAGGTATTCAGATCTTTACCATGTGTACCAATTTGGGCTAAAAAAGATCATTCTTGAACTCAAAGTTAGGTGAGACAGAAAATATCTGTTCAGCTCATCTTGAACAATTAATTCCCTCCTTCTTTCCTGCTACCCAAATTATTTCATGCCTTCATTAACAAAGTAGTAAGGAAAACAGCTGGATTTTGTTTTTATCTAAAAGCAACAGATATCTCATCTTAAAATGCGCTCAAGACATACTGTCAACACTGACTAAAGCCATAATAAAAGTAATTCTTCCTTAGTGCTAACAAAATGTAGAATGATTTTTAAATGAAAAAGACTAATGGTTATGGTTTTTATTTCAAGCAAGTAAACTACACATTTGATATCAAGGAATTTTTATTTATGAAGGTATATGGTCATATTTATGTATAAAGTAGGAGTGTCCTTATCTTTTAAACATCTGATACTGAAACATTTAAAAATGAAATTATCACCTGGGGTTAACTTTAGTATCATTGGGAGTTGAGGTAAGGGGAGTTTCTGGGGGTGGAGGTCAAAAGAAACAAGATTGGCATAAGGCAAGAGTGGAAGTAAATATGGGTATGTGGGGATTCATTTTGCTGTCTTACTTGACAATTTTTATAAGACAAATCTGAAAAAAAGGAATATAATGGGATCCTGGTGACCAAATGCATAAACTGGAATGTTAAAAATGTTACTTACCCATTACGAAGGGAAATAACATTGTACCTAAATCTAATATCCATCAATCTATTACTAAGAAACACAGATAATGTAATATAAAAATACCACTTAACCATAAGATTCAGAATGATGGGGAGAGGGTAGAGGATTGTCAGTCCCAAGTAACAGTGGCTCCATTACTCTATTAAGACTCTTACATCACAAGAATAAAGAAACCCTCTAAGCAATTTTTTAAAATGGAGTCTTTAAGAAATTTTATTCAGAGTTCAAGTGAAATTCTCGATATTTGAGAAATTTCTCCACTAAATCACCGAAGTCTCAACTTTGGTAGTAGATTTAATGAAGCAGAAAAGTGAAACACAGCTTACTCTCCCTCCCACACCAATCACCTACAACAGTTAACTGTGTGAAGCAGTTTTGAATCACTGAGTATGGTTCAGTGGTAAAATGATGACAGTGGTCGCTACATAAACCATCAAATCTCTAGACTGTACTGTCCAGCAGAACTTCCCATGATAGTGAAGATGTTCTGTACACTGGAGTTACCAACACAGTAGTCTTTTGCCATACGTGGTTATTGGACACTTGAAGTGTTGCTAATGGGACCAAGGAACTAAATTTTATTTAATTTATTTAAATAGCCACACATGGATAGTGGTTATAATGGACAGTATAGTTCTAAAGTATCTAAGAAAAACATACACACACACTCACACACACACACACACACACACACACACACACACGTTTCACTTAATATCTAACTCACATTTATTAAAAATTGAAGATTACAGAAAAGCGTTAGATTTGCTTTATTAAACAAGCTCAATTAACTTACCTTTCACTAACAAATGAAAGTAATATCACAAAAGGGATTTTGAAAATGAGGTGGATTCCAACCTCTGAAATTAAAAACAAAAGAAAAGCAGCTAAGAGATTTTCCAAAGGAAAGCAAACACAGACCTCCCTCTAGTGGCAAGAGATAAAGTTGCTGCTGAAAGTTGAATTGCTTCTGAAACTATGTAAAACTGCTCAGACATTTCTTTCATATAATTATAACCTAAAAATTTTCTAGATTAATATATAAGGAAAATAAATCTGATTTTCTATAAACAAAATTTAGACCTAATTTTCAACTTACTATGAATGCTAATCTCCCTAGAAATCTTATCTCCCCAGAAAAAAAAATGATTTGTCAATGACATTTGGGAAATTGGGGCTTTCACAAAACAAGTTTATGGAATCTTAACCGAACTGTAAGCAAAAGAGAGGAGACCTAATTTTCTCTGTTGATAAATGTTCTGGGATGGAATATGTAAAGGAGTAGATTCAAAAGTATAAAGTAGTAAGTAAGCAGCAGTGGGTTTTGTAGAAACCCATGGTACATCAAAAGAAACAATTAAAATACTACAAGAGTTTTCAATAGCCAAAACAACACTGTTCAGTCTGATATTCAGCTTCAAAAGACAGGTCTGCCACATTGCCAGTTTTAATTACAACCATACATACACATTTAGAATTAACTACAGAACCACTACTTTCAAGTACAAGAAGGAACTCAAAATAGAAACAACTTATGTTACAGCTATTGTTTTTCCCCTACAGCTTCAGGAAAAACAGCTTTTATATACACTGCAGTAAGTACAGAATGTACAGAGACAGTTATATATACAAAAGTGCATTAATATAGTAATACATTTAGCAGAAATACAGGACAAAAATCCTGGTTAACAATCTGAAGTGTTACAGTATTGAAGACTACTTGAAGAATCTCCAAACCAGTCAACTTCCTACTTGCTTTGGTTATGATATTGATGCTACATAACTAACCTTTGAAACTAAAAAAAAGTGAAAATTTTAAACATTTGTGAAGTGTTTTACATATATTTGTGTTTAGCTTTTTTAATAGCTTTTGACAACAGTCCAATTAAACTCCCAACACAAAGATTTAGAATGGATAATACTTATACCCAAATTAGAGTACTCAAAGTGGAAATTAAATTGATTCACTACAGGAAGACATAGTCTGCTTCATTCCTAAAAGCCTCAGCTAGATAACCTAACTCCAAAGTCTAAACTTAAATCCAATTGGTCAGCTACTTACTGTTGAAGAGCAAGCAGCTCCAGAAAACAAGCCATGGCTTCAGGCCACTGTTCCTTAGAACAATCCAGAGTAGGTAAGTGTTAACATGTCATTTATACATATTAATTCTACAACTACCTTTAAAATGCGTACGTATGATTAGAGAAATTCTCTTTTCTACCCATATCCCTCACCACAAAAAAACGAACACAGATTTCCACAGGTTCCATTGACCACAAAGATGTAACAAACTTGACGATAAAGGAAAAATACTGTATTCTGAAATAAGACAAGAACAAACCAGTTTTTCAGAGTTCAGTATGAATGTCAAATTAAAAATTAACTTAGCATCATGTGACCTAGGTTAAAATATTAATAACCTGAATTGAAAATATAAACTGTGAGAGGGGCTCAAAATAATTTTAATATTAGAGAAAATGTGAAAATAAAATTTTAGTGAGTCAACTGAGATCTGCAGCTATAGCATGCAACTTCTGTACTCTATTAATTGCCAGTTAATTAGAGAAATTTTTAGAGTTCCTTCTAAGCCTTTGGAAAAAGTAAATTATTTTCCAAAGAAATGAGAATTAAGCTAAAATTCTAAGGAGCTATGTTCTAGATACTATGCTGACAGAAATGTCTAGGTCTAAATATTTCTCTCTCACTCATTTAGCATAATTTCTTTGTAAAGATAGAATTTATCTTACTTTGTCAGACTTAAAACGAATCCAAAGTTACCACAGTACATGTGTATACAGATACTTATTTTCTAACTAATAGTCCTTTTAAGGATTAGATTTATCTCTAAGTTTAGACATGTTCAATGTCAGTGTGCTCAATATCAATACTATATTTGAATGCAACTGGGAATTTTCCTATCAACTGTCTCAAACTATATACTGACTTTAAGTAACTCCTCTCATTCTAAGCAAACATTTTCTTGAGCTAAAAAGTAATTTGTTAAAGGGGAGGGGAGTGTTCCAGCTATTACAGAAATGAATGCAAAGAATGCCTAAAGTTATAATGAGAGAATCAAGTTGTTCTATAATCTATGTTCTTGAACTACTTTTGCCTTTAAAATTATCTTCCCAGATACTAAGAATTATCTGGTTTTAAAAAAGCATTCTGGCTTATGACCTTTTTCATGGGAAAAAATGAGAGAATACATTAAGCTATACTTCAGATAACTTTCAGTGTCCTTCAATGACCTAGCTGGGCCAAAAATAATGTTATATAAATGAAATTTAAGACCTGAAAGGTTCTTGTTTTATTACACACTCTATCACCATTGATTAATCAGATTCAATTTAATGTTTTTGCTTACTGATATCCAATAGTATGGACATTTTATAAAACAAATTATAATTTTTAGATTACTTTTGAGATTGAAAAAGCCTGATATTGAGAAAAAGTACAGAGTTAACCTTTAAGGCACATGAGGCTATAAAGTAAGCCATGAACAAAAATCTCTGCTAAAGAATGTGGAAACAAGACTTCTATATTTGTCATATACTAACATTTTTGGCTTAAATATGAAGACATTTCATTAATTTCACAATTTTTAAAGCTCACCAGAATCTGGATACCTTTATACAGAAGTTTCTTGGAATTTCTCCTTTAAGTGGCAATTAGCACTTTTAAGGAGCTAAATAAATGAGATGTCTGTTCAATCTGTAGAGTCATTAAATTACAAGTCAGTTTCTGGGATTAATTCAGCAATATCTGGTCAACCCGAAGGGCTGAGGAAATGGACAAAACTGCCACAGCCTAACAAAAAAGTGAGACAAGTCTCATGAAAAAAAAGTGCTATTTTATTGTAAGTTCTTGTTAGGGCAGAATGAATTAGCCCTTTAAATTCCACTAAACGTTATACTACATTGCCTTACTTTGATTCAGTTGCAAAACTATAGAAAAAGATATGCCATTTTGTTTAATTCAAGGTCCATACTTTGAAAAGCTGTGCTGGGGTCTCATAGACTTCTACAAAAACTCTTTTTTTTCTTCCAGTTTTATTGAGGTACAATTAACATACATACAAGGTCTCTAATAAAATGTTTTTGAAAAACTTGAGGGTACTTTATCATGCCCTAAGTTAACAAAGGTTATGTTTAAAGGGGAGACACTTATTTACTCCAGTGTCAATTCTCTACAGATAACACTGACACTAGAGCAAATAAGTCTCACATTTTTATTAATTTGTTAGTTTGGATTTATAAACAGGAAAAATACTGAGTTGGATTTGTCTTAAACTCAGAGATATGTCAGACTGAATAAATTATGACTTATTCCAGGAAAGAAGTAATTCAAACTTGAATTATCTACATGAGACATTAAAACAGAAAAAAAAGTACAGTACAGCACATTAACAAAAACAAGAACTTTTTTATCTTTTTATGCTGTTTTTTTGGGGGGGGAGGAGATGGAGAGAGATTTTGTAATCTCCCTCTTCCATAACACAAGCAAGCCAAGTTGTTTTATTTTTTTTTCCCTTTAATCAGAAGAATTATTTTCAGTCTCCTTCAAACCAACTTTATAGGCAATCTCTAGTTTATAGTAAAGACGTGACATCCAAATTTACGCAAAATCTCATGGCATGCTTTACTATAAACATTCAAATCTTTATAAACTTTTAAAACTGGCTTTGTGGTGCTTTGGTAAACTTGTTTAATAGTGACTTAAGTTAAATCTAAGGTAATAAGACTATGTAATTGTTGGGAGAGTGAAAAAAATGGTCGTATTATATCATGACCCTGTTAGGATTTTCTTTTACTGGTCATTGTCAATTGTTTCCAAGTATTTAACAGATAAATGTTGCTCTACGGTCTCCAGAAGTGGCCTACTTTCCTGGGAAGAATAGGTAGAGAACAGACAAGTCATTCTCTGGAATTCTGCTTTTGCTAAGAGCAGGCAGAGAATTCAGCTGCATTTGCTCTTCTCTCCATTTGCTCTTCCTAGACTTGGAAGGAAGACACAATGAGGTTGACCCTTTCCACCTTCCTCAAAGTATTCTGGGGTCTATCCCTAAGCTCTTTTTGGGCCCTCTAAACAAGTTAGGAGCATCAAAGAAAGGGTAAGAGGAAAGTCAAAGGGAGTACTCCAACTGAAAACCATATACATATACTTTTATATTTTAGTAAAATTTAAAGTATGAACTTAGTAGTCTTCAAAATCTTAAAACCATACCACAGACCTCAGCAAAGCTGCAATACATCAATTTTTATCCTCAGTTTCAATTCTTTAACCTTCAAGGAACTAGAGTAAAATCAAAATTTCAAAACACATGATTGTAAGCAAAGGTTAAAAGCCTTTATATCAACTGAGAATTAAAAATTTAAGTCATTAATCTTTTTCTTAATGAGCCACTTGATATGATAGTTTAAAAAAGTAAAGATCCTATCACATAACCTCTGACTCTAGAGTTAAAAAAATATTGATTACAGTTCCTCCTACAGAATCATGATTACCTCCCAAAAGTTATCCATAATAAAAATTATGAAAGTCAGAAAGCAGCTTGTCAGTAGTATCAGTTTCCATCTTCTTTAACCCATGTGAATGTTTAGACATGTGGTAGAAGAAAAGAAATAATACTACTTCTAATGTTCATGATAACAAACTCTTCATGAAAACATTTAAAGAAAACCCATGATTTCACATCTAAAATTAGACTTCTATCAATAGCCAACAAGTGAAGGTTTTTTTTTCTATATCCCACTGCTCCGTGTATTTCTAGAGATTTATAGAGAAGTTTAGAACTGTAAGGGTTTTCTTTAGTTAACTTTGAACATTAGCCTGTTCACATGCCAGAAGCTGTTATACCAAATATTTAAAAATTAGAGCAGTGCTGGAAAAAAAAAGTGACTTTCAAAAAGAACTTAAGAGAGACAGTTTCACAGACTAAAATTTCAGAAAGCCATGGAAAAGCAGAATTGGCTGTTTTGCTTAATTGCCTTCTCTATTTGAATATTAATCGATATAGCATCAAGTCTGAAGTTCAGCTACTACTAACATTATTTCCTCAGTAGTCATCACTTACAGAAAGGATTCTGAATTTACATAAAGTGAAAAACAGAAACAAACCTAACAGGAAAGACATTTGGGCCTATTTTTACACCTTTGAGTTAATAATAAATGAAAATAAAACTAAACCTAATGAAGGCACTATTGTAAACAGCAATCTACACCCCACACCCACAACCTCAAAACAAGATTTCCACTAGGAATTGAGACTTATGCTATGGCCCTTATAAAAAGCAAACTAAAAAATTGTAACATTAGGAAGGAAAACTGAATTATGATCTGGACATATGTACCTATACTGACATAATAAGCTACTTGTCAGCAGTACCTTGAAATCTTCTAAACTGTAAAAGTACTAGTTCTTGAAAAAGCCTACTTAGCCACCCTAAAGTCTAAATAGTGAAAACATTTACTAAATTAGTGATTCTTAAAAGTAGAGCGTGCAGCAGAAGAACCTGGTGCTTGTTAAAACACAATGCTGGGACCCTCACCCAGAGTTTATGATTCACTGCATCTGGGATGGAGCCTGGTAGTATGCCTTTCTAACAACTTCTCAGGTGATGCTGAGGCTGCTGGTCTAGGGACCACCTGCTGAGAACCACTGGCCTAAATTATTAATGGTATATCAGCACAGCCCTAACCAAAAGTTTGGTAAAGATGCATGTAAACAAATAAAAGGAGAATACTTTAATGCTTAGAAAGAATGCTGACAAATTCACCCTTATTACATCAAAACATCTACATCTGCTTCATGGTCTTCCTCAGTCACTTTCAAGGACAGCACTTCTTCATTGAGGAAGAGCCCACTGAGCCTCTCCTTCCGAGCCTGCCTCTGCTCTTTCAGCTGCCTCTTGCGTAAGGCCTTCTGCTGTAACTTCCGCTGCTTGGATCGCTTCTGCCAAAATAAAAATTTCTCAATCAGTAGGGTTCAGTTTTGCCATATCCACCCCAGAGTATTTTATGGATCAAATTCTGTATTTTCAGAATTCTTAGAGATGTTCAAATTCCTCTGCAGTATGATCCTGGTTCCAGTAAGTGAGCCACTGGCTTAGACTTGAAAATGATTCTTCAAGATTCTATTTTTACGGTATTTGACCAGTGAATCTTAGGAAGGGTGGACATCTGATCATTTTATCTAGTTACAGATAATCAATCATTTCAAAGCCTTTTTTTTTTTGTTTTTACCAAATTAAGGTACATTGGTGTCACTGCGGAGTGAATACACAGTGAACAATACTAAATATAAATGTAGAGAACAATGCCAAAATCTCTAATGCTTATGCTTTTAAGGTGTCTTTCATCTGAAAGCACTAGCAATTTTACAACAGCTGGGAAAGAATCATGTCTTTTCCATTTTAGGCAAATACCATCTTAAAAACCCATTAGAAACCCAGTGGGTACTCTATTCCTTGTCACTGGTGAAGTGATGCAAAAAAGGAATGACCACATATCCAGAGGAATCCCCTGGCAACCAACAAAGCTGGCTATGTTTCTGCTACTTTGGTAAAAGCCAGGGAAGGAATCACTGTGTATCTTCTAGTCACCACTGGGTTCCCAAAGAGTTACAGAGATACTCTTATTATTGTTAAGTTGGCTCCAAACTGTACCCACTGCAAGGAACTGAACTCCCCTCAGTATCACAAAACCATTCTATATGCACTAATACTTCCCTATTTTTTACATGCCCAATAATATTACCAAGAATTTCTCAACTGTGAATAGGCAGAAGTTAGAGAAGGTGTTATTACATTTTTAAAAGATCTAAGAACAAACACTCAAGGTTAACAGAACATTTCACACACACACAAAAGACATGCAGAACATTCTTAGGAGCTAATAGACAGCAACATCAGCAACATAGTGAGATCTGCTCAGTAGTGACTTGCAGTCAATGTTGCAATCTTGAGACTCACTCACTATTTCCACCAATTTATCTTACTTAAAAACAGACACAAAAATCAGATAAAATTGAATGTGATATGGTTGTGGGTCAAAACGGTATTTCAAAGTACTCAGCCTAAAGGGCTTTACTCAACAGGAGAGTAGCCTGCTTGTTCAATTAAAGCCAAAATCCACCGGCATCCAGAGAGCAAGATAATTTTAACTCTTCAAGAAATTTATATGAAGGAGTACTAATATTAATATTGAAAGGTAAAGTTTTGTATTGATTAGACATTTTACTTTTGAATCCCGAATCCGCTCTGCTGCACTTGCAGACAAGTTGCTGTCACTGTGTGCTCGACTCATGTTGGCACTGGAGTTTGAAGCAGAGTTTCCAACACTGGACCCACTGCTGCTTGCAGAACTGACCATGCTGGCACTGCTGCTGCTGGCGCTGGCGCTGGCACCGCTCACTCCACTGGTGCTCGCACAACTAAAGTTGCTTCTCTTCCAGGCCTCTCTTGCAGGCCGTTGGCGAGGGCTATGCTCCTTGATATAGTTTCTGACCTTGGAACACACAGACAAAATCTGGTTAGTGTTCCTTGACATTCTCCCTCAAAATACTGGAGAAAAGAAGAATATTGTACATAAAGTAAAAGATTATCCAAAGTGCTACAGATGTACTCCTCATCAAGGAAATGCAAGTCAAAACTACAAGGAGATGTCACCTCACCCCTGTCAAAACAGCTAAAATCAACAACATAAGAAACAACAAGTGTTGGTGAGGATGTGGAGAAAGGTAAACCCTCCTGTACTCTTTATGGGATTGCAAACTGGTGCAGCCACTATGGAAAACAGTATGGAGGGTCCCCCCAAAATTAAAAATAGAACTGTCCTATGATCCAGCAATTGCAGTACTACGTACTTACCCAAAGAATACAAAACTACTAATTCAAAGGGATACGATGCACCCCAATGTTTACTGCAGCATTGTCTACAACAGCCAAATTATGGAAACAGCCCTAATGTCCACTGACTGATGAATGGATAAAGATGATATGGTATGTGTGTACACACACACACACACACACACACACACACACACAGAGGAATATTACTGGCCCATAAAAAAGAATGAAATCTTGCTATGTGCAACATGGATGGAGCTAGAGAGTATTATGCTAAGCAAAACAAGTCAGTCAGAGAAAGACAAATACCATATGATTTTACTCATATGTGTAACTTAAAAAACAAAAATGGGCTAAGGGAAAAAAGAGGCAAACCAAGAAATAGACTCTTAACCATAGAGAACGACCAGATGGCTACCAGAGGGGAGTGGGGTGGGGGGATGGGTTAAACAGGTGATGGGGATTAAGGAGTGCACTTGTTATGATGAGCACTGGGTGTTGTATGTAAGTGTTGAATTACTAAACTGTACACCTGAAATTAGTATTTCACCTGAAGTTAATATGTTAGCTAGAATTTAAATAAAAACTTTATAAAAAAAGATTGGATTGGATCCTGGGATAAAACAAGATATTAGTAGAAAAACTGGTGTAACCTGAATACAGTCTGTAGATTATTTAATAATACTGTAACTATGTTCATTTCTTGCTTTTGATGAGTATACCAAAAAAAAAAAAAAAAACAAAACTTGGAACTAGATGCTTAACAAATAGAAAGTGAAAGATAGTAATTATGAAGAAATAAAATTAACATTTATTGAATAATGATTTATGAACTTGGACTGTAATCCAGGTTGATTTGTTTGACTCTTTCTTGAGTTGTAGGCTCTATAAAGACAACGATCATTTGTTAAAGTGTTTTTTATCCTACAGCTTAATACATGATAGACACTTAATATTGTTAGATAAATAAATCAAATAAAAAAGTGCTACAGATGTACATAAGTAGACTATAAGGACAAAAGAAATTTCTCAATGTAGAAACAAGTACCAGAAAAATTGACAATGTCAAAATTCTAGAATATTGATCATGGAGTTATATTTTAAAAACATATAATATAATCAGTCAATGGAAGGCTACTGGCCTCCAGAATTTAGGATTATAAGAAAATAACACTCAGAGAAATTAACAATAAAATAGATCAGATTAGGCATGTTTTAAAGATCTCCACTTAATATGATTTAAGTTGCTGAATATATTGAAGATTAGGGTGTTTCATAAATCTTGGCTAGGGGCCCATGGTACCTGTCTTCAAATGCAAGGCATCAATTTCAACACTAATGAAAAATGAGCTGGAATATAGAAAATAATAATATGTCTGTTGAGAGAAATGAAATAAAAAATTTTTGTAAGTAATGATAAATGCAAAAAAAAATTCTTTAAAAAATGAAAGTAGAACGTAAGTATTCATTCAGCTATGTACCAGAGAAAAATAGAGCAGTAAAGACTATATTTAGAAGATGCCAGAAATGCATATTTCAGAATAGCAGAAGGAAATTTACGTTTTACCCTAGCCAGGATCAATTACTTCACAGGACTACTCAAATCCCTCAACTCCGATGTTCACTGAAGTATAGACAGCCCTCAATAATCAGTATTCTGATTCTGTCAATCGTTCTTTTTTAAGGTGAATTAGAAGAAGCAAATAGCATAACCACCCCTTAAGTGGTGAAATCAAGTTTCAAAGCCTACACAACTAAACAGCAGTTTCTAGATCCACATGAACCCAGAAAGATACTGCCAGATGAGATGTACCTAAAACCTTACAACCATGTGCTCTCAAATACTGCCATCATTTTTTCTAATATTACATTTCACAGCAGTGATCTGGACCTTAATTATTTGTGTATCTTAACATGATTATTCCAGTCTACATGTTATAAAATAACAGTTTTCTTAATACTTGTATAATCTGTATTTTCTTTACATACCTGCTTCAGTTTTTCATCTGTGAGACAGTTAAGTTCAATAATAAATTCACTGTCTGTAGGGGAGATTTGAGCAGAAGGATCAATTATTTTAATAATATCAAGTTGCTCCCGAAGACCCATCTCCGTACTGACTTTACGACTCAAATACTCAATATATTCCACCTATGTGATAAAAAATTATAATAAACAAGATCAATGCCAAAACCTGATATTTTAGTGTGTCATTTATAATGTGTTTCAAATATCAAAAGCATTTAAATATTATATTTGTTCCCTGAAAACAGTTAAAACTCGAATTCAGATTTTACTAAGCAATCCACATTTACCCAGTAACTTTAAATAGGCAATACATTGAATTTCACATATTCTCTATATATATGCTTTCAATTAAGAATGTTAAGATCCTGGGATGCCTGGGTGGTGCAGTCAGCTAAGCATCTGACTCTTGATCTCAGCTCAGGTCTTGATCCTGGAGTCGTTGAGTTCAAGCCCCACACTGGGCTCTGTGCTGGGTGTGAAGCCTACTTTATATAAAGAAATGGCAAGATCCCTACCTGCTCATCATTTGTCATTGCACTCCAAGGAAGTTCGTCTAAATTCTGGTGCTTGTTTTTCTTTTTAGGAAGCAGGCAAGGTGAACTCGGAATACTGGGTATGACATCAGAAAGTACATCACTCCCACTGGCAATGTCACTGCCCGGTAACTATAAAAATAAGAAGGGGGTAGGAAAAGCAAAATTTTTCAAAAATACATTTTAAATATTACAACGCACTTCATACTGATTAAAAATTATTTTTTAATGACAAATACAGAATGAGAAGACATTATTTCTGATCCGTCCAATATTACACAAAGCAGCAATATCAACATATTCTTTGTAGATAGTAACTTATTCAATGAAAGGTATTTTCCAAAAGTTTAAAATCATAATCAAGACTTGTTAATAATTGCTAATTTAAGAGTCAAGCATCATTAGGGTTTTTAGTTCACAATGTGAATGTAGGCTATGGCACACACAGCATGATGAATAAGTAACACTGGTCTCCATCTCAGGAGACTTGAGTGATCTGCTACTACCTGGCTCTTTGCCCAACACTATGCTAGACATACTGCCAATATGAAGACAGATAAGCCATGGTTCTTGTGCTCAAATTAGTATTAATAATCTCAAGGCAATTAAAAGTATTTAAAATATGCTGTTAATATGTAACAAAACATTTTAAAGATCAGATTATAAAAATCAGAAAAAATGTTGAGAGTTGCGGCAAGATGGCGGCTTAGGAGGACGCTGGGCTCACCGCACGTCCTGCTGATCACTTAGATTCCATCTACACCTGCCTAAATAACCCAGAAAACCGCCAGAGGATTAGCAGAACAGAGTCGCCAGAGCCAAATGCAGACGAGAGGCCCACGGAAGAGGGTAGGAAGGGCGGCGAGGCGGTGCGCGCTCCACGGTCTGGCGGGAGGGAGCCGGGGCGGAGGGGCGGCTCGCCGGCCAAGCAGAGCCCCCGAGTCGGGCTTGCAAAAGCGGAGGGGCCGGGCGGACTGTGTTCCGACAGCAAGCGCGACTTAGCGTCTGGGAGGTCAGAAATTAACAGCTCTGCTCGGAAAGCGGGAAGGCTGGAGGACAAAGGGAAGGAGAGCTGCTGAGCCCCCTGACAACAGAGCTCAGTTTGGTGGGGAACAAAGGCGCTCGCCAGCGCCATTTCCCCCGCCCATCCCCCAGCCGAAATCCCAAAGGGAACCGGTTCCTGCCAGGGAACTTGCTCGCTCCGCGCAAACACCCAACTCTGCGCTTCTGCGGAGCCAAACCTCCGGCAGCGGATCTGACTCCCTCCCGCTGCCACAGGGCCCCTCCTGAAGTGGACCACCTAAGGAGAAGCGATCTAAGCCTGCCCCTCCTGCCCCCGAGCACCTTGCCTACCCACCCCAGCTAATACGCCAGATCCCCAGCATCACAAGCCTGGCAGGGTGCAAGTAGCCCAGACGAGCCACACCACCCCACAGTGAATCCCGCCCCTAGGAGAGGGGAAGAGAAGGCACACACCAGTCTGACTGTGGCCCCAGCGGTGGGCTGGGGGCAGACATCAGGTCTGACTGCGGCCCCGCCCACCAACTCCAGCTATACACCACAGCACAGGGGAAGTGCCCTGCAGGTCCTCACCACGCCAGGGACTATCCAAAATGACCAAGCGGAAGAACTCCCCTCAGAAGAATCTCCAGGAAATAACAACAGCTAATGAGCTGATCAAAAAGGATTTAAATAATATAACAGAAAGTGAATTTAGAATAATAGTCATAAAATTAATCGCTGGGCTTGAAAACAGTATACAGGACAGCAGAGAATCTCTTGCTACAGAGATCAAGGGACTAAGGAACAGTCACGAGGAGCTGAAAAACGCTTTAAACGAAATGCATAACAAAATGGAAACCACCACAGCTCGGCTTGAAGAGGCAGAGGAGAGAATAGGTGAACTAGAAGATAAAGTTATGGAAAAAGAGGAAGCTGAGAAAAAGAGAGATAAAAAAATCCAGGAGTATGAGGGGAAAATTAGAGAACTAAGTGATACACTAAAAAGAAATAATATACGCATAATTGGTATCCCAGAGGAGGAAGAGAGAGGGAAAGGTGCTGAAGGGGTACTTGAAGAAATCATAGCTGAGAACTTCCCTGAACTGGGGAAGGAAAAAGGCATTGAAATCCAAGAGGCACAGAGAACTCCCTTCAGACGTAACTTGAATCGATCCTCTGCACGACATATCATAGTGAAACTGGAAAAATACAAGGATAAAGAGAAAATTCTGAAAGCAGCAAGGGGTAAACGTGCCCTCACATATAAAGGGAGACCTATAAGACTCGTGACTGATCTCTCTTTTGAAACTTGGCAGGCCAGAAAGAATTGGCAAGAGATTTTCAGGGTGCTAGACAGAAAAAATATGCAGCCAAGAATCCTTTATCCAGCAAGTCTGTCATTTAGAATAGAAGGAGAGATAAAGGTCTTCCCAAACAAACAAAAACTGAAGGAATTTGTCACCACTAAACCAGCCCTACAAGAGATCCTAAGGGGGACCCTGTGAGACAAAGTCCCAGAGACATCACTACAAGCATACATCATACAGACATCACAATGACTCTAAACCCGTATCTTTCTATAATAACACTGAATGTAAATGGATTAAATGCGCCAACCAAAAGACATAGGGTATCAGAATGGATGAAAAAACAAGACCCATCTATTTGCTGTCTACAAGAGACTCATTTTAGACCTGAGGACACCTTTAGATTGAGAGTGAGGGGATGGAGAACTATTTATCATGCGACTGGAAGCCAAAAGAAAGCTGGAGTAGCCATACTTATATCAGACAAACTAGACTTTAAATTAAAGGCTGTAACAAGAGATGAAGAAGGACATTATATAATAGTTACAGGGTCTATCCATCAGGAAGAGCTAACAATTATCAATGTCTATGCACCGAATACCGGAGCCCCCAAATATATGAAACAATTACTCATAAACATAAGCAACCTTATTGATAAGAATGTGGTAATTGCAGGGGACTTTAATACACCACTTACAGAAATGGATAGATCATCTAGACACACGGTCAATAAAGAAACAAGGGCCCTGAATGAGACATTGGATGAGATGGACTTGACAGATATATTTAGAACTCTGCACCCCAAGGCAACAGAATATACTTTCTTCTCGAGTGCACATGGAACATTCTCCAAGATAGATCATATACTGGGTCACAAAACAGCCCTTCATAAGTTTACAAGAATTGAAATTATACCATGCTTACTTTCAGACCACAATGCCATGAAGCTTGAAATCAACCACAGGAAAAAGTCTGGAAAACCTCCAAAAGCATGGAGGTTAAAGAACACCCTACTAACGAATGAGTGGGTCAACCAGGCAATTAGAGAAGAAATTAAAAAATATATGGAAACAAACGAAAATGAAAATACAACAATCCAAACGCTTTGGGACGCAGCGAAGGCAGTCCTGAGAGGAAAATACATTGCAATCCAGGCCTATCTCAAGAAACAAGAAAAATCCCAAATACAAAATCTATCAGCACACCTAAAGGAACTAGAAGCAGAACAGCAAAGGCAGCCTAAGCCCAGCAGAAGAAGAGAAATAATAAAGATCAGAGCAGAAATAAACAATATAGAAACTAAAAAAACTGTAGAGCAGATCAACGAAACCAAGAGTTGGTTTTTTGAAAAAATAAACAAAATTGACAAACCTCTAGCCAGGCTTCTCAAAAAGAAAAGGGAGATGACCCAAATAGATAAAATCATGAATGAAAATGGAATGATTACAACCAATCCCTCAGAGATACAAACAATTATCAGGGAATACTATGAAAACTTATATGCCAACAAATTGGACAACCTGGAAGAAATGGACGAATTCCTGAACACCCACACGCTTCCAAAACTCAATCAGGAGGAAATAGAAAGCTTGAACAGACCCATAACCAGCGAAGAAATTGAATCGGTTATCAAAAATCTCCCAACAAATAAGAGTCCAGGACCAGATGGCTTCCCAGGGGAGTTCTACCAGACGTTTAAAGCAGAGATAATACCTATCCTTCTCAAGCTATTCCAAGAAATAGAAAGGGAAGGAAAACTTCCAGACTCATTCTATGAAGCCAGTATTACTTTGATTCCTAAACCAGACAGAGACCCAGTAAAAAAAGAGAACTACAGGCCAATATCCCTGATGAATGTGGATGCAAAAATTCTCAATAAGATACTAGCAAATCGAATTCAACGGCATATAAAAAGAATTATTCACCATGATCAAGTGGGATTCATTCCTGGGATGCAGGGCTGGTTCAACATTCGCAAATCAATCAACATGATACATCACATTAACAAAAAAAGAGAGAAGAACCATATGATCCTGTCAATCGATGCAGAAAAGGCCTTCGACAAAATCCAGCACCCTTTCTTAATAAAAACCCTTGAGAAAGTCGGGATAGAAGGAACATACTTAAAGATCATAAAAGCCATTTATGAAAAGCCCACAGCTAACATCATCCTCAACGGGGAAAAACTGAAAGCTTTTTCCCTGAGATCAGGAACACGACAAGGATGCCCACTCTCACCGCTGCTGTTTAACATAGTGCTGGAAGTTCTAGCATCAGCAATCAGACAACAAAAGGAAATCAAAGGCATCCAAATTGGCAAAGATGAAGTCAAGCTTTCGCTTTTTGCAGATGACATGATATTATACATGGAAAATCCGATAGACTCCACCAAAAGTCTGCTAGAACTGATACAGGAATTCAGCAAAGTTGCAGGATACAAAATCAATGTACAGAAATCAGTTGCATTCTTATACACTAACAATGAAGCAACAGAAAGACAAATAAAGAAACTGATCCCATTCACAATTGCACCAAGAAGCATAAAATACCTAGGAATAAATCTAACCAAAGATGTAAAGGATCTGTATGCTGAAAACTATAGAAAGCTTCTGAAGGAAATTGAAGAAGATTTAAAGAAATGGAAAGACATTCCCTGCTCATGGATTGGAAAAATAAATATTGTCAAAATGTCAATACTACCCAAAGCTATCTACACATTCAATGCAATCCCAATCAAAATTGCACCAGCATTCTTCTCGAAACTAGAACAAGCAATCCTAAAATTCATATGGAACCACAAAAGGCCCCGAATAGCCAAAGGAATTTTGAAGAAGAAGACCAAAGCAGGAGGCATCACAATCCCAGACTTTAGCCTCTACTACAAAGCTGTCATCATCAAGACAGGATGGTATTGGCACCAAAACAGACACATAGACCAATGGAATAGAATAGAAACCCCAGAACTAGACCCACAAACGTATGGCCAACTCATCTTTGACAAAGCAGGAAAGAACATCCAATGGAAAAAAGACAGCCTCTTTAACAAATGGTGCTGGGAGAACTGGACAGCAACATGCAGAAGGTTGAAACTAGACCACTTTCTCACACCATTCACAAAAATAAACTCAAAATGGATAAAGGACCTAAATGTGAGACAGGAAACCATCAAAACCTTAGAGGAGAAAGCAGGAAAAGACCTCTCTGACCTCAGCCGTAGCAATCTCTTACTCGACACATCCCCAAAGGCAAGGGAATTAAAAGCAAAAGTGAATTACTGGGACCTTATGAAGATAAAAAGCTTCTGCACAGCAAAGGAAACAACCAACAAAACTAAAAGGCAACCAACGGAATGGGAAAAGATATTCGCAAATGACATATCGGACAAAGGGCTAGTATCCAAAATCTATAAAGAGCTCACCAAACTCCACACCCGAAAAACAAATAACCCAGTGAAGAAATGGGCAGAAAACATGAATAGACACTTCTCTAAAGAAGACATCCGGATGGCCAACAGGCACATGAAAAGATGTTCAGCGTCGCTCCTTATCAGGGAAATACAAATCAAAACCACACTCAGGTATCACCTCACGCCACTCAGAGTGGCCAAAATGAACAAATCAGGAGACTATAGATGCTGGAGAGGATGTGGAGAAACGGGAACCCTCTTGCACTGTTGGTGGGAATGCAAATTGGTGCAGCCGCTCTGGAAAGCAGTGTGGAGGTTCCTCAGAAAATTAAAAATAGACCTACCCTATGACCCAGCAATAGCACTGCTAGGAATTTATCCAAGGGATACAGGAGCACTGATGCATAGGGCCACTTGTACCCCAATGTTCATAGCAGCAGTCTCAACAATAGCCAAATTATGGAAAGAGCCTAAATGTCCATCAACTGATGAATGGATAAAGAAATTGTGGTTTATATACACAATGGAATATTACATGGCAATGAGGAAAAATGAAATATGGCCTTTTGTAGCAACGTGGATGGAACTGGAGAGTGTGATGCTAAGTGAAATAAGCCATACAGAGAAAGACAGATACCATATGGTCTCACTCTTATGTGGATCCTGAGAAACTTAACAGGAACCCATGGGGGAGGGGAAGGAAAAAAAAAAAAAGAGGTTAGAATGGGAGAGAGCCAAAGCATAAGAGACTGTTAAAAACTGAGAACAAACTGAGGGTTGATGGGGGGTGGGAGGGAGGAGAGGGTGGGTGATGGGTATTGAGGAGGGCACCTTTTGGGATGAGCACTGGGTGTTGTATGGAAACCAATTTGTCAATAAATTTCAGAAAAAAAAAAAATGTTGAGACAATGTGTAGACAAAGGAGAAAAGCAAGCAAGCCTAATACACAGAAAATTACTTTGAAGTGAGATGAACACCAGAATTATGTGCTATAATTTTATACTGCCTGTTAAAAGCCAGTTAGAATGGATTTAATTTTTTACCAGCTTTATTGAATTATAAGTGATACAAAGAACTGTACATAACTAATATAGACAATTTGAGGACTTTGGACATATGCATATACCCATGAAACCATCACCACAATCAAGGTAATAGATCTATCACCTTCAAAAGTCAAAATGGATTTAATTTTAAATAAATGTGTTTAGGGGCACCTGGCTGGCTCAGAGGAGCATGTGACTCTTGATCTTGGGGTCACAAGTTTGAGCCCCATATTGCGTGTAAAGATTACTTAAATAAATAAACTTCTAAAAATAAATAAATAAAGGGATGTCTGGGTGGCTTAGTAGGTTGAGCATCTGACTCTGATTTTGGCTCAGGTCATGATCTCAGGATTGTGGGATCAAGCCCCCACACTGGGCTCCATGCTGAGCATGGAGCCTGCTTAAAATTCTTTCTCTCTCTCCCTCTGCCCTTCTCCCAAGCTCACACTTATGTGCTCTCTCTCTCTCTTGCTCTCTCTCTCTAAAATAAGTAAGTTTAAGTCATTCATCAAAAAGATAATTTCTTCTACAAGGAATACGTAGCTTTCTTTTTTTTTTTTAATTTTTTTTTTTCAACGTTTATTTATTTTTGGGACAGAGAGAGACAGAGCATGAACGGGGGAGGCGCAGAGAGAGAGGGAGACACAGAATCGGAAGCAGGCTACAGGCTCTGAGCCATCAGCCCAGAGCCCGACGTGGGGCTCGAACTCACGGACCGCGAGATCGTGACCTGGCTGAAGTCGGACGCTTAACCGACTGCGCCACCCAGGCGCCCCCAGGAATACGTAGCTTTCAAAGACAATGCTTTCATTTTTACAAGGTACAAAATAACACCTTTTGGTTGTTGTTGTCCTTTGCAATGATATATGAACTCTGGATGATAACTAGGCTTTTGAAGTTACCAAAAGGGAAAAGCTAGTTTAGCCATGAAGATTACTGCAATCACACACATTTGGCCTCCTACTCACCCATAGCACTCTGTTAAGTACAGAGGACTCAAAGAATTTTTTTGTCATGGTCCTTACACTAAAACTTTATTCTACACTGGGGAAGAGAATATAATAACACAAACATACAATTATACAAAATATCAAATGACAAATGCTAGGTATGAAATGACAGATCATCAGTGGAAATATATAGCAGTGAGTTAAAGCTACAAGATTAAAGCTTAGGAGAGCTACAAGAGGGCAGGCATGGGGAGTGAGATGCATAGAATAACCTAATGAAGACACAAATATGGGGTTGAGATCAGTATGCAAAGTGACCATAAAGCTTAGAATGAAATTATCTAAGCTACTACTGTCAAAAAAACACATTTTCATTTTAACAGTCGCTGATGAATCCAAGTGCATAAATGACTACCAACAATTTGTATGACTTCCATTAAAAACTCATTAATTGGGATGCTTGGGTGGCTTAGTCAGTTGAACATTCAACTTCGGTTCAGGTCATGATCTCAGTTTGTGAGTTCAAGCCCCATATCAGGCTCTGCACTGACACCGCAGAGCCTGCTTTGGATCCTCTGTCTCCCTCTCTCTCTGCCCCTCCCACCCTCAGGTACGCATGCTCTCTTTCTCTGAAAAATAAACATTAAAAGCCCTCATTAATTAACACTGCTTGACTTGTTCATTCACCTTTAGCCCTGATGTTATCTAGTCAATGTCATGAAAGAATAACTGCTGAATGCACACATGAAGGCCATCTTTCAGCCTTTAATGTCAAAAAAGAAAATGTTTTGGGGCTTCTGGGTGGCCCAATCAGTTAAGTGTCCAACTCTTGATTTTGGCTCACGTCACGATCCTACAGTTAATTGAGATTGAGTCCCGCGTCAGGCTCTGTGCTGACAGCACAAAGGGATATTCTCTCTCTCTCTCTCTCTCTCTCTCTCTCTCTCTCTCTCTCTGTCCCTTCCCCACTGGTAAATGCTGTCTTTCCCTAAATAAGCAAACATTTAAAAAAGAAAATATCTTGCTATTTTCCCTTTGAAAGAGTTCAAATCACAATACTACTACATTAAAGATCTCCCTGGGGTTTCTAAAACAAAAAGAGACAGTCCTTATCATATGAAAGCCTTCCCTTACTTCAAGCTCCTTTGATAAACTATGTAAAGGAACTAACAAAATATGTATACCCTCAAAATTTAAGAAGAATTTTCATCTAAATCTTTAGCGAACTTCTGCTAGGTAGCAGACTATGTTAAACACTTAAATTTGTGCCTTTACTACTGTTCATGTGTTTGTTTGCAGGGGGGCTGTAAAAAAAGACAACTAATGGTTCTTTGGCATTTTTTTTTTTTGTCAGGGAGAAGTAAACAGATGCCAGAGTTCAAATCCCGGCTATAACTGCTCACTAGCCATGTGATCTTGTAGAGGTTAGTTTGCTTCTTAGAGCCCCAGAGTTATGATTAAGGCCACCCATCTCAAAAGACTGCTAAGAAATTCAAATGAGGTAATAAGCCTGGCACACAGCAATACTCCATACACAGATGTGTTTTCCTTTTTCCATTTCTTGCCATGGTTTTGTACCCTTAGAAAAGGACAACAAGCCATCACAGAATGACACCTGTTGCTAAAGTGGGTGAAGTTTCACAAGGTAGTCTCAGAATGGCAGAATGGGGAAAAGGAGAAGGCATTCAGGTAAGGAGAATAACCTGGTAAATACACAAATTAAAAAAAAAAAGGATGAGATTAATGAGACCAATATAATTAAAACAGAAAATCAGTGCTAGGGATGTGAAAGCTCAATGGATGAACAAGCTGTTATATGATACAGAGAAGTAGGCCAGTAACATTTTCTACATAGAAGTAACTTGATGTAACTGGTCTTGAGGGAAGATGAGCTAAAAAGCAGTATGGGGATAAATTAGAATGACGAAAGAATGGAATTACACAGGAAGTTCTTATTTGATCTACACTTGGACTAAGATTAACAAAAATGCAAAGAAAATGGGAATAAATAGGGAAAATACAAAACAATTTACAGGACTGTTTTTTTTTTTTTTAAGATTTTATTTTTAAGTAATCTCTACACCCAATGTGGGGCTCCAACTTACAACCCTGAGATCAAGAGTCGCATGCTCTAACGACTGAGCCAGCCAGGTGCCCCTACAAGGCTCTTTGATAACTGAATGGATAAGAGATGACCATTTGTTGAAACCGGAAGAAAACTGGCCACATTTCAGTCATACAACCAACCCATCCAGGGTATGCACTTGATGACTTCCAACTTTTATAGCAAGAGACCTGAAGCAATGTTACAGATCTTCCACTACAACACCGTCATTTTACAAATAAGGAAAAATGATGTCTAAGGAGGGTCATACGGCTAGTGGCAGTATCCAAAGTAGGACAAAAGTCCAGTGCTTTCAACTATGCCCAACTGTTCTGCCTTGCAGGGAGTTTGGAATGAGAGAAGAATGCAATTTCGGATATGGAGAGTTTGTACTGATAATGAAAGAAGCAAGTACAAATGTCCTTCAAAATGATAATAGTTTTTATTCACTACACCATAAGACATGTCACAGAGTGGAGTCTATTTTTTTCCCATGGAAACACTGTAATTGGAAGTTACATTACTGACCAAGGAATCAGCATCAAATAACAGGTACATTAAATAATAAGGTCATCCAAGTGGAAATGTCAATTGGAGTCCCGCGTCAGGGTATACAATTGGAGATACGGGATTAGAGCTGCAGATGTACATCAGAATTAACTGTGTGGGCTCCTGTATATTTATCAGACCATTCTTTTTCCATTTTATAACTGATAATATATTTCAAGCTAAAAATGTTTAATAATTCTTATTCCATATTTTTCATTGACAACAGCATTTAATATATTTATATTATAATCAGTAATTGTGGCAAGGAGACAGAATTAAATCAAACCTCTGCCAAATTTTCTGCAGTATGCAGCAAAATTTTATGAGTAAGCTCATTTCTGTAACAGTCGATGTGTAATTTCAAATTGTACCTTTAGGTTTCAAGTGTGACAGCTGAATTACTCACTCTAAATTTTCTATGGTTCCCTGCTCAACAGTAAAATAATTTTTCAAGCTCTAAGACTAGTCAAGTATATCTTTAATAACAAAAGGACTGCAAGCAAAGAAAACTGTCAGCAAAGCAAAATGCTTTGATTCTACTTGATTCTAAGCTTAAAATCCTGCCTTATCAAGTAGTTAGTATTTCTTGTCCCAAAGAATCTATGAATCCTTTATATTTACTTTGGTAGTAATTGAAACATCTGTTAAAAAGAAAGATTTAAACAGATATGGTTTTTTTTTTAATTTTTTTTTCAACGTTTATTTATTTTTGGGACAGAGAGAGACAGAGCATAAACGGGGGAGGGGCAGAGAGAGAGGGAGACACAGAGTCGGAAACAGGCTCCAGGCTCTGAGCCATCAGCCCAGAGCCCGACGCGGGGCTCGAAATCACGGACCGCGAGATCGTGACCTGGCTGAAGTCGGACGCTTAACCGACTGCGCCACCCAGGGGCCCCAAACAGATATGGTTTTTAATCACAACAAAGGTAATATGAATTTTTAAATTACAGTCAACAATTTCTAGTCTATATTAATCCTAACATATAATTTGTAATCGTCTTCTTGGATAAATTATTGCAATCATCTTCTTGGATAATGTACTGCTAATCATTATGTGGTCCCACAAAGAGCACTTTTTTTTTAAACTGAAGATTAAATTGGCTTTATTAACCCATTCATGAATCAGGCAGTATCTCATATAGCAAATAAAGAGATTATTCACAAAACTAAACAAACAAATAAAAAGTTTTTTAACTGCAGAGAGAGGGCCTTAAAAAAAGGAATTTATTAACAAGGAATGCATTGTTTGGCAAGGTTGCTGTCCTCCTAAGGAGAGCAAAAGAATTCTATCGGTAAATTTCCTAGTATTGACCAAGACATCCCATATTGACTACTTAAAGGTTACATTCCCAGGACGTTGAAACTGCAGTTAGGTTAGGTATTAAGTCTTAGTTTGCCAGACTTGGCCTAAGTGACACCATATTGGGCCTGTAGTTTTCTTTTTAACAGATTTCAACTGATATTTATTGAGTCTGTCTTATGAGTTTGGTGCATTGTATGCCCTGGCAGGCAGCCACAGAGAGCATTTTAAGCCTTTCAGAATAATACTTAAAAACAAATACCCATGGTGACAGAGTACCCGCACTCCAGTTTCAGAAGTCCAGTTCAGAAAACACATTACTAAGGCAAGCTTTATTTTTGCTCCAATGTTAGAGTCAGTCATGTACATTAACAGTGAGTGGCTGGGGATAGTTTTCCACTCTACTCATGAAATGAATGAAGAAGTCAGCAATTAAAATTAAAAAACGACTACTGTGTTGCAACATTATGGATGGTAAGAACTTTATTTTTTTAATGTTTATTTATTTTAGACACAGAGAGACAGAGTACAAGCAGGGGAGGGGCAGAGAGAGCCAGAGACGGTCTGAAGCAGGCTCCAGGTTCTGAGCTGTCAGCACAGAGCCCGAGACGGGGCTCAAACCCACGAACCCACGAACTGTGAGATCATGATATTATCTGAAGTGGGACACTTAATCAACCAAGCCACCCAGGAGCCCCTGGATAGTAAGAACTTTAATTCAAATAAAATAATCAGAAAAAATAATTCTCAGAATTATCAGGACTCCATCTGACTATATTTTAAAGAATCCTTGTAGTCTGCTATGTATGTATGTATGTATGTAATTTTTAAAAATATAATTTATTGTCAAATTGGCTTCCATATAACACCCAGTGCTCATCCCAACAAGTGCCCTCCTCAATGCCCATCACCCACTTTCCCCTCTCCCCCACCCCCCCTCAGCCCTCAGTTTGTTCTCTGTATTTAAGAGTCTCTTGTGGTTTGCCCCCTCCCTCTCTGTTTGTAACCATTTTTTCCCCTTCCCTTCCCCCATGGTCTTCTGTTAAGTTTCTCAAGATCCACATATGAGTGAAAACATGTATCTGTCTTTCTCAGACTGACTTATTTCACTTAGCATAATACCCTCCAGTTCCATCCACGTTGCTGCAAATGGCATGATTTTATTCTTTCTCATTGCCAAGTAGTAGTTTGATTTTAAATACAAAGTGTGCACTTAAAACTGAGGCATAAAATAAAAAGGTACCGACACAAAGATGCTCACTGCTGCGCTATCTAAAACAGAAAAAATTCTGAAATGGATATAAATAGGGGAATGGTTTCACAAACTCTGGCATATCTAGCACCAGGAATATTATAAAGTCATTAAAAGAGTTATAATGAAGATCATGAAAAAGTTTATATGCTAAATGAAAAAAATTATTACAATATTTTATCTAGAAGAGAATACTTCCTAACTCATTCCATGAGGCCAAAGCAACACGAAGGTATCACAAAAAAACTACAGACCCATACCCCTTACGAATGCAGACATAAAAATCCTAAACAAAATACTAACAAAGAAATCCAGCAGCATATTAAAAGGAATATATACCATGACCAATTAGGATTTTTTTCCAGGAATGCAAAGGTGGGTCAACATACAAAAATCAATGTAGTACATCCTACTAATAGAATGAAGGGAAGAAATTGCATGGTCATCTCAATAAATGCAGTAAAAGCATTTTGACAAAATCTAAATACTCTTCCAGATAAAAACACTCAACAAACTAGGAATAGAAGAGAAATTCCTCAATATGATAAAGGGCATATATGAAAAACCTACAGCTACCATTATGCTCCATGGTGAAAGACTGAAAGCTTCTCTCTTAAGATCAGAAAAGACAAGGATGCCAATTCTTGCCACTTCTATTCAACACTGCACTGGTGATCTAGCCAGAGCAATTAGGCAAGAGAAAAAAAAAGCTATCCAGATTGGAAATGAAGAAGAAAAACTATCTCTATTTATAGATGATAAATAAGATCTTAAACATAAAAACTCTAAAGAATCCACACAGAGAAGAATCATTTAAGCTAAAAAAATTAGTTCAGCAAAGTGGTAGGATACACAATCAATATAAACAGTTTTATTTCTATACACCAGCAATGAACACAAAAATGAAATTAAAAAAACAATTCCATTTACAACAGTATCAAAGGAATAAAATATGTAGGAATAAATTGAACCAAAGAAGTACAAGGCTTAGACACTAAAAACTACAACAGATTCGAAACAATCCTTATCAAAACTCCAACTGCCCTTTTTGTAGAAATGGATCACTTAATCCTACAATTCATATGGAATTTCAGAAGGGATCCCCAATAGCCAAAACAGGCTTAATAAAGAAGAACAAAGTAGGAGAACTCATGCTTTCTGATTTCAAACCTCATTACAAAGCTAGAGCAATTAAAACTGTGGCACCGGCATAAGGATAGACATATATATATTAATGGAATATAACTGACAGTCCAGAACTAAACCCACATCTATGACCAATTCATTTCCACAAGGGTACAAAGACCATTCAATAAGAAAAGAATATAGTCTTTTCAACAAATGGTGTTGGGACAACTGAATATCTACATGCAAAAAAATGAATTTGGATCCCTATCTTACATCAAAATCCTAAATGTAAAAACTGAAACTCTAAGAAGGAAACAGGTGAAAATCTGCATGACCTTAGATTAAACAATGTTTTTTTAAATATAACATCATAAGCACAGAATTTGAAGAAAAAATAAATTGAACTTCTTTAAAATTAAAAAAATTTTGTGTGTCAAAGGACAGCATCAAGTAAAAAGATAACCCACAGGGGCACCTGAGTGGTTCAGTCAGTTGAGCATGGGACTTTCACTTGGGTCATGGTTGGGGAGTTCAGGCCCCACGTTGGGCTCTGCGCTGACAGCATGGAGCCTGCTTGGGATTCTGTCTCCCTCTCTCTATCTCTCTCTCTGCCCCTCCCCGACTTGTCCTTATGTTCTCTCTCTCAAAAATAAATAAACTTTAAAAAATGAAATAAAAATTTAACTTTCAGTGTAGCATTTTTATAACAAGAAAAAACTGAAACCAATCTAAATATCCATTATTAGGGAACAGGTTAAATAAATTATGATATAGGTATCGAAAAGAATGAGATATTAGTTGAAAAAAATCAAAGGGCCAAACAGTGGCCAACATATGATCCCATTTGTGTGTTTTTAACACTGTGCAAACATAATTGGATCTGCACAAACTCTTAACAGTGGTAACCACAGCAGAGTGGGACTTGGAGACTTATTTTTAACTTCATGCCAGCCTGTTTTCATATTTTAATAAGAAAATGTTTAAAATAAAATAATATTTGATTCCTCTTTTAGAACACAACTTCAAAGTTTTGGATGGCTTTCAAACATAGTAGGCATTCAAATATCTGTTGAACATAACATTTGCTATATGCAAGGAAAGCTTCTTCAAATGTTACTGTTTTTTACAATCAGACAATGGATGTTGCAATAACATGATTTACATTTTCTGATAGACTGCATTCATTATACGGCAGAATTTCCAAGCAATTTGTACAAAGCCATTTTACATGGTATATATGCCATAAGAAAAAAAAAAACTGTAGGACAAAAAACATCTCTACATATGAAGAGAATACAAAATGAGTAATTGTATTGTGTTGCTGATAACAGAGCCAAAAATTGTTTTTATGATAATAATGGTTTCAGAGCCCAGATATATAGAACATAACCCTGATGCAAAGATATTGTGCCTATAAGGACACGAAGGCTTTTTACTATAGCAGGAAGAATACATTTGCTTGGATTAATGCATAGAAAAGTACTGATTATATATAATAATGGGAACATTATACAAGTATTAAATTACACGAAAATCTAAATAAGGATATCTGCAGCATCAGATACCTAAATGGTACATTAGCAAAAATAAAGGATACATATTCCATCTAATTCTTAATGTTGTCAGAGAATTTCCAGGACTGGATAAACACTGAAGAAAATTTACTTTGAGGTAGAGATGAAAATATCAAAATAGAAATTCATTCTTCTATTTATGGAATAATGATGGTAATACAAAGACAAACAAAACCTACCTGCCATTCAAACTCGCTATCTGACCAATCCCAGTATGTGCTAATAGAAGAAGAGACATCACTGCAGACACTTCCCTCGGGGAATAAATCAAAAGAAGTGAAGTCTTGATCATCTAACAGGGAAAAGCAGTCATCTTGATCTCCAACAGAAACTGATGAAAATAGCTCCTCACTGCATTCTGAGCTGGCAACGCTTGTTCCACAAGAAGTTAAGTTCCACCTTAAAAACACAACACAAAAGAAATTACAATAGGAACTACAAAATCCACACAATTTTAAGATATTAATAGGATACATTTATGACATTTATGATGACTGTACTGAAAAGAGCCCAAATGTCCATCGATGGATGAATGGATAAAGAAGATGTGGTGTATATATACAATGGAGTACTACTTGGCAATCAAAAAGAATGAAATCTTGCCATTTGCAACTACATGGATGGAACTGGAGGGTATTATTTTAAGTGAAATTAGTCAGAGAAAGACAAAAATCATATGACTTCACTCATATGAGGACTTTAAGACACAGAACAGATGAACATAAGAGAAGGGTAGCAAAAATAATATAAAAACAAGGAGGGGGACAAAACATGAGACTCTTAAACATGGAGAACAAACAGGGTTACTGGAGGGGTTGTGGAAGGGATGGGCTAAATGGGTAAGGGGCACTAAGGAATCTACTCCTGAAATCATTGTTGCACTATATGCTAATTTGGATGTAAATTTAAAGCATAAAAAATAAAATTAAAAAAAAATTAAGAAACCATCCTAAAAAAAAGACTGTATGTATATTTTTAGGTATGACAATGTTATTGTGATTATTTTCAAAAGAGCCCTTCTCTTTTAAGGATGTACACTAAAACATTTATGAATGAAATATATCTGGAATTTGTCTCGAAATTATAAGAAGGGTTTGAGGAATGAGTAGTGGTATGAAGCACACTGTCATAGCAAATAATTGTTGAAGCTGGGTATAAGGTTCATTACACTAGTCCCTTTAATTTTTGTATTTGAAAATTTTTATAATAAAACATTTTAAAAGAAAATTGTATTTAGGGGAGCCTGGGTGGTTCAGTCAGTTAAGAGTTTCACTCTTGATTTCGGCTCAGGTCATGACCCCAGGGTCCTAGGATCGAACCCTACATCGGGCTCCACACTGAGCTTGGAGTCTACTTAAGATTCTCTCTCTTCCTCTGCCACTCTCACTTTCATGCTCTCTCTAAAATAAATAAATATATGTATTTATATTAAAGATTGTATTTAGGGGCGCCTGGGTGGCGCAGTCGGTTAAGCGTCCGACTTCAGCCAGGTCACGATCTCGCGGTCCCTGAGTTCCAGCCCCGCGTCAGGCTCTGGGCTGATGGCTCGGAGCCTGGAGCCTGTTTCCGATTCTGTGTCTCCCTCTCTCTCTGCCCCTCCCCCGTTCATGCTCTATCTCTGTCCCAAAAATAAAATAAAACGTTGAAAAAAAAAATTAAAAAAAAAAGATTGTACTTAAATTAAGAATACAGTAAAACCTTCATCTATAATCAAAACTTCTAGCATAGTAGTTATGAATACACTTTGAAATCAGACTGAGTTCAAATTCTTGCTCTATCATTTGATTACTACTACTACTACTTGATCTTAAGCAAAATATACCCTCCTCAAGTCTGTGTTCTCATCTTTAAGAAACAGTTATTAGCAACATTATATAAGAATGCATATGGAACACTTAGCAGACATAAAAAGTGCTCAATACATGGTAGCTATTATTATTTTTTAATTAATTTATTTTGGGAGAGAGAGCACACGCACGTCAGTGGGGTAGGGCGAGAGAGAGAGAGAGAGAGAGAGAGAGAGAGAGAGAATCATATATGTTAAGTATAGAAAGCAGGATACTATTATATATAACTTGAAAACATTTTTTTTTTATTTTTTGAATATTTATTTTTGAGAGGCAGAGCATGAGCAGGGAATAGAGAGAGAGGGAGACACAGAACCCAAAACAGGCTCCAGGCTCTGAGCTGTCAGCGCAGAGCCCAATGCAGGGCTTAAACTCACAAACTATGAGACCATGACCTGAGTCGAAGCCAGAGGCTTAAACGATTGAGCCACCCAGGCTCCCCTATCTTGAAAACATTTTAATGCCTATATAATATTCCACTGATTAAAAAGTATCATAATTTATTGAATCTTATTCCTTCAGTAATACTTAGGCTGTTTCCATTTGGGGGGTTAACTTTTGGTTATAACTATTTATCAAAATATTTAATCTCTAAAGATAGATTACTTGAAAGTACTGAGTCAAAGAATATGAACATTTCTGAAGGTCATATCATACTTAGCCAAAGACCTTTCTGAAAAGCTGCACCAATTTACAATCCCCAAAGCAGTATACAAAAAGTGCTCATTTCACCACAAACTTAACAGCAGTGGAATTTTCAAAATTTTTACCTATATGATAGAAAAAAACCACATTTTTATATCAATTTTTATTTCTTTAATTACTGGCAAGATCAAATTCTAAAACATTTATTAACTATTTTGCTCTAGTGTTTTTGTATGTGTTAATGTTTTCCTTATTGATTTTATGAGTTCTTAATACATTAGCAACATTAACATTTTGTCTGTGGTATTTATTGCAGGGTTACTTTTTTTTGTCTCAAAATCTACAAGTCTGCTTTCTTTTGTAAATTTCCACTAGCTTTATACTATTAAGGAGGTAATCTTCATTGCTTTGGCAGTAGCCTAGGGAATTAATTCTTAAGATAATGATTTAGTACATCCGATACCAATAAGATACTGAAATAATTACCTCCTGAAGAAAAGCCTGTTACTTACTTAAGATTGTTTCTCATCCCTCATTAAATCCATTATTTCTTGAATTGTGTTTTTCATTTTTTACCTCCCCACTTTGTACGACTAATCTTAATTTCAAAGTTCTTGATTTACAAAATTTGGGCAATCTGACAATTTTATAGCATCAAAACAGACACACACAGTCTCTAAACTGTTATAGTTCAGTAAATATAAACACAGATGTCATAAAGCTTTTATAAATAGGCAAAAATCTAATTCATCTAACAATCTTAGAATACCCTGTAATGTTACATAGATTCATCACACGCCTCCTAGGCAGGCAGTATCCTCATTTTTCAAAAAATCAACAAACCTAGCAGAATTAACCAAGTTAATATAGTTTATAAGGCAATATAAAAGCTATAAAATGGCAATCACAAGATTTGTCCTAGACCTAGTAAACCAGTACCTATACTGTATTCTGGGCAAATTATTTTTTCTTTTGTGTCTTCAAATTGCATGTGACTTTTTAAAACCTTCATTCACCCACTCAACAAACATTTAGCTAGCATCTTCTATGTGCCACGTACTGTGTTATGTGGTAGGAAAAACTGTTAGGTAATTGTTTTTAATGAGAATTCCTTTTGAGCTTGCAAAAATTCTGCAGAAATGTGTTTCCTTCCATGAGTAATAATGGCTTTCCTTTTTAAAAAAAACTATGCTAGATTTAATAATCTAATGTTTGGATCACTGACAAGGCAGTCAGGAATTTGCTTGGTTTTGTGTTCTAACCGTAGGACAAAATCAGTATGTTTCTCAATTTTCCAGGTCCATGACTTTATAACAGATTTAACAGGATTCTGGGTATTCTTAGAAGCCTTTTCTCTTTTTTCTTGTAATTAACAGTGGCAATAAAAGTTGGTTCATACTTGAAACCAATCATTTACAAAACAGAAAATTAGTATTTTTACTACTAGAGATTTTTTAAAAATTCTATTATCTTCTAATTTCCAAATATTATCTTTATTATTACTTTAAGGCAATGTGAACAAAAACAAACTAGATAGTACTTTTTTATCCACTGCTGGTGGGAGTGTTAAATTGGCATAATCTTCCTAAAAAGCAATTTGGTACTGTACATATATCAAGAGCTTCAAAGAAGTTCATTCCTTTGGACTCAGTAATTGCCCCTCTAGGAATCTATCACTTCCTCAAATAGAAATTTGGAAAAAAAATGTATGTACAAACATGTCCAAACAATATCATTTATAATAGCCAATAAAAGGAAAAGACATGGTCCCCAAATATGGGGAATAATTAAATAACATATCTAAATAATGGTGTTTTATAATCAATAAATTTATATTTCAGACTATTTTTTAAAAAGGAAAACAGTCACAATGTAAGCGCAAAAACCCGGTCACAAATTTTATATAACCTGATCCTGATTTTTAAAAATTACATATGAACATAAAAAGAATATTAAAAGTAACAACATCAAAATGTTGATAGTTGTTTTCTTTACTGAAAGGGATCATAGGTGATCCCTACAGTTTTGCATATGCCAATTTTCTAAAATGAGATTTTATAATAAAAATTTAAGTGTGATTTCAAATATGTAATGAATGACCACTGTGTGCATGTGCTCAGTCAGCACTGAACTATTCAAACCTGCAAAGCCCCTACATCTTATTCCACTAAGAGAAAGCTACCTAATACTAAGATCTTAGCTATAATCATAAAGTTATTCACAAAGGAGACTTTCTATCTTAAAAGAAAAATGTTGAAAAGAATCCCAATGAAGTTTATTGGGAGTTTATTAATCCCAATGGATTAATAACAAGGCTTGCTGTCCAAATTTTAATTAAAAAAAAGTAAATCCAAGTACATTTATCTGCAAGGCTTATCTGCCAAAAACCCCATACAGCCACTCCTGACCTCTGCTACACCTTTGGAGCAGCACAGGCCATTAAGGTCCCAAGTAAGAGCAGGTGATACAACCCTGCTAGCTACTCTACTCACTCAAATTCCTAACTCTCCTCCTAGCAATCTCAACTGTCTTGGTACCCTCTCCACAGCCTCGGAAGCAAAAAACATTCCATGTCATGTCTAAGGTTAATTATTCCATTTGGGCTTCTGAGTTCAACCCATCCATCTCTTGTCATCCCACACTCTTGCATTTTCAATTTCTCCCTTTCCTGTGGGCTGCTCCTAAAGAGCTAAAAGCTCTATTCTTGGAAAAGAAAAACTAAACAAAGCAAACAACAACAATGAAGAAACCTTCACCTTTTTTTCAAATTATTATATCTCCTCTCTTTCCCTTCCCTGCTAAATTAATTGAAAAGTTCCTTCTTCTTTCAACCTTTGTAACCCACAGTTCTACTCCTAAGACGCTACTGGAATTTCTGTTCTGAATGCTCCCAAATCCACACTTCTAGCCTGGATAGTTCTCCCAAGCCTGATCCCCATTCTCAACTTGTCTCAAGAAGTCCCCAAACTGAATCCCTCCTGCCTCTATAATCTGTTACTTCACGGAGTGTGGTTCTCCCACCTGCAACTTACAGCTGTTTTGCAACTGTTAATTCTATATTGAGATAGGGAAACTGTGGGGAGTACAAAAGGTACACAATAGTATTGGGGTTCTTCTGGGTAATCACATAACCAAATAATTGCTTTATACGATAGTTCATTTCCTGTTCTGCCAATAGGGTGTACAAAAGTGGGGCACCGTCCTCCCACATGCTTTTCACAATTGTGCAATGTCTAAGTACTGATGTACTACTAAAAGATGAAGAGAATAACACATCGAGTAGTTATTATTAATCTCCTTCAATTTAATTCCAGGACCAACCAATATCATCTTAATTTTTTCAGTTTTGTAAATGACATCCTTTTTTGATAATGGTGGAGAGTGCCATGGACAAATGCCAACAATTACATCAGAAAAATCCTGTCTCAAAACCAAGGAAAAATGTCATAAACACCATATATATTCTGTATTAACATTTAAACTTAAAAAAATAATTAAGTTTCTTAAAATTTATTTTATTCTAAGCAAAATTCCAGACAAACCCAACTTAGTCATAAAATCCTAAAAGATACTCCCAGGAAAGTGTGATTTCTTAGGAAAGTGGCTGTGTTCATTTAATTTTGCACTGAATGTAGAGTAGTGACATGCCATTTGAAGTCTCAGGTGACTCTAATATGAACACTACAAACATTCAAACTTAGGGATAATAAATAATAGTGCCTTGAATCCCTCGGCTAACAAAGATTTCAAATATAGCCCAGAGTCAGGTAAATGAGCAGGCACAAAACTGTCATCATCAGATACTATCAACGATATCAAACAATCTCCACAGTTTTCTCATCAGGTAACAAGGAAGAAGCAAAATAAACGTAAATGAAGTATCTGCCAACTGACAAGCTTTTTATTTCCAATAAAATGTGTTTTATAATGACTAAACCCAAAGCAGAACATCAGTACTCAACTATTCATATCTGTTTTGAATTGCTGCTTGAACTGGTGATGTGAAGAAAAAAAGTGACACATGCAAATTCAAAATAAAAGAATTCTGTAAACTAAACTTTGCCTACATACATGACTTAGCTGTTTGCTTCTCTCTGAGAAGAACTGACTGGAAGTATATGGTCCTCTCAAATGCCATCTTGAGGAGGGGTAGGAAGGCAGAAGAGTCCAAAATGAGAAAATATTTAAAAGGTAGCCTGGGGGGGGTGTGGGGAAGATGGTGGCTTAGGAGGACGCTGGGTTCACCGCGCATCCTGCTGATCACTTAGATTCCACCTACACCTGCCTAACTAACTAACTAACGGAAGAATTCCCCTCACAAGAATCTCCAGGAAATAACAACAGCTAATGAACTGATCAAAAAAGATTTAAATAATATAACAGAAAGTGAATTTAGAATAATAGTCATAAAATTAATCGCTGGGCTTGAAAACAGTATACAGGACAGCAGAGAATATCTTGCTACAGAGATCAAGGGACTAGGGAACAGTCAGGAGGAGCTGAAAAATGCTTTAAACAAAATGCAAAACAAAATGGAAACCACGACAGCTCGGACTGAAGAGGCAGAGGAGAGAATAAGTGAACTAGAAGATAAAGTTATGGAAAAAGAGGAAGCTGAGAAAAAGAGAGATAAAAAATCCAGGAGTATGAGGGGAAAATTAGAGAACTAAGTGACACACTAAAAAGAAATAATATACGCATAATTGGTATCCCAGAGGAGGAAGAGAGAGGGAAAGGTGCTGAAGGGGTACTTGAAGAAATAATAGCTGAGAACTTCCTGGATATGGGGAAGGAAAAAGGCATTGAAATCCATGAGGCACAGAGAACTCCCTTCAGACGTAACTTGAGTTGATCTTCTGCATGACATATCATAGTCAAACTGGCAAAATACAAGGATAAAGAGAAAATTCTGAAAGCAGCAAGGGATAAATGTGCCCTAACTTATAAAGGGAGACCTATAAGACTCGTGACTGATCTCTCTTTTGAAACTTGGCAGGCCAGAAAGGATTGGCACGAGATCTTCAATGAATTGAACAGAAAAAATATGCAGCCAAGAATCCTTTATCCAGCAGGTCTGTCATTTAGAATAGAAGGAGAGATAAAGGTCTTCCCAAACAAACAAAAACTGAAGGAATTTGTCACCACTAAACCAGCCCTACAAGAGATCCTAAGGGGGATCCTGTGAGACAAAGTACCAGAGACATCGCTACAAGCATAAAACATACAGACATCACCATGACTCTAAACCCGTATCTTTCTATAATAACACTGAATGTAAATGGATTAAATGCGCCAACCAAAAGACATAGGGTATCAGAATGGATAAAAAAACAAGACCCATCTATTTGCTGTCTACAAGAGACTCATTTTAGATCTGAGGACACCTTTAGATTGAGAGTGAGGGGATGGAGAACTATTTATCATGCTACTGGAAGCCAAAAGAAAGCTGGAGTAGCCACACTTATATCAGACAAACTAGACTTTAAATTAAAGGCTGTAACAAGAGATGAAGAAGGACATTATATAATCATTACAGGGTCTATCCATCAGGAAGAGCTAACAATTATAAATGTCTATGCGCTGAATACCGGAGCCCCCAAATATATAAAACAATTACTCATAAACATAAGCAACCTTATTGATAAGAATGTGGTAATTGCAGGGGACTTTAACACCCCACTTACAGAAATGGATAGATCATCTAGACACATGGTCAATAAAGAAACAAGGGCCCTGAATGACACATTGGATCAGATGGACTTGACAGATATATTTAGAACTCTGCACCCCAAAGCAACAGAATATACTTTCTTCTCGAGTGCACATGGAACATTCTCCAAGATAGATCATATACTGGGTCACAAAATAGCCCTTCATAAGTATACAAGAATTGAAATTATACCATGCTTACTTTCAGACCACAATGCTATGAAGCTTGAAATCAACCACAGAAAAAAGTCTGGAAAACCTCCAAAAGCATGGAGGTTAAAGAACACCCTACTAACGAATGAGTGCGTCAACCAGGCAATTAGAGAAGAAATTAAAAAATATATGGAAACAAACGAAAATGAAAATACAACAATCCAAACGCTTTGGGACGCAGCAAAGGCAGTCCTGAGAGGAAAATACATTGCAATCCAGGCCTATCTCAAGAAACAAGAAAAATCCCAAATACAAAATCTAACAGCACACCTAAAGGAACTAGAAGCAGAACAGCAAAGGCAGCCTAAGCCCGGCAGAAGAAGAGAAATAATAAAGATCAGAGCAGAAATAAACAATATAGAAACTAAAAAAACTGTAGAGCAGATCAATGAAACCAAGAGTTGGTTTTTTGAAAAAATAAACAAAATTGACAAACCTCTAGCCAGGCTTCTCAAAAAGAAAAGGGAGATGACCCAAATAGATAAAATCATGAATGAAAATGGAATTATTACAACCAATCCCTCAGAGATACAAACAATTATCAGGGAATACTATGAAAACTTATATGCCAACAAATTGGACAACCTGGAAGAAATGGACAAATTCCTGAACACCCACACTCTTCCAAAACTCAATCAGGAGGAAATAGAAAGCTTGAACAGACCCATAACCAGCGAAGAAATTGAATCGGTTATCAAAAATCTCCCAACAAATAAGAGTCCAGGACCAGATGGCTTCCCAGGGGAGTTCTACCAGACGTTTAAAGCAGAGATAATACCTATCCTTCTCAAGCTATTCTAAGAAATAGAAAGGGAAGGAAAACTTCCAGACTCATTCTAGGAAGCCAGTATTACTTTGATTCCTAAACCAGACAGAGACCCAGTCAAAAAAGAGAACTACAGGCCAATATCCCTGATGAATATGGATGCAAAAATTCTCAATAAGATACTAGCAAATCGAATTCAACGGCATATAAAAAGAATGATTCACCATGATCAAGTGGGATTCATTCCTGGGATGCAGGGCTGGTTCAACATTCGCAAATCAATCAACGTGATACATCACATTAACAAAAAAAGAGAGAAGAACCATATGATCCTGTCAATCGATGCAGAAAAGGCCTTCGACAAAATCCAGCACCCTCTCTTAATAAAAACCCTTGAGAAAGTCGGGATAGAAGGAACATACTTAAAGATCATAAAAGCCATTTATGAAAAGCCCACAGCTAACATCATCCTCAACGGGGAAAAACTGAGAGCTTTTTCCCTGAGATCAGGAACACGACAAGGATGCCCACTCTCACCGCTGCTGTTTAACATAGTGCTGGAAGTGCTAGCATCAGCCATCAGACAACAAAAGGAAATCAAAGGCATCAAAATTGGCAAAGATGAAGTCAAGCTTTCGCTTTTTGCAGATGACATGATATTATACATGGAAAATCCGATAGACTCCACCAAAAGTCTGCTAGAACTGATACAGGAATTCAGCAAAGTTGCAGGATACAAAATCAATGTACAGAAATCAGTTGCATTCATATACACTAACAATGAAGCAACAGAAAGACAAATAAAGAAACTGATCCCATTCACAATTGCACCAAGAAGCATAAAATACCTAGGAATAAATCTAACCAAAGATGTAAAGGATCTGTATGCGGAATACTATAGAAAGCTTATGAAGGAAATTGAAGAAGATTTAAAGAAATGTAAAGACATTCCCTGCTCATGGATTGGAAGAATAAATATTGTCAAAATGTCAATACTACCCAAAGCTATCTACACATTCAATGTAATCCCAATCAACATTGCACCAGCATTCTTCTCGAAGCTAGAACAAGCAATCCTAAAATTCATATGGAAACACAAAAGGCCCCAAATAACCAAAGTAATTTTGAAGAAGAAGACCAAAGCGGGAGGCATCACAATCCCAGACTTTAGCCTCTACTACAAAGCTGTAATCATCAACACAGCATGGTATTGGCACAAAAACAGACACATAGACCAATGGAATAGAATAGAAACCCCAGAACTAGACCCACAAACGTATGGCCAACTCATCTTTGACAAAGCAGGAAAGGACATCCAATGGAAAAAAGACAGTCTCTTTAACAAATGGTGCTGGGAGAACTGGACAGCAACATGCAGAAGGTTGAAACTAGACCACTTTCTCACACCATTCACAAAAGTAAACTCAAAGTGGATAAAGGACCTGAATGTGAGACAGGAAACCATCAAAACCCTAGAGGAGAAAGCAGGAAAAGACCTCTCTGACCTCAGCCGTAGCAATTTCTTACTTGACACATCCCCAAAGGCAAGGGAATTAACAGCAAAAATGAACTATTGGGTCCTTATGAAGATAAAAAGCTTCTGCACAACAAAGGAAACAACCAACAAAACTATAAAGCAACCGACGGAATGGGAAAAGATATTTGCAAATGACATATCAGACAAAGGGCTAGTATCCAAAATCTATAAAGAGCTCACCAAACTCCACACCCGAAAAACAAATAACCCAGTGAAGAAATGGGCAGAAAACATGAATAGACACTTCTCTAAAGAAGACATCCGGATGGCCAACAGGCACATGAAAAGATGCTCAACGTCGCTCTTCATCAGGGAAATACAAATCAAAACCACACTCAGATATCACCTCACGCCACTCAGAGTGGCCAAAATGAACAAATCAGGAGACTATAGATGCTGGTGAGGATGTGGAGAAACGGGAACCCTCTTGCACTGTTGGTGGGAATGCAAACTGGTGCAGCCACTCTGGAAAGCAGTGTGGAGGTTCCTCAGAAAATTAAAAATAGACTACCCTATGACCCAGCAATAGCACTGCTAGGAATTTACCCAAGGGATACAGGAGTACTGATGCATAGGGGCACTTGTACCCCAGTGTTTATAGCAGCACTCTTAACAATAGCCAAATTGTGGAAAGAGCCTAAATGTCCATCAACTGATGAATGGATAAAGAAATTGTGGTTTATATACACAATGGAGTACTACATGGCAATGAGAAAGAATGAAATATGGCCCTTTGTAGCAACGTGGATGGAACTGGAGAGTGTGATGCTAAGTGAAATAAGCCATACAGAGAAAGACAGATACCATATGTTTTCACTCTTATGTGGATCCTGAGAAACTTAACAGAAACCCATGGGGGAGGGGAAGGAAAAGAAAAAAAGAGGTTAGAGTGGGAGAGAGCCAAAGCATAAGAGACTCTTAAAAACTGAGAACAAACTGAGGGTTGATGGGGGGTGGGAGGGAGGGGAGGGTGGGTGATGGGTATTGAGGAGGGTATCTTTTGGGATGAGCACTGGGTGTTGTGTGGAAACCAATTTGACAATAAATTTCATATACTGAAAAAATAAAAAAAAATAAAACATAATGCTTTGGCAGTTTTGTTGAGGATAAATGGAGAGAAGGCTTTCTGAAGACAGATTTAAGAAATAAATAAATAAATAAATAAATAAATAAATAAATAAATGGTAGCCTAGGGCAGAAACATCATCGGATGTAAACATTGCTAATTCTGCTTGCCCTAATCTCTGTTGGAAAGGGTACAGAGCAAAATACATTAGACCAGTACTGCCATTCCAAGCCTTTGGAAAAGTAGGGTATGAGATGGAGATTTCTGAAAAGTAGGCAGTAACTAGGAAAAATGTCTGACTTAGAAAATGGGGCTGAACAATAACCTCTCCCTCTATCATAACTGCCCCATTCTGGAAAACAACCTTGACCTTACTTCCGTCTCTAAGAAAAGGAATAGAAAAACACAAGAACAAAAATGGGGAGGAGGCGAAAGAACAGAACAAGCTGTAAGAAATATATTATTCTCCTGGTTTCACTCCTCATCACCCCACCCGTTTTGGCAGTGCTTACCCTCAGCCTCTTTCTCCACTCCCTTTCCCTCATCATCAGAGCAGGCCAATTCTAAAATCATTTCACTTCCTGTGTATATGACTTGCTCCAATGCTGCAAAAACTTAAATACCAAATATGTGCAAAAGTATTCTTTTATATCATTTTCCAGTGCAAACAATCCTAAGACACTTGATTTCATAAACAGATTACATTCATGTTATAATCACATCTTGGGTTAAATAGGCTTCTGTGAGTTAGTCTAAGAAACTGTAACAACCATTTATAACATTTGAGCCATTAGTTCTGTTCCAAGTTTCATCACTGACTTCAAAGAAATAATCTTGGCTTTGCCTAACTCAGTTTTATGACCTTGAACTCAGTCTTTCCTCCTGGGCCTCAGTTTCCTCAGTTTTGTAATGAGAATTTGGAAAAGACGTAACAAATTTACTACCACTTCCTTTTCAAATGTGTTATACTGATGATACTCTTCAAATGTAACACGTTTCCAGACTCTACATTTCTTTCAGGTAAGAATCATGTTTTATACACTCTTTGTACTCAGTAAATCTGCAGACTGATTTAAGAAGCATGGGGTATGCAAAAGACATCAAAATGTGGGAGGATGTTCATGCTCATGTTGTGGGTCAGAAATCAGAACTAGACTTCTTAAGTCAGCTCCAATATTTTCCATAGCTGAACGCTTCTCCATCTCCCTTGTTCCCCACACACCCTCCCAGGCTTTGGTATGTATCTCCCAATATCCACCTTTATTAAAGGTTGGACCTCTGTGTACAACATCTTTAAATCCCCACATTTGGTATAATACTTAAATGCCTGTGTGATGGAATTCTCCAGAACAATCTTCCTTCCAATAAAATCAGTTAGGAGATGCACCCTCTAAATAAATTTGTAAAAGCAAGCCCATCCTAAGCGTAGCTCCATCCCTCCACTGGGGGAGCAAACCAAGGGATAGGCTACATGAAGGAACCTTCCAGATCTAAGCTTATACGTTTTGGCAGGGCCTAAAGTGGTAAAGCAAAAGTTCATAAGGACAGGAAAAGAAGAACGGCCTGGTTTTCTAGAGCTTCACCAAAAAAATGGGGGGGGGGTGGGAACTGGGCTGTGAGACAGGCTAAAAATCGGGAAAGGGAAGATTCTAGTTTTAAAAGTGCCATTTTTCAAAAGATCCATAGATTGACTTTGAGTCATCCGAAATCTACTCTAGAGTGTATGGGAGATGGAAGGGGTTAAACTTTTTCAGGTGGATGGAAACAGGGATGCATCTTAAAATCGTGGGTGGGGATTTGGAATTCTCAAGGTACAGATGAGGCAAGAAGGGAAAGGGAGGAGTCGCTGTGGTCAGAAGAATCGGAAAAGAGAGCGAGTAAAATGCCAGCAGAAAGGAAAATCTGAGGGCAGGGGTGAACATAGGGAGGGGGAGAGGGAAGGAGCCAGGGAATGAGCGCTGGTCGGAGGAAGGTGGGGGAGGGGAGGAAAGGAAGCGCAGACCCGAGGTGGACATCCAGGCACGGGAGGGACCTGGCGTTCTCCAGCTTAAGGCAGGGGTGTGAGCAGTTCGCCCCTGCCCTCAGCGGCAGTTCGTACCTGTTGGTGTGAAAGCGGTGGAGCGGATCGGTGCGATGACAAGAGGACAGCTGGCAGCCAAAGTCGCTGATGTCCAGGCAACCTGGCTCCTCGCTCGGGCAGGTGCCCACCCCGCGAGGGGGTCCCAGAAGGGGGAAGGGTTCCTCGGGGGTTAGAAACTTCTCATACGAAGTGGTGGCCGACGTCTCGTCGGACATGGCTGGAGACTGCCTGGCTTCGGGCTCCCTTTCTAGCCCCAAGCGTCTCCCGCGCCTGCCCCTTCCCCCACTCTAACCTGTCTGCCGCCGCTGCGCCAGGGTGTGCCCACCGCAGCTCACTAGCAGGCTGAGCGCCACGGCCACACGCCGCCCGGGGAATGCTGGCCGCGCGAAGAGGCTGCTAGAGACCACAGCAAGCGGCTGACGACCCGGTCAGCGCCTCGGCCTCTGCAGCCGTCTCCGTCACCGCCGTTGCCCGGCCCAGCCCAGTAAGCGTAGCGCAGCACAGAGCCACCGCCGTCCGTCCCGCCCACTGCGCTCGCAGCTCGCTACTCCTGCTATCCGCCTGGCGCCCGCTGGGAAGAGAGGGGCGGCGGGAAGTCGCTTCCTGCGCCCCCTGCTGGAGCGGAGGAGGAACTGAACCTCCGCCCGCCCCGCCCTCGACGCGTGGAATCAGGGATTCCAGGCGCTGGAAAGGCCCGGCACTTCAGGCCAACCACCTCCGTTTTCTCACCCAGGGCTGATTACTAAGCAGCAAGCAGCGGCCCTGAGAAAACGGACTTGGCCAAGGTCACACTGAGAGTGCGTGAGAAAGAATCCAGATGTCCTGGTTCCCAGCGTACTTGACCACCCTGTCCCAATTCAATAAGTATTTATAGTGAGTCCCTGCAGTGTGTGCCCAGCACTGTGCAATGAGCTATAGGGAAAATGGGCCAAGAAGGAAAAAATAGTCCCTGCCTCACCCCTGATCTTCTAACCCTGAGAACTCTACACAACAGTCACCAGGCTACTCAGAGCTGCTGGACACGTAGTGCTCTTTTGTGCTCTGTGCTCTTGCTTGCATTATGCATGTTGCTTGGAATGCCCTGCCTTTTCTCCCCCTGCTAATCCTTAAAGCCCCAGCTCAAATGTTACCTCCTCTGTGAAGCCTTCCCTGACTCCCAAATGAGTCTTACATATTCCTGCTCCAGTAGAAAGTATATTATGGCGCTTAACTTGTTCAACTTAAGTCAACTTATTAGATATCACATACCATTCTTTCTCCCTGTCTCTTTTCTCTGTTTTCCAGACAAGTGGGTGCTGATCTTGGACATGTTAACATTTTTTTTTTAATATTCAGTGGAAAACACAAGATTGCTAATTTCTTATTTTGCCAAATGAAGACATTTTTATTTTATTTTATTTTATTTTATTTTATTTTATTTTATTTTATTTTATTTATGTGTATTCAATTTTGAAAGACAGAGAGAGACAGCAAGCAGGGGTGGGGCAGAGAGAAGGAGCCATAGAATCTGAAGCAGTCTCCAGGCTCTGAGCTGTTAGCTCAGACACAGCCCAACGCTCACGAACTCACGAACCGGGAGATCATGACCCCAGCCGAAGTCAGATGCTCAACCGACTGAGCCACCCAGGCGCCCCTAAACTCTATTTTATAAAAGGAAGCACATTTTCATATAAAAATGATAAAGGCATAATCTCTTAATAAAAAAAACACTGAGGGTTGATGGGGGGTAGGAGGGAGGGGAGGGTGGGTGATGGGTATTGAGGAGGGCACCTTTTGGGATGAGCACTGGGTGTTGTATGGAAACCAATTAGACAATAAATTTCATATATTGAAAAAAACATTAAATATATTTAGCTTTATGGAAAAACTCATTACATTGAACTCTGGGGGAAAAGTAAAACTAAAGTAGGTGGAAGAAAGAGGAAAGGTGAAAGAACCCAAAAAGAAGGAAAGGAGAAAAGAAGTTGGGGAAATAGGTAGTTGTCACACACAAGCCCCAAACAGTCTTTCTTGTGCCACGTCCACCAATGCAACTTAAAATGAAAACAACTGAACCACTCCTTTAAAATTTTATATTGTCTTGCTTCAGTTATTTGGTTACCTGACTGTTGAGTGTGCCTGTCTTCTTTCATTTAATTTAAAAATCATGCGGGGCGCCTGGGTGGCGCAGTCGGTAAAGCGTCCGACTTCAGCCAGGTCACGATCTTGCGGTCTGTGAGTTCGAGCCCCGCGTCGGGCTCTGGGCTGATGGCTCAGAGCCTGGAGCCTGTTTCTGATTCTGTGTCTCCCTCTCTCTCTGCCCTTCCCCCGTTCATGCTCTGTCTCTCTCTGTCCCAAAAATAAATAAACGTTGAAAAAAAAAGAAAAAAAAATCATGCATGTGAGGGTGATAATGGGTTGACTTGTGGTCTCCAAAGCACCATTCCCAGTGAGCCTGAATGGGCCATGGCTTAGTCCCCACAAACAAGGGACTTAATTGTCCAAATGAAACAGGAGTCAAGAGCTGCATAATAATGTAGGTACTCAAGGGGCAACTGGGTGGCTCAGTCCATTGAGCATCCAACTCTTGATTTCAGCTCAGGTCATAACCTCAGGGATGTTGAGTTTGAGCCCTGAGTTGGGCTCTGTGCTGACAGTGTGGAGCCTGCCTGGGATTCTTTCTTTCTCTCTCTCTCTCTCTCTCTCTCTCTCTCTCTCTGCCCCTCCCCCACTCTCTCGTTCTCAAAAATAAATAAACTTAAAAAAATAATGTAGGTACTCAGGTAATAGCACCAGAAGCTATTAATAAGAAGCTAGCAAAATAGTCTAAACATATATATTTTTTACACATACTGTAATAATAGCACAGTGTTTTTCAAACTGGAGTCTAATGACAGAGCTGTGAAGTTTTTACAAATATGTTTTACTTTTACATTTAATTTTAAGCATTTCCTGGAGTCTGGATGACGAATGGTAACTAACAGCTGCCACATAATTAGGACATGTATTTGAGCCTGTTTTCAAAATCAAGTTGGCAACAATACTACTTTAATTGTCATGGCCTAGTGAGAAAATAAATTAGGTGTACCTCTTACTTCATGGCTGACTATACAGATGAAGATTTTCTGGTAGTTTGGAAAAGGAAAGTGATGGGAAAGCTGAGTCCTCACAAGACTCACATACAAGCCTGTTAAAGGCCAAGAACGCACGCTGGCCACTCAGTAGTATGTTCAGGTTTCTAAGAGCAGTTTTGTCTCAGTAAATATCATGTACCACAGTGAATTAATATTTTTTATTTGTGCACAACTTTTAAATTTCCTTTGGTGTTAAATTTGTATAAGAGCTTTATGAACAGCAGAGTCTCTATTTAGTTTTATATTTGTTTACATTTAAGAAATATTATTAAAAGAATTTAAATAAATGCTTGAGTCTAAGAGAATGTTTTTCCTTTAAAAGAAGTCCCTCCAGTATATTTCTCAGTAGAGAAATACTAATTAGATATTGAGAGCAGTAAACAGAGTATGTGCACTTGTGTATATAACTTTTACTTAAATATATGGTAATAATGTATTAATACATCCTTACCAAGCTCTTAACCATTAAGAGCTCATGACTGTTGTGCATCCTCCCTCCTTGCCCCACTTTAATTTATTTGTATTGTCCCTTGGGTGTATCTAGTCTGAACGAATTTACCCAGTTCATCTCTCCCTTCCTTTCTCCACCAATATCTTTCCTAATTCCTGTTTCTCTGAAAACATAGATATAGTAGTTCCCTACCTTCTGTGAGGGTTTGGGCCTGCAAAGAAACTACAAGGAGATCTGCCTTCTTCAGATGCATAATTTACCTCCCAGAGAGCTGATGGGCTCCAAGAGGGTTGTGGAGAGACTGAACAAGATTGAGAAATGTCAACCAATTTTTATCATTTTGGTTACTTTTGGATAGAAATATATTGGACTTGACCCAATGATCTATAGTCTAACCCTTGTAATTTTTTCATGTGATTGATGTATATGTATGTGTATGTGTGTATCTATGTCTATATTTGTATCTGTATCTACGTGTACATCTAGATATATAAACTTGTGTGTGTGTGTATATATACATTATACATATATATATATATATATATATATATATATATATACACACACACACACATACAAATAAATAATCAGCTCCCCAAATATCACCAACACAACCTACGGATAAAATGAAATTTGAATGTATTATTTGTCACAGTTCAGTTTGTGGTCTACTTCTCAGCTAGGAAAGCCAAGTGCCCATATTACACCAAGAGAATAGATCTCGGCCCCAATTGAAAGAGTCTGTCAAAGCAGGTATGAGATTGTTCTCCAAATTATGCAATTTCTGATTTTTTGGTTTATTTCCTGTATTTTTAGTGGTATCAAATATCTCAGAGAGGTCTTCAGGGATATAAACACAAAATTCTACTGTTAAAATTGCCCACACTCTTCCTCAAGAAACCAGTCTTATATCTAAGCAGCTCTATTCTGAACCACCACCTGTTCAATTTCATGAACTTTTGGATCAAAAAGTTCTATAGTCTTGGAGTGCCTGGATGGCTCAGTCAAATAAGCATCTGATTCCTGATTTCAGCTCAGGTCATAATCTCACAGTTTGTGGGTTCGAGCCCTGCATCAGGCCCTGCACGGACAGTGTGGAGCTTGCTTGGGATAGTCTCTCTTCCTCTCTATCTCTGCCCCTCCCCCACTCTCTCTCTCTCTCAAAAAAATAAATAAATAAACTCAAAAAAAAGTTCTATAGTCTTGGTGGCTATGTTAGTTTCCTAAGGCTGCTGTAACAAATTGCTGTAAATATGGTGGCTTAAAATGAAAGACATTTATTCTCACAACAGTTCTGGAGTCTAGAAATCTAAAATCTGTCAGGACCACACTTGCTCTGGGAACTCTAGAGATGAAATGTTCCTTGCTTCTTCCAGCTTCTGGGTGATGCACTGGGCTTGTAGCTCCATCACTCCAATCTCAGCCTTCATCTTCACATTACCTTCTGTCTCTGTCAAATCTCCCTCTGCCTCACTTTTATAAGGACACCTGTCTTTGGATTTAGGGCCCACCTAGATAATCCAGGATCAGGTCCTTCTCTCAAAATTCTTACTCACATGTTTTTTTGTTTGCCATTTACAGTAACATTCACTCTTTTGCCATATTAAGTAATAGTCACATGTTCCAGGGATGATGACGTGGAAATAATATAATTAGGGGGATACAATTCAGCCTGTTGCAGTAGCATTGTCAAAACTACTTGCTATTCTCTGAACCACAGCATGTAGGATTTGCTCTACTTTCTAGACCTCCTATAAAGCATGAACTTAGGAGGGCTGAGGGGAGAAAAAAGAAATCCAGAAGTCATCTAAAGTACTTAGGGTTTCAGTTCTTGAGTCAGAGACCCCTAAATTTTTTTCTTTCTTGAATTTAATTATCTGCTGATCCTTTTTGCTAGATGACAAACCAATGGGCCCAAATGTATGATATCAGAGACAGTCCCAATAATAAAGCCAATTCCCAAAGTTATAGACAAAATATCTGTAAGGATAATTATTGAGCCTATTTTCAGCAAAGATAGTGAATATTACATCTGATTTACAAAAAAATTAATGAAAATAACTTTTATAAAGAAAAAAACTTAAGATATAGCATATAGTAATACAGAGATACAATGTACATTCTATACTATGAATATATCAAACATTCAGGGAGAAACATGTTGACAGAATATGAACAATATCAAATAAAGAGATTCATTAAGTCTAGAAGAGGTACAAAAAACTATATTTTAATGGAACTCCATAATTAAGTTTGATGTGCATCCTCAATTAAAAAGCACTGGCCTTGAGATGCTAGATTCAAATTCATAAGATGTAAGTTGTGGTCCAGTAAAAGTTTATAACACTAACTGAAATTATAACTGATAACACTATATTGCTGTTGCTTAATATTCTCAGGCAAAGCACTACCAGTACTCTGATAAATAGAAACATCATGGAGACTGAGGGCATTGAGAAATCTCTATGTATTTCCCATATAGCATATAATTTCTGAAATTTTTATATTAATATAATGTTTTTCCCATGCAAACTTAACTTGGGGAAGTCTGAGCATCTCTTCAAATTGTACAACTTTTCCCATGGAATCATCAGTAGTAACACTGAATAAACATAACAGTTTCTAGCACCTCTCTTTTTACAAGGTGAAAGAACAAGTTTTTGATTGTCCAGGGACCCTTGGGGAAATGCCGAAGGATAACTATAGATGCAAAAGATACCCTGAAATTTATTTTATTTCATTTTACATTAAGGATTAAATTTTAGGAAAGAAAAAAATGAAAATTTATCAGGAGATTTGAGCACTTAAAATAGAATAGTTAGTGCCAAGAAACATTATTTGGCTATTCGTATGAAGGGAACAATAAAACATTTAAAGATAAACATAGAAGGTAACATGATTGTCAAGAACCTTAGCCTTAAATAGGTGAAGAAGCTTTGTTTTCTTAAATAACTGAGGACACAATGAAGTCAACATAAAGCACAAAAAATTATTCTGATAAAACATGGAATCTTTTTTATCTAGGCAAATTACACAGAATAACCCTTCATATTGTAGGTAAAGGAAATAAACAGTAAACCACTGTCTTGAATGTCTTGTACTGTGCTAGACTCTAGAAATACAAAGTGAATGTGACATACTCTATACCTTCCAAAATTTTACATTCTAGATAAGGAAACAGATATGGTAAAAAAGAAAAAAAAAGTGAAAAATGTGGCAGATTGCTAGTTGTCTATCACATATCCTATCTCCTCATTCTAAGTGACAAAACCTGATTTTTTGGGGGGTGGCTATACACTCAAATAGGGCGAAATGTAATTTCTCAGCCATCCTTTCAGATAGAGGAGCCCATGTGACTATATATAGGCCAATTGTATGGAGGTGGAAGAAATTGGTTGGGCTTCCTAGGAAACTTCATAATTGAGTCCATGCATATGTGTGTGTGCACATGTATGCACTGGGGTGGGAAGAGGAAGATTGATGGTGCTTATGAGGTTGCTAAGGTGGGAGGCCATTTTGCATTACCTTCTTATTTATCCTTGCCTAGGACATGGATGTGATGGCTGGAGATAGAGCAACCATATTGTTACATTAAGGAAACTTCAAGCTACAAAGGCAGAGCTTGAGCTTGGAAAATATAGCAGAAAGATGAAAGCATCCAGCCACCATACCAATATTGAACTGCCTACCTTTGGATTTCTCTTACGGGATAGAAAAATCATGGGTTTCTTAATGACAGCCGAAACAATTCCTAACTGATGCAACACATAATTATAATACACTGGGATGTAAAGTCTAAAAGAGGTATCTAAAAAGACCTATGAATGCACGTTTAAGGAAAGGATGAATTCTGTCTGGGAGAAAGATTGGTAAGGATTTTGCAGGGGGAATAACATTTGGCCTGGGCTTTTAGAATATGAGTAGCTGCCCACTAGGCTAGGAAAGATGGACATTTTAGATGAAAGAATGTGGCACTGAAATTCACTATCATTTCTGTGGTGAAACTGGTGAATTTTGAAAGAGATTACGGACTTAGAAAACATTTCTGATTAGAAATGGATGATGTGATATTAGTCATATATAATCATGGAAACGTTTAAGGGTTGATGGCCAGAAATATTTTGAGAAATACCAACAAAGGGGACTATTACAATAAAATTTACATATTTTCCCTCATACACTTTTCTTCTTATTTTTGAAAAGGAAATAATTTATAATCTTCTTTTATAATTGTGTACATCCTAATGTTCAAGTGCTTTAAAAATTTTAATGAGTGGATAATTCTGCATTCTTCAATTGCTCTTAACAAACTTTCATTTAACCATTGTTACAGATAAGTTAGGAAACTCATATCTCCTCTTCAGTATATGTCTCTGTTAAGCACGTAAGTGTAGTATTCTTTCCTATGCTATATTGCAAATCTTGCACACAACTAAAATACTATATAAGTCCTACAAATACTGAGATTTATTTGACTAATGTATAAAGTACTTTTTGGAAACAACAGACATTTCTCAGATCAGTACACATTTTCAATTAATGATATTTTCTTTTTTTTTAACTCAAAAAACATCTTTTTTTCATTTAAAAAAGTATTTAGAACACATAAAACAAGGCAACATTTATTCTTTCTTCTCGTCTTCCGGTGTGGGGTCTGCTAGTGGTTCCTCCACAGTTGCACTGTTGCTCTCTGAGCCAGTGTTACTATCACTGGTCCCTTCCTCAGCCATACTGTCTACCCCCTCTTGCCCGCTCTCCTTGTCCTCAGGAGTAGATGTGCCTTCTTCACCATTCTGTTGGCTCTCCGTCGCTTCTTCAAGGTGTGTCTCCTCTGTCTCCATTGGGACGCTCTCGTCGTCCTTCTTGTCCTCGGTCTTACTGGCAGCTTGCTCTTCCTCAGGAATCATGCTGCTCTGACTGCATTCAGCTTGCTCCGCTGCCTCTTTTTCTCTTTCCTCCTGCTTTTTGCGAGCCTATTCGTCTGCCTGTACAATTTCAGCGGCGATTTTTTCCATGTCCACTTCCACTTTCAAACTGCACAACGTTTTAAACTCATTGTTAAATGAATCTGTGCTTTCCACGAATTTCCTCTTCTTTTCCTGGTATCTCTCCTCTATTTGAAGAAGTTCAGCTTCTAGTTTTCGCTGATGAACCATTAAGGACTGGACCTGTCATTTGAGGACCTGCATTCTAGCTGTTGTGACAACTGACCGAACGTTTGGCACCACACTCTCACTAAGGATTTCACTGATGAGACGGTGGTTTCTCTGGAAACGGGCAGTGGCTGTATGCTTCATTGAAAAGCCATCATCATAACCATCTGGATCTTCAGCAGGTTGAATGCTCATGTAAGGTTCTCCTTTCTCCATGCGAGATTGTCTCTGTCGACTTTCTTCCTCTAAAGCAGCTTCCGCATGACTTTTTGCATTTATATAAGCACGGTATGCGGGGGAATTATGATAGGCCTTCATAGATTAATTGTACTCTATCTTTTCTGCTTCGTATTCGTTTAAATATTCTTGTTTTTCTTCATCAGTGAGATATCGCCACATGCCACCAATAATCTTGCCAATCTCCCACAACTTTAGGTCGGGGTTGGAAGCTTTTACTTGGTCCCAGACCTTTCTGCTGTATCTCATGTAGGGCATCAGCGGCTTATCTGGTGGCTTGGGGGTTTTGGAATCGTAATACCAGAGGAGGCCGTGACCCGGCTGTTGATTCCCCGGGTTCCCTCCCAGCCTGTAGTTGTTGTAGGCGAGATGACTATATGGATTGTATCCCACAAACCCTGGTGTGCTGGGCATTTGTGTTGCAGGAGCTGGGGTGGGAGGTGGGGCATAAGATGGTCTTTTTGACATTTTGGAAGGTTAAGTTCTCAGTTCCTTAAGAATGAATCTGAGACACCGCGGGCAGAAAAAGCGCCCGTAGCTCCGGCCTCGTTTTCCTTTCAATGATATTTTCTTCTTATGAAATAGACAATGTTTATTTTAGTTGCCAAATCAAAAACAATCACTTAAAAGTTCCTCCATACTTTAGATTTTTTTCGAGGGAAGAGATGATCAACATATTTTGCAAAATAACAAATGAAACGAATTAAAATAAAAAATTACATGTAAATAGATATATGTAAATCAATAAAAAATAAATAAAAAGGAAACTAATTATGAGAAGTCACACCAAAAGGAAAGTATTCAAATATAGATAGAAATAGATTTTCAGGTACATTTGTGTCCTAATTTAGGTGGAAGTTAATTGAGAAGATAATCTCAGTGAAAATTATTGTCTTGGCACTTTTATTGTAAGCCAGAACAGTGGATTTAGTCAACTGAGATTGGCTATGGGTGGCTATACAAGGGATATATAATAGGACATACATATTGGAGGATAAACACTGGACGAGATGCCAGAGGTTATGGAATCTGAATCTTTGCAAATGTAAATTTTAAAAATCTGGTCATTTTCTGGGCGCCTGGGTGGCTCAGTCGGTTAAGTGTCCGACTTTGGTTCAGGTCATGATCTCGAGGTTCATGGGTTTGAGCCCTGTATCAGGCTCTGTGCTGACAGCTCAGAGCCTGGATCCTGCTTTGAATTCTGTGTCTCCCTCTCTCTCTGCCCCTTCCCTGCTCATGCTGTCTGTCTCTCTCCTAAAAATAAATAAACATTATTTTTTTAAAATCTGGTTGTTTTCAACCTGAACATTACTCTTAACTAATACTTCTATATTTCTACAATATTGAGGTTTATAATGATTACCCCAATATGTCTTCTGAATCACAGAATTATTAAATTAGGATATATTTTTATTATTTTCAAACTAGTAATCTGGTCTGTTTTTTAACACTTCTAGATTAATCAGTGCATCTTATCAGGTATCCAAATTTGGGCTTATTCTTTGGCCATCTTCAATAACAGTTTACAGTTTACAGAAATAAAACAGCCAACAGCTGATAAACAAATTTAAGATTCATGCTATTGAGCAGGAATATCTATCACAAGAGAATAATAATCTAGCCAAAAGTTTAAGAAATTCTATATAGCATCTTCCCATAAGTATAAGGATTTTTGACATTCTGTAGTGACAAAGAATTACAATGAAGTATGAACAAATATACCTTTATTTATGATTTTATAGAATGTGATCTGTTGGTGTCAGCAAGACAAAAGATATTAGGAATTGGCTGGGCTTCATTGTCATTTGAATTATGTCATAGGTCCAATTTTGATTTGAGGGGCCCTGTCTAGTTTCATAATTCACCACTGGCTTCCCAGAGATGGATGACTCTTCTGCTTACAATGGGGGTTTGGTCTGGTCAGGGAAAGGGAGGACTACAGAGGGCCTTCTTTACTTAGTCCTCTGATAAACCTGAGATAAGAATGAGTCTTGGGAGCAACTGGGTGGCTCAGTCAGTTAAACGTCCTACTCTTGATCTTGGCTCAAGTCATGATCTCACGATTCATGAGATCAAGCTCTGCATCAGGGTCTGCACTGACAGCATGGAGCCTGCTTGGGATTCTCTCTCTACCTCTCTCTCTGCCTCTCCCTTGTTCACACTCAGTCTCTCCCTCTCTCAAAAATAAATAATAAACATTAAAAAAGTTAAAATAAAATAAACTTTAAAAAAAAGCACGAGTCTTAGAGAGTGTTGTTTGAAGTGCAGCCTGAAAGGAGGTGGTTCTTATGTAAGTGATTTATTAACGAAGTGCTCTCATGTAAAGGGAAATGAAGGAAGCAGGACAGGGCAAGGAGGAAAACAACTAAGCCAGTTGGAGACTAGCTTTAACTTTACCCCACAAGGAGCACTGGAGTAGAATTTGCCCCCACAGAATTGGTCCACCTTGAGGCAGAGTGGCTGGCATTATGTACCCTCATCATCATTCAGTCATTGACTGCAGGTTGCAGGGGTGTGTAAGGAGTGGGAGTGTAGCAGAGTACTGAAGCTCTTATTCTGCAGAGTGCAATTCTCTAGAGAAGGAAGAAGCTGTAGTTAGCAGCTAATACCCAGAGCTGCTGGGGGATGGGTCCATCTGCCCTATAAAGGAGGCCTGAACTGGTCACCAGCAGTGTATGTACACTACAATATAGAAACACTGTCATTTGTTTAAAAAACTTTTTTAATGTTTATTTTATTTTTGAGAGAGAGAGAAAGAGACCGCGTGAGTAGGGGAGGAGCAGAGAGCGAAGGAGACACAGAATCTGAAGCAGGCTCCAGGCTTCAGCTGTCAGCTCAGAGCCTGACAAGGGGCTCGAATCCACAAACTATTAGATGCTGACCTGAGCTGAAGTTGGACGCTTAACCGATTGAGCCACCCAGGCGTCCTGAAACACTGTCATTTGTGTGTTAGGATGCCAGATCAGCCCTTAAGAAACATGTAACTGAAACATACTACAGAAAGTATTGCAGAACTTGAACACTGAAACTATGTATGGTTTCTAGAACGCTGAAACTATGTAGTGTTTCTAAAAATATGTTCTGAGAATCACTAGGAATGCTGGGAACACATCTCCCTTTCTAACACTGGGTTAGGAATATTCTCCCCACTCACCTTTCTTTTTGTGAAGCAGTTGCAGCTGGTGGTGGCTTCAGCGATCAGGGCAAGATGCCCAGAAGTGAAAGCTGGGTTAGTTAGGAGACCAGGTTGGTTAGAAGAATTTAATACAGATGAAGTCTCTGGAATTAGGATATGGAGTTTAAGGTGAAAGGAGCTATAAGGGCAGGGTCTCTTGTCTGAGATCTTTATCCCAACCTCCCCTCTTCGTTTATTTCTACTGACCCTAGAGGCACCCTTGTCTGCTTGTCTTTCTTTTGTCAACACTTTTGCTTTGCACGAAGACCTCTATTTTTCCTGGCCTCTAGAACTAAACTTCTTGTAGCTTTACCCCTGCACTGACATTTTCTAATAGTTTGATAGCTAAAAATATTGAAGAAAATTAAGTAAAATGTCTTCTTATGCTATTTCTCTCCTTTTTTCTTTTAAAACTTAGCCTCTTTAAGTAGAAGACCAAGGCCAGTCATACATGCTATTGTGGACATTGGAGGGGAAAAAAGACAAGAAGTTGATTCTTCTACAATTCCAGCCCAGAGGTTTCCTGGGTGTGCAGAATAATGGGTTCTAAAGTGCCAAGAGGGAGTGAGGAAGGTCGGGGATCTGCAGAAGTAATAGGGTGTGGGTATAAAGCAGTACTTGATTTACCTTCAGCAAACTTGGGATTTACCTTCTCCTTCCCCTGCCTTTTTAAACCATCACCAGTCCTTCTGGGGGAAAAAAAAATATATAAACTGCCTGAGGATAAGCTGGGAAGTGGGAGTGGATGGGTGTAGAGCAAGAACAAGACTGTGGGTACTGTAGGCTCTGAAAGAAAGGAGGAAATTACCTTTTTAGTTTTCATCTGGGGTAAAAGGAGATTTCCCTGTGCTCTTGGGCTGAGGTAGAAACACCTAATTCTACGAACGGCAAATATGAAAATTACTACCGCTTTGGCTGGAGTCAGAATAGTATATTACAGAGCCTCTGTAATCTGCTGTCCTAAAACAAAATCTTTGATAATATCCAAGCTTTACAGGTCAGGTGAGGTAGGGATCCTGCATTTTTATCTCTGGTGGCCTTAGGCAGTAATGTGGACTATGTAGCACACTGGGGCACAATAAGTGCGCTGGTTATGACTATTGCTATTTTGGTCATCCCCTTTGCTGCCAGCCTTCAAGAGAGAGAGAGTCTTGCTTTATTGCCTGCTGCCCTTCTGCCTCTGAAGAAAACCTAGCCTTCCTGACCTGCACAGTATTGAGGCAACTCTTGGGAGGTGGGAAACACACAAAAATAATTTATTGCCATTTTCCCAGTGATATTTGAGAAAGACCAAGACATATTTGAATTCATTTTAGGTTAAGTATTGGCTCTATTTGTTACTGACTCTGTAACTATGAGAAAATTACAGAGTTATCTGATATCTTACTGACCTGAATTTTCTTAGCTGCTTTAGAAAAACAAAGAGGAGGAAAAGGAAGGATAATACTTTTAACTACCACAATAATTGTGAGGATAAAACAAACAAACAAGAAACAATGGGTTCAAAGCAATTAACATTGTACCTGGTCCATAGATGCTAAAATGTTAACAATTATTATCATTTATTTATTAGCCAGAAGGCATTAGCTGAGAAGACATCACCCTCAAAGTTGATAATTAAAATTTCTATTTCAGTATGCTGCTTAACTCTTCCAGGCAATGTTCTAGGCGCTGCTCACACACCTAGAACTGTTAAAATTCTCACTACAACTTTAGAGGTAGGTACTACTATTATACCCATTCTACAGATTAGAAAGCCAAAGAAAACGTGCTTATATCACTTGCCCAAGATTCCACGTTTGTAAAGTGGTAGAGTGGAGATCCAAACCCAGAAAGTCAGGTCTAGAAAGTACCTGCTCTTAATCATTGAGGTAGGCGGTTAAATAATCAGACAAGAACCAAAAGGAGATTGGGAATGTAGGATAGATAGAAAGGGCACAGGTTCAAGATGAACAGTCATAAACTACAAACTTAGAGTTTGGGTTGGTCCAGAAGCTTAAAGCATCGTTATGAAACGTTCAGGTTATGAACAAGTAAGTTAAGCTCCTATTTAAAAATGATTGGTAAACTTACAAGTCAATTTACAAGCAAACTGAGAAAACTTAGTCACATGACTGTGACTAAGAGGACAAGCATGGTCTTGTATTTCGTTTACCAGATAAATGACCTGGATCTCCCAACAAAGCAATCTGCGCAAGGGTAGGGTCTATGAGACAATGAATTTAGACGCGAAGGGGTTAATGCTTTTTTTTTTTTTTGCGCGGGGCGGGGGTAATGGATGGGGGGTGGGGAGAAGGCGAAGAGGATTGTGGGAACCCCGTTTTACGTCGCCCCACGAGCGCCAGGGAAATATGCGGTTCGATTGTCTATTATGACCAACTCTTTATTGAGGGCTACGGCGGGGTGGAGTATGGTCAATGACGCCCGAGCTGCTTCCGAGGCCGCAAGGCAGGGGTCTTTGGCCGCCAGCCAGAGAGCAGATGAGGCGGATGTTTACAGCACTTCTTTAGGGCTGAAAGCATAGACACATCCTGCCTCCAAGCGCGAAGGGAGAGGGGAACGGAAGTGAGACGGGATGAGGATTAGAGGGAATTGACAGACTGACGGACCAGCGGCGAGAATTGCGTCGGTGTCTGAGAGTGGCTTGAAATATGTCCTGCAGCTGTTGTATTTGAGACGTGTAAATTTTCTGGTTATTTCGAGATGGGGGAGACGGTGAACAGATGAATGGAGTGTAAAAGCTGGGCACCAGCATCTATGAATCATACCTATACGGGATGATTTTATTGAAATGATTTTGATGGGTCCTTGGTTTCAGATTCTACTTCTGATGGGTTGATTGATTACCTTTAACAAATTACCAAGTGCCCAGTCTGTGCTGGGTACTGGACTAGAGGCTCTGGGTGAGGAAAGGAGTTAGTCATTATCCTCGATATTTAAAGCCTGTCAGTTACTATATGCATTTGAAGACAATCAATTACAATACAAGAAGACAGAGAAAGTGTTTTGAAAACGTACTGGGGGCCACCAGTCTCACCTGAGGTGCGATCTAGGACGCTCTTTGATTTGGTGATTTGACATATACTTCGAAGATAAAATAAGTAGGGCGAAACTATAAAATTTTTGCAAGCATGTTACATGCCTGTTTAGTTCAGGAGCAGCTACCTGGAGAACTGAGTAGCACTTAAGGCCCAAACTAGTTCATTCTTGCTGAGAGCAGTTGTCCCATCACAATGGCACTTTCAGGGCCCCTGCTGGAGAATCAGTCTTATCTGAGAGCAAGGCCTCCCTTTGCACGTGGAGCCTGCAAGCTCTGAGTAGAACTACAATGCAGGACTCAAGGCCACTCTGCCCTAAGCATTTGAAACACTTATGTGACAGTTATTTGGTTTTCCAGCAAATTCAGCTCACATCACGAATTGTGCATCCACCTGAAATCCTAAGCAACGTTTTAAGACATCTGAATCATTAAACCTGCTTTATTTACCAGAGAAACAAACAGTGTAGCAGACAATCTAAGTGGTTCCCAAACTTTGCTGTGCATCAGAATCAGCTGGAGAACTTGTTAAAACACAGATTGCTGGGTCCTACCCACAGAGTTGATGATTGAGTGGGTCTTGGGTCGGCCCCCCAATTTATATTTCTAACAAATTCCCAGAGATAACTACTGGTACTGAGTTCTCACAGAGAACTACTGGTCTAAACAGAACTGACATTAAACTCTAAAGGACATTTCTAGGGAATACCAGATATCCTCCTAAAGGTTAGATATATCTGAATTAACTCACAGGAGATATGAAATAAAATGGATTTGTTTTTGTTGTTTGTATGTTTTGAGTGGAGGAACAAAGATGAGTCTTCCTGAAGAAAGCAAGGTTTGCATCAGTTTTTTTCTTCACAAATAAATATCAGATTTCCTTGTACCATAAATTGTTTAAAAAACAAAGTAGCTATTTTCTTCTCAGATTCCTTGCTCAGTTATAATCAAGTAGCTAGGTATTTACAATGGAACTCACAACCCAACGTGTGTCATCACCACAAAAAAAAATGAGATGTTCCTAATTTCTTGTAATAAATTATGTTTGATTTTAAAAGTAAAAAAAAAAATTGTGACAATCTAATCAACAGAGATGAGTATAAGGAGCTAGAATTGATGTGTGATGAGTAGGGCTTTTTCATCCTCAGTGAAACCCCCACCATTCTCAGAAGAAACAGTTTATTCACTGTAGAGCACAGATAGAACCAGGAATCTTACTGTGCCAGAACTTAATTTGAAACCTTCCTTTAGAGAATGTCCTAAACAGTCTCTTGGAGGGTGATGGTCCATATTTCTATCTACTTTCCAAATCCCTATTGTGAGCCCAAAAAAGGCCAAGATACATTTTTAGTAATGTTAGTAATCATTCTAGACCCCTGTCAGTGTTGAACCCCAAATCTCTCTCCAGGAAAGTTTTAAAACAAAACTCCATAACCAAACATGCACACATAAAACACAAAAAAAGTCCAAACTGGACTGAGTCTATTATGAGCCTTTGTAAGAAGTATCAAGCTGCTAGGATGACCAGTCCTCTGGATGTTTCAGAAATCTACGGATCTGTTATATTCACATCCCAAGGGAGTCAGCAGGACACTATGGGGGGGTGCAGTTTTCCTTAATCCTTTTAGGATTCCTGATTGAGTCTGAAAATTAAACTGAAAAAAAAAAACAGACTAACAGGAAAGAAGTGTACAAATGTAATATAAACAGACTAATAGGAGAGAAGTGTACAAATGTAATATAAGTCTTACATAACACAGGAGCCTTGTAAGGAAATAAAGACCCTAAGAAACAGACCTGAGTATTTTATGCTAGGTTTGATGAAGAGTGGACAGTCATGGAGGAATATGATAATGAGTATGAAGCAAGTGTAATAAACTGGAGGACACTTAGCAAAGGCCTGTTTCTTAGGATTCTTCTCAGCATCCCTTTGTCTTTGAATGTAAAGATACTCCTTTCTTCATGCTATAGGGAGGCCGTCTCTCACATGAGGGTGACTTGTTTCAGAGGATGGCAGGGCAGGGGGGATCAAAGTGAGCTTTCTGCTTCTGCCATTTTTTCAAAATGCTTTAGCTTAAAGCATTCAATATGCTAAGATACCATATTTTGGGATAGCATGTCCTGAACCCCCTCAACACTCATACATACAACTTGAATATTAATCACATTTTGCTGATGGTCGGTGAGCCTCTCACTTATATTTGTGCACTGATTCTTCCTCTCCACACCAGTTTTCATCTCTACCTAATCTGCACCTAGTCTTACAGAGAGTATAATTTTCTATGAAATGTGAGGAAATAAAAAGAAATAAATCTATGTTAGGTTGGACTATACATTGCTATATCCTAAGTGATTTGTAGGTAGGAATGATTGAATTTTGTTGCTTGAACACTCAATATCTCATAGACTCTGAGAGCAGACAGATGGAAAAGAATCTGGGGCCATGTAACAAACAAATGATTTCTCCACAATTCAAATTCAGACAGGATTGTTTCCAATTCATACTCCTTGCTTGCTGCAGCTCATTCTCTAAACAACTTTAAATCAGTAAGTGTCTCTAACCTGAGTTAGAGTGGGGTTTCAGATCAGGCACTTAACCACAAGGCTATGGCAGTCATTTGGAACTGCCTTTCCAAGGATGAGAGTCCCTACATCAAGTGAGTGAGAACTGTAAATAAATTAGAGAATAATGAAGAACTCGCTAGCAGAAATACATTCTAGAATCTGGTATCTGAAACTGAAAAGTCAGTTGGCAAGTGCATGTCTACTTAGCTTTTCCCACAGCAGAAGAAGAGGCTTAAGCATCTATATGCCTGCAGCTAGGTTGTCCTTAGGTCCTGTGACCATCATGGGGACAGAGCATGTTATCATGATAACTTTTCTTCACTTAATAAGGTAATGAGAAAACCTGGGGGATTTAATACAATATAAATATAATTTTTAACTCTAGGGTCATTTTAATAGCTTTTGGAGGTCTAAGGAATGCAAATAATTGTCTTCCAAAACTAAATGGTAAAAGAACCAAATCCAAGTCTGACTGAAAGCTGGAGTTCAGCCGACCAGAAGTGACCTTGCCAGAAATATATTCCCTAATTTCAAGATCCTTAGAGGAGTTGTCAGTGCCCTGTAGCTAAAGACCACCAGGAACATACCTGTGGTTTAACAAGTTGGGTTGATTACTCAGTGCATTAAGGAAGAGTGCACATTGTGGAGAACTTGTGGGGTGTCTCAGAGGATGTTAGGAAAAATTGATTATAGGTTTTGGACTTGTGTTAGGTGATTTGGGGGAGGATTTAAAGAAGTGAGTGTTTTCTCTGGATTGGATTGTTAGGAAGTAGCAGAATATAGAGATAATGCTATAATTGGGTATCTTAGTGAATCTTATCTAGAAGGAGGATAGACTTGAAGAAGGCTAATTGCTAAAGTAGCAGTGGTCGCCATTAGCCAAGATAGAAGAATATTTGGCCATTTTGTGGTTTGGTCAAAGTTCACGTTCTGTCTCTTTTCAGACATGATTATGCAGTGGTCTTGCTTTTGTCTCAGTCACAGTGGTGATAGAGTGGCCTTGTCTGATACTAATGGCCCGTGAAATTGTTTTACACTAAGAACATCAAAGCCTAGCTGTGAGGGCTAGGCTAGCTGCCATACATCAGTGTCTGCTTTTCTTAGAGTGATCAGTGTTGGGTCCAGCAGACTGTAAGGAACCAAACTCCCTTTCTGCCAGGAGCCATATATAGCAGAAAAATGGTTAGATGTGTTCAACAGGAAAGATTGGAGAGTGGATGTAGATGTGGCTGAAAGCATCTGCGTACCCTCTAATAGAACTTAAAAGCCTCAGTGAAACTAGTAGTCTCCTGAGGTTGTTTTTCCTTAAACAAAAAATAAGATCCGAGTATACTTAAGCAAGATAAGTATATGGGAGAATGTAGCAGATTGTATTTTTCAAATATGGCCACAACAGTATCTCCCAACCCACATTCTTCTATAATGTGATCTTGCCACCCTTCCATTGAGAAGTAGGGTTGATGTCCCTTCTTCTTTGAATCTGAGCAGACTTTGATTGGACTGACCAATAGAATCAGGAAAAATGAGACCTATGACCTCTGAGGCTAGGCCATGGGAGGCAGTGCAGCTTCTGCCTTACTTTCAAGGGCATTGACTTGGGGTGCCTGGGTGACTCAGTCGGTTGGGCATCTGACTGGGGCTCGGGTCATGATCTCACAGTTTGTGAGTTTGAGCCCTGTGTAGGGCTCTGTGCTGACAGCTCAGAGCCTGGAGCCTGCTTCTGATTCTGTGTCCCCCCCTCTCTGTCCCTCCCCCACTAACGCTCTGTGTCTCTCTGTCCCTCAAAAATGAATAAATGTTAATTTTTTTTTCAAAGGGATTGTCCTGCAGAGTCTTGAGCTGCCTTGTGAGAAGTCTGACTACCCTGCCATACTTTGAGAAAGCCCAGGCCCATGTTTAGGTCACCTATGAGTCCTCCAATCAGCAGTTCCAGCTGAGGTTCTACCTACTAACCAATATTAACCAGGAGACCTGTCAATAAAGACACCTCTAGATCATTAAAGCTCCAAGCCATTGAGTCTCCTAGCTGAGGCCCCAGACATCATGGAGCAGCAACAAACTATCCTGCTATACTCTGTCTGAGCTCCTGAAACACAGAATCAGAGAATTCTGATTTAATGCCACTGTTTTGGATTGGTTTATCACAAAGCAATAGTAATCCAATTAGAGGAAGAACGTTTGGTTAAAACCAAAGGAATGGAGTAAAAGGAGCAAAGAAGGTAGTTGGTAGAGGGAAATCAGGCTAGTAGCAAAGCAATTAGCTTTGCTGCTTCTGCTGGGCTCTTTAGTCCCTGAGACCCAGAGTGGACAGAAGTGTACAGGAGAAGGAAGCATGGGAAGAGAAGGTATCCAGTATGCTAAATGAAACATCTGCATATAATGTGCACCTCCTTTTTATGTATGTATGTATGTATGTGAGCTTCACACACAATGCAGAGCCCAATATGGGGCTTGAACTCACAACCCTGAGATCAAGACCTAAGATGAGATCAAGAGTCAGACGCTTAACTAACTGATCCACCCAGATGCCCCTGCACCTCTTTTAAAATATGATCTTGAACTATTTATTTAACTGAAAATTTTGACTAAAATTAACAAAGTGTGTGGGTGTTTTTTCCCTAAGAAAAAAAGTAGTAATATTAGTACATTGATTAGTAAACTAGTCAATGAATAACAAAATGTAATATTATGGTTGCCTATGATAACAATCCTTTGAAAAATGAATCATTTTCAGTCAGTTATCTTCAGTTATTTATTAAAAATCATGTCGACTTTACTATGGTTATATGAAGGTTTGTCTGAGAATACTTTGAGGTGTTTATGTAAGAACCTTTGATGGAATTAGTGTTGAAACTGTTAAGACTGTTAGCTCTTTAATCTCCCTTGGTAACAGTACTTAGTAAACAAAGGGTAAGGGACATTTGCTCTTCTCTCATTGTATGGGGTCAGAGGAAATCACAAACAATATTGTTTCCAGTGACATGTATAGGAGTTTTATTCTTTTAATCTGGCAGAATCTGGTTCACTTTTAAAGCCTCCATATGTGTCTATATGTTACACATACAAATAGGTTTTACTGGGTAACTCAGTCTATCTGTAAGTTAGAATAGAAGCCCTAGTAATATACTGGAATTGTGTAATCAGTGAACACACAAAGATATCGGTTATATGTGTTGAATACAGTGCCAATTGACTTCATGGTTATGGGCCAAATACCAAACATCTCAGCCTCTTGTTTCATTGTAAAAATTCATGTGAATATGGTATTTGGCTCTTTCATGGTGTTCCAGCCACTGGTCTACTCTCTGCTCCCCCATGGGGAGTCTCTTCTGCTACTGGATCTTATTCCCTCTGTACACTCTACCTTGAAAAGTACTTCTGTCAATTCACACATACCTGAATCTTATCCAACAATCAAGACGCAAAGCCAGCAACACTTCCTTGGAAACCTTCTAGATCTTCTGTTCTCCTCTTCATCATCTTTCTCTGTTTCTCTTTTCTGTCACCTTCAATCTTCAGTTTTGCATTATAGTTATCTGGGCACGTATCTGGCCTTCCCGCTGGTCTGTGAACTCCTGGAAAACAGAGTCTATATTAGATTGATTTGTCGGTTCACCATAGCTCTGTAATTGATGTTTTCATCTTCAGGAACTGTAGAGAGAGCACCTGAGCCTGGAGATGCTAGTGAAGATCACACATCGTCACATAGTGGCAGAACTAGGTACCAGAACTCAAGTCTCTTAATTCACAGCTTTATGCGCTCCACTATATGAAGGAGAAAAAGGAATGAAAGGGGGAAGAAGAAAAACAGGAGGAAGTAATGTGCTTCATGAGGGCAAAACTTTATGTCTGTTTTGTTCATTGCTGCATCCCCAGTGCCTGGAACAGTACCTAGCACATAGTAGACACTTGATACATATTTATTGAAATTCTAAATGATGAACATATGTAAGCATCCTTGTACCTGGATTATAACAAGTTTTAGGGGTGTGTGTATTGTCTACTTATCACAAGTTTTTTTCTCATGCATTGCCTCGATGCAAGAAAGGAGAAACACCCACCCAGCTGTTTCTGCATTTGTATCTTTCTCACTGCTTTCTTGTACCACTTGTCTTTCCCTGAATTGCAACTCTGAGAACAGTGAGGCAGCTCCCACTGAACTCTTACATTAGTGTTCTGACAACAAAAAACGTGATGTGCTGGACACAAAATGCCTTGATTATATGTAAACATTTTCTGATAAATGTAACATTTCATTAAAATAAGAAGGAAAGAAAAGCAGAGCTCATTACTATGGCTGCCTTTTATGGGCCTTGCTGTCCAGCATCACAATGGGACACTGTGGCCAGGGTCCAGGGTTGTCCAAGAAGCTGGGCTGTCTCAGTGGAGCTGACCCCAGGTGATGCAGACTGTGGATGTGGCTGAAAAACAAGAAATAAGATGAATAAAAACACATACTCTTTGGCTGTAGTCAAGCCTCACTAAGGGAATCCTCTGCTCACCAATCTGAATTCTTCCTCCCTTGGCTTGGTGGTCTTTTGTTTTTCTTGTCTTTGCTTGTTTTTCTTGTCTTTGCTTATTAGTTGGGAAGAAGATATTCTTTCCATCGTTCTACTCTAATCTTTTTTTTTCTTCCTCTAACCCCCAGGGCCAAAGTGATTTGCACAAATTTATATAGGAAAATTATCCCCTCTGTTGTCTGTGGTGCCTTAAGATACAGTTTCTAAGATTTAAAACCTGGGACAGGGGTGCCTTGCTGGCTCAGTCTGTAGAGCATACAACTTTTGATCTCGGGGTCATGAGTTCAAACCCCACGTTGGACAGAGAGATTACTTTAAAAAATGAAATAAAATATTATTTAAAAAGTAAAACCTGGAGCAGAGGGAGTAGGAGTAAGAACCCTACTTTGGCCTTAGTCTAGTCCTAAACCACATGGTTTATAAGAACCCCTCCATCTGAGGAGTTAAGGAGGCTTGCCCAGATTAAGAGTAAGAGGATTGACACTAGAGCAAGACTTCATGTGTTGGAATCTGGGCTCCACACTCTATATGCTTTGATAACCCTGGGAAAGTTGTTTAATCTGTCTGTGCTGCTGTTTCCTCATCTGTAAAATAGAAGCTTTGTAGGACGATTTGCAGAGTTAATATAGGTAAAGGTGCCTAGTAAACAGTAAGTGCTGTTTAAATGTTAAGTATTATTATATTTGTCATTATTATCATTAAAATTATTAAAACAGATCCTTGTGTGTATGCATCATCAGAAGGCTGGAGGGGAGACAAGTGGTAACCCACATATGTAACATATGGGTGTTAGAGAAGCAAAACATGACCAATTAAGGAATTACATCTAAGAGAGTGTTTTCAGGAGTTTACTTTGGTTGTTTTAATCCTTTACTAAAAACAAATCTCAGTTACAAGTTGTTGCTTGTGCTTTTAGAGTCATAGCTAAGACACCATTGCCTGATCTAGGATCACAAATGTTTACACCTGTGTTCCCTTCCTGTTTTATGTTTTTAGCTCTCACATTTAGGTCTTTGATCCATTTTGAGTTCATTTTTGCATATGGTGTAAGTAGGAGTCCAACTTCATTCTTTTGCATGTGGATATCTAAGTTGTCCCAGCACATTTGTTGAAAAGACTATTTTTTGAAAATCAATGGCCATAAAGGTCTGAGTTTATTTCTGGATTCTCACCTTTATTCCACTGATCTATATATTTATCCTATGCCAGTACCAATCTTAATTACCACAGCTTTGGAGTAATTTTAGAAATCATGAAATGTGAGTCCTCCCACTTTATTCTTTTTTTTTTTCAAGATTGTTTTGGCCATTCTGGTTTCTTTGCATTTCTATATGAAGTTTAGGATCATCTCATCAAGTTCTACAATAAAAGACTGCTTGGATTGTGACAGGAATTGCGTTGAATATGTATATCCATTTGTGGAGTACTGCCATGTTAAAAATATTAAATCTTCTGATCCATGTCCTTATATTTATTCCAACTTTATGTTGTTTCAGTATACAACTTTTTCACTTATTTTTTAAATTAATTCCTAAGTATTCTTTATGCCATTGTAAATGGAATTATTTTATTAATTTCCTGTTTATAGTGTTATTGGTAGTGTATAGAAATGCAGTTGATTTTTGCATATTGACCTTTTATCCTGCAACCTTGCTGAATTTATTATTTATAGTAGTATTTTTGTGGATTTCTTAAAATTTTCTATATACAAGATCATGCCACTTATAAGTAGAGGTAGTTTCACTTCTTCCCTTCCAATATGGCTGCTTTTACTTTATTTTTCTCTCTTTATTGTCCTGCCTTGTGTAGAGTAAGTGCTCACCAAAGACAGCCATATTTTTATCTCTGAATCCAGCTACAAATCCAGATACTGAAATGCACAAAGCCTGGAAATCACATGGATGTGGTCAGAATCTAAACTGTTTTTGAATGCTCTCTGCAATTGCTTTGTTTATTTCTGTTCTGTTTACCTTTAGAATTTGTCAGCATCTTTTGAAAATGCCAGCATGTTTTTTTTCATGCTAGGAAGAATCATATGGAGTGTTTTTTGTTTATATTTAAGACAGCACATTAAAGGAAAAACACTCACTTTGGGAGCAAAGAGTGTGTTAGAAGCAATGATCCAGCAGAGAGAATTCCGGGAACTAGGTGAGATTCAGAGGGATGAAGTCTTGATCAGTTTAACCTTCTACTAGGAGATTCTACTACTTGAGATTTTCTCATTGGGTTTCAGAGTTCCAAGGTTTTTATTTATTCAATCATCAAACAGGCATTGGGAAGGGGTGGGGGTGCAGTAGTATTTTTTTTAACTAGCGCATGGGCTCTGGACCAAGGTCAGGTTTGAATCTAAGTTCTATCTTGCATTTCCTAGCTCTGTGACCTCAGCCAGCTCACCTAACTTTCATGTGCCTCTGTTGCTTTATCTATAACATGAGGATAATAATATTACCTACCACCTGGATTTGTTTTTAAGGGTTAAATGAATTAATACATATATATGTAAAGGACTTAGATAAGTTCCAGGAATATATTAAGTGCTCAACAAATGTTAAATAACTATTATTTTTACAGTAGGTGGGAAGGTAGCTAATTTCACTCTCTGTTTACATGTTTCTCTGTTTATATGCTCAACTAGTTTTGTTCACTGTTGTGTCTTCCATGCCTAACTCATTGTCCTAGATATGACACATAAGTTCGTTGGGTGAATTAATGAATGCTCATAGGTAAATAATTCTAGTATAGTGAGAGGTGTTATAAAAAAGCTTAAGTACAAGGCACTTTTCAGGACATGAGGGATATGATATGATATGCTCAAATTTGTGGGGGTTTTTTTTGCTCTTAGATTTATTTATTTAAGTATGTATGTATGTATGTATGTATTTATAATATGAAATTTATTGTCAAATTGGTTTCCATACAACACCCAGTGGTCATCCCAACAGGTGCCCTCCTCAATGCCCATCACTCACTTTCCCCTCCCTCACATCCCCCCATCAACCCTCAGTTTCTTCTCAGTTTTTAAGAGTCTCTTATGGTTTGCCTCCATCCCTTTCAAACTTTTTTTCACCATTTCCCTCTCCCATGGTCTTCTCTTAAGTTTCTCAGGATCCACATAAGAGTGAAAACATATGGTATCTGTCTTTCTCTGTATGACTTATTTCACTTAGCATAACACTCTCCAGTTCCATCCACGTTGCTACAAAAGGCCATGTTTCATTCTTTCTCATTGCTGAGTAGTATTCCATTGTATATATAAACCACAACTTCTTTATCCATCCATCAGTTGATGGACATTTAGGCTCTTTCCATAATTTGGCTATTGTTGAGAGTGCTGCTATAAACATTGGGGTATAAGTGCCCCTATGCATCAGCACCCCTGTACCCCTTGGGTAAATTCCTAGCAGTGCTATTGCTGGGTCATAGGGTAGTCTATTTTTAATTTTTTGAAGAACCTCCACACTGTTTTCCAGAGTGGCTGCACCAGTTTGCATTCCCACCAACAGTGGAAGAGGGTTCCTGTTTCTCCACATCCTCGCCAGCATCTATAGTCTCCTGATTTGTTCATTTTGGCCACTCTGACTGGCGTGAGTTGATATCTGAGTGTGGTTTTGATTTGTATTTCCCTGATAAGGGGTGACGTTGAGCATCTTTTCATGTGCCTGTTGGCCATCTGGATGTCTTCTGTAGAGAAGTGTCTATTCATGTCTTATGTTCATTTATTCACTGGATTATTTGTTTTTTGGGTGTGGAGTTTGGTGAGTTCTTTATAGATTTTGGATACTAGCCCTTTGTCCGATATGTCATTTGCAAATATCTTTTCCGATTCCGTTGGTTGCCTTTTAGTTTTGTTGATTGTTCCCTTTGCAGTTCAGAAGCTTTTTATCTTCATGAGGTCCCAATAGTTCATTTTTGCTTTTAATTTCCTTGCCTTTGGAGATGTGTCAAGTAAGAAAACTCAAACATGAAGAAATATAAAATTTGAACACACCCATAACCAGCAAAGAAATTGAATCAGTTATCAAAAATCTCCCAACAAGTAAGAGTCCAGGACCAGATGGCTTCCCCGGGGAATTCTACCAGACATTTGAAGCAGAGATAATACGTATCCTTCTCAAGCTGTTCCAAAAAATAGAGAGGGAAGGAAAACTTCCAGACTCATTCTATGAAGCCAGAATTACTTTGATTCCCAAACCAGACAGAGACCCAGCAATAAAAGAGAACTACAGGCCAATATCCCTGATGAATATGGATGAAAAAATTCTCAACAAGATACTAGCAAATCGAATTCAACAGCATATAAAAAGAATTATTCACCGTGATCAAGTGAGATTCATTTCTGGGCTGCAGAACTGGTTCAATATTTGCAAAGCAATCAATGTGATACATCACATTAATAAAAGAAAAGAACCATATGATTCTGTCAATCGATGTAAACAAAGAATTTGACAAAATTCAGCATCCTTTCTTGATATGCTCAACTTTGAGCAGTTCAAGGGACATTTCATTGAGAAGGCCTGTTGTGTTCCAGAATTTTTACAGTGTGGAAACTACCAGAGGACTGACTGCATTCAGGAAAAGTAAAACCATAGTAGAGAGCCACCGGGTGGCAGTATTGCCAAGGGATTCAACCAGTAGAGGCCCAGACCAGCCCTTTCCAGCCAAGAGTTCATGTTTCATGTCTGCAGCAGTTTTTCTGTCCTCCACAAAAGTTCAAGCCATGATTTCTTTCCTAGTGGTCTGCTGGTCTTGGAGCACTGCCATTCCTACCCAAGGCTGCTTGGGAGCCCTCTGGCGCTCTTAGCTACTCTGTCTTTACTGAACAGAGAAGAGAAATGGTGCTGAGTATGTTTTCAGTTCTTTGAATGTTGGGTTTCTAATTTGAATCCACACTACTGACTTGCTGTTTCTTCTGCTAAACCCCCATGGATGGAGTTAAATGGCTGAGGAGAGAAGCAAAACTAACATTTTTTGAGACAGCAAGGGCTATATCAGCAATTTTATATAATCATTTCATTGAATTGCCACAAAACCCTCAGATTAATTTTGTCTTTTACTTTATCCATCACCCTGCTTCAGCAATTATTAATGTAGGTGTGGCCAGTTGTGCTTCAGCTCTACCCCCACACAACAACACTGGGTTATTTTCAGGCAAATCTCACATTTCAATACATTCTTTCATTTTTAAATACTTTCTTACATCCCTCTAAAAGATAAGGACTTTTTAACACACCAAAGTACCATTATAACACACACACACAAAAACCCAACAAGTAATTATACCTTAAAATCATTAAATACCTAGCCAGTATTTAAATTTACCTGATTATCTCATTGTTAAAAATTGCATTTGCTGTATTCAAATCAGGGTTAAAACAAGATCCAGAGATTGCATTCATTTGATATGTGAGCTGTGAGCTGAGAGAAACTGAGGATCACATAAGATCTGTTCAGTATTCAACAACAATTGAATCAGACCTGGTATCAGATGTTGGGGATACAGAGATTAGGAAGGTACAAGTGTTTGATCTCAGGGAACTCAATCTTGTGCTTCTATAATGCTCTGTGAATGTATCATAGGACTTAATCACATTATGTCATTAATATATCTGTCTTCCCAGGTAAATGGTAAATTCCTTAGGAAGCAAGGGCCATTTTACAGTCAACATTGTATTGCTAATACCTAGCATAGTCCCTGGTACATAGTAGATATTAAACATCTTTGGGGAAAAGTAGTAATTTTAGGCAGTCGGAACCAGTGCAGAGTTTCAAGTAGGCAGTAGAATGATAAAGTTTTCACTGTAGGTAGGTAACTCAGTTTGTCAGTTGGATTGGAGGCATGACAGACTAGAGGCAGAGAGGGGACTATTGCTGAGTCCATGCTAGAGAGGATGAGAGCCAGACTAGGGCAATGGCAATGAGTATAGAGAAGAGAAGACAGATTGAAGAGTTATAGGGGGCAGAAAATTGGCAGGATTTGGTGATTTATTAGATGTAGAGAATGAGAGAGAATGAAGAGTTCCAGGTTTCTGGCTCGAGTGATAGTGGTGCTGCTAATAGATTCAGAGTAAAGAGGGAAAGCAAATTTGTGGTGGGGGAGATGAGTTCCATTTTGAATATGCTAAAGGTTTGTCTGTGTGATCTTCAGGAGACAATATCCATTTGATGTGTGACACCAGACCTCAGGCAACAAGTGAGTAGTGAAGATCTGGGAGTCACTGCATATAGGTGGGACTTGAAAGTCTGACAGTGGATGCCATCACTCAGGGAGAGGACCTGCAGTGAAATCAGGAGTGGACTAAGGAGGTAACCCTGACACTTACCAAGGGATTGTAGAATGAGAAGCCCATGGGAAAGATGGAAAAGGAATAGCCAGGGATATTGAAAGAAAACCAGGAGAGTGTGTTGTCACGTAATCGGAGGGAGGAAAGAGTTCAGAAGAGAGGAAGAAGGAGTGGTTGAAACTTTCTTTTTTAATTTAAATCCAAGTTACTTAGCATATAGTGTAATAATGATTTCAGGAATAGAATTTAGTCATTCATCACTTACATGTAACACCCAGTGCTCATTCCAACAAGTGTCCTCCTTAATGCCCTTTGCCCATTTAGCCCATCCCCCCACCCAACACCCCTCTAGCATCCTTCAGTTCGTTCTTTGTATTTAAGAAACTCTTATGGCTTGTCTCCCTCTCTGTTTTTATGTTATTTTTGCTTCCCTTCCCTCATGTTCAACTGTTTCGTGTCTAAAATCCCACATATGAATGAAGTCATATGATATTTGTCTTTCTCTGACTTATTTCACTTAGCATAATTCACTCTAGTTCCATCCACATTGTTGCAAATGGCAAGATTTCATTCTTTTTGATTGCTGAGCAATATTCCACTATATATGTATATACACACACCATATCTTCTTTATCCATTTACCAGTCAATGGACATTTGGGCTCTTTCTATACTTTGGCTATTGTTGATAGTGTTGCTATAAATATTGGGGTGCATGTGCCCCTTTGAAACAGCACTCCTGCATCCTTTGGATAAATACCTAGTAGTGCAATTGCTGGGTTGTAGGGTAGTTCTATTTTTTGATTTTTTTGATGAAACTCAATACTGTTTTCCAAAGTGGCTGCACCAGCTTGCATTCTCACCAGTAGTGCAAGTGTTCCTCTTTCTCCACATCCTCGCCAACATCTGTTGTGGCCTGAGTTGTTAATGTAAGCCACTCTGATAGGTGTGAGGTGGTATCTCACTGTGGTTTTGATTTGTATTTCCCTAATGATGAGTGATGTTGAGCATTTTTTCATGTGTCTGTTAGTCATCTGGAGGTCTTCTTTTCAAAAGTGTCTATTCATGCCTCCTGCCCATTTCTTCACTGGATTATTTGTTTTCTGGGTGTTGATTTTGGTAAGTTCTTTGTAGATTTTCGATACTACCCCTTTATCTGATATGTCCTCTGAAAACATCTTCTCCTATTATGTCTGTTGCCTTTTAGTTTTGCTGATTGTTTCCTGTGCTGTGCAGAAGCTTTTTATCTTGATGAGGTCCCAATATTTCATTTTTGCTTTTGTTTCCCTTGCCTCCAGAGACACGTCACATAAGAAGTTGCTGCAGCCAAGATCAAAGAGGTTGTTGCCTGTTTTCTCCTCTAGGATTTTGATGGCTTCCTGTCTTACATTGAGGTCTTTCATCCATTTTGAGTTTATTATTGTGTATTGTGTAAAAAGTGGTCCAGGTTCATTCTTCTGCATGTTGCTGTCCAGTTTTCCCAGCACCACTTGCTGAAGAGACTGTCTTTATTCCACTGAATACTCTTTCCTGCTTTGTCAAAGATAAGTTGGCCATATGTTTGTGGGTCCATTTCTGGGTTCTCTATTCTATTCCATGATCTATGTGTCTGTTTTTGTGCCAGTACTATACTGTCTTGATGATTACAGCTTTATAATGCAGCTCGAAGTCCAGAATTGTGATGCTTTCAGCTTTGGTTTTCTTTTTCAAGATTGCTTTGGCTGTTCGGAGTCTTTTCTGGTTCCATACAAATTTTAGGATTGTTTGTTCTAGCTCTGTGAAGAATGCTGGTGTTATTTTGACAGGGTTCACATTGAAAATGTAGATTGCTTTGGGTAGTATTGACATTTTAACAACATTTGTTCTTCCAATCCATGAGCATGGAAATTTTTTTCCATTTTTTTGTGTCTTCTTCAATTTCTTTCATATGCTTTCTATAGTTTTCAGTGTATAGATTTTTCACCTCTTTGGTTAGGGTTATTCCTAGGTATTTTATGGTTTTTGGTGCAATTGTAAATGGGATAAATTTCTTGATGTCTCCTTCTGCTGCTTCATTATTGGTGTACAGAAATGCATATGATTTCTGTATATTGATTTTATATAGTATGACTTTGATGAATTCATGTATCAGTTCTAGCAGTTTTTTGGTGGAGTCTTTTGGGTTTCCAACATGAAGTATCATGTTATGACGAGTGGAAGTTTGACTTCCACCTTGCTGATTTGGATGGTTTTTATTTGTTTGTGTTGTCTGATTACTGAGGCTAGGACTTCCAACACTTTGTTGAATAACAGTGGTGAGAGTAGACATCCTTTTCGTATTCCTGACCTTAGGGGGAAAGCTCTCAGATTTCCCCATTGCGCATGATAGTAGCAGTGGTCTTTCGTGTATGGCTTTTATGATCTTGAGGTATGATGCTTCTATCCCTACTTTCTTGAGGGTTTTTAATCAAGGAAATGTGCTGTATTTTGTCAAATGCTTTCTCTGCATCTATTCAGAGGATCATATGGTTCTTATCATTTATTTTATTAATGTGAAGTATTGCATTGATTGATTTGCAAATATTGAACCCGCTTTCCATCCCAGGAATAAATCCCACTTCATTGTGGTGAATAATTCTTTTCTTTTTGAAGAGTTTTGCATCCATGTTCATCAGGGAAATTGGTCTGTAGTTCTCCTTTTTTGTGGGGTCTTTTCCTGGTTTTGGAATCAAGTTAATGCTGGCCTTGTAGAATGAGTTTGGAAGTTTTCCTTCCATTTCTATTTGGAACAGCTTCGAAAGAATAGATATTAACTCTTTTTTTGAAGTTTGGTAGAATTCCCCTGGAAAGCCATCCAGCCCTAGAATCTTGTTTGTTCAGAGATTTTTAATTACTGATTCAATTTCTTTGCTGGGTATGGGTCTGTTCAAATTTTGTATTTCTTCCTGTTTCAGTTTTGGTAATTTATATGCTTTTAGGAATTTGTCCATTTCTTCCAGATTACCCAATTTGTTGACATATAATTGCTCATAATATTCTCTCTTATTTGTATTTTTTCAGTGTTAGTTATGATCTCTCCTCTTTCATTTGTGATTTTATTTATTTCAGTCATTTTTTTTTGTTCTGATCTGACTAGCAGTTTATCAATTTTGTTGATTTTTTTGAAGAACCAGGTTCTGGTTTCATTGATCTGTTCTACTTTTTTTTTTCAATATCACTGATTTCTGCTCTTATTTATTATTTACATTCTTTTGCTGGTTTTGGGCTTTATTTGCTGTTCTTCGCCAGCTCTTATAGGTGTAAGGTTAGGTTGTGTATTTGAGACCTTTCTTCTTTCTTTAGGAAGGCCTGGATTGCTATACACTTCCCTTTTATGACTGCTTTTTCTGTATCCCAGATGTTTTGGGCTGTCATGTTTTCAATGTACTTTTGTCTTCCATGTACTTTTAATTTCCTCTTTAATTTCTTGGCTAATCCATTTATTATTTAGTAGGATGTTCTTTAATCTCCAAGTATTCATGGTCTTTCCAAATTTTTTTCTTGTGGTTGATTTCGAGTTCCATAGCATTGTGCTCTGAAAGTATGCAAGGTATGATGTCAGTCTTTTTGTACTTGTTGAGGGATGATTTGTGTCCCAGTATGTGATCTATTCTGGAGAATGTTCCATGTGCTCTTGAGAAGAATGTGTATTCTGCTGCTTTAGGATGAAATGTTCTGAATACATCTATTAAGTCCATCTGGTCCAGTGTGTCATTCAAAGCCATTGTGTCCTTACTGATTTTCTGCTGACATGATCTGTCCATTGTTGTAAGTGGAGTGTTGAAATCCCCTACTATTATGTTATTATTATCAATGAATTTCTTTATGTTTAATTGATTTATATATTTGGGTTTTTCATGTTGGGGGCATAAATGTTTACAATTGTTACAACTTCTTGGTTGATAGACCCATTAATTATGATATAATGCCCTTCTTCATCTCTTGTTACAGTCTTTATTTTAAAATCTAGTTTGTCTTTTATAAGTATGGCTACTCCAGCTTTCCTTTTATGACCAGAAGCATCATAGATGGCTCTTCATCTCCTTACTTTCTATCTGCAGGTGTCTTAGGTCTAAAATGGGTCTCTTGGGGGCTCTTGGGGGCTCAGTTGGTTAAGCGTCCAACTTTGGCTCTGTTCATGATCTCACGGTTTGTGGGTTCGAGCCCTGCATCGGGCTCTGTGTTGACAGCTCAGAGCCTGGAGCCTGCTTCAGATTCTGTGTCTCCCTCTCTCTCTGCCCCTCCACTGCTCATGCTCTGTCTCTCTCTGTCTCTCAAAAATAAATATAAATGTTAAAAAAATTTAGATGTGTCTCTTGGGTGTGGCTGGGTGGTGCAGTTGGGTAAGTGTCTGACTCTTGATCTCAGCTCAGGTCATGATCTCACAGTGTGTGAGTTCCAGCCCCGCATCCGGCTCTGTGTTGATGGCATGGAGCCTGCTTGGGATTCTGTCTTTCTTCCTCTCTGCCCCTCTCAGCTTGTGGTCTCAGTCTCTCTCAAAATAAATAAACTTATTTTTTTTAAATGGATATCTTGTAAGCAGCATGTAGATGGGTCTTGTTTTCATATCCATTCTGATACCTTATGTCTTTTATTTGGAGTTTTTGGTCCATTGAAATTTAGAGTGAGCGCTGAAAGATATGAATTTAGTGCCACTGTGTTGCCTGTAGAGTTGGAATTTCTGGTGATTTTCACTGGTCCTTTCTAGTCTTAGCTGCTTTTTGTCTTTTTGGTTTGTTTGTTTTTGTCTTTTCTCCTCTCAGAGAGTTTCCCTTAAATTTTCTTGCAGGGCTGCTTTAGTGGTCACAAACTCCTTTAGTTTTTGTTTGCCTGGGAAACTATCTCTCCTTCTATTTTGAATGACTTGCTGGATAAAGAATTCTTGGTTGCATACTTTTCCGATTCAGCACGTTGAATATATCCTGCCATTCATTTTTGGCCTGCCATGTTTCTGTGGATAGGTTTGCTGCAAATCTGATCTGTCTTCCCTTATAAGTTAAAGACTTTTTTCCCCTTGCTGCTTTAATAATTCTTTCCTTGTCTGTGTATTTTGTCAATATGATTATGATATACCTTGTTGATGGTCGGTTTTTGTTGAATCTAATGGGAGTTCTCTGTGCTTCTTGGATTTTTATGTCTGTGTCCTTCTCCAGATTAGGAAGTTTTTCTGCTATAATTTTCTCACATAAATCTTCTGTCCCTTTTTCTCTCTCTTCATCTTCTGGGACTCCTATGATTCAGATGTTAGTCCTTTTTAAAAAGTCACTGAGTTCTCTAAGTCTTGTATTATGCTCTTTTGCTTTAGTTTCCCCCTTTTTTTCTGCTTCATTATTCTCTATAATTTTGTCTACTATATCACTGATTCATGGCTTTGTTTCATCCATCCTTGCCATCATGGCACCCATTCAAGATTGCATCTCAGTTATAACATTTTTAATTTCCTTCTGACTAGATTTTACTTCTTTTATCTCCACAGAAAGGGATTCTATGCTTTATTCATCCCCAACTAGTATTATTATTATCGTGGTTCTGAATTCTAGTTCAGACATCTTGTTTATATCTTTGTTTATTAAGCCCCTGGCTGTAATTTCTTCCTGTTATTTCTTTTGGGGTGAATTCCTTTGTTTCATCATTTGGAGGAAGAAAAAAACTTAATAAAATAGCAAATAAAAATTTTAAAATTTAAAATAACACAAAAAATCAAATAAAGGAAGCTAGATACTAGGTGTGTTTTGGTCTGTTTTTTGAAAGAAGCTGGATAGCATAGAGAAAAAAAGGAAAGAAAAGAAAGAAAAGAAAACAAAAGTTAAGAAAAACATTTAAAAAGATTATATTATAAAATTCACTAAAATGAAATAAAATGAAATTGAGTAAAAACTTTTAAAAATTAAAAATATAGTAAAAAATTAAAAAATTAAAAAATTTTTTCAAAAGAAAATAAAAATAAAATTTTCTCTTTCTGTATCCAAGACAAAGGAAAAAACATTTTTAAATCAATTTAAACAAAGACAGAAGCAAAAAAAAATGAATAAATGGACCAGCAAACAGAACGAAACCCAAATGTTTCCCCTACAACTCAAACTACGAAGCACGTATAGTCCATACACTAAGCAGGTGGAGAGACGTGCTGGTTTTCTAGGGGATGTGCTTATAGGGCGCATTTGGGCGGGGATTACTGTAACTGCTCCATTCTACACTAGGTGGCGCTGTTTAGCTTACTGGGGTAGATCAGTGTGGAGCTCCTGCGTGTGTGGGGGGGTGGAGATGGGGGGGTGGGAGGAGAGAGGTGGAAATGGCTTCACCCAGCTCCCTAGTCTCTGGCACAGGAACTTTGCTCTCTCACCAACCTGCATTTAAGTATGCTTCCTTTGTCTTGGGCCTTGGTCCACTCCACACTTCTACCCTGTCCGTGTCCAAGCCCTGCACCTTCCAGATAGCACCTACCTCCAGAGTTTTATCTCAGATGGGGTTGTGTTTCAAAACGCCATGCTTCAGAGACCCCCACACCTTGGACCTACTCTGACTCTCTGGGGGGAGGGTCTGGCTGAGCAATGGCTGGATGGAGGCTTGCCCCAGAGAATGTTCATGTGATCATGCAGTGTCAGAGGTTCAGAAATTGTGGCAAATCACAACACATGGCGGTCACCAGGGTTTCACCATACTCTGGTGTCCTTTTCCCAATACCAGCAAGCGAGGCTGCTCTCTGGGGTCCACTAGGACCTTTGTGTGGAGGCCATATGGCCTCTACCAAATGTTCTCCATACAGGGGAACTGCTTCTCCCTGTGTGGCACACAGACCTCTCAGACTCTGTTGCCTTCTCCTGGGGATTCACCCTAGTTCCTCACCACAGCAGTGCCAGGCACTGAACTCCAGAATTTCAGGTTCTGCACTACAGTGTTTATATTTTGGTGAACATATTTCTTGTTCTGTCTCCTGCGAGTGTTTTCACTCTTTCTATCCAGCTACTTTCGGGGGAGCACTTTATTGGATGATCCCGATGCACCGTGCTCTCACCCTTTCTCTTTGTCTGCTGTCCACAAAAACAGTTCCCTGACCTCTGCAGCTTTTCTCTCCCCCAGTTCACCTCTCCGCACAGAACCTGCCAAGTTCTGTGTCTCAAGTTGTGCAATATTGTTGTGTTAATCCTCAGATCAATTTCCTAGGTGTGCAAAATGGTTTGGTGCTGATCTGTGTTTCACAGATGAGAAAAGCTGAAAGTCTCCATGCTGCTCTGCCATCTTTCCCTCATTGACACTTTTGAGGCAGGTAGGGAGAAGATGTTTGAGAATACTTCAGTGAAGCCAGCATATGGTTGGTGGTGGAGGAATGACAAGAAATGAGCCAGGAAAGGCCAGTGGGTCCTCATTCGAAAGGGCCTGAGTCACCAGGCTAAGGAGTTAAGGCTTCATTTTGTAAATAATGGGGAGTCATCAAGGGGCTTAAAACAAGAGTGACCTGGACAGATTGGAGTGTTCTAGATAGGCCAGGCTGAGGCATTGTGGAGAATGCTGTGGAAGAATTGGACTGGAGTCAGGGCTCACTGGAGTGGAATAACATGGCACTTGAGCAGTGAAGGTAGAGACTGTCTTTTAAGATCTTTAGTAGGTAAAATTGGCAGGCACTGAAAATGGTAGTTAACACTCATTAAGTGCTTATTATGTGCTAGGCATTATTCTCAGTGCTCATTTGAATTATCTTCCACAATTCCCACAACCAATCTATGGTATAGATAATGTTACTAACCTCATTTTATACATGAGGAAGCCAAAGTATAGAGAGATAAAGCAATTTTCTGGGGATCACAGAGCTAGGAAGCTACAGAGCATAGATTCAAGCATAGGTAGTTGGCTCTAAGGTACTCTAACCTGGTTCACTGCATGCTACTCTTAATTTCTAGATTATTTTGCCTTGATTACATTGGGGAGTGAGGGGGTTGTCAGTTAGGATTAGTTTCAGCTATGAGTTATCTGACATGCAAAATAACTGGATTAAACAGGATAGAACTTCATTTCTATTTCATGTTAAACCCTGAAAGGCTTAATGTCCTATCATCTCCACAGTGTAATATTTGCCCTCATGATACAAAATAGAGCTCCAGCCATCACATTCATGTTCCAAGCAGCATAATGCTTTGTGGAGGAAATGGGATAACAGATACTGGAGACAACTAGTAGTCACTACTGTAAGAGAAATCCCAGGACTCTGCCATGAGTGATTGCATGGAAGATGGTGTTACCGCTGAGACAGAGAATACAGGATACCTGATAGATCGTTATTGTTTTCCCAGTGTCATTCGCTTACCTCGGAAAAAAAAAAAACACTCTGTTTTGGGGGAGGGGAGTGCTGCTTCTTTCCTGTCCAGCCATGTAGTTCTAGTGGGGGCTTCTAATCATAGTAGCTGATTTGATTGGTTTGATATATGGGCATGTGATCTAGATCAGAACAATCAGAATCCTTCTCTTCAACTTTTTTAAAAAACTTAAATGGGGGAAAATATTGTGTCCCACTTTTGTGGCATAACTGGGATATGTGTGGCCAGGAACTGCTTATAGCCCCTTTAGCAGCCACAGGGAGGAAGCTTGCCTGAGAGAATGCACTCAGCATGCAGGATGAGCAGTAGATTCCTACTGGTGCTCAAGTCTCTGGTCTTACTTGTCCTTGAGGCCCTCCTGCATCCATGTCCTTCTTATAATTATATGAGAATTGCAATAAACTTCCTCTTTTGTTCAAATTAAAGTTGCATTTCTTTCCTTTGCAATCAAAGTCCTGATTAAAGTCATGTTTTAAAATTTATTTCTGGAATCAGTGTAGATGTGTTTAGAATCTGTGTGTGTTTGTTTATGTTGGGGTAGAGGTCATACTAAATAGCAACCAGAAGCAGAGAGATGATTTCTGGTACCGTATTAATAGTCTACATGAAAAACAATGAGAATCTGAACTAAGATGATGTCAGTGGGTACTGTAGCTCCTGGCCAGGCTTGTCATGTTTCCTCTAGAACTTGAGCCAGTTGCCTATATCTGCAGGCTGGTGATCTTTTACCTGGATGGAATGCAACTGGTCATTATTCACTATGAGCATATTTTCCACTATGTCCTTGGGCATAGTTATAATAGCTGGATAAAAAGTCCTGCTAATTCCAGCATCTAGATTGTCTTAGGGCCAGTCTTCATTGATTGTCCTTTTTCTTCAGTATGGTCACATTTTCTGTTTCTGATATATCCAATCATTTTGAAATTTCTCCTAGACATTGTAGAAGACATTTATAGAGATTCTGGATTCCATTATGTCCCTCTGAAGAGTATTGATTTTTGTTTGTTTGTCTTAGCAGGCAGTTAAATTGACTGAACTCAAATTCCATATTCAGTCTCCCGGGTGGTAAGCAACAGCTGAAATTTTTATTCAGTTCTTTTAGCTTTAGGGGCTGTTTGGAGACTGCCCCATGCATGCATGGTTCACAGGTCATCCAGAGATTTGGATAGAATTCATACAAAGAATTTAGGGCTACACCTGTCAAGATCTCTCTATTCCAGGATTTTATCCCGGCTGCTGAAATACTGAATTCTGCCTTCTGGTTAAGATTCAGTTTCACCCACTGATTGAGGCCTGCCCTATGGCCAAAACCCTTAAAAAATTAGAATCTCACATAGTTCTAATCTTATCTTTTAAGTATAGACTCTCTTCCAGTTTCTGCCTGCTTTGGGTTGTTTGTCAGTACTTTCATGTAGTTGTTTTTTTTTTTACCATTTTGTCCAGAGTGTATTGTTGTTACATTTCAGAGAAGATGGGTTTCTTAAGCTACTTTGTCATTTAATAGTGGAAGCCAGAAACTGTGTGGTCACTTTTATATAACCTGTAGCCAGTATAGCAAGAACGTTCTGGTGGGGTAGCAAGAAATTGTACCCAGTATCTGATGTTAATTCCTGATGATGTGGCTTGATAAAATAAGTTTTTTATAAATAGAGAAGCTAAATGTGATGAAGTTTCAGGATAACAGGTTCAGGAGAAGCTTCATAAGCCCCAAGCTGGGATTTCCCATGAGCCAAAATAACTTCATTGTGGACAGGTAGAATCCTGTTGCCACCCATCTGAGTGCTTCTTTCCATGAGGAGCTTTACTCTTTAAATATCACCTATCCTGATATCTCTTGGTCACCTCTTCTTTTAAAAAACAATATTTGAAGGGTGTCTGAGTGGCTCAGTTGGTAGAGCATGTGACACTTTAGAGTTCAAGCCCCATGTTGGGTGTGGAGATTACTTAAAAATAAAATTTAAAAAAAATTAAAAAAAACGTCATTTGAGTTTATTACAGTAAACCATAATTTCTGTACAACTTATAGATCATTAGAACAAACTAAGACCCCTCAGTCCTCTGCCAGACATGATATCTGGGATGAAGAAGGGTGGATAAATTGAGCAGCTTCATAGCATGCTGAATGGTCATGGATTGATAACAAAATATATGAAGGAGGATTTGAGAGAGTAGACTTAAGGATGACTTCCATGTTTTTGCCTTGGCTTTCTGGAAGGATGGTCAATATAGGATAGGGGCTATAAGAAATAGAGCAAGATTAGAGGAGAAGATGAATTCATGTTTGGCCACATTTGAGGTACCATCCAAGTCAAAGTACATCTGAGTCTGGAAGACTGGAGAGAGATCTGGGATGGAGGTTTATATTGAGGAATCCTCAGTAGATAAGTGATAGATAAGGCCATAGGTGTAGAGGATATAACTAAATAGTATATGCAGAGTGAGAAGATAATTGATAACAAAGCCCAATAGTTAAGGGGAGAGCATAAGACATGAGTCACTTTAGGAGACTGAGAAACAGCCAAAAAAATTAAGGGGAAACCAAAAAAATTTGGTATATAGAAGCCACGGTAGGAGAGTTTCATGAAGTAGTTAGTGGTTAATAGGGCCCAATTCAGCAGAAAAAGCAAGCAAAGCAAGCACTGAGCAGTATGCATTGGATTTAACAACTAAGAGGTCTTTACCTCAGAGATTGTGATTACAGTGGAGTGACAAGGAGTGTTGCCCGATTGCAGTTGTTGAGGAGTGCACAACTATGATAGATTTTAACATGTGGCTCGTATTGACCATTCCTCCCAATAATCATGCCCCTGTGTTGTCCCCTATTCTTGAATTAGGTGGTCCCTGTAAATAAGTTTAACTGCTAGATTGCAGGGAAATAATGATGCTTGACTTCCAAGGGTAGGTCATAACAGGCCTTGAAACTTTTGCCTTGGTCTTTTGGAGCCCTAAGCAATCATGTAAAATTCTGATCACCCTGATGGAGAGATCGTGAGAACATATGGAGAGAGAGAGAGAGAGAGAGAGAGAGCACAGCCCAGCTGTGCCCAGCATTCCAGATATCCCCACTAAGGCACCAGGCATAAAGGAAACCATCTTGGACCCTCCAGATCAACCTAGCCATCAGCTAGATACCACTGAATGACTCCAGTAGATGCCATGTGGGGCAGGAGAGTTGTTCAGTAAGCCTTGCCCAAATTTCTCACCCATGCAATCATGAGTATAACAAAATGGAGACTGTAAATGCATGTTATACTTTCAATAAGTTTGGAAAGGGAAAGATCAGATGGCAGCTGGAAGGTCTCATAAGATTGAGGTAGCACTTTTTTAAAGATGGTAGAGACTTGAGAATGTTTATATGCTGATGTGGAAAGAGTTAAAGAAGTTCAAAGATGAAGAGAGAAGAGATGGCTGATGCACTAGGTTTCTCAGAAGGGAAGGTATAATATCTAAAATACTACTGGAGGGGCTCATTTTGGACACAGGGGTAGTGGGATACTTTATCCTCTAAAATAGGTGTCAGCCACCCTCTCACTCAGTCTTTCCATGTATTGAATCTGAGAGAATATATGATGGTTTGTTGGACAACAATAGATCTCTCAAGAATTGGTTGACTGAGGCACTTTGGCTTATTCACTTACTCTAGACCAGGAGGTGACTTGAATTCATACCCTTAGTTTTATTTTTCCTCTGTTAAATAAGAGTTGATTCTGTCTACTGAGAATATTGAGAGCAGGGATAGGTATTGGGCTCAAGGATAGTGACGATTTGGAAGAGCTGTTGTGAGAAATGAGGGCAGGAACTGACTAAAGTTTTGTGAGAGGATTTCCAGGCAGTATTATTGGTTGAAAATCACAAAAATGGGATGACACTAATCATCATATCTACAATACTTTTTTTCATCAGTGCTTAGAAGCCATGGCATAAGATAGAGAAGACAATTCTTGGATGGATTCAGAGCTGATGTCTTGTGGGTAATATTTGATGAGCATATTGGTCAGAGAGGTTGAAGCAATTGATTTTAATATGTATGCTAAATAAACAAGGAAATGGGAAGACATACTGTGAGAAAAGTAGAGGGACCAAGGAGGTCTCAATAATGTTGCAATGTTGGGGCAGTGGGAATAAGAGAAGGAATGAGATGCAGAGATAGTAGTAGACTAAAGTTCATTGTTTCAAGGGTAAAGAAAATTCTAGGTGATCACAAAGTTCAAGGCATGACCATGGAAGAAGATCATTGGAGATAAGATGATCAGGGAATAAGAGGCCAGGGTATTAGCTGAGTAAAATTGTGAAACTTGAAATCACTTAAGATAATGGGAATACTTGGGGGTGGAGAAGTAGAAATTAATTGAGATGTCATATCCCTAAATGAATATAAGGGAATGAACAGGGATCAGTAGCTGATACAGCAAGAAGACTGTGATATGCCTTACAGAGAAAATGCATGTAACTAGATAAGCTTCATTCTTGAATGAGTTATAGTGTTGGCTGTGAGTTCAATTTATTGAATTAACAGTACAGTACATCTAGAAAAGGAAAGAGGAAATTTATCTGTAAGTGATGCTGCTCCAGAAAGTGCTAAAATATTATTTATTGTGTGTGATGAAGCTATGGAAAAGATGGAAAAGCAGGTAAATTTGTGGATTCATGAGATAACAATGTAATTGTAAAAAGCATAGTAGACAACGTTGTTGTAAGGCTGAGAGCCAGAGAAATTTCAGATCATGTTACTCAGGGTCAGGAAAATGTTAAACCCTTTACAGCTAGTGTTTTATTATAAATAAATGCTGCATATAAATCATTATTTTGAGAAATATAAAATAAGGTGTCTTTAAACAGAAGCACAAGTGAAACAAGGTTATATATTGATTGGTTGATGGGAATGTGACCAGGGGTTTGCAGGGACCTCACTCTGCATTTTTACTAGGAGCACTAGCTCAGTATTTGTTAACTCACTGCTAGTGGTGATATTATTGAACATAACTACTGCATATAATGAGAATTTACATGTGTGTATATGTTTTAGAGTATTTTAATTCAAATTGAAGACATTCTAACATTTACTTTGTAAATTTCTCCAGCACTGCGATTCTCCAAGTGTGGTCTGACTCTAGGGACAGCTGACACCTGAGACCTTTCCAAAGGTCTGGGAAATCCTGCTTTTTCCAACTACATATCTCCATAAGGTTGGATTTTTTTCATATACTTCAACCAAAACAACCATATCACAATGCAGAAGCAAATATGAGAATCTGTCTTGTATTAAGGCAGACATTAAAGAGATTTTCAAACATATAAAACATTTCTAAATCATTTTTTATTTTGGAAAATATAGTTATTTTATAAAATATATTATTTATGTTAATAAGTAGTAGGTTTATTGGTATTTTTGATGAATTCATAAATACTTTTAGATAATTTCAGTTTTGATTTCCAATACAGTAAATATTGGTAGATCTGTAACCTACATAAGCAAAAACTCTTTAGGGTCTAAAAATATTAGTAATATCTTTTTACCATCTGAATATAATTTTATTTTAAAATGTATCATAAAAATAACTCAGAATTTTTTTTAAAAAAGCACTAGCACACTTCCTTTGAGCACATGTTTGTAAAACTTGCCAAAAGATGGGGAATTTTTAAACTACTCCAGCTATGCGTGGAAAGCAACCAGCAGAATGATTGCAATAATTAAATTTACCAAGGCTACTTTTTGAAACTCTGGACACCCATAGTAGCTCTTTAAAAACCATGTGGTTTTTAAATAATTATAGATTCACAGGAAATTGCAAAAGAAATTCATAGAGGCCCGTGTGCCTGTTACCAAACTTCTCCCAATGGTGGTATCTTATGTCATTGTAGTACAATATCAAATCCAGAGAATTGATATTGGTACAATAGTAACTGGACCATAGACCTTATTCAGTTTTCATCATTTTTTACATGCATTTATTTGTATGTGTGTGTAATTCTATACAGTTTTTAAATGTTTATTTATTTTGAGAGAGAGAAAGAGAGCACACAAACAGAGGATGGGCAGAGAAAGAGAGAGGAAGAGAGAGAATCCAAGTAGGTTTGCGTTGTCAGCACAGAGCCTGAGCCAGGGGTTCGATCTCACACACCATGAGATTGTGACCTGAGCCGAAATCAAGAGTCAGAGGCTTAACAGACTGAGCCACACAGATGCCCCTACAGTTTTATTAATGTTTATTTATTTTGAGGGGGGTGAGGGGCAGACGGAGAGGGAGAGAGGGAATCCCAAGCAGGTTCTGTGCTGTCAGCATAGAGCCTGATGGGGGGGGGGTTGAACCATGAGATCATGACCTGAGCCAAAATTAAGAGTTGAATGCTTAACCGACTGAGCCACCCAGGCGCCCCTCTATACAGTTTTATCCCATGTATACATTTGTGTAACCACCACATTCAAGATATAAAACTGCTCTGTTATCTCAGAAGTGCTTCCTTTTGCTAACCCTTTATATTCACACCCTCTGCCCAATCCTTGTACCCTGGCAGTGATTAATCTGTTCTCAATCTTCCTAGTTTTCATGTGGATTGGAAAGTAAGTAAAACCATTATTTTATGCTTATGTATGCAGAAAGAAGGTAAAGATAAAATTTATAATTATTAAGAGAGATTAGCAAATCAACATACAAAATAAACATCAAAGGATCAGTTATATTTCTATATACCTTCAATAAGAACTTAGAAAGTGAAATTTAAACAAATATTGCATTTACAAAAGCATACAAAATCAAGTACCTTGAACTAAATTTAATAACAGATGTGTGAAACTTTAAGTGAAAATTATAAAGCTTTATTGACAATACCAAGTGTTTGTGAATATATGGAGTAACAGAAACACTTTTTAATTTTTTTTAAATTTTATTTTAAACCAAGTTAGTTAAGATATAGTATAATAATGATTTCAGGAGTAGAATTTAGTGATTCATCACTTACATATAACACCCAGTGCTCATCCCAATAAGTGCCCTCCCTAATGCCCATCACCCATTCAGGCTATCCCCCCATCCAACACCCCTCCAGCAACCCTCAGTCTGTTCTCTGTATTTAAGAGTCTCTTATGATTTATCTTCTTCTCTCTTTTTACCTTACTCAAATTCCACAAATGAGTAAAATCACATGATATTTATCTTTTTCTGACTGACATTTCACTTAGCATAATACACTGTAGCTCCATCCATGTCATAGCAAATGGCAAGATTTCATTCTTTTGATGGCTGATTATTACTCCAGTGTGTGTGTGTGTGTGTACCATATCTTCTTTCTCCTTTCATCAGTCGATGGACACTTCGGCCCTTTCCATAATTTGGCTATTGTTGATAGTGCTGCTATAAACATTGTGGTGCATGTGCCCCTTTGAATCAGTGTTTTTGTATCCTTCGGATAAATACCTAGTAGTACAATTGCTGGGTCATAGCATAATTCTATTTTTAATTTTTTAAAGAACCTCCATACTGTTTTCCAGAGTGGCTATACCAGTTTGCATTCCCACCAGCAGTTGGAGCAACAAGAACTCTTAAACACTGATGGTGGAAGTGGCAGTTGATACAACTTTGATAGACAGTTTGGCAATCTCTAGTAAAGTTGAAAGTATACATAATTTATGAGCCAGATTCCACTCTTAGGGGTGGGGCGCTGTGATCTGGTGGGAGCCAGTGGTTTAGGCAGTGAAAGAGTTCACCCAAGGCAGAACAAAAGAGATAGAAATTTATAGAGTACACCACAAGGGAAGAGAGGGCAGGACAGCAAAGGAGAGACTGTCTGCAAAGAGACTGTGGTAAGGGCCACCGTTATAGAAAAGAGTATGGATATGTATGGGATTTTCCCCTTTTTGGTAATCTTAAGAACTGTGCCTGATTGTAATTGGTCAGTTGAGGCCTATGGCTATGTCAAGGTGGGTAACTTAATAAATCTGTTTGCACTCAGCTCTAGTGGTTGCTGTAGGCCCTTTTGCCTTGCTCAAGTTTCCATTGTTCAAGCCCGTTGCCTAAAGTAGCCTCTACACTAGGTAGATGCCCTATGTTTGCACATGTGCACCAGGAGGCAGAAACAAGATGTTCATAGAAACATTTTTCATAATTGCCCCAAACCAGAAACAACCCAAATGTCCATCAACAGTGGAATGGATAGATAATGTCTTGTAAACTCATAGAATGGAATGCTGTAATGCAAGGCTGAAAATGAGCTAATGCTACATGCAAAGAAGGTGAATCTCAAAAACCTAATCAATAAAGGAAATGAGCCAGATATAGGATACATGCATTATAGTTTTATTTATATAAAGTTCTAGAACAAAACAATGGTGTTTGGGGATTCCTATTTGAGTGGTAAAGCTCGAAAGAAAAGAAAGAAAATATTAGATATAACTGTCATGAGTGTGGTTTGATGGGCAGGGACTCAGGGACTTTAGGAAATCTGGCAATATTCTATTTCTTGATCTCTATGGTGGTTTGCTTTATAATAATTTGTTAAGGTGCATATTTACATTTTATGCATAGTCTCATTTTTTCCCCTTTACATAAGAATCCCTTTGAACCTGGGGATAATATTAGGATCTATCTCAGGTTTTATTGTGAGAATGAAATGAAGCCATGTGGAGCTCTTAGAATATGCCTGGCACTTTGTAAGACTTTAACAAATGTTAGCTATCAAAACACAATAGAACATTGCTGTTATTATGATTTTTCTTATTTGTTGTCAGTACTTATAGTTTGGTATTTCTTTTTTATTTCTGTTAATGCTGTCTTCTGAGTTATTGTTCTTTCCTTTATCATTTCTTTCATCACTCTTAAACATGGATTAAAACCTCTCTCCAATCCAGAGATTTAATATGTATTTTCTTGCAGTTTTAAGAGGAGTTGCTTTTTGGGACACCTGGGTTGCTCAGTCGGTTAAGCCTCTGACTCTTGATTTTGGCTCAGCTCATGATCTCAGGGTCATGAAATTGAGCCCCCTTCGGGCTCTGTACTAGGGGTGAAGCCTGCCTAAGATTGTCTCTTTCTCCCTCTGCCCCTCCCTCTCTCTCTCTCCTCTTTCTCTCTCTATCTCCGAAAGAGTGGTTGCTTTTGAACTTTTTATTCTTTTTATTCCTTTCATAACAACAAAATATATTATTTCATAATTAGTACACATTTGCATAAAATCTACATTTATTTATCAAATTAATCTGGATTCATATTCAGTGTCATGGGAGAAAGCAAACTGATCTTTTTTTTTTCCAATTGACTAATGAAGTTCCCCTAGCACCATTAATTGTACAATTAATCCCTCCCCCACTGATTTCTGCTGCTATCTCCTCTTACATATGTTAAATTCACAACTGTTTTCACCTAAGGCCTAGAGGGAAATACCACCACCATGCTTGAATGGAGTATGATAATGCAACTGAAGACAGGGGAGGGGGTGGTTGCCAGGCAACTGGAGTTCTAGCTGCAATACAGGGGGAGAGAAAAAGAAAGGTAGAAAAGCCTCCAAATGTTCCTTAGAAGATTCCATCCTTGTGTGTGACACACACCACTGCTCTTATGACTTTTGGCCAACCACTTCATATGTGTAGACCTCGGTCTTCTCATGCATCATGTGCAGATAGTCATAGCACCTACATCATAGAGTGCTGTGTATGGGAACTAAGGAGTAAGGAGCACTGACTTTGGAGTCAGTCAGCCAGGCATCTCATCTCTGACTCCACCACTAATTAGCTGCATGACCCTCAGTAGTTTCCTAATTTTCCAGCCTCTTTCCTCATCTGAAATAGATGGCAATTAATAGTAGTTGAATTAATGTCAATAGTAAATTAGAAATGGAATAGCAATAGCTATCTAATGGGATTACTGTAAGATTAAAGAGCTAGTACATATAAAGGGCTTGGCATTAGGGTGCCTGGCACCTAATAATCTGTCAATAAATCACGGTTGTGGTAGTTTTAATTTTTATTGTGTTACAGAACCAGGCTGGAACGCTGGTGGAAAAGGCAAGCGGCACTCGGAGATCTTGGTGGATCGGAGATTTATTTAACACTGGCGGGCTCAGAGGAGACTGTTTCTCCAAAGATCTGAGCGCCAAATGAAAGTGGGAAGGGTAATTTATACTTGTCAGCTTCCATATCTGTGGTGGGTTTTCGTGCGCGCAGCAAACAAGGCAAGAAGAATCCAGAAGAGGGGTCTCTAAGCTGGAGACCAGAGCTTGTTTTAGTCCCATCGGCCATCTTTGGCACAGTACTTTATTCATTTCTCCAACATTACCCCGCTTTGATGCCTCTTAAAAAAAACTTTTGGTAGGCATCACTTTTTAGTTTTACAGGTTGGTGCTTTCGGAAGGCTAAGATACATGCTCTAGTTTGGCGAGCAAGTGTTTTCAACAAAACGTACCACAGCATTCAGTATACAAGGGCCAATGGATACAAGTAAAATTATGGAGAGGAGGGGCCCCTCCAGAGCAGAAAGCCAGAATACCCAATCTATGAGATCCCATCCTTTCCATTGATTGATACTTTCCTGTTGTCTACCTTGAATTCTTTCCTTGAGTTCCTTAACCTTAGTTGTAACTATTCCTGACTGGTTTACGAAATAACAACATTCTTCCCACAGAAAGATGCAAGTACCTCCTTTTTCTGAAGTGAGGAGGTCTAGGGCTCACCTATTTTGGAGGTCACTGCGGCCAGAGAGTTTATTTGGCTTTGTAAGTTTACCAGAGAATCTGCCACCCATTTCATGTCTTCATTTAGCTCTTGAGATAGTCTATGGTATAGTCCTACGGATAAACCTATGCCCCCATTCCAGTTCCTATTCCTGTCTCAATTCCTGCTCCTATCAGAACGGGTAGCAGGACTGCCTGTTTAGTCTGGGACTTGGGGCTAAAGGCTGTTAGGAGCTGATCTTCAGTGTATACAGATATCTCTGGGGTTAGGAAGACGGAATAACATATCTGAGTCCAGTTGGCTTCTAAGCATCGGTAGGCTGAATTAGAACATAGATAGAACACCCTAAGGGTTGAACATAGGGTTGTATTCCTCTTTAAGGTTATATTTCTTCGTTATAGAGAGGTACCATTCATACCCTCAGGGACTGTACAGATTAGATTGTTGGCATTTATGAGACGGACCCCAGTGGCCAGGGGTCCAATTAAGACAGAAATTTTGGTTTTGAGATTTTCAGGAGCTTCCCAGATCAAAGGGATGGGAGTGGCTAAGTAAGCCCTCAGGCTGAGGGGCAAACACATCCAGCAGGTTTGGGTGTGATTATATGTTTTATGGAAGACTTGTAGAGTAGTGTTGGCCCAACGCTGGAGTGGGGAATTGGTAAGCATCTGATTTAAGGCTGAAAGGTTCAAACCCTGGTAGGCTGCCAGGGGAGTGGTCACATTTATGGCTTGTATACCTATCCTGGGTATCCTTTATAACTTTTTGAAGGGCCCTGTCTTGCACCCCTCCTCCGTCTGAGATCCCCCATTGAGGAAGGTAACTGTAGCAAACTCGCTGCCCTCTCTGGAGGCCCTTGTTGTGACATGGGTTCCTGACATTTTGGATTATCTCTATGGTCCAATACTTAGCCCTTGGGGCACCGGGTGACTGACAGAGAGTGGGTGTTTTTCCCTTGTAGCAATCTGTGGAGGGAGGTGAAGGTGTTGAATGCCCTTGACCCCCTTATTGGCATATAACAATCCTGGGAGCAAAGTGGGTAAGCAGCAGTTGTGAGGGTGAGAGAGGTTATCATAGTATACAGGCAATACTTAATAATCCTCCCATCCAGAGGAGGTATGTGAGACCCGGCAAGTATCTTTTGTCCCATGTCCAGCTTGTTGGTGCAGTCTCTATCAGCCCAACAGTAAGAAGTAAAATCAGGGCTATGACACCAGTAAGGGGCAAGGGCTGGCAGAGTTGCATCCAAACCCCTGGGCTAGGTTCACACATTGATTCTTCAAGCTTCTGCCGCACAGGCCAGCCAGCTTCTGGGGTGTGGCAGGAGTAGGACTGAAGGTCTCAGGGGCCAGTGTCTTTTTGAGGGTCAGTTTAAGCAGGTTGACTGGATCTGGATCACTTTGCCAGGTTGTGGGTTCTTCTGAGTTGGCCTTCTTAACTCTGGAGTGATGGACCCATGGGGTGATACCTGAAACTTTAAGGGCTGAATCCTTTATTTGGCTGTATGTCAGTAAAGTCCACCTCTATGTCTTCAAAATGGGCGGCCCCCATCCTTTGTGTGCTGGGGGTGGGGCGTGGGGCAGACGGAGAATTGTTTTTGGCACACGTTACACATTGTTCACTGAGAGCTCGGCATAATTCCAGTAGCTGGCTGATACAGTAGTTATTTTTGAGAAGGGCCTCCAGTGCAGTTTTCCCTAGGTGTGTGAGTTGGTGATATTCCTTCACTAGGTGTTTTCCCATAGACGACAGGACAAAGATGTGCCCATTTGGCATGACCCACCACCCTTCTTTGCTTACTGTGCCCCCTTCTGTCGAGGCCCAACTTCTTTCCTCATTTGTGTACAGGGGTGGGGAGGCATCTCTCTGGGGTGCAAGAGTCATAGTTTAGGTAGGAGCTTTGCCTAGGTCAGGCCACTCTGGCTCTTTTGTTGTCCAGTCGATTTTTTTTTTAATATGAAATTTATTGTCAAATTGGTTTCCATACAACACCCAGTGTTCATCCCAACAGGTGCCCTCCTCAATACCCATCACCCACCCACCCTCCCATCCCTCCCACCCCCCATCAACGCTCAGTTTGTTCTCAGTTTTTAAGACTCTCTTATGTTTTTGCTTCCTCCCTCTCTAACCTCTTTTTTTTTTCCTTCCCCTCCCCCATGGTCTTCTGTTAAGTTACTCAGGATCCACATAAGAGTGAAGACATATGGTATCTGTCTTTCTCTGTATGACTTATTTCACTTAGCATAGAATGCAAACTGGTGCAGCTGCTCTGGAGAACAGTGTGGAGGTTCCTCAAAAAACTAAAAATAGACCTACCCTATGGCCCAGTAATAGCACTGCTAGGAATTTACCCAAGGGATACAGGAGTGCTGATGCATAGGGACACCTGTACCCCAATGTTTATAGCAGCATTTTCAACAATAGCCAAATTATGGGAAGAGCCTAAATGTCCATCAACTGATGAATGGAGAAAGAAATTGTGGCTTATATACACAATGGAATACTACATGGCAATGAGAAAGAATGAAATACGGCCTTTCGCAGGTGAGTTTTTGAGTTATGGGGTTGTCTCCTTTCTGATGTCCCTTACAGTGTAGGATAGCTACCTTGTCTGGCAGCCATACGGCCTCAAGAAGCTTTAGTATTTCTTCCTTGTTTTTTTATAGTTTTCCCTGCAGCAGTAAGGAGGCCTCTTTCTTTATAGATGGCCCTGTGTACATGCACAGTAGTGAAGGCATACCGAGAATCAGTATAGATGTTAACTCGTTTACCTTTGCTAAGGATGAAGGCTCAGGTTAAGGCATACAGTTCAGCTTGTTCTGCCAACCATCCTTCTGGCAATGCCTTGGCTTACAGAACTTCGGTGGTTGTGGTTACCGCATATCCTGCTCTTCGGCTGCCCTCTTATAAATAGATGCTCCCATCGCTGAACAGGATGGTCTCTGGACTTGTTATAGCCTGGTCTTGGAGGTCCAGGCAGCTGGCATGGACTTCATCCACTACTTTGGAACAGTCATGGTCAGGTTCTCCCTCTTCTGTGGGAAGGAAGGTGGCCGGGTTTAGTGTTCTTACTGTTTCGAGAGTGACCCTTGGGTTTTCATGGAGAAGGCCTTGGTATTGTGTCAGCCAAGAATTGGAGAGGAAACGATATCCTTGGGTGCTCATGAGGGACATGACTGCGTGTGGGACCTTAACATTAAGTATTTGTCCCAGTGTGAGTTTGTCTGCCTCCTTGAAGAGCAGGACTGTGGCTGCTAGTGCTCTGAGGCACGGGTGGCCATCCTGCAACCACAGGATCAAGGTTTTTTTTTGACAGGTAGGCTACTGGCCGTTGTCAAGGCCCCATGCTCTGAGTGAGCACTCCAAGGGCTATTTTGTCCTTTAATGTACGAAGAGGTTAAAGGGCCTTTCTATGTCAGGCAAACCCAGGGCTGGGGCTCGTCCCAGAGCCAGATTTATTTCTGTGAAAGCAGCCCTTGCGTCCTCAGTTCATGCGAGGGGCTCCCAGTCTGGCCCTCCCAAGAGGTCATAGAAGGGCCTCACTATGGCTGAGAATCCGGGAATCCAAATGCGACAGAACCCTGCGACCCCTAAAAATTCATGCAAGCCTCATTTTTGGGGGGGAGCTGTGGCAGTGTGGTGATAACATTTTTCCTTTCTGGTCCTAGTTCTCTTTTTCCTTTTGTGAGGCGGAAGCCTAAGTATCAGACCTGCTGCTGAAAAATCTGTGCCTTTTTCCAAGAGGCCTGGTACCCCAAGTAGGATAGGAGCTGCAGGAGGGCCTTGGTACCTTTCATACAGTTTTCTTGGGTGTCGCTGGCAAGGAGGAGGTCGTCTACATATTGGAGGAGGACACACCCTGTGATTTCCCTCAGAAAGTCGATGAGGTCGGCAGCTAGTACTTCCCCCAAAAGAGTGGGCAAGTTCTTGAAGCCTTGGGGAAGTTGTGTCCAGGTCAGCTGCAGCTGGTGCCCTGTAATGGACTCAGTCCATTCAAAGGCAAACAATGGCTGTTGACTTTGAGGAGCCAGGCGGAGGCAGAAGAAAGCATCCTTTAAGTCGAGGCATGTAAACCATTTGGCTGACCCCGGAATTTGGCTGAGGAGTGTATACGGGTTCAGAACCACTGGGTGTAAGGAAACACTTTGTTAATGGCCCTCAAATCCTGTACTGGTTGGTATCCTCCTCCTGCCTTCTTGACTGGCATGAGTGGGGTATTCCAAGCCAATTGGCACGCAGTTAGAATACCTGCTTCTCTGAGCTTGGTCAGGTGCTCTTGTATACCCATTCTAGCCTCGAATGGAAGGGAGTACTGCATTTGCCTCCAAGGTTGGGCTCCAGGGATCAGGTCAACAATGATGGGGTCCAGTTCCAAGCTAGTCCAGGTGGGTTATCTTCATCCCATACAGAAGGGAATGTAAGCCTGAACTCTGAAGGGCTACAGGGTAGGGCCTGGGTGCAGAATAGTCTCCATTCTTCTTCCCTTGGCAGGGTAATCGCCACGACCAGAGTATCCTTCTGCCTTGAGTTTAACTGGAGGCTAATGTGTCCAGTGGGTTCAAAAGTTATCTGGTCCCCAAGGTTGGAGAGCAGATCCTTGGCCCAGGAGAGGAATTGAGCAGTCAGGTAAGTAGAGGAACTCATGCCGGACCTTGTGACCCCCAGGTTCACATTGTCGAGCTTGACAGAAGGGCTGCATCACTGTGTCCCAGTAGCCCCAAGTATGGTTTCCATCTTTTGGCTGAAAGGCGCCACCAGGGAAGTAACAACCGAGTGTTCAGCTCCAGTGTCAACAATGAAATTTATTGTTTGGCCCCCTACTTTCATTTCATGGGGGCCAAGAGAGAAAGAGCCCTGTCCCTTCAGTCTGATTCTATCCCGGCCAGACTGATGAGGTTCTCGCCTCGAGGTTCTTCCCGATATCAGCAGGGCTTTGAGGGGCCCTTCCAATTTGGACATTCATTTTTCTAGGGTCCCTTGCTAAGGGGGCTCTGGTCTTCCCCCCTTTTGGTGGTTGAGGTCTTCCCATCTTCACAGAGTCTGTTTCTTTTAGTGCTGCTGCGAGAAAGGTGGCCTTCTTTTTTAGTCTTCTCTCTGCTTCTCTTTTGGCTGTGACTTCTCTGTTCATGAAACTTTACTGGCAACCTCTATCAGCTGATTGATATTCATCCCGGCAAAGCCCTCCAACTTCTGGAATTTTCTTCTGATGATATTTTAGTCATGTTCATGGGCTTTTTGGCTCCAGCTTGGATTCCCCCAAGGAGGGCTTCCTGGTATCATCGGATGTGGGCTTGTCCTTCTGTGGTGAAATCCCATGTTGGACGTTCTTCAGGCACAGCAGCTTGAGCCCAGACAACAGGATCATTGATCCCCGGAGGTGTGTGATCTTCTAGATACTGTCATGTTTCTCTCATTCTTCTTTCTTCTGTATTAAACAGAGTACGGAGTAACTGTTGACTATCTTCCCAAGTCAGTCGGTGGGTCTGGAAGAGGGACTCCATCAAGTTGACCATTGCTTGTGGCTTTTCAGAGTATGATGGAGTATTGTGTTTCCAGTTGAGGAGGTTGGTTGTAGAGAAAGGTTGATAATACATCATGGAATGGCTGGCTGGACTGTTCCATCCTCATTCTGTCTTTCAGGCTCTCGTCTCCCTTACAGGCATTTGGAGAGCGTTAGGTCTGGGTCTGGGGTGCGGTCTGGCTGCTGGCCCTTGTCTCCCGGGGAGGGTTCTCTGGGTGCAGGAGGTGAGGAGACATGGGCAGCAGTGGCAACAGAGGAGAGACAGATGGGGGAGGAGTTTCAAGCTCAGGGGCATGGGGGAGGGAGCCTGGTGAGTCATAAGGTGGCAGAAAGACGGGATCTTCCTCCAGGTGTCATGCAAACACTAGGGGAGTGGTGAATTTCTTCTTTGGCTCCCTGGGTGAATCTCCGCATAAAGCTGCTAAAACCTTTGCCTGACTCTGCTTGCTATGGATGAGTCGCACCTAAGACAGAGGATTTCAGGCAATTTCAAGTCAGGAGTCGATGTATGGAAATTTATCAGGGTGACCTGGGTTCCCATTGATTATCAGCCAAACCCACTGCACTACTTGAGCATCTAATGTCCGTTCCGGGGGCCATCCTACATTCAATATGGGCCATTCTAGTTCACAAAAGGTCCTTAACTTCCTGGGTGTCATTTTCACTCTGTAATCACCTGAAAATCCCTTTTTAAAATTTTTGAGCGTGACCTCTAAAATTGTAGGCTTACTCTGTTTTGATCCCATTATTAATTCCTTTCTCGTGTTTGGTGTCAGGGAAACAGACAAAGGGAGGGTATCCCCTCAGATGCCCTCAGGACCAACCAGATACTCCATTGGTCGTGTTCCCAAGGGAAACTTTAGGTGAGGCTTGGCCATAGCAGACTCAGCTTTGTGACTTATGATCAGAGTCTAATCTGATGCCACCCTGGACCGTATGCCTTTCACTGAGACTCAGGAGAGCCCACTCAGACTCCGTAGAATTTTGGGACCTTAAGGGTGCCCATCCGTGGAGCCACAAACTCGAACTCAAGTGGCAAGCCTGGCCAAGCCCCACATTCTCTCTCTCTCTCTCTCTCTCTCTCACACACACACACACACACACACACACACACCAGAGTCTATTACATTCCCTCCTGTAAGATTTTCTACCTGTGAGACCACTAAGGTCTCCGGGAAGTGATCAGGTCCCCCCCTTCCACCCTTTTGGTTGGGCCTGACTACTTTGGTAGTCTCACTTGTGAGGTTCTCACTTCAGGTCCAGGTCCTCACCTACCAGGTCTCTTTGAGTCCAGCAGGAACGACAGAACACGGCCAGCCCCAGGTGACTGAACAGGGGACTGCCAAAATTCAGTCAGGACATGCCTTCTCCTTTATGATTCCTTGCTCCTTGCTCCGTCACAGCCTAGCCATTCTTCCAAACCAGTGGCAACAATGGGCCAGCGCGGTTAGGTTTCTCAGTCAGGGAACCAAATGTGTTATGGAACCAGGCTGGAACGGTGGCAGAAAAACCAAGCAACACTCAGAGATCTTGGTGGATCGGAGATTTAGTTTAACACCGGAGGGCTCAAAGGAGACTGTTTCTCCAAAGATCTGAGCGCCAAATGAAAGTGGGAAGGGTAATTTATAGTTGTCAGCTTCCATATCTGTGGTGGGTTTTCGTGCGCGCGGCAAACAGGGCAAGAAGAACCCAGAAGAAGGGTCTCTAAGCTAGAGACCAGAGCTTGTTTCAGTCCCATCGGCCATCTTTGGTGCAGTACTTTTTTCATTTCTCCAACAATTGCTGTTATGAAAGGATCAGGAAGAGAAAGAAAATTTAACAAAAGAGACTGAGAGGTAGGCACCGAAAAGATCTGAGGGAAACTGTGAGATAGGGGTGTCATAGAAAACAAGGGAAAATAGTATCTAGAAGAAGAGGGATAATGCACAAGAAGGTCATGCAAAGGCTAGTTTCTCCTGACAAAAGATTCATTTCATCTCTTAGCAATTCATGAGAGTGAAGGGAGAAGGGGAAAAATAATCTCAAATAAAGGGTACCAGGCACAAAATTCTCTAAAAGCCTTATTTTGGTTAACCCCCTTAGTTTGATCTGAATTCCCAGGTCCCTCAGGGAAGATACATATGTCCTGAATACTGGAAAAGCAAATGCTACACAAAGTAAAGGATCAGGTTTGTGTCATTTTGGTGAAATAAAAACTCAGACAATTTTAGGTTTACAGGACAAAGAAGATGATGAGGGAAGGAAGTAATGGGGATTAATCAGAACAGTTTTACGAAGCAGTTGTCTGTACTGAACTCCCAAGCTAAGGCCAGTGAAAAGGAGGGCAGTGGTAGGTGTTGTATTTATTTTTCTTTTTACCCTACCTGGTCCCAGAAAGAAATTATGACAGCATAAACTGTTTATTTGGGTAAATTATTCAACAAGCATTTATAGAGTAAAAATGAGAAAAGGTGAGCAGAAAAAGAAAGGATACATTAATCTAGGATAGATAAATGGACAGATCCCTTCGAAGGGTAGATTTACAGAAGAGTAAGGAGGAATAAAAGACTACAAACCAAGAGTCAGGGAATGTTGATGGGCCCCTATGGCTTTGGGGGCCTGAGTGGAACTCAAGGGATAGGGGTCTCTTTTGATGCTAGAAAGATGGAGGTGGCTACCAGGGGCCTAGAATTGTCCCAGAAGGATGCAAGAAGTGGGCCTCATGAGCCTTTGCTCCTGGCCAGTTCTCAGCTAGAGGGTCCAAGGCAGAAGGGCCCTCCCAGTCTCCTTCTGGCCATGGGGTTAAGGAGGTGAAGCTGAAGGCAAACACAGGGTGCTAAGGGGAGGGGAGGGGTGCTGGCAGAGCACAGGAGGCTGAGCCTCCACACCCGTCCATAGAGAGAGTGTGTGTGGCTGGGGGAGAGGAGAGGTGGGTTGAAAGGTCGGATTAAGGGGTCAGGGACGAAACAGGAGCAAGAAGCCAGGGAGGAGCTGATGGGGATGATTCTGGAAGGAGAAGCACTTCATGGCAGGGTCTGGGTATGGCAGTCCGGGGAAGGCTGCAGTGGGCTTCTTGCAGTGCCTGGCTTCTACCCCTCCCCAGAGGCCTGAGCCTGCACCCCTTTGTCCCTGTTGAGGGGCCATTAACTGCTAGCATAATTAGAGCCCCAATACCCTTCTTCCCTCAGGACCACACAGCCCAGGGTTCTGTGTGAAACCTCCAGAGTCTGCCATTCCTACCAGTCTAGATGTGAATCCCCTGCCCAGTCAAGATGCCCTCCCCTCCTCTCCCTGTCTTCTCCTCCCCCAATCTCTACAGCTCTATGCTTCCTCTCCTCCACACACTACCTTCCACCGTGCCACACTCTGTCCTCTCAGCCATATTTCCTTCCTCACAAACCCCCTCAGGTCTGTATTCATTCCCCTCTATCCCCTGATTTAAATTAAAACATCCCCTATCAACCTTGTCTTGCTCACAAGGATAGGAACTGATATACCTACAAAGAACAGGGAGACCCTTATGGACAGAGGGTCATTTTTTATCACGCTCCAATGTGAGGCCATGAGATGGGGCAGGAACAGGTGTCCAGGAAGGTCCTTCCGTGATCTCTCTTTCCTATTGATGTCCTCAGTTCTAAAAGGGTATATGGAGGGGTGCCTGGGTGGCTTAGTAGGTTAAGCATCTGCCTCTCTTGGTACATGAAACCAAGCCCCATGTTAAGCTCTGAGCTGACAGCATAGAGTCTGCTTGGGGTTCTCTCTCTGCCCCTCCCCACTCAAAATAAATAAACACTAAAAAATAAAAAGAGTATGTGGGCTTTCTAATTCCCATGTATTTTCATATTCCCTGGCACCCAGATTCCTTTACATCCTTCCTTGGGTATTCCCATTTGTTGGATCAGAACAAGGTTAGCTTAGAGTCCTTGGGCTGCTGTCCTCTACAATGTAGCCAGGGGGAGCTTGGGAGGTGCTGAGGTTCCTGGTACTAAATTCTGATGAGTAGCTGCTTTCTCAGTACTGAGGGAAGAAGCATAGGGTAGTGTCAGCCCAAAGGACAGTCTTATTGGTGCCATCAGGTATTGTCCAGAAGAAGCAGTAGCAGCAGTCTAAGGAATCTACCCAGGGGAGGGAGAGCACTCCTTCCCAAAGTGAACAGGAATAGAACCCCTGAGATACCCATTTCCCATTTTTCTCCCAACCCTTGTCCATGATCACTTTTCTCAGGATGCATTAGGGAAGAAAGCATTGGGATATTATTAACTAGTGGATGCAGATTTGACCCTGACCTAGGACCATGTCAGTTGTGATAAGGGGCTTTTGGGGAGATACTCAGCCCATTTCAGCTTCCCTTTTCCTCATCTGTAAGTGAGGCTGGTAAAAAACTCCATTTCACAATATGACCCCACCCCCATTAGAGCTTCTATATTTGGTTCTTATTTTTTTTTCTTCTATATTCCTAAAAGTTACATCACACACAGAGACATTGAACTTGATGCTTGTATATATTCATTGACATAGAACTCCACAACATATATTTGTTTGCTGAAAAATACACAGTATAGAACAGAACTTACATTTGATCACTTTTATCTATACATACCTGTACACAGTTATAGGGAAATATCTAGAAGGACATTTATCAAAGGGCTCACAATGTTTATATAAGGATGGAGAGTTTCAGGTAATTTGTATTTTTTGTATATTCCTTCATTTTGTGAAGGTTTAACAGAGTAACACTTCTTTCATAAGAAGAATAAAGTCACCAAGGAAATGGACACAGGCAGAGAACAGACCCTTAGCAGGGACAGAGGGCAGGCCATCCTCTCCACTTTGGTGGTATCCAAGACCTCTCCAGTCCAAAATAAAGCCAATTTATGGATTAATTAATGCAGATAGAAGTCTACCCACTCTCATTTTCCCATCTGAATACAGTAAAGGATTCACTTAGGGCTGGGTCTAGCACCTTACTAGAGGCCCAGAGAGGTCATTGTGTCTGCTAGGGACTTCTTTTGACCTCTCCTTTTCTGTATGTGTCAGCTCCTGCAGAATGATGATCAGATTCTCAAACACCTCAGCCTTGTTGCTCTCACTGTCACAGGTTTCCTTTGAGTGGCCCTCCTCACCGCAATACAAACAGAAGACTGTGTATTTTCGCTTCCTGGCTCTACGCATATCCCCAGGACCATCATTCTTATACCCAGAACCCCCACTGGTAGAAGGAGATTGAGCCACAGAACTGCTGGAAGAATCAATAACCACTATTTGATCCAGACATCTGGTCCTGCCTCTGAGAGGAGGGACATCCATGGATGTAAGTGGAGGGTCCTGAGACTCAACTAGGATCACATCCTCATTTGAGTCATCAAGAGTATCATCTACCTCTATCACATTGCAGTCATCATTGCTGATTGCTATTGGCTGAGGGCCCCGAAATGCCATGTGGCTTGCTGCCCTCTCCAAGATTAGCCCAGACCTTTTGAGTCTCTTCGGTTTCATAAAAGTGTCATTTCAATCCCCTTCCTCCCTTATCATCTTGATTAACTCCAAAAAATTAGGACGATGCTCTTGATCATTTGCATACATCCTAAGAAGATGTTTCAGCTTAAAATGCAGGTCCATATTCAGCTCAGCTCCTAAAAGGAGCTGGTGCAGGCAAGTCTTGTTTGCATCTTTCTGAGCTATGATCCCTGCGTGAATAGCATTCTGAAGCTGCACTTCTAAAAGAATCACATAAAGGGAGGCTTTCTCCCTTGTGCCTACAGAGTGTTAAAAAATTTACCATGGGCAGCGACACTGCTTTCAGACTCCCCAAACACCAATTTCATTGCCCGCAAGAAATCAGCCACTCTTAGATTGGGGTTGGCAGCCTGGAGCAAACGCATGACCTCCCTGGCAGGGCCCCTAAAGGTTTTCATCAAGCACTTGAGCTTTTCCTCCTCAGACATACTCCAATTGGGCAGGACCCCATTGACTTGGATCAGTTTTCAAAGGTTTCTTCCCCTTGGGCTGGCACCACTCTCCCTGAGAACAATTTCACATTTCTTTCTGCCATGTTGACACTTAAAGGACCAAGACTCCTCCCCAGAGACCTCAAAATTGAATGGGCCCAAGGTGGCCAGGGTGTGTTTTGCCTCTGGCTGTTACCCACACATGCAATGATGCTAGCCATGATGGTGGATGATCTTCTATCTGAATATAACAAGATGCTCAGGCTTTTCAGAAAAGCCTAATCTGTATGAGGAATCCCCAAAGCAATGTTCCCAGGCTCTGCTTTCCTTGTATCTCAATAGGGACTGTAAAGAAAAGGGGGAAGAAAAGGTCAGTAAGTAGTAGATTGCAGGGAAGTGGTCTGCAGTCGCTCTACTTCCATGAACACCCTGCAATACATTTTATATTTGCTAACTGACCTAAAAATATGCTGCAGGAGACTGGCTATTACAACTTTCTGGAGATACTGGATGTCTTTGTGCTTGCAGGGTACTTTTCAGAGCTACATCCATCACTCCTGTAAGTCCTACAGGAGGGAGGGCAACTGTTGCTTTGAATTCTAGGTGAAATTGTGTGTGGGGCTGTTACTGGGCTCTCAAAATAGAGTGCAAAGGTCTAAGTCTCATAGATTTGTGATAATAAATAAGATATCCATTAAAATAATTGTGTGTCAATCATACTCAAATAAAAAAAATGTAAAGATATCCCTTAAACTCACTTCTCGGATCTCAACCACAGCCCCTTCTCAAAGTCCCTCACCCCTTATTTCTTAGATTATAAAACATAAGCTAGGAAACAAGTGCATGCCTTTATTTCACTTCCAGCCTCTGCAACAGGTGCCCTCCTGAGAAAGCTCGCTGTCGGAGTAGGTCGACCTCTGTCCACTGGGGGTTGCAGATCCCAGCCCTGACTTCGGTCCACTGGGGGTTGCAGATCCCAGTCCTGAGGACGTCAAGACTGCGTGGTCGGGGAGGGCCAGACAGAGAAGGAGGAGTCAAGTGCAGCCTCATCCCTCATTCTTCACCCCACTCCCTCTCCCCCCTCTGCCCCCCCACCTCCGCTGTAGCCAGACGGAAAATTCTATCTCCCACCTTCAGACAGAAAATTCCCTCTTCTACCTTCTGAATACAAGCCAAAGCAAACCTTTCCATTACTTTTCCCTGGGAAATCGTTGGCCTGCCAGCTCTGCAATCAGCCGCAAAGAATTCAAGTTCTGATTTGGCTTTGATGGCCTGGCACGGAGAAAAGGAATAAGAGTTGGACATGCACACCCACATATATTCCTCCCCAGGAAGAGATGGGGATATGCAAAAGGAGTTCAAAGCAGACAGTTTGTGATTCTCTTCCCCTTGTCCCTCCCTTACCACCCTTTGAAAATGCCCCCCCCCCCTTTCAATTCAGGCAAATCCTACCCATTTGGCAGCTTCCAGCAAAACCCCACCTCCTCCCTTAGCTAGCGGGGCCAAGGGAGTGCTCTTTCCCTGCCTCGCAGTTCTTGATTCCCTAAGTGGTGAGCCGCCCGGTACTAGTGGAGCTTCCCCTTCCTCTCTCCTCTCGGGGCAATCGCGCCCCCCCCCCCCGCGTTTTATTATTTTTTACCTGTGCTCTGCTGGTGGGCAGCGGATGCTTCGTCTTGGACACCTGTGGATGTCTCCTTCCAGTCTCCGCGGCCTTGCATGGGGATGCTTCTTCGACCTCAGAGCGAACGGGTGCTGCCCAACGGAGCTGCTCCACAGGGCAGACCAGTAAGTGGTACCTAAGCCTAGGCAGCACGGTTCCCAAGGCAGCCGCGGCCGCCCACGCCCACCCACTGGGTCCTCCCAGCAGCCGCCGCTAAGGTTAGCCTCTGCCCATTGACACAAAAGAGCTTGATGAGCGGGGCGGCGCGGCCAATCAGCGGAGCGCGGGGGCGGCCTCCTCTCTCAGTCTACAGCCCTGAGGCCATTGCTAGCAAAAGGGGGGAGCCGACCAGCAGGGGCTGCGGCACACGGGCGACAGAGCCAGCGAGGTGTCAAGTGCAGCTCGGACGCACGGACCGGGCCGATTTACCCGTGAGTTTGCTGCTTTCCCCCTTGCTTTCTTTCTCCCTCTCCCCTCCAACTCAACTCTCCTCCCTCTGCGCTTTGAGACCGGATGCCTTAAACACGAGGTGGGACAGAAATCAAGTGAACAATAGGAGTTCCTCACCTTTGTATAGGGGGGAAGGGGAGAAAGCATTTACTGAGCGCTTTCTGCGTGCGAATGTGCTGGCACAGACATCTCATTTATTCTCAGCAGCCCTGTGAAGGAGGTAGTGGTGTGCCTGTTTAACAGAGAGAGAGAGAGATCTTCAGCACTCAACCAGTATGGTTAGGAAGTGCAGAGCTAAGCGCTCACACCCAAGTCAACATGTCTGATTTCAAAAGCTACCCCCTGTAAATACTCTCTACTCTTTGAGGGTTGGTGGAGAAAAGTCAAAGTGGAGATGTGAGGGCCCATTTGGAACTATATAGAATTAGTGAGCAAGGACTATTATCTTCATTGTACAGATAGGGAAACAGAGAGGTCAGGCGTCTTGCCCAGCATCACACAGCAAATAAATTTCAGCATCCGATTTTGCATCCAAGTCTGTTGTTCTAATGCCAACTATTTGCCTAGCTGACCTGCCTAGACAGTATGTTTACATCGGTGGTCTCAAACCACCAGGAGTCTTGGTGTGATAGTAGTGTTCAGTGAGAGGGGGAGGGGAGGGAGTGGGGTGGGGGAGTGGGGTAGGGGAAGAGGTAGGCAAGTTTTACAGTACCCACTATAGAAAAGAGGAAACTAAGGCACTTTTCTTTCTCATTCTACACTATACTTTATACTACAATAAGCTGCTTGTTTATTTAAAAAAATAAAACATTATTTCTACGGCTTATGAGCTCAAAGGAAACAAGGCTCAGAGAAGTGAGATGACTTGCCCGAAATTACAAGGTGAAGCCAAAATTTGGACCAAATCTCTCTGACACCAGAAACTATGCTTTTAACCAAAGTATGGGTACAAGACTGGTTGCCTCAGAATCATTTTGGAGAGCTTGTTAGAAAGGCATATTCCTTAGCTCCACCTCTGGGAGATTCAGATTTGCTAGGACTAGGGGTGGGGAGTGTGATTTATATTTTTAACTAGTGCTGTGGTTAATTCTGAGGTGTAGAGAAGTTTATGAATCACTGCTGAAGACACCACATCATGCTGAGAGTAATAAGTAAATGGCCTGGTGCCAATGTATCTGGCCACAGCACATCTGTCATGAAATGTAACCCCACTGAGCAGAGGTTCCTACCCAGGGTTCCTTATGAAATTGTCTGCAAAGAATTTGGACTCTGTATATTTTTCTGAGTTCTTAGTTTTGTGGATTTTTCAAGATAAGTTTGTGGCCCAGAAATGGTTAAGAATCATTCCCCTATAATCTTTCTTCATAACATCTTTCAACTTGTACTTCAGGAAGAAGTGTGAGAAATGAAACAGTTTGACCTAACCACTGATCCACAGCTCTCTACCGCTGATACAGCTCTTTCATTTCCTGGCTTGAGGACAGGTTGCTAGGTTGCCCTTCTGTGAGCTCTTGAGGGGACCTCTCCTTTGCTGTATTTGGCATCACTGGCCCCAGAGAAAGAATAACTCCATGGAAACGGCATGCAAGGCTATGCTGGTCATGCAGGGCCACCAGCTTGAATGGGCTGTGAGGCCAGTGGCTGGGAAACCTTCTCTATATTCTAGGACTTCTCATTCTTGGAGAGCAGGTCTTACTTTCCTTATGTAAATTGTGGCTAGGAGGCCTCTGTGGGGCTTGTTCTTGACTCCTGATGTTTAGAAGCAAATGAACAATCTAATGCCTTTCCACGACTATTGTTGGGTTCATCTTCAACATGCCAAGGTATTTCACCTGCTCCTTTCTGCCCTCTTATTTACAAACCCAATACCTATGGTTCTTTGAAGTAAACAGTTCAAATTTGGAAATGAGGACTTTTATCTGAGGGACATTTCTCTTGTGGATGGAACAGTGTGGAAGGGGTTGTGGAGGCTGGAGGGTATGGGAGGTAGAGAGAAGGGTGACCTCACCCAGTCAGCAGTGATGCTGGCAGTAGCTCTTAGGCTTCTTGAGACTTTTGCTTCTGCTCCCCAATACCATGAAATCGACCCTGTGTCACAGCAGATTCTGTGTTTAAATTGTCTTCACTGCCAACTTAGGTGATCTGCAGGTGGACCTGGTGGGGATGGGATCATATAGGAGAAATAGATTCTAGAAATCTGACCAAAAAAGTGAGAAGAAATGGATTATGTAAAGGTGTCTAGATTGGGCCCTTAAAACTAAGCTAAGGTCTCTTCCAGCAAGGCTGGGAGGAGGATTTGCTAAACTGGCTCCAGTTGGATATAGAGTATCCCTTACCTCTGGCCTCATGTGTGGGAGTGTGTTCCAATTCATGGCTCTGATGAGACCACATTTTCCAATTTCAACAAAGAAACCTTAAAAGCCTGAAGGTTAGGGAGATAAAGCTTTTCAGCTGAAACAGTAATAGCTTCCCTGGCTGCCTGCCTCCTCTGTGCCAGGAACTTTCCATCTGTTATCTTTACATTTAAGCTCCTCAGCAGCCATATTAGATAGTCATTGTTATCCCATTTTGCAGATAGGGAACCTGAATTTCAGGGAAATTAAGTAACTTATATAAGGCCACACAACTAGTAAGTGGAGTTACTGGGACTTCAGCCCCCTCAGGGCTGTCACACTTTAAAGCCCATGAACAACTTTGCTGTCTCCCAAACAAGCAATTTAAAATGCACTCTGCGGGGCGCCTGGGTGGCGCAGTCGGTTAAGCATCCGACTTCAGCCAGGTCACGATCTCGCGGTCCGTGAGTTCGAGCCCCGCGTCAGGCTCTGGGCTGATGGCTCGGAGCCTGGAGCCTGTTTCCGATTCTGTGTCTCCCTCTCTCTCTGCCCCTCCCCCGTTCATGCTCTGTGTCTCTCTGTCCCAAAAATAAATAAACGTTGAAAAAAAAATTAAAAAAAATAAAAAAATAAAATGCACTCTGCAAGGGCACCTGGGTGGCTCAGCTCACTCAGTTAAGCATCTGACTCTTGTTTGGATCAGGTCATGATGTCATTGTTTGTGGGCTCCATCTGGCTCTGTGCTGGCTGTGTGGAGCTTGCTTGGGATTCTCTCTCCCTCTCTCTCTGCCTGTTCTATGCTCCTGCTCCCTGTCTCTCCCTGTCCTTCCCTCCCTCCCTCCCTCTCTCTCCCTCTCAAAATAAATGAAATAGACATTAATAAAATAAAATAAAATCTACTCTGCAGATGACCCAGTGCATTAGACTGATTTCAGCTTTTAGAAGAAGTGTAGTTGTAATCTAATCTTTATTTCTGGGATCTTTTTTTTATAATGAAACTAGTAATATAACTTAGGGAGCAATTTATATACTGAGTACTGTGTTAAGAGTGTTATATACTTCCTCTCATGCAAGCTTCATGATGATAATTTTAAAGATAAGGATACTGAAGCTCAAAAAAGTGAAGAGACTTGGCCAAGGTCATAAAGCTAGGAAGTGACATGGTGAAATTCACACCCAGATCTGTTTGACTCCAGAGCCTGTGTCTTTATGCTATAACACTTTTCAGTGGGGAAAACAAATATGACCCTTTTTCTAAATCCACTCCTGTAAGCCACAGCTCTATCTCCTTCCCATGGCCTGCATCCAGAACTGTGCACCATTCATATTTTTAGGCCTCTGTGCCTTAGGCCTCTTCCTCAGCATAGAATGCCTGCCATCACTCCTTCACCTAATGAAATCCTGGTCATTGGTTAAGGATCAAGTCAAATGCCCCTCATGAGAGAAATTTCTTCACTGCTCCCTGTCACAGGTAGAATAAATTGCTCTTGTCTTTCTGCTCTTACCTTGATTAGTGTACCCTTAATTTTGCCTTCCAGTATAGTTTAGTTCATTGTTGACCTGTCTCCCCGACTATATTCCTGAGCCCTTGAAGGCAGGTACCAAGTCCTATTCACCTCTAGCTTCACAGTAATTTATCCACAGTGATTTAGTACACAATCAGTACATGTTTGTGAGCTGAACAAAGACTGACTGAGGGAGACCCTGCATGAACAAATAAATGAGGGGCTGGATTCTGGGGTGATCACAGTCCAGGGTGATTCCCCTGGACTCGACTGGCCAGGGGAGTCTGGAATCCCCTGGGCTCACTTTATTAGGCTTTAAACATAGGAGACACATCATGAGGTATAGGGAATAACTACTCAAGACTGACTCCAGACACATTCTATGGTCTGTACTTTGAAATTCATGTCAAGGGGCCAGAACAGTTTATAGAACATCTTTGCATTCACAGAAGAAAGGTCTTCTCTGCCTCATATGTGAACACAGGATTTGTTCCACCATACCTCTTTATCTGGTTCTGGCTGACTTGATCTTGCAGGAGTATATGCTCTATGGAGACAGATGGCGAAGTCAGGAAGCATCTCTCTATTTTTTTTAATACATTTTATTGAGGTCACCATGATATGGATGCTTAACCACTTTCTCCCATTTTGTTTTATTAATCTTTGCAACAATCTTTTGAGGTAGGTCTATTGTTGCTATTTAATGGCTAAAGAAACAGATTGAGTATAGTGTCTTGTCTAAGGTCATATAACTAAGTGGTAGAGACAGAATTCGGTTTCTTTTTTTAATGTTTATTTTTAAGAGAGAAAGAGAGGTGGGGTAGGGAGAGAGAGGAGGCAGAGAGAGAGAGAGAGGGAGATAGAGGATCTGGAGCAGGCTCTGTGCTGACATCAGAGAGCCTGATGGCGAGGCTGGAACTCATACATCACAAGATCATGACCTGAGCTGAAGTCCGACGCTTAACTGACTGAGCCACCCCAGGCACCTCCAGAATTCAATTTCTGATCTGTCTGCTCCCAAAGCCTGGCATTGTAATGGGAGAATACATGTGAAAAAATGTGGATTCTCCTTCTCCCCTATAAAATAGGAAGAATTAAATTTATAAAATGATGAATTAGATATTTAAGCTGTTTCTAAATTATTGTTCACCTTTAATTCCTGAAAATGACTGACAAAATTGGCAGAAGGAATTGGGGATGGAAAAGCACAATTCTGCTATCAAATATTGGCCCTAATTCCTCCATGTCAGCCCCCAGTGACGTGCACAATATGAGAATGCCTAGAGAGCATTTCACCCCATCAGCTGATTGTATTTTATTATTTTGTTTTGTTTTATTTTACTATTTTATTTTATTTTATTTTATTTTATTTTATTTTATTTTATTTTCAAGAGAGTGAGGGTGAAAGTGAGCAAGGGACAGAGAGGGAGAGAGAAAGAATCAATCCCATGAGGAGCAGAGAGAGAGAGAGGGAGAGAGAAGAGGGGCTCATGCTCACCGGAAGCAGGGCTCGTGTTCACCCAATGAGAGGCTTAAACTCATGAGCTGTGAAATCATGACCTGAGCCAAAGTCAGATGCTGAACTGACTGAGCCACCCAGGCACCCCATTCCATCAGTTCTGTTATAACTGAGATGGATCAGACTCCAAGATGTCAATGAATTTCTAAAGGTCATACAGGAAGATAATAATAGACTGGCACTTAGAATGCTAGTCTGCCAAATCCTAACCCAGTTTTTCCCCTATGTCAGCCTGCCTTATGCAGTCAGTCAACACATGTTTATGGGTAACTCAGGAAAATGTGGGTAAGAAGTGGAACATCACTGCACTTTGAAATAGAATAGGGTGCAAACATTTCCCTCATTAACTGTCCTTATTTAGATGCAGGTAAGACTTGGGGTAGAAGTTCCTTAGTAGTATATTTGGGGGGTGTTGGGGGTACCTGTGGCTTTGGAGGTATGAATGGAGCTCCTGGTGGCCTGGAGTTGGGGGAGGCGTCCTTTTGGCTCTAGAGAGATGGAGGTGGCTACCAGGGGCCTAGAATTGTCCCAGAGGGATGCAAGAAGTGGGCCTCATGAGCCTTTGCTCCTGGCCAGTTCTCAGCTAGAGGGTCCAAGGCAGAAGGGCCCTCCCAGTCTCCTTCTGGCCATGGGGTTAAGGAGGTGAAGCTGAAGGCAAACACAGGGTGCTAAGGGGAGGGGAGGGGTGCTGGCAGAGCACAGGAGGCTGAGCCTCCACACCCGTCCATAGAGAGAGTGTGTGTGGCTGGGGGAGAGGAGAGGTGGGTTGAAAGGTCGGATTAAGGGGTCAGGGACGAAACAGGAGCAAGAAGCCAGGGAGGAGCTGATGGGGATGATTCTGGAAGGAGAAGCACTTCATGGCAGGGTCTGGGTATGGCAGTCCGGGGAAGGCTGCAGTGGGCTTCTTGCAGTGCCTGGCTTCTACCCCTCCCCAGAGGCCTGAGCCTGCACCCCTTTGTCCCTGTTGAGGGGCCATTAACTGCTAGCATAATTAGAGCCCCAATACCCTTCTTCCCTCAGGACCACACAGCCCAGGGTTCTGTGTGAAACCTCCAGAGTCTTCCATTCCTACCAGTCTAGATGTGAATCCCCTGCCCAGTCAAGATGCCCTCCCCTCCTCTCCCTGTCTTCTCCTCCCCCAATCTCTACAGCTCTATGCTTCCTCTCCTCCACACACTACCTTCCACCGTGCCACACTCTGTCCTCTCAGCCATATCCTTCCTCACAAACCCCCTCAGGGTCTCAGATCTACGCTGAGCATTCATTTCTTCTTGGTCCTGAGTTTCCTTCATGTGTCCTGGATCCCCAGTTGCCTCTCATCTACCCCATCAGCTCCCAGCCATTTCTGCAGTGGGATCAGTAGTTTGGTGCCCTTGTACTGTCTTTCCTCTAGTACATTGATTTTGAACTAGTGGTGATTTTGCTTCCCAGGGGACATATGGCAATGTCTGGAGATAATTATATTATTGCTGGGTTGATCCCACCTTGTGCTGCTGCATTCAGTGAGTGGAGGCCAGGATGCTGCTAAACGTTCTATAATGCACAGGACAGACACCTACAACAAAGAATTGTCTGGTCAAAAATGTCACATGTGTCAAGGCTGAAAATCCCTGCTCTATTATATAGCTACAGGTCTGCAAGGATAGGCTTGGAAATTGCCAGGTATAGAGATTTTTGGTGCTGACCTTCCAGGAACAGCTACTCTCTCTGTTCCTCAGTTGGGTGGGGGCAGGGCATTGCTAATGAAACAGTTACAACAGTGTTAGGAATCTGCAGGCAGAGAGACGAGGGAGATTCCCCACTCCCCAGATTTACTACCAGCTTTTAGAGAAAGTATTGGAATACAACTTCTGAATGCCTTTCTGCTTCTTTGAGATAGTACCACTTTTTGGAAAGAGAATAGCAACTTATTGTAGCAGTTTACCAAATGCAAACTTTCATGTGGTGAAAGTTGAATGCAATATGTTTTGGAGCCCTGTTTTCCCAATTTTATTTTCTTCAATCACAAACCTTCTTTGAATATTAGAATATTTGATTTATTGGTAAACCACTGCACAGGTGACTCTGTTCAGAAAAAAAAAAACTTGGCTTTTTTTTAATGCTTATTTTGAGAGAGAAAGAGAGAGCACAAGAGGAGAAGGGGCAGAGAGAGAGAGAGGGAGAGAGAGAATCCTAAGCAGTCTCCACTGTGCTGTTAGTGTGGAGCCTGGTGGGGCTGCATCTCACGAACTGTGAGATCATGACCTGAGCTGAAATCAAGAGTCAGACACTTGGGGCACCTGGGTGGCTCATTCGGTTGAATGTCTGACCTTGGCTCAGGTCATGATCTCCTGGTTCTGTGGGTTCGAGCCCCATAGCAGCAGGCCTGGGCTCGGTGCTTACAGGATGGAGCCTGCTTTGGATCCTCAGTTCCCCACCCCACCCCCGACCCTTCCCTGCTTTCTCTTTCTCTCTCAAAAATAAATAAACATTAAAAAAAAGAGTTCCAATTTCTCTACATTCTCACCAACACTTAAAAAAAGAAGAGGAGTTGGAAGCTTAACTGGTTGAGCCACCTAGGTGCTCCAACACTTCCTTTGTTTTAATTTGAGGCTGATGAACGATTTCTTAAGAAATATTTCTCAGAAACTCATCCAAAGTGTTGCTTGTTTCCTTAGAGCTAAGTTTCTTGGGACTCTGTTTGTAAGTAACGAAAATGCCACCAACAGATTTAAGTGGTAAGTAACCTCTTTTTTTTCCCACTCTTGCCAGTTTTCTTCCATCTGCACGCAGTTGTCTTCAGCATGGCAGAACAGAACCACTCTCCTAGAAAGGAACTTCAGCACAGGACACGAGCAGAGTCTCCAGGAAAGAAAAGCTGGCATTCCCAGGCCTATGCCCTTGGGGCCATTTCCAACTTTATGTCTACTTTTCTGACCTTCCCTATCTATAAGGTTGTGTTCCGTCAACAGATACATGCTATGGTGGTGTCAGAGGCTGTGCGACAGCTTTGGCATGAAGGCCCTCAATACTTCTACCGGGGAATATACCCACCTCTTCTCTCCAAGACATTGCAAGGGACTCTACTGTTTGGGACTTATGATAGCCTGCTGTGTTCTCTCTCCCCTATTGGGCCACACTCACTGGGACACCGCTGGACTGCAGGGCTCATGTCTGGTGTGGTGGAGGCTGTGGCACTGAGCCCCTTTGAAAGGGTGCAAAATGTGCTCCAGGATGGTCGCAAGCAAGCTCGCTTCCCCAGCACCTTCAGCATTCTCAAGGAATTCAACTCTTATGGGCTTTGGGGGCGGCTGTCACTGGGCTACTATCGTGGTTTCTGGCCTGTCCTTCTCAGGAACAGCCTGGGGAGTGCTCTGTATTTTTCCTTCAAAGACCCCATCCAGGATGGCTTGGCAGAGCAAGGCCTGCCCCACTGGGTTCCTGCCTTAGTGTCTGGGAGTGTCAATGGAACAATCACCTGCCTAGTTCTGTATCCTTTGATTGTGCTAGTGGCCAATATGCAGTCCCATATTGGCTGGCAAAGAATGCCAAGCCTATGGGCCTCTGCCCAGGACGTGTGGGACACTCGGGGCCGAAAGGTGTTCCTCATCTACCGTGGCGGCTCCCTGGTCATCCTAAGGTCCAGCGTGACATGGGGCCTCACTACTGCTATCCATGACTTCCTGCAGAGGAGATATCATTCCAGGAAAGAGCTGAAAGACTGACTAACTGTAGAAAGTGTGGCCATGGCAACTTTGTTATCCTAAGCCTTCCCAGTTGGTCTAAATAGCTTACATCTTTGGCTTGGTTACCCAATGCAACAACTGTTTAGCATCTTTGAACTGTGAGTGCATGGGAGAAGTTGTCAACCACCAGCCTGTTGGGCAAAGACAAAGCCCAACAGGGTTCCTTGGCCAGAAAAAAGAAAGTCACCCCAGTCCATCCACAGCTTCAACAGCCTCAGACCCAGGAGGCCCTTAAAAAAGCTTGTGACCCAGGTGAAATGTCATTCCTTTAAAGAATTCCTTGACAATAAGAGTAAAACTTTAAAAGATGACCTTAGTTAGGCACTGTGAGTTCTGGGACCCCTCCAGTTGTCCTTTGGACTAAACTTAGTGGAGGACCAGATACTCCAATTTCAAAGAACTATGCTTGACTTAGGATGCAGATTCCATAGAACATCTCAGATGACTGCATTTTCATGATATTGTTCACTACCCCTGCCACCATCACTCTCACTTCTCAGGGCTGTAGGTTCTTGTTTCAGTCAGGCTGGCATTCGTGGATGGAAATCCTAAATTAGGCTTGCCTCAACTGATCAGATGTCATAAGAACTGATGGGGCTGGATATAGGGGTGGGAAGAAGTATTGTCACTTATGTCGCTAGATGGAAGGAATAGACTTTGAGGGAAGAGATTTAGGTCATGAGAAAAATTTACTATAGATTGCTTGGTATTATCTTCCAGTATATTTTTGATAGCAGGGCAATAACACTGCCTAGAAACCACTTGAGTTTCCCTAATAAATCTGGAAGTGAAATGACCATATCTTTTCACAAATAATTGCATATTTTATTGTGTGGATAAATACAGTTACAGTGACATAAATAGAAATCTTAGCCTGTAGTTCAAAGCTATTCAAAATATGGTCTCCATATAACTTGCAGCATTTTATCACACCACTACCACTTACATAGATCCCATACAACCAGCCAAACTGAACTATTGTTCTCTCCCCCAAAATGCCATGAACTTTCTCATGGCAGTGCTTTGGCCCGCACTATTTCTCCACCTGCAGTATCTGTTCCCCACATGCTAGTCTGCCAAAACCCTTCCAGGTCCTCAAAGCCTAGCTCACATGCCACCTTCTCTGTGGAGACTCTTCTGATTTCCCATAACTGAATGTTACATTAGTCTCTAGTGATGCCCTTTTCCAATAACACTTCATACATGGCACTGATTCCATTATGTCACTGATCTCATGGTGCCCTGTGTTCTTCTTGATGTTCTTCAATACCTCCTACTAGACTGTAAAACTCCTTGAAAGCAGGAATTCTTGTATGCATTTTAAAATCTCCCATTGTACCTAGGTGCTCAATAATGTTGGCTGATTACCGAATTGATTGTCAAGCTGTGATATGATCTTTATCCTCAGGGTGCTGTCCCTTGTACATGAAAATGATGTTATTGACTCACTGTCAGCAAGACACAACCTTTGAGGTGTGATTTTGTTTTCTTTTATTAGTGGATTTAGCTTTGTGCTAATGATAATGCTGCTGCTGATAATAATAATAAATGACTATTAACTAGAACATTTGATGAGTTTGTGTTATTGATGGCATGTTTGCTATTAGCAACACCACAGGAACTAAAATTCCGCAAACAGAAACACATTGCATAACTATCCCATTCATTTCAACTCCAGAATTTTGAAGATTTCCAAGATGACGTATGTTGCAGTTTTCCCTTTGGAGATAATATCATGATAGTGACCTCCACTTGCACCTCCTTACCTAACTGAATCTGTCATTTAAAATGACCTACTTATATATCCTAGCAGTGAGAATTCCTCGCTTAACATCATAGAAATTAAAGATACAGCAGTAGGCAGTATGAGATCAGAGAGCATTTGCCCGCAAGGTCAACAGAAAATGGGTGGTCCAAAAGAGCTGTAGATGAGTTCCCACATCTGATCCTTGTGCAGATTTGGATGGGGTAGGACAGTGCTCTGCTGGTGGATTTAAGGGCAGGGAACATGGGGTCTGTACAAGGAAAGGAAAAATAGAACAGCAGCTAGTGATATTTCAGCATAGTTATATCTATGTATTCCTTCTAACTCTCAGAAGGAACAAAATATTTCTTAAAAATTTGTAACTTAGCCTATAGCTTTTTTTTTTTAGATAGGGCACAAGTGAGCGAGGGGCAGAGAGAGAGAGAGAAAGGAAGAGAGAGAAATGGGGCTTACCTGATGTGGGGCTCCAGCTCATAGACCATGAGATCATGACCTGAGCCAAAGTCAGATGGACTGAGCCACACAGGCACCCCTATAGCTTTTTTTTTTTAATTTTTAATTTTACTTATTTATTGTGACAGAGACAAGTCAGCACAAGTAGGGGAGGGACAGAGAGAGAGAGGGAGACAGAATCCCAAGCAGGCTCCACACCGTCAGCATGGAGCCTGACATGGGGCTCAAACCCATGAAACTGTGAGATCATGACCCGAGCCGAAACCAAGAGCTGGACGCTCAACCAACTGATCCACCCAGGCGCCCCTATAGCTTTGGTTTTTAAGCTGAAAAGGAGATAAACTACTGTACTCCCCCACGTTTTAATCCAAGAGATGCATTTATTACCAAGTACAATGTCGATTTCCACTTATGCCACTGTGTCAGTTCATGTCCCTTTATTCATTTTAACTTATTTAGAAGTTTCAAACTTCTTGAAATTGTAATTTCAAACTTATAGAAAAGTTGCTAGTGTAAGTCAGGTTTAAAGAACACCCACATACCCTTTATTCTAATTCCCCTGTTAACATTTTAGCCCATTTGCTTTACTGAACATTCATTCTCTACCTACACACACACACACACACACACACACACACAGTATTTTTGCCTGAACTACCCAGAGTTGCAATTTTAATATTTCTTGATTCAATATTTGTAGATTCAAATTTTCAAAGACTGTGTTTTAACTCTATGACAGTGGCACAGTTACTATATAGACGATTCCCAAATTAACAGTGATTCAGCTTAGGATTTTTTGACTTTATGATGGTGTGAAAGCAATAGGTATTCAGTAGAAACTGCACTTTGAATTTTGAATGTTGATCTTTTCCAGGCTAGTGATGTGTGGTAGATACTAATGTGAGCTGGGCAGCAGCAAAGAGTTGAGGCTCCCAGTCAGCCACAAGATCACGAGGGTAAGCAATTAATACACTGACAACCATTCTGTACCCACACAGCCATTATATTTCTAACTTTCAGTTCAGTATTCAACAAATTACATGAGGTATTCGACATTTTATTACAAAATAGGCTTTGTGTTAGATGATTTTTTCTAGCTGTAAGCTAATGTGAGTGTTCACGTTTAAGGTAGGCTAGGCTAGGCTATGATGTTCAGTAGGCAGGGTGTATTAAATACATTTTTGACATAAGATATTTTCAGCTTATGATGGGTTGATCAGGATGTAACTCCATGCTGAGGAATAGCTATAGAATATTAGAAAATGAAAGTTCATGGCATATTTTAAAGTTACATTGGTGGCAATTGTTTAAATGTACTATATTTGCCTTTATAGAAACTTTGGATTTACATTGTGTTAATAATTGAAGCTATGCAATTCTAATATTAACATGAATTTACAACTAAAGCATGTTATAATTTAAATAATTAATTTTTACAAATTGCTTCATTTAAGAACCTAAGCAAAATTACATATCTTTTTCCATTTTAAGTCTTCTGAGCAAAGTTTAAGAGTGTAATAGTTTTCTAGTAATTTAAATTTTTTTCATCATTATTTTTGAGACAGAGACAGAGAAAGCATGTAGTGGGGAAGGGACAGAGAGAGACGGGGATAGAGGCTGAAGCGGGTTCTGTGCTGACACCAGAGAGCCAATGCAAGGCTTGAACTAAGGAACTGTGAGATCATGACCTGGGCAGAAGAAGCCAGACACTTAACTGACCGAGCCACCCAGCCGTGCCCCAGGAATTTTAAATATCCATATTTAGTTTTGTGATGTAAATGTGGTTATATTCTCTGACATTTAAAAAATGACTTTTGGATTTGAGATAAACCAAGAGGTAATAAATACCTATGTATGTTTAAAACTCATAAAATGTAGAATTTAGTGCTAAAGTTGCTTAGTATAAAAAGTTGAAAGAAAAAGAATAAAAATCTCCATATGAGCCCTGTATATCTTTGTATAAATATAAACTATATCAAGTTTTCTAAAGCTCAAGGTGAAATAAGAACTAATATATTACTATTACTGTTATATGGTTTATTAAGACTTCAGTTTGCTCTTAAAATTTATTTTAAACATTATATAGTATTATAGTTTAACTACATTTTTGTAACAACTGCATATAGTATAGTATATTAAAGATAATAAAATAATGTTCCATATGAGAGAAAAAGCAGCATAATAAATCAGGAAAAAAGTGAGTAGTGTTCATAAATAAATAAATACTATATTTCCATATATTCTCCCATTTCTGTTTCTTTCATACCACCTTTTTTTCCCTCAAATCTTCAACACTTCCTCACCCCTCCTGAATAGTAGTTGTTGACCTTGCTTTCCATTTAAGAAAAGAGAAGCATTCAGAAGCGAGCTTCCAGTTAAAAGAACATTTATAATCACCCATGTAATGACCACCCAAGACAAGAAATACAACATCTTGATAACTTCCACCCCCTCATTTTTCCTGCCTCCAGTCCCCCACCACTGATGGCCTTCTTCTCTCCATCCTAGAGGTAACCCGTGACTATTGTGATATCATTTCTTTGGTTTTCTTTATAAGTTTATCTTCTATATAAGATTCTCTAAACACAGTTTTGTTTCACAGATATTTCAGCTTTATATAATTTATGTATTTGGAATTGTGACTACCTTGTTTCACTCCACATTATTTGTGAGATTCATCCATGTTGTTGCAGGTAACTGTAATGTTATTTCTTTTTTAAAAATTGTGATAAATTTACTTAAAAATTCTTTGTTTCTTAGAACAGTTTTAGAGTCAAAGGGAAGGTACAGAGAGTTCCCATCTACTCCCTGCTCCCACATGTACATAGCCTCCAGTATTATCAACATCCCACACTACACTGATACCTTTGTTGCAATTGATGTACCTACATTAATACATCATTATCACCCAAAGTCCATAGTTTACTTTAGGGTTCATACTTAGTGTCGTATGTTCTATGGGTTTGGACAAAGAAAAATCAGGAAAAAATAGAGACCAGAGTAAATAATAACATAACATTGAAAGTAATGACCAGTTTTCCAAACAAAACAAAATTGGCAATGCTTTAACTACATTAAGAAAAAAAGAAAGAAGACTCAAAAACTGAAATGAGAAATGGAAAAGAGTACAACAGATAACACAGAAATATATAGTGTGATAACAGATTACTATAAACAATTATATACTAATAATTCAGATAACTTAGAAAAAACCCAAATAATTCCTAAACACGCACAAGTAACCAAGACTGAATCATGAATCTTATATCCAAGAAATAGGAAATCAACTTAGACCAATAAGAAGAATGATGGTTGAATTAGGAACAAAAATCTCCCAGCACAGAAAAGCCCAAGACCACATGGTTTCATTGGTGAATTCTACCAAACACTAAAACAAATTTAATGACAATTTTTAGCAAAATCTTAAAAGTAATAGAATACAGGGAGCACATTCAAAATCATTCCATGAGGCCAATACTACCCTGATACCAAAGCAGGGTAAAAACAATGCAACAACAAAAAAGTCTAGTTTATCCTATATAAGCACTGCTACTCCAACTTTCTTTTGACATCCATTTGGGTATTAATGTTTCTCCATCCCCTCACTTTCAATCTGTATGTGTCTGTAGGTCTAAAATTTGCTTCTTGTAGTCAGCATAAAGATGGGTCTTGTTTTTTTTTTTTTTTTTACCCATTCTGACATCCTATGTCTTTTTTAAAAAAGGTTTATTTATTTTGAAAGAGAGAGAGAGAGCACTCATAGCAAGTGGAGGAGGGGCAGAGAGAGAGGGAGAGAGAAGGACCCAAGCAGGGGCTCTGACATGGGGCTGGATCTCATGGACCATGAGATAATGACCTGAGCCGAAATGGAGTCAGATGCTTAACCAACTGAGACATCCAGTCTCCCCATGGCATCCTATGTGTCTTTTGATTGGAGAGTTTAGTCCATTTACATTCAAATTAATTATTAATAGATATGTATTTATTGCCATTTTATTACTTGTTTTGTCCTTGTGTTTGGAGATTTTCTCTGATCCTTTCTTTGTCACTTTTGGTCTCTCCTTTCCATTCAGAGAGTTCCCTTTAATATTTCGTGCGGGGCTGGTTTAGTGGTCAGGAACTCCTTTAGCTTTTGTTTGGGAAACTCTTTTTCTCTCCTTCTATACTGAATGATAGCCTTGCTGAATAGAGTATTCTTGGCTGCATATTTTCTGATTCAGCACTTTGAATATATCATGCCAGTTCCTTCTGGCCTGCCAAGTTTCTGTTGGGAAATCTCCAACTAGCCTTATGGATTTTCCCTTGTTACTTCTTTTGTCTTGCTGCTTTTTCTTTCTTTATCACTATATTTTGCAAATGTAATTACAATATGTTTTAGTGTTGGTCTGCTTTTGTTGATTTTGATGGGAGTTTTCTGTGCCTCCCGGATCTGGATGCCTGTTTTTTTCCCTCCAGATTAGAGAAGTTTTCTGCTATTATTTACCGAAATAAATTTTCTGCCCCCCTTTCTCTCTCTTCTTCTGGGACTCCTATAATACAAATGCTATTATACTTGATGTAGTCACTGAGTTCCCAAAATCTATTTTTGTGTTGCATAATTCTTTCTCCTCTTTTGCTCAGCTTCATTATTTTCATTATTTTGTCTTCTAGGTCACTAATTCATTCCTCTCCTTTTTCTGGCCTGCTATTCATTGCACCAAATCTGTTTCCACTCTCATTTATTGCATTGTTCATCTCCAAGTGATTCTTTTTTTTTAACTCATTGTAAGTTGTAAGTTTAACTCTTATTGTATGTTGTAAAGGTCTCACTGATGTCTTCTATTCTTTTCTCAAGTCCAGTGAGTATCCTTATGATTGTTGATTTAAATTGTCCATCTGGCATATTACTTGTATCTGTTTCACTTAGATATATGGCCATGGTCTTATCTTGTTCTTTCATTTGGGATAAATTCTTTCATCTTGGCATTTGATATTGCCTCTTCTCTCCCGTTAGTTGTGGATTTTGTTCTGTCAGTCTTCAGGCTGATTTCTGGGGTATTTAGGATGATTTGATAGTTATCTAGTTGTGTTCATGGGGCAAGAGGAACCTAGGGTCCTTTTACTACACCATCATCTTTGGCACTCTCTAGATAGACTTCTTTCACTTAGTAATATTCATTTAAGTTTCCTCTATGTGCTTTTGTGGCTTGACAATAATATTCCATTGTCTGGATGCATCACAGTTTATTAATTCATTCATCTACTGAAGTGCATCTGGGTTGCTTCCAAGTTTTGCCAGCTATGAATAAAACTGTTATAAACATCCACGTGCAGGTTTTTGAGTGGATATAAGATTTCATCTCCTTTGGATAAATACCAAGGAGAACAATTGGTGGATTGTATGGTAAGCATATGTTTAATATTATAAAAAACTGTCAAACTGTCTTCCAAAGTGGCTGTACCATTTTACATTTTTACCAGCAACGAATGAGAGTTCCTGCTGCTCCACATCTTCATCAACATTTGGTATTGTCAGTGTTTTGAATTTTGGTCATTCTAATAGGTGTGTAGTACCCTATTGTTGTTTGGTTATTTTACATCTTTTTTAAAAAGTAGGCTTCATGCCCAAGGTGGAGCCCCAAGGCAGGGAGCCCAGTGAGAGATTGAACTCATGACCCTGAGCTCTAGACCTGAGCCGAGATCAAGAGTTGGGTGCTTAATCGACTGGGCCACACAGGTGCCCCGGTTATTTCACTTTTATTGTTGTACATACCATTGTATGAATATACCACAATTTATCCATAATTACTTTAAGAAACATTCTGATTGTTTCTAGTTGTTGACTGTTGAAAAAACAGTGCTACCATGAATATTCTTGGTAATGTACATAAACACAAGTGTCTCTAGGATATTTACTTAAGAGTGGAATTGCTGGTTTATACTGTATGGGCACCTTCAACGTTAGGAGATTGTGCCTAACTTTTCCTAAGGGCACGTACCAATTTACACCCTTACTAGCAATGTCTAACATTTCCTATTGCTCTCCCTGCTGGCCAACAGTTGTATCAGACTTTAATTTTAGCCAATCTAATAAGTGTAAAATGGACTCTCACAATTTTATTCTCCTGATTATTAATGATGTTGAGCATCATTTAATTTTCCTATTGGACATTATGGTTTATTATTTTGTGAATAATTTATTCAAAACATTTGACATTCTTTTTTTCTATTTGGTAGTGTACTTTTTCAAATTAATTTGTAGGAGTTATTTATATATCTTAACTTTAGTTCTTTGTCCTTTATATGTGTTGCATATATTTTTCCCCACTTTGTCTCTTATATTTTGATAATTTTCTTGATGGTATCTTTCAATAAGCAGGAGTTCTTAATTATAATACAGTCAAAGTTTTCTTTATGCATAGTACTTCTTTGTGTCTTTTCAAAGAAATCCTTCTCTGTCCCCAATAACAGAAGATATTATGATATGAATATGAATATGAAGATATTTCATCTATATTAACATTTAAAATTTCTAATTTCTTTTTCCTTTTACACTTAGGTTTTTAATTTTTTTATGTTTATTTATTTTTGAGAGAGAGAGCAAGAAGGGTAGGGGCAAAGAAAGGGAGACACAGGATCTGAAACAGGTTCCAGGTTCTGAGCTATCAGCACAGAGTCCAAGATGGGGCTCAAACTCACAAACTGTGAGATCATGACCTGAGCCGAAGTCTGACAACCAACTGAGCCACTCAAGTGCCACTACCTTTAGGTTTTTAATATACATGGAATTATTTTTTGTGCAGGGTGTGAAAATAGAGGTTCAATTTTATTTCTTCCTTATAAATAATTGCCCCAATATCATTTGTCAAAAAATCTCTCCTTTCCCCACTCATTCACAATGCCAACTCTGTCAAATAGCAAGTGTTCACATATTCTTAGGACTATTTGTGGCCTCTCTATTCTATTCCATTGATCTATTTTTCTAACCTTGTGCCAATATTGCATTGCCTTATTTACTGCAGCTTTGGTTTTATTTTTTAATTTTTTAAAAGTTCTATTTATTTATTTTTATTTTTTTTAATGTTTATTTCTTTTTGAAGGAAAGAGAGACAGAGTGTGAGGGGGGAGGGGCAAAGAGAGAGGGGAAGACACAGAATCCAAAGCAGGCTCTGGGCTCTGAGTTGTCAGCACAGAGCCTGATGCGGGGCTCAAACTCACAAACCATGAGATCGTGACTTGAGTCGAAGTCAGACACTTAACCGACTGAGCCACCCAGGCATCCCAAAAGTTCTATTTATTTATCTTGAGAGAGAGAAAGAGAGAGGGAGTGGGGAGGAGGAGAGAGAGGGAGAGAGAGAATCCCCAGCAGGCTCCACGCTGTCAGTGCAGAGCCTGATGCAAGTCTTGATCTCATGCTGTAAGATCATGACCTGAGCCAAAACCAAGAGTCAGACGCTTAACAGAACCATCCAGGCACCCCAATTACTGCATCTTTGTAATAAGTCTTGATACCTGGTAGGGAAAGTCTTCCTACCTCATACTTGTTCTTCAAGAGTTTCCTAACTGTTCTTACCAATATCTACAAAAATAGATGCTGAGATTTTATTTTCTACAAAAATTATTTTTGAGATTTTAATTGTAGCAAAAGTAACTTGAGTTTTAATGTAAGCAAAAATAATGGTTGAGATTGTAATTTTAATCTTTATCAAAGTTTTACATTTTTCAAAGTGTCTAATATACCTTTTGTTGGATTTTTATTAGTTGTTGAATTTTTTAAAAATTGCTAACAGTAGATAGAATTCTCAGGAATGGGATTATAATGGGTTTCTTATAGGTAATGCTCTCCTGTTTTGTTTTAAAAAAGAATATATATCTTGTGTTAATAAACAGTTTATATGTGTTGATCCCTCATATTGACATATTTAATATAATATAGTATGAATTGATTAATATAATATACCATTGTCTATAAAGATGCCAAAATTTTGTTGTTTTAAAAAAATAACACACCTTAAACAAATTACTATGCTAATGGAGAGGAACTGTGGGATGGAGCACAAAAAAGCTCAAGACATCTATTTGCGACTGCCTACTTGACATTTTGAGAGGTATATTATTGGCATCCCAAAGATAATATTCCAAAAATCAAACTCACTATTTTCTCTACCAACCTGTCCCTAGTCTTCCAGTGGTATCATAATTTTTTGATACTTTCAGCACCAAGAGTCCTAATATATGTTTACAGCAACATTATTTATGATAGAAAGATATGGGAGGGATCTAAGTGTATGTTGATGGGTAAATGGATAAAGGAGATGTGGTGTATATACATCTACATCTACATCTACATCTACATCTACATATGTGTGTGTGTTTATGTTATATACAATGGAATATTACTCAGCCATAAAAAATGAAATCTTGCCATTTGCAATGACATGGATGGACTGAAAGGGTATTTTGTTAAGTGAAATAAGTCAGACATCTAGAGATCTTGACCTTCTAAGTCACCACTGTATTTCAGTGCCCAGAAGAGTGTCTCACACATTATAGGTGCTCAATAAATGTTTGTGAAATGAATGAATGGTCATTGTCCTTAAGAAACATTTGATTAAGAATTATTCAACAATACATACAAAGTAGAATACAGAAAAGGCCAAACGATTTTTGTCCCTTTTTTTTTCTACTGTTAGACCTGCAGCTCTTGTTCAACCCTTCATTATTTTATACATAAACAACTGCCACAACTCTTTGTAATAGGACTTCTCACCACCTTCCAAGGTAAACAGCTTATAGGATAAAATCCAAACCACTTAACATGATATTGCAGGTTCTTCATGATCTGACATCAGTTTCTACCTTATTTTTACCTACTTAAACGTTATGAATCCTGATGTTCCAATGATTCAAGACTGATGGCTATTCCCTGAGTTTACTCTGTACTTTTCTTTGTTCTTATTTCCCCTCTTCCTGCAATTCCACTGCTCCCATTTCTTCCTTCACCAAATGATACCCATGTATTATGACACAACTCAATGCCATTTCCTCTATGCACATATCCTTGACTCTCCCAGGTAGAATTTGGTTTAACCTCTTTTACACTCTTCCCTGGTAGTTAGTAACCTTGATGTATCACTTACAATCATAGAAGTAATAGAATCATGATGTTAGACTTGGAAATAGTCTTGGTGATCATGTGGTCTACCTTCCTCATGCTATGGAAGGTCAGAGTGAAAATCCAAGTCTTTTCATCTACCTTGCCTCATGACATTTCTGTGTGTACATATTTTATATCTTCTGCTTGACAGGTCAATGGGGGCAGAGTTAGGGTCTTATTCATCTTTCTGTTCTCCATGATACCTAATGCTACCTATTTACACATAGCAGATATACAATAAGTGTGTTTTAAGTGACTTGAGAATTAATTCCACAGAAATGGATAAAGTAGAGGTAACATTCATAATAGTTAAATGTTTATTGAGTGCATTCTCTGTGCCAGGTAGTATACCAAAGCTTTATAATAATTATCTAACTTATCACACAGTCCTATGAGATAAGAACAATTATTAATTTTCATTTCACCCAAATCTCATAGCCAGTAAGTTGTAGAGCCGGGGCCAGAATCCAAGTTTGTCTGATTATAGATCTTTTGCTTTTAATCATCATGCTATAATGCAAAGCAACATGGTGTGAACACAAAGATTATAAATCTGGAAGATGGTTAATGGATGAGAAGCTAATTTTTACTTTTTGGAGAACTTAACAGCTGTGTTTAGAAAGGTAGCTTGGGGCTAAATTGTGTAAGGCCTTGAATGCCAGGCATGGTATGAGAAGTCATCTCCCTTCCTCTGTTTTCCATCTCGCCAGTCTAGATCCTGTTTACCTTTTGAGGCCCAACTCAAACACGATTTATTGTATGAGAACTTCCAGAATCCTCCAAGTAACAGTGAATTGCCCCTACTTCCACAGTACTTTGTTTATATCTCTGCTATGATACATAATATTACTTTCTTAATGGTAATATTTTGTGGATGTGGCTGTCTTCTTCACATTTTGTAAATTCCTTGAGAGCAGGCATCCTATTTAATTTATGGTTATATGCCTTTCATTCCTTATTTAGCAATTGATCCATAGTAGATGTTCAATAAATGTTTCATTGGAAGACTAGTGACATGAATAAGGCATGGTTTTTGCTCTTAAGAAAGGTCTAAAGTCTATTGAGGGAAACAATATATTATTCCATTTGAGTAGCCACACTACTGATGTGTAACAAGGATGCAGAATTCAAAATCAATTAGAAAATTCAATAGAAAAAATAACTCATTTATGGTAGCCCCCAAATATATAAGGCAGCTGGGAACATAGTTAACAAAGATGGACAAGCCATTATGCATAAAAGTGTAAAGTTATACTAAAGGAAAAAATTTAAGGGGCGCCTAGGTGGCTCAGTCGGTTTGGCATCTGACTTCGGCTCAGGTCATGATCTTCCAGTTTGTGAGTTTGAGCCCCACATCAGGCTCTGTGCTGACAGCTCGGAGCCTGGAGCCTGCTTCAGATTCTGTGTCTCCCTCTCTCTCTGCCCCTCCCCTGCTCATGCTCTGTCTCTCTCTGTCTCAAAAATAAAACATTAAAATAAATTTTAATAAAAAAATAAAGGAAAAAATTTAAAATATCTAAAAGTGGAGAAATATCATTGTTAATAACTGCACAGGGTCTGGGATTTTACCCTATATATAAGTTAACATATTAACTTGCCATAGTTTTATGAACTCTGGCATAAGACATGAGAACCTTGTGTGAGAGACAAAAGATTTTTATTATTCACAGCAAAAGAAGTAGCCAGAGTTTCATATTGGTTTGTGTCTGTTCCCAGTACAAACCAAAGTCCCACCAGGGACTTGCAAAGGACACATGATGGATAACTGCACATATAATGGATTGCATTGCAGGAGAGGAACAATGAGTTTGCTTTTGTAGAAAGCAGAAGCAAGCCTACTCTTTGTGGGGAGATGTTTACTCATCCCTCAGCGTTATTCACTGCAAACAACCCTAATAAATGGCTCATATAAAGAGTCATCAGGGGCTTGCATTTTTTGTATATTCAGCAAGAACACGTAAGGATGCTCAAGGCACATGGTGGATTGTCTCTCCCCAAAATACTGCATTCATGCATGGGAAGACTTCATGTCAGTAAAGTAACAATTGTTCTGAAATTAATCCATAAATCCAATAATATTCCAATCAAAATATTAAAAGGCTCATTTTTTGGTGGAACTTGAAAACTTGATTACAAAATTGGAAAATACACATATGGTAAATTGGTATATGAAAGATATAGCATTGCAAAAGTATGGAGAAAGGATGGGTAATTTAATAAATATGATTGAAAATTGGTCTTCCTTATGGAAAAAATCTAGATCTATGATTTATACAGAATAAAGTCTAGATGTGACACAACCAAAAATGTAAAATCAACTAAAAATATAGACAAAAATTATAATGTCCTATTCCAGAGAATAATTTCCTGAACAAGACACATAATTTGAAGAAAAAGATTGATACACTGGATTTCATGAAAATTGTATAATAAAAGACATAAAGTTAAAGTCAAAAGACAAGCAACAATTGGTCCACACTTTTTGGAAAATTAGTTGACTGATTCTACTAAAGCTGAACCTGTGTAGTGCCTGGGTGGCTCAGTCAGTTGAGCATCCAACTCTTGATTTCTGCTCAAGTCATGATCTCATGGTTCATGAGATCAAGCCCTACATCAGGTTCTGTGCTGATAGCATAGAACCTGCCTGGTATTCTCTCTCTCCCTCTCTCTTTGCCCCTCCCCTGCACACTCTCTCTTTCTCTCTCTCTCTCACACACACAAAATAAATAAATAAACATAAAAGAAAAAAACTGAACATATATATGTCCTATGACCAGAAATTTCACTTCTAGATATATGCTCAAGAAAGATGCATATGTATGTTCATTAAAAGGCATCAGTAGGTATGCTTGTAACAGTACTATTTGTAATAGACCTAAACTGGAAGATAACTCAAATGTCCATTAACATTAGAATGAATAACTAGTGTTATACTCATATATTGAAATGTGGTACATTAAAAGAGAACAAACTACAAATACACATGACAACACAGATGGATCTTGCAAACCTGATGTTGAGCAAAAGAAGCCAGACACACAGAAGTATAGACAGGATGATTTCATTTGTTTTAAGTGCAAAAGAGGCAATACTGTCAGGAGAGTGGCTAACATCCTTGGGCATAGTCACTTAAAGGGGACCCAAGAGAGGTTTCTGGGGGGCTGGTTGTGTTTTGATTTGGAGGCTGGTTATATGAGTGTCTTCATTTTGTGAACATTCATGAAGATGTATACTGAAGATATATCCATTTTTATGTATGTATATTATATTTAAATAAAATGTTTTGAAAACCTGCCTAATAGTATACTTTCTTATACATGGTTCCTACCAGTTGAGTTGCATGTGTACCAAAACTAATTTTTCCCTCAAACAGGGTTATTCTAGTTACACACACTTGTTGTAAAACAAAAATATATATATATGAATGAACAAAAATTTTACAAGATATATTATAGACCAATAATTAGGCTATAGAATATGTAAAGCATGAATAAGAAGCAATACTAGAAGACAGACAAAAGAAAAATGGGTAAAAGATATCAGAAGGCAATTCATATAAGAGGAAATATGCCCAGAAAACCTGTAAAGACATGCTCACCTCTCAAAATAATCTGGGAAATGTATTCAAACACCAGAGAGATGCTCATTTTCACCCATTAGATTGGTAAAAAGAAATTGAAATACTTATTTGCAAGAATGTGGGAAAGTGGAAACTCTTCTACACTGCTGATATGCACATAAATAAGTTCAGTTACTGTAGTAAGCTATTTGGCAATCTAGTCAGGTTGAAGATGCACATACTCTCTCATTTAGCAATTTCACTTCTTCTTTTAAAAGTTTATTTTGAGAGAGAGAGAGAGAAGGGGAGGGGCAGAGAGAGAGAGAGAGAGAGAGAGAGAATCCCAAGCAGGTCCTGCGCTCTCAGTGCAGAGCCCAATGTGGGGCTCGAACCCACCAACCATGAGATAATGACCTGAGCTGAAACCAAGAGTTGGATGCTTAACAGACTGAGCCACCCAGGCACCCCTTGTAATTTCACTTCTAGGAGACATGTTTATAGAATAATAGGAGGCTGTAGCAATAATATCAGTTGCAACATTGTAATAAGAAAAGGAAACAACTTAAGTGTCCACAAAAATGGCAATATATAAACTATAGGATATTCATAAAATGGAATATTATATATCAGTTAAAATGTTTGCACATATCTTACAGAATAAACATGGGTAAATCTAAATAATTATAAAGTTGGGTGAAAAGATACACAGTGTGATACACAAAAAAATTATTAAAACAAACTATTAACAACACAAGAAACTATTAAATAAATGCTATAAGACAATGGAATAACCATTTGAGGAAAAAATTAAGCTGATTTTTATATAACAACTTGTAGTATACATTCCAGAAGTATCAAATATTTAAATGTAAATAGTAAAAGCAAAAAACAACTAGAAGAAATGAGTAAATATTTTAATCATCTCAGGGTAGGAGCAGTCTTTCTGAGCATGGCAGGAAAAGGAAAAAAAAACACCAGCAAATAATTCATTTAACAAATCTTTATTTTGTGTACAATGCTAGGCACATGGGATTAGGGAACAAAATAGAGACTTTTGCCTTCGTGGACTTTACATTTCAATGGGGGGAGATTGAAATAAAACAATAAACAAAGTAAGTAAATAAGGTGTGTAATGTATTAGTGATGAAAGCAAAGCAGGGTAAGGCAAATAGAACAGGGATGGACAGGTTGCAGTATTAAATAGGATAGTTCAGGTAGGCCTCATTGAAATGGTGAAATTTGAGGTGTGAAGGAGGTTAGAAAGTTTAATCAAATGCATATCTTGGAAAAGAGCACTCTTTCCAGAGGTACATTGCAAAGGACTTACGGCAACAGTGAGCCTGGCTTGTTTGAGGAACAGTAAGGAGACCACAGATTTAACAGAGTGAGTGATGAAGCCAGCAGATACAGAGGTCAGAGATATAATACAAAGGTATAATGGAGAACCAGAAAATATAGGACTTTTGTATTAACTTTGGCTCTCACTCTGAGTGGAATTGGGTATCTTTGCAGGATTTTCAGTACAGAAGTACTATGATGTGATTTATATTTTAAAATGATCCCCTTCAGGGGGGCCTGGGTGGCTCAGCCAGTTAAGTGACCGACTCTTGATTTTGGCTCAGGTCATGATCTCATGGTTCATGAGATCAAGTCCCACTCTGTGCTGACAGCATGGAGCCTGCTTGAGATTCTCTCTCCCTCTCTGTCTCTGCCCTTCCCGACTCATACTCTCCCTCTCTCTCTTTATCTCTCTCAAACTAAATAAATAGACATTTAAAAAATGGTCACCTTTATTGTTGTGCTGAGAATGCACCATAGGGGATCAAGGATGAAAGCAGAGAGACCTGCTAGAAGGTTATTGCTGTTATTCAGATGATAGATGATGGTGGATTAGACCTTATATGTAGCAATGGAGGTAATGAGTAGTGGTTGGATTTTGGATGTATTCTGAGGTACAACCAAAATGATTTCCTGATGGATTGTATGTGTAGTGGGAGAGCAAGAAAGGAATTGAAATGATGTCAAGATTTTTGACCTTAGCAGATGGGCTGATGGAGTTGCCATCAATTGAGATAGAGACAGCCATTGGAGAAAATATTAGGAATTCAATCTGGGAAATTTTTAGTTTGGGGTGTCTATTAGACATCTGAGTGGAGGTGCTGAGTAGGCAGCTGAATATTTTAGACTGTAGTTTGGGATACATATCTGGTCTGTAGACATTAACTTGGGAGTTGTCACCATCATAATGGAAATAACTGGACCACAATTGGACTGGAAAAGACCACCAAGGGATTGTGAGTAGGTTGGAAAGAAGAAGAACAGGGACCTTGCCTTGAGGCACTCTCATTTTAAGAGGTTTGGGAGAAGAGGAGGAGCAAGTAAAGGAGACTGATAAGGAGAAGCCACTGAGGTTAGAGGAGAACAGGAGACTGTGGGATCCTAGAAGCCAAGTGAAGACCATAAACAAAGGAGGAGGGGCTCATCAACTGTGCCAAATGCTGTTGACGTCAAGTAAGATAAGGACTAAGAACCAACCTTTGGGATGAACAATGTGGACATTATTGATAAGATAAACTTCAGTAGAGTGGTAGAGGTGCACCCCTGGTTGGAATGTGTTCAAATGAGAATAGAAGGTGAAAAATTCATAACAATTAACAGAGACAACTATTACAAAGGAGTGATGGAGTAGTCCAAGTGACTATTTGGGGGCAGAACATTCCTGACAGATGGAACAGACATTCAAAAGGTCCTAGGCAACAGCCAATATGCCTTTTTGAGGGACAGTAGAGAGGCAATAGCTGAGACAGAGTGAATGAGGTGGAGATCAGACAGAGAGAGTAGTGGGCTAGGGAAGAATGGTCATCTGAGGATCCCTCTTGACACCAGATTGATCTAGGTAGAATGGGGAATGCAGTCTTAGACCAGGAACATTGATTCAAATGATGATTTTAAATACTTTACATGGAAATGTATATAATATGTATGTATAAAAGAGATTTGAATCAAAAGGGGGCAAAGAAATGGGGTGATAACAGGTGGGGGAGTGAATTCAAGATAATGTATATATATAAAATAATGCATATATAATGATGAAAATGTATATATGTGAAGATAAGAAATAATAGCATCATTGTATCCTGATAGAAATGGCCTAACATAGAGGACAACATTGATGGTGTTAGAGATAAAGGGGGGAAAGATGGTAGTGGTATTGTTGAATTGGTGTGAGAGAAAGAAATCTAGTGGGAAAAGAGAGGTTGGCTTTAGAGGAAAATCTGGCAATATTATATTAGTTTGCTAGGGCTGCCAAAACAAAGGACAACAGACTGAGTGGTTTAAACAACATAAATTAATTTTCTCACAATTACAGAGGCTAGAGATCTGAGATCAAGATATCTACAGGGTTGGTTACTGGTGAAACCTCTCTCCTTGGCTATCAGGACTTGTCCTGGTGTCTTCAGTCTGTGTTATCTGTGTCCTAATCTCTTCTTAGAAAGATACCAGTCATATTGGATTAGGGCCCACCCATATGACCTCATTTCACCTTAATTACTTCTAAAACAAAACAAATTTTTTTTTAACATTTATTTATTTTTGAGACAGAGAGAGTCAGAGCATGAACAGGGGAGGGTCAGAGAGAGAGGGAGATACAGAATCTGAAACAGGCTCCAGGCTCTGAGCTGTCAGCACAGAGCCCGATGTGGGGCTTGAACTCACGGAGTGCGAGATCATGACCTGAGCTGAAGTCGGACACTTAACCGACTGAGCCACCCAGGCGCCCCAAACCTTAATTACTTCTTAAAAGAGGTAATTGAGTCACATTCTGAGCTACTGGGGTTTAGGACTTCAACATATGAATTTGGGGGGATATAATTCAACCCACTAAAATCATATATGATATCACAGGAAGGCCATATATACAGATGCAGGTGTTGGTGAGCAAAGCAATATGGTGATAGGGGTTTGTGGAATTTCTCTTCTGGTGACTTACTTTTCTAGCAAAATAAGGAGCACAAGAAGTGTTAAGATGTGGAGGTGGTGCTGGAAGTAAGGGACAGGAGACCCATAGAGTGATTTGTTTGTAAGGGCCTGATTGACATTTGTGGTCATGAATTTAAACTGAAATTAGTCATGTGGTTGTGTATTTTCTTCTGGATAGGTTTACCTGTGTGGGGTTAGGCTTATTGAAGTGTATTTGAACTTAGCCAGAGCTATGATTTTGTCAGGGAAGCAATACAAAGTGAGAGAGGGGCAGAAGAGTGGAGGGTATATGTAAATGAGTGGCTATAAAGACTGGGCATGAAATTTGAGCTATAGAAGAAGGGGAGAGAAGACAATAAGGGCGCAAGAGATGGTGAAAATATGGTAGGACCAATGAACTGGAGATTCTGGTGAGGTTGAAGGATAGTGGGGTCTGGACACCAAAGGGAGTGAGATGGAAAAAGAGGAGGTGATGGTCATAGAGAGGGATATTTGAAATTGAGATTACAGAGGGGTTGCTAAAATTGCTATGACAAAGCCCAAGGTATGGCCATGCAAATAAGTAGCTGAGGTTGAGTCAAGGACAATGACACAAATGAGAAATTCTCAAGAACTGAAGGAGTCTGTGTCAGAATGATCATTCTTGAGCTCACCAGGAATTAAGATGGGAGTACTACCATCAAGAATGACTGTGTTCTAAGAGCTACAACCTTTGAGAAATTGGAGGGGGATGTAGTTTGGTAGATGACAACAAAAATAAAGGCTAATTGGTGACAAGCTGTAAAAAACTAGAGGTTTTCAGGGATGTGGGAGATGAACAGTCTAAAGGTAGTAATGAGGAGCAAGGACGATCAAGGAAGACCTGAACTTCAGGCTCTGTAGTACAATGGTGGTGGGAAAGAAAAACCATCTGCTTCTCTTGAGTGGGCTTTATGGGACACAGAGTCCACATAAAAGATATTGATTTTGTTAGAGGAAGACAATGATGGGCACATTCAGAGAAGAGGTTGGAGATATAGATAAATTACTGATGGTGCTTTGTGTTTTAGGACTAGGAGAGGGATGTGAGAAGTGAACTAAAGGGGGGATGTGGTCAAAACCTTATGGAGGTTAAATGCAGGAGTTGAGGGGTATTGTGAGGATCTTGGAGTTCTTTTGGTGACTAGCACAAATGGGCATAAACATCATTACTAGATGAGTTATGATGGATTCAAGACAGACAGATTCAAGATAGATTTTGAAGTTTGAGCTACAGAGGGGTGGGTGGGTATCTGGGAATTCCTGTTTACCCCAAGTAATGTGGAAGTTCAGTCTTTTTCTTTTTTTTTTTAAATACAATTTAGTTAACATAGGAAGTTCAGTCTTATACCTAGAGCACTTTGGACCAGTATTCCATACTGTTCCTGGGAACAGAGATTACATAAATCTGTAATGATAAAAAAAAAATGATCTAGAAATTACACTTCACATTCAGTATAGGAATATCCCTGGGAAAGTGGGAAGGTGAATGTACATGGGGTGAGTGTCAAGGGAACCTCAATTTTTCTTTACTGTTTTTATTCTTAGAGAAGAGATAGTAAATATACCCAAATGTTAACAATATTCAAATCTGAGTGATGGAAACTCTTGTTTTTATTATATTTAATGTCTGGGATATTGTAAGTACTCAATAAATATTATTTTAAGTGTATTTGAGAGAGAGAGAGAGAGAGAGAGAGAGAGAGAGAGAGAGAGAGAGAGAGAGAAGGGGGGGGCAGAGAGAGAATCCCAAGCAGGTTCCACACTGTCAGTGCAGAGGCTGACACAGGGTTCGATCTCAAGAATCATGAGATCATGACCTGAGCCAAAATCAAGGGTTGGGCACTCAACTGACTGAGCCACTCAGATGCCCCAAATATTATTTATTGAATGAGGGTGGCTTTCTGCTTTAAAATTTTCTCCAACAAGCATACAAAACTCTTAAATTAATGTGAAGTGTTACAAGAGCATAGCGAAAGGAATGAATGGAGAGAGATGGGGAGGGCTTGAGAAATCCTTGTGGAAAGAGTGGTAGCTGATCTATGTAGATCTCTACCACCATATATGAGCCATATGGAAAATATGGAGTGCAAGCTAAAGACATAGTCCTATCTCCATATTACTTTAATGTTCTAAGGTTCTGGGTGAGTATCCAGAAAGTGACCTTGAACATTTAGTCATTTCAAGTAACTACTGGATCCTCACTCTTCTCCCCAAGCATGGGCACTGTGTGGTGCTGCTGTCCAAAATTTCTGTTCTATCGTGGATGTATTACTTCAACCTGTAGACAGGTACTTATTTAGTGTCTCCTGTGGGTCAAGCAAAGTGCTAGGGATTGGGGAGATAAAGATGAATAGCCTCAGTAGATCCTCTTGTTATTACCCTAAACTGATTACTACCATGTTCAGGGATTTAAAAAATTGAACATGTGACTTTTTACATAGGAAAGTACCACTGTCACAGCAATGTTCAGCTGTGGGGTGAATGACTCTGAACTGCCCACCTTTTCAGTGAGTACCCCTCCTCCATGACCTAGCCAAGGATTAGAACAGACATCACTGAGCATTGCTACCAAACCATTATTTGGTTATCACAGTGTACTTAGGCTCTATGGCTATAAAAAGTCCAGAGAGCCTAATTACAGCTCCTTCAGCTTGGATCTCCCAGTTCCGGACGTTGAAAGCCAACTGGACAATAAGTGGCTGCTTACTATAGAGGCACCAATTATCTTGGAGGGGTGAATAAACTTGGAAGGAAGGAAAGTGAAATCTTTAGCACGAACATAGTAGGAGAGGCGGAAGAGGCAGGCAGGCTATTCCTCGCGGAATCAGAGAAGGCTTGGACGGGGTCTGGCGAGGCAGCTTGGGTATAACGTCACCAAGACAGTGTTGCAGAGCCGAGGTTCAGAGTAGAGAGGAGACAGTGGGGGACAGCCACTTTGCTGAAAGAAGAAAGTGGGGGGAAGGGCGAAGAGGCGGGCCTGGGATCTCCCAGCCAATCAGAAAGGTCTGGGGCGGGATCGGCTCCGTGATTTATAATTTCAGGGTTCCGCGCAGGAACATTAACCTCGTCTTGAGTGCGGAGAGGCGTTGGTCTAGCTGTAGGTCTTTCACCGGTTTTCAAGCCTTTAGGTGAGGACGTGTGGCCCCCCGGAGCCAGAAGACTATGGGGACAGGAGGGTGCAGCAGCTGCGTGGCGGGAGGTGTCGGTCTTTCGGTAACTGGAGGGGCCAGGTTGGAGCTGGCGGTTTGTAACTTAGTCTCCTGGCGAGTCCGCGCCTTTGTCTTCTGTGGCGCCGCCTTCTGCGCGTTGCCAAGTCCTCCCCCAGGTGGGTCCTTGGAAGGCCCGAGGGGGCGACCGCTATGGCTGCAAGGCCACGGGAGGGGAGAGGGGCGGGTCCGCTGTGGCTGCAGGCCGAGCCCCAGAGGAGGAGGAGTTTGGGGGCTCCCTGGAATGGGCCATCTGGTGCTGGCCCTTCGCGCTCTCCCCTCCTGTGGCCAAAAGGTAGGCTGCGCGCCTGACAAGGATGATAGTTATTTTAAAATGTAAGAAAACTTTTCCTGACAAAATGCCCCACGCGCCCAGCCCTTTATGATTTGTTAGCCCCTGTTTTCCTACCTCTGGAGATTGGCGTCTGACCACTCGTCAAAGGAGGGTTTTAGGGTAACGTCGACGGAAGGGAGGCATATTCAGGACTTCTTGCTGCTTGGGGGCCTCTCCATTCTACTCTGGGCACTAGACGTGCCTTGACCCCACCAGGGTGGGGCCAGGTACATGCTTGAGAGCTCTGTTTTCAGGTCGCTGGGGTCTCCTGTTATCTCTTCCCGTACAAAACCAGAATGGGCACAGGGCATCTCATCTCCTAACCTCTCCCTTTGCGGAGAAAACATGGTGAAATAAAAATCAATTCTATTTGTTTACCCCATTCTGCTGAAGGCCTTGGTATGATCCTAATCAGCTGTGCCTTCTTACATTTACAAACCAGTGTCATAAGGACCTATTATGAAATCGAATCCCTTCCCTCTTTTATTGTGGCTCCTTAATTTACTGTCTTGGGGCAGATAAAATGGTAAGAAACTAGTACAACTTGTAACACCCTTTTTTTATGTGCTGTTCCTATCCCTTAAGAAAAGTGCCCCCAAAAGTAATTAACTAGAAAGTGAAGACACTCAAATAGTGCTATCTCCTGTTATAAATTCATCAGCTGGTTAAACTTAGTCCTTAATTTTTCTTCTATCCCTATCTGCTCAAGGGTTTTATCACCTCCATTTTACCTTTGCTGTGATTTTAAGAGTCAGATATATTGACTCCAGTTTCTAGAGCATCTTGGTTTCTATGCATCTTGATTCAATGGCATTTACTGCTGATCAGAAGGAGAGTAATGACGTGGAATAAAAAGTATTCTCACAAAAACACGACTCTTCTAAGGTCTGCTCATTTCCTGTTGAAAATCTGCAGGTAAAATACACATTAATATTAAATGCGAGAATTTTGGCTGTCATTCCTTAGTCTGATAATCTACCGGATAGGTTTGTTAAGTGTTTCTTTTTTTCAGTCTTTCTTTTGGTCAAGAGGGGTGATAAGCCTGACTTATCTGAAGTGGAGAAGTTTGACAGGTCAAAACTGAAGAAAACTAACACTAAAGAAAAAAATACTCTTCCCTCAAAGGAAAGCAAGTCATGGGGGCTTTGTAGTTGAGGCAAACAATGGTAAAAGTTGATAGGGTCAGTACAGGGGCGCCTGGGTGGCTCAGTCGGTTAAGCGTCCGACTTCGGCTCAGGTCACGATCTCGCAGTATGTGAGTTCGGGCCCCGCGTCGGGCTCTGTGCTGACTGCTCAGAGCCTGGAACTTGTTTCAGATTCTGTGTCTCCCTCTCTTTCTGACCCTCCCCCGTTCATGCTCTGTCTCTCTCTGTCGCAAAAATAAATAAACGTTAAAAAAAAAAAGATAGGGTCAGTACATAAACTCTTCTAGTAAATTTTGCCACAAAATAAGCAATAATTAAAGTACCAATGTATTGGGCACCTGGGTGGCTCAGTTGGTTAAGTGTCCAACTCTTGGTTTTGGCTCAGGTCATGATCTTACGGTTTATGAGTTCAAGCCCCACATTGGGCTTAGCGCTGCTGGTATGGAACCTGCTTGGGATTCTCTCTCTCTCTCTCTCTCTCTCTCTCTCTCTCTCAAATAAATAAACTTAAAAAAATAAAGTACCAATGTATTTAATGCAACTCCTAAAAATATCAAATAGTTGCTTCTTCCCTGGTTTATATAAACGGTTCTCACAAAAGAGGCCCTAATAGTAATGGGAGAATTTTTATTAAAAAAACTGGTTTTGTTGAAAAATTACTAAAGGCCACATTAAAACAAATCTTAGAATATTAGATTCAGTATTAGAAACGTCTTAGTTTTGTCTGATTTTTGGTTATTTGACATTTTTATGCATCTAATAATTGGGTTTGTGATCTCATCCCTAAAGAGCCATATAAACTTTGTGGCTTTGTCTTTCTCTACCTGATGACAAGATGAGGTGGGAGAACGAGTTTAGTTCTTGGGTATACTCAAGTCTTCCAGGGATCAGTGGATCAATTTTGGCCTCCTGATTTACAACCTTCTGGAGAAACTCCCAAGTCAAGGGGCACATTTTTTCATGTCAGCATTTGAAAGTTCCAAAGTTAGCCAAAATTGTCTGAAATGGTATAATTTTCCTTTAAAAAATTTTTTTAAAACATTTATTTATTTTTGAGAGACAGAAACAGAGCATGAGCTGGGGAGGGGCAGAGAGAGGGAGACACAGAATCCAAAGCAGGCTACAGGCTCTGAGCTATCAGCACAGAGCTGATGCGAGGCCTGAAATCACAAACCGTGAGATCATGACCTGAGCCAAAGTTGGACGCTTAAATGACTGAGCCACCCAGGTGCCCCTGAAATGGTATAACATTCTAATTGTATAGGGATAGATAAATCTTAATAAAATGCTTCACTTCCTCTTTAGTCTTAAAATAATCTGTGCAAATATGCAAAAATGGCAACAGCATAAATCTACCTCTTAAATGGGAAAAAAAACCCACAGTTGATGTAGGCTCTATTGCACATTCAGGTGGTATACACACACATACACACACACACACACACACACACACACACACACACCTGAAAGCAGGTATGGCAGCCTTCAGTGACTTGGAAAAGTGCTTTTGGGGAAGAAACTGAACTTAATCTTTGGAAAATACCTTCCTAATTTTTTTTATATTTGTTTATTCCCCCCAGCTATCCAGCAGGAGAAAGAGTGGTTCAAACTTTGTAAAATGAGAATCTCCTCCCAAGAGCAGATTTGAACATTGCCTAAGTGTCTCAGTTTTGGGATTTTTTTTTTGTAATCTATGTGCTTGTAGAAATTTTAAGCACCTTCTGATGTTTTTGCACCCATACTCCCTTGCTAAGAGGTCAGGAGTAGTCAGTGTTCACTTATGTTCATTTTTAACCTTTCCATTTGTACCTAAACTCCAGCTGGTAAATGCTGTCAATAATCCCACTATTTATGACCTTTGTGTGTGAAGACCTTTCACCCCCTTTAGGATAAGCTACTTTTAACCTTCTACAATAGTTGCCTCCATTGTTCCATAATCTTCATGAATTGGTATGCATTTACAGCTTCTCACAGTTTATTTTCATTTCTAATGTAGCAATAAAATAATAAATATAATCAATATGATAAGGCTCCTGTGGTTCATTCTTAGTGGTCTTCTAAGGAATGGAAGTACCAAGGGTACTCTTTTCAGCCAAACAAAATGATTGCAGGAAAGCCACTTAAGCAGATCATTCACATGGAATAGGCTCTCTTCTGTCCAGGTGCAGTGGGTCCTGACTTAGTGATGCTAGGTGCTTTTGCTGTAAAGTTGGAATCCTACAGTTCGAGAAGAAAAGGTCATGTGGGCTAGCCCCCTTATCTCAGAAATGAAGAAATGAAAACTGGGTCTGAAATTATGATCTAAGGTGAATAAGAGCTGGAATTTTAGTTGGGCTCTCTTGCCTACTCAAACGTACTTTTAAATTTAATGGAAGGAGATGCCCAAACTGGGGATGGATGGGGGAAGGGGATAGGAGGCACATGCTAGCATACCCTATGCTAAGCACATCACATCTTACTGTTGAGCAGAAACAGATATCTAATACCTGCTGATGAGCCACAGCACTGAACCTCTGGATTCCTTCTTGTCCTGAACAGAATTCACTGTCTTATGAACCAAGTATTTCTGGTATTCATGGTGAGCATAAGTGTTATGGACTGAATTGTTCTCCCCTACCTCCAAAATAAAATTCACATGTTGAAGCCTTAACCCCAGTGACTGGATCTGGAGATAGGTATTTAGGAGATAATTAAGGTTAATTGAGGTCCTGAGGGTGGTGCCCTAATCTGATACAACTGTGGCTTTAAAAGAAGAGGAAGAAGCACCAGAGATTGATCTCTCTCTCCCTGCCTGTGAGGATCAAGGCTTCCATCTGCAAGCCAGGAAGAGAGTTCTCACCAGAAATTGACCCTGCAGGACCTTGTTCTGGGACTTCTATCCTCCAGAACTGTGAGAAAGTAAATTTATATTGTTTAAACCATCTGGTCTATGGTATTTTGTTATGGCAACTCTAACAAATACAATAAGGAATACATATAAATAGGCAAGCCCTGATACCTGCCCTTACTTTCATCACTTAAAATTTATAAGAACCAATTACTTATAATACCACCAATTACAAGTGTTAGCATTTGAGTGTATGATAATCCATATTGTGGTTTATTAATATTCATACCTTTTCCTACAAAAAGGGATTATGCTGTCTGTACCTATTTGCAACCTCAAGTATTATCTTACCACTTCCTTCTAAGGGCTGACATCCTTAAATAATCATTGGGTTTATAGGAAAGTGGAAGCTGTTTTCTCTGCAATAACGTAAACTTCAGTAAGACAGTAGGTGGGTCAAATGTCAGTGAGGTAACACAATCACAAGGCTTAATGTATCCAGAGGATTTGAGAGCTTGAAGTAATCATGCTGGTCATCAATACCTTACCTCTTGCCTGAAAAAATTATCTGGCAAAGTCATTCAGCTCCTTGCTGTGGCAGGCTGCTTACATTGTGCCCAAACCTGCCTCCCTATAGCTTATATCCAATAGTCCTAGGACTTCTTGCTGGATACCCACACAATGTAGTTGACCCTCATCCAATATTTGAAGTCAGCTTTTGTATGCTTGCCTGTATACCTCTGAGTCTTCTGATGACATTTCCCTGAAACTTTGGATCTTACATGAATGGGGAACATCCTGGTTGCTGATGTGCTCAAGTTTGCTCATCCGATCTCTCCATCTTGATTCTGTCATCTAATACATTCGCTCTCCTTTCAACATTGCTATTTGCAAATTTGAGAAAGATAATATATATTCATGATAGACTCGAAACCTCCGAATTAGCATATCATTTAGATTGCATTTGCATAAAATTAGGATTATGTTGAAGGGCCTAAAAGAAAGAATGAATGTTGACAGGTGAGCTGGGATTGGATAATAACTCATACTATTCAATTTCATTAACAAATTGATTCCATTCTGAGCAGTGTAAGTGTTAAACTGTGATTGCGGTACATGGTGGCAGGCTAAAGACATGTAGCTGCTAAGTGAGTACTCATAGAGATATAAGATGGGAAAACCAATTGCTCACCTAGAGTAGTTTTATATAGCATTTCTTAAATATATAATGTGGGGCTACCCTTCTAGTTTTTAGATTCACTAGCCTGTCTAACCAGAACATATATTTTTGCTCCCAATAAGCCTGCTAATAGTAGAGATAGAGATTTAGGGCCCTAAACAAACAAGGGACAAGAAATATGTAACACACCTGTTTCCTATTTCCTCCTCAGTCTCCAAGGGTGAATACCCAGGAACACTTATTAGTTCACCCTGATCACCTGCTTCACACTTTGAGCCAATGGTGCAGGGTCTGCAGGTCCTTCACTGGCTGAACCAGTGGAGTGTAGGGCTTGGGCTACTCTCATTGGATGTTCCCATCATCCCTTGAGTCATAACTACAGGTCCTGAAGCTTTGCATTTTATTTATTTATTTATTCAGTTAGTTACTTTCTTATTTATTAATTACTTTTTAAATGTTTGTTTGTTTTTGAGAGACAGAGGCAGAGTGTGAGGGGGGAGGGACAGAGAGAGAGAGAGAGAGAGAGAGAGTGAGTGAATCCAAAGAAGGCTCCAGGCTCTCAGCTGTCAGCACAGAGCCCAATGCAGGACTCAAACCCACCAACCCTGAGATCATGACCTGAGCCTAAGTTGGAAGTTTAATGGACTGAGCCACCCAGGTGCCCCCTGAAGTTTCCATTTAAAAAAACAAAAGACTAGACCAGAAAACAATAAAATTGGATAAATATGAGCTAGTTAGACTAGTTACTTCAGTTCTAGGAAGCTTGAAAAAGGTACTATTCCATGAATTTTTGATTTAGCTGTTTCTGTACTGTGTTTGGATCCTTGGTTATTTATTTAAATGAACTCCACAATAAGGGTCATGTTGAAAAACGTTTGTATTGGGTATTTTGGTTTATGTATAAGGTTTCCCCCAGTTTGATGCCTGTAATTTCTTATTTACAGCAGCAAAGCTGTTTCTTTATTTAAAAAGTCTTTTATGTAATGTGATACCAATTTATTAATAATATTTGAAGTAGAATTTTTATATTGTCCTTTATAAATGGGACTTCTCAGAAATTTGTTTAGCATGCTTTCTTCATTAGGATTTATCATCATATTTTCTTGAAGTAAGCAATAGGTATTTTTTCTTTATTATCTGGAACTATTTTATTAGTACTAGAAATACCTGATCCTTGAAGGTCTGACAAGATACACCCTGGATACCAGGCCATTTGGGACTATAGCTCATTGATGACCTCTGTTTCTTCAATTTTTCTTTTGTTTGATTCAATTTCTATCCTTTGTTTGGCTTTGTAATTTGGTTCAAATTTTAAACTGTTTTACATTCGTACATATAGAAATATGTTTACATATATCATCAAAAATTCTTAAAAGATTGGGCTATTAAATTTAAAATATTATCCTTTAGTGATTCCTTTTCTCTTACTCTTGTTGTTTCTTAGAGTGCTAAGGTAATACTTGCTTCTTAGAGTATGAAGGTAATCATTTATATACATTTCTATATTTAGAAATACCTCTTCTATTTTATCATCATTTCAAATATCAAAGGTATTTGGGGGGCATACTTAATGTTAAACAATTTAAAATTTGGTAAATATTAAATACTTTTGTTATTTTTATGAGTACCCACCTTTATCTTTGTGTTCAGCCATTGGAGAGTGTGGCTTTGCTGTTCCTTTTTGTGACTTACATAGGAATTTGATAAGAATGGAGGTAACAGATAGTCAATGATGTCGCAGGAGCACTCTTGTGGCTATATCAGAGAGTGCCTATACAAGTGACAGGAAAATGGAAAGAAGATTCTAGGTTAGAAAAATGATCCAAACTGCCCAGAATCATTCTTATGGCAGCAAGAACTTGAATTATGGAGGTCAGACTCTCACAAGAAGCTCAGACTAACTAACTTATCTTCAATTTAGATGATTTTGGTGACATCTTTTCAAAGTTCTCATGCTGTAGACAGCAATCAGCTGATATAAGCAGATGAAGTTTTGCTCTGTGAGGCATCTTTCAAGGATTTCCCAGAGGCCACAGGAACTTTAAAGGGTTCTAGAATCCTACTGGGATGGCTGTTGATGCAAAAGGACTATCACATTCCATATGACACAATGACAGGTTTCCCTGCATTGTGTTCTACTCAATCATATATGACTAGATCAGATTCCTCCCATTCTTATTTGAAACCTCTTAATCTACTGTTTCTAGTCAGAAAATAGGGAAAACAGTTGGTCTAATATAGTGGCCAAAAAAGTGTCCCTCAAAAGTAATTGAATAGAAAGTGAAGATACTTAAGAAGTACTAGCTCCAATTAAAATTCATTGACTGTCACTCGGTTCTTATTTTTTTCCCCCTATCTGCTCATGTATTTTTATCACTTCCATTCACCTTGGCTGTGATTTTAAGAGTACAACACATTGATTCCAGAGCATTGTATGTCTAGCACATCTTTAACCAATGGTACTTACTGCTTATCAGAAATAGAGTAATGATATGAGATAAAAAGGATTTCCATAAAGACAAGACTCTTCCAAGATCTCCTGCTATTTTGTGTTGAAATTCAGCAGGTAAAATATACCTCCGAAGGGAATGTTTGAGTGTTTTTCTAACAGACACCACAAGAAGTTTAAGTTACCTGATTCCCACTATGATTGGTTGATACGAAGTCAAGCTCCAGGGTGTGCAAACACATGTGACACAGCCTGGCATAGTGACCATCTTCGCCAGCCAGTGCCTACCCTTCCTGATGAGCTGTCAGGAAGGTGCGCCCCACGTGGCTGTGCTTGGTAGTGAGACCTCTTCTGAGGAAAGCCTGTGCATGAAGGAGCCTGAGGCAGCTGACCCGAAGAGCCCCAAGCAGAAGCAGGAGCAGCTAAGGTGCCACTGCTGCCGCGGCCATGCTGCAGCCACCACCACCCCAACAGTTTTGCCACCTTCTTCCCCAGAGTTCTGAAGCAGGTTCATGAGGGCCTGAGCCTCTCACAGGAGATCGTGGGCATCATGGATTTGTTCGATAAGGACATCTTTGAGTGCATTGCTCAAGAGGCTGCTCCTCTGGCCCTATACACTGTCACCTCCAGGGAGATCCAAACAGCCATGCGCCTGCTCCAGCCCCAGGAGATTGGCAAGCACGCGGTGTCTGAGGCCACCAAGGCCTTCATCAGGTACACCAGACACAAATGAGCTGCTTCAGGACCAAGTGACCACATCGCAAACCAAAGGCTCTTTTCAGAGCCACCTGGCTTGGCCAGAAAAGACCTGTAGCTCTCCACGAAGTGCCATCTACTCTAGTGCTTGACCTGTGCCATTCTGCCGATCCCTGAAACACTTTTACTGTTCATGAAACATTACCAAATGTATCAACTCTACTTTATTGCATGTCTTTAGTGCAAAGTGTTCCAAGGAAAAATCATTGGTTTACATTAACCATATTGCATTCATTTGCATGCCTAAAGTGCCATTTCTGTCAGTTACTGGACCTGTGCCATTCTGCTGATCTTTAGCTCATTTGCACCATGAATGAAACATTATCAAACGTCACAACTCGACTTTAATATATGTGTGTAGTGCAATTTGTTCCAAAGAAATTCGGAATTGTCCTCAACCATATTGATTTTCATGGCTTTCCTAAATGGTCATTTCTGTTAGCTATTTCTCTAAGTCAACCTTATGGGGATATTTTCGTAATGATATTTACCTTTTTCACTTTCATCCTCTCACTAGTGTATGGTGGAATTGTCCAGAAGTTCATTATGTATGATAAGGCGACAGACAAAATGCAGAAGCAGATGTAAGAATATATCTGAGTTCTTTAGATCAGATAGTAAGGAGATTTTCAGACATCTGAAACAATGTCAATTTCCTCTCTACTTATTTAGAAAACATACTTTTCACACGCATTTGTAATGTCAGTTTCCTATTACTTTTTAGAGGTGTTAAAGTTTTTCTGAGACCAGAAGTCGTTCTAAATATTTACTCACTCTGTACCAATCAGATCAGCTGAAAATAGCCTTCTTTTTGGTGGTCAAGCTTTTCAAAAAAATTCAATACCTAACATTCATGAAGACTTTCAAATCCTATTGCTAACTTAAATGTACTTTATAGAATCCTCAGTTGACTTTAGTTCCTTGGACTAACGCAAAATTGAGGAAATTAATGAATAATTTTAGTTTATCTGGAGACTTATATTGAATTACAACTCACAGGTACAGCCAAAAAAAAAAAAAAAAGGATTTCAAATCATAATGCTGACAGAAAGCTTTCTTGTCACCTTCCTGACTCAAATAGAAATGGCAGTGGCATTTATTTCATCAGCAAACATGGTATTGGACTATCACTTGAGGTCTGTGTGTTCACAATAACATCTTTGGTTTTCTAAGTGCTTTAGGTAACATAATAAACCTAAAACACTCACACATGCCATTTTAGCAACTATTGAGATTAACATGTTATTTTTTATCTTTTGGCTTATTCATGTAAGTCATATTTATAGATTCTCCAATAGTAAATCCTGCTAGCATTCCTGGAAGTAAATCCCCTCCTCCTGGATGTCTTTTCCTAGACACTATTTGGGTCATTTGCTGTGCTTATTCCTGTGCAGAGTCAGCAACAGACTAGAGCTCAGATTTCTCATGACTTCTGCACCTTTGGCCGCTTGCTTTTTTCAACTGTCGCCAAAGTCTGACTGTGTCCTGGGGGCTTCAATTTCCCAGAAGCAGTTTGGACCCAAGGCTTAGTTGGGCTCCATCTGCATAAAGAACCTGTACTGTGATATAAGGCAAACCAGGGGCCAGTGGAGTGGGTTTGACCCCTAAATTAGGCTTTCCTCCAACTGTTTATGTCTGAGTGTCCAACTCTCCATGCCCCTCGTATGTGAGGCACAGCTGTGCTGGAGAGAGCCAGTTGTGCTCAACCTTGTCTGCCCCCAAGCAAGACAAGTTCTGCATTCTGGGCATTCCTCCATGTCTTCCTTGACCACTCCTGCCCCAACAAGCTGGATTGTACTTGGAATCCCCTGAAAATCACATTGCTAGCTTGTTTATTCCTTGTTTCCTCCTCAAGGAGAGGCTGGCTACTCCTCCCAGAAGGTCTGACTCCACCCTCACCCAGCAGATCATTGTCCAGCATGTGTGTCAGGGTTGCAAAAGGACCTGATGTGTGAGGCTTCTTTGTTTCTTCATAGGTGACGTGACCATATAATTTCTTGTCCAACTAATGCAGATGGTTTTGAGGGTAAAAGCATAATTATGCTGGGACAACAGGCAAAATCAGTACATGTGGACAACCTTCTAGGAAAAAGGTCTGGGGATAGAATGAGGACATCTCTTGGGGCTTAGGGATTTGCAGAGCACAAAGGTTAGTGGGAGAATGAGAGTGCATCACCTTTTCCATAATTTGTTCTCTTCGAAGTTCTGGTGCCTTTGTTTTCTGAGGACAAGTAGTGTCGCTAGGCTGCATTGACAGGGAAAGAGACAACACGGTCAGAGCATCTGTTTGGATCCTATAGCTGCTGTGAGCTAGTGGGACTAGGCTCGACAGCAAGAGTGATTAAGGGCACACGTTTTGGAGTCAGATTAGACCTGGGTTCAAACCGCAGCTATGACTCTGTTGTGTCGTGGGTAAGTGACTTTACATCTTTGAACTTCAGTTTCTTCCTCTGGACGATAGGGTCTACAAGATTATTGTGAGGATTCAGTGAGATAATGCAGACAGAGTGGTCAATTAATGGTGCCTATACTTAGTCTCAGTCCAGAGATTCATTCCCTCAGGCAGTTGGAAGGATGGGGGTGAGATTTGGTGCCAGACAGCTGTATGGACTTGCTTTACTGGCTACCTTGGCCCCATCTGTTTGCTTAAGGCTGATGGTGAGATAAGGGAGGATGGATTTTCCTTCCTGAGCCTCATTTAGTAAAGTTGCAGAGATAATGCTGCTCTGAGTTGTGATGGGAAGTTGCTAGGGAGCAATTGGAAAATGCCTTGTTAACTTGTTGACTTTGGGCATTGCCGAATCAGGGTTTTGATGGCAAGCTGTTCCTCCTTTCTCCCACTCACCCTCGCCCTCTCACCCTCTCTCTATCCAAATCCCACTCACCTTACAAGTCTTAGCTCAGATCCTACCTCCTCTGTGAAGATGGTCTGACCATCCCAGCCTACAGGCACTTCTCCCTCCCTGAGCCTCAGGACCTCCACCTGTAAAATGGGTATATTCTTTATAATGTCCCTACATAAGAGCCATGATTAGGATTGAAATGAGAGAATAGATGTAGTATGCCAAGTGCAGTGTCTGGTATAGGCCTATGGTGAGTCCCTGCCTCTTTCTCTTCTTACTTGCTGAACCCCCCACAATACATGCGTCCTGGTCTTGACTAAATGCAGCCTTCTATTGGTAGTCATTTGGGAGTGTGCCTGTGCTAGCTCTCTATTCAATTGTAATGTCACAAAAGTTAGGGGCCACATCTTATCTTTTCTCACCTTCTAGTATTCAGCACTACACAAATCGCCATAATAAACATTCTTTAAATTAAAAAAAAATTGAACTCTATAAGATTCTATGTGGCAGGCACACTTCTGTATATATTATACACACATGTGTGGTATTTTTCCTTTGTCCCATATTTTTCTTCCAGGACAGGTAGGCATAATTCTTTCTGTTGAAGAGAGTGAGGCTTAGAGAGATTGAGTTATCTACTACCCAAGCTCACATATCTAGCGAGTAACCTAGCCAGGAATCAAATCCAGTTTTGGCTCCTATGCTACATTAAGTTTCCAATGAATGCATGTAAATGGGTGGATGGAAGGATGGACAGAAGTAGAGACCAGAATAGGAGTGCGTGCACCTTTACTTTTACTTAGTAGAGGGAGGCCTGCTTGTGAAAAACCTATAGGTAATAAAGATATAGTATTCAGAGGGTCCCCAAGCCTAGGTAAGGTACCTCTTGGATAGAAAAAAAAGAAGTGGGGAGAAGTGATGGGTCAAGATAAACCATACAGAATTCCATGGTGGCTCCAAGATCCCAAAATCTAGCAGTGAAGGAGGTGAATAAACATATGTCAAATGAGTCTCCTTTGAAGAGGCTTATTAACCTAGAAACTTTTGCATTCCCTTGGGGTCAAGGTTGAGCATTTCACTCCAGGAGAATATCAAGCATGGGATCTATGATCAGGTATGGAGGTAAGCTCTGCTCTGCTCTGGCATCAGAAAAAAGTGGAGGAGATTGGTTATTTAATTCAGCAGACCTCAAATGTGGTAGCACTTCAGACTGACCTGGGAACCCATGGCTATGACCTCACACAGTAGACTAGAAGGCTGGTAATCGGAGGCCAAAACACAGTGCCAAAACCGCCAGCCCTGGGCCTGAGAACTTCAGGGTCATGGGATTGTGCTCAGTGAAGCTTCACTTGGATCCAGTAGAGCTAGGCCTCCTACACGTGAACGCTTCAGGGCTCCACGAGCTGTCTCTTTTGGTCCCTTCAGATTTTGCAGAGCCCTCACTCAGGTCAAAGGGAAAAGCCCTTCCCTGGTTGAGCCCCAGGGCTTCCAGCTCTACCCCTGCCCTGGGTCCCAGGGATTAGGATTCGGGAAGCCTCAGCAAGGGAGCGCGGGATATCCAGGCTCTGCCCCTGCCTCAACTGGCCCGCCACAGCAGCATCCAAACTACGCTACCTGCTTCTATCCATAGGACCCTTCCGCCTGCCACCTCCCCCAACCCTATTCAGGGAAGGAGCAAGAAGCTAGTCTGGGTGTTAGGTGGAACAGATGTCTAATCCTGGTTTACCTGCTTCCTGAACTGTGTAAGCATGGCAGTTGACTCAATTTTGTAGTCACAGGTTGATTCTTTGTCTATCAGGGGTATAAGCAGTATGTACTTCATAGGGTTTCAGAGATCATGAAGGGGGTATTGTGTGCCCCCCAACTTCCCAGGAGGGGGGAAAATCCACTCTCAGAAGTGCAATAAAACTGTCAAATCTGTGGAAATCATCTAGTGATTGTCCAGCTTAACTTGGACTACTGTTTGCTGTTGTTGTTCTCTGTGACATAATAAAAAGGGGAAACTGTTAAGGTGGGGGGAAAAGGAAAACCTGGAATCCCCACTTTCGAGTAATTTTCAGCTCTCCACAATATTTTACCCATGCTATCCTCAAAAAGGGTCAGGAAATCTCATGTTAGGGTTTACAGCACAGCCTGCATTTATCTATTCAACAAACATTTGCTGTGTACATACTATGTCAGGCACCGCTAGGTGCTGAGAATTCCAGATGAATAAGCTGAGAGCCCATAAACTGGTAAGAATCTAGAGGGGGAAAGATACTTTGGTCAAATATTTATAATATATTAAATGCTGTGACAGAGATGTGCCCAGGTTTTTTTGGGAGCCCAGGGGAGAGGCATTGGACTCAGACCAGGGGCTAGTCAGGAAACTCATTCTGGAAGAGGGGAGGTGTAAGGTATGTGGGTTTTGTAGTGTATTTCATGTTTCACATCATATTTTGTTTGTTGTTTATTGTGAGTCCTGTTTTCAGAATGAGGAGGCAAAAGGAAAAGGAGACATCTCAAATGGCAGAAACAGCAGGAGCTGATTCCCCTGCGAAGCAGCTTGGAGGCTGGGGAACTACGGCGACCAACTGTCTCAGCCTGCCAGGTACTGTGGTGCTTCCTAGGATGCAGAACTCTCAGGTTTAATACCAGGTCAGTCCCATGTTGCCTATGACTGAGGGGCTCCCGTGAGGTGGGACTGTTGTGCTGAGATCAGAAAGACCCTAGGCAAACCAGGAGGAACTGGTCATCCTGTGCAAGAACTGCAAGTAGTTTGGCATCTCTGGAACTTCAAATGCAAGGCAGGAAGTGGTGTCAGATGAGATTGGGGGGAAAAACAGGGACCAAATCATGAAGGGCTTTGTGTGTCATATTATGGAACTAGTACCTTGTCCTCTAGACAATGGGGAGACTTACAGGGTTTTAAGCAGGGAAGTGACAGACTGTCGGGATTATGTTTTAGTTACATCATCTGGTAGTAGTACAGAGGCTGGATTTGAAAGGGCCAGGACTGGAAGCAGGAAGTGGTTGCCTTAATCTGTGCCCCCCGCACCCCTCCTCCCACCTACCAAGGTGATGGTGATGAAGGCCTGGTAAGAAGCAGCAGGGATGGAGTGAAGAGGAGAGATTCCAGGACCACTTGAGGAGTAAAACTGGAAGTGTGACTAACTGGACGTGGGGAAATAAAAACAGCAGAGTTGACAATGATCACCCCAATTTAGAAAAACTTTACACATATTTTGGATAAATGAAAATATAGAAAGAAAAATAGAACTGAGCATCCACCTACCTACCACCGAGCTTAAGGAATAAAACATGACAGATACCAGTGAACCTGCATGTACCCCTCCCACATACCCGTCCTTGACCCCCAGAAGTAGCCCCTATCATTAAACTGATGTTTCTCATTTCCATGAATTTCTACTACAGAGATATTAATTCCTGAACAACATACACTGATAGCATTGTCCTGCATGTTTCCAATCTATATAAGTTATATCGATGATGTAAGTACTCTTCTGTAACATGCTGTTTTCTCTCACTGCTGTGTGTGAGATGTAGCCACAAAGATATCAATAGCTCTTATCAAATAAGTGATTATTTGTGTTGCTGAATAGCACTCCACTGTATAAATATATATCACACCTTTCTCATCCATCTTAATGTTGATGGCCATTAGATGGTTTCTAAATTTTTGGTTAACAAATACAATGTGGCTGGGGTACCTGGGTGGCTCAGTTGGTTGGGCGTCTGACTTCGGCTCAGGTCATGATCTCGGGGTTCCAGACTTTGAGCCCTATGTCAGGCTCTGTGCTGACAGCTCAGAGCCTGGAGCCTGCTTCAGATTCTGTCTCCCTCTCTCCCTGCCCCTCCCCCACTCGTGTGTGTGCTCTCTCTCTCTCTCTCTCTCTCTCTCAAAACTAAATAAACATTAAAAATACAATAAATGCAGTGCTGCTAAGAACACTCTCGTACACATCTCCCTATGCTCAGGCCTCTAGTTTGGGTGTCTAGGAGTGGAAGTGTATGCATCTCCTGCGCATTAATCAACATTGCCAGATTGTTCTCCAAAGAAATCAGACCACCTTGCACTCCTATTAGCGATGCATATGATGTCCCCATTGCTGTATCTTCTCACCAACATTTGGGGTGATCAGTCTTTTTATTCCTTGTGTCTCTGATGCTGGGAAATATATCTCATTGTGGTTTTAGTATAGGCAATTCTCAGCCTCCTTGTAAGATAATGCCCTTCCTGTGTAATTGTTTTTGTACATGTATGCCTACTCTTTTATAAAACACGTGGTCAAGCCTTCCTAATGTTAATAAGTACTTGAGGCCATATGATCCCCTCTAAGTGGTCCTTACCCTTCACCGCTATTGGAACTGTTTCACAGAGTCACTGTTGTTTTTACATACCCATGTTTTATGGACCTATGTTTTCATTGCCCTTCAGTTTTACTCTGATGTGTCCAGGTGTGTGTCCTGAATCTAGGGAACGATGGCTCTCCTCCCTTCTGGAAAATTACCAGATATTTACTCCTTGGATATTATTCTTCTGCAATTTACCCAGTATCTCCTTCAGAAACCCCCATGAGATGTACTTTTCATGTATTTTTGTCCATGCCTTATATCTCTTTACCTTTCTCTTATCTTTCCTTTCTCTATATCTTTCTTGGAAGCATTCTCCATAATTCCTTTTCTCTCTCTTTCCATACACTAATTCTCTATTCTGGTGGGTCTAATCAGTTCTTTCAAAATGACATGAACCTTTTCTTCTAGTGGTTCTCTTTTTCACTTTCAGATATTTTACTTGACTATTTGTGAGATTTGGTTACTGATTCCTTAGGATTGTTTATATCCACTCCTTTACTCAAACATGTTGAACACTGTAAATAGTATGCACCTGGCAATAAGTCTTTGGAGGTGTACACGTTTAGTTTGTTTTTTTTTAATTATGAGCATGTTAGAGAGGGCTTTGTCTGTGGGAACCTTCTTTTTAAATTGTTTGTAATGTTTATTTATTATTGAGAGAGAGAAAGAGATAGAGTGTGAGCAGGGGAGGGGCAGAGAGAGAGGGATACACAGAATCTGAAGCAGGCTCCAGACTCCGAGCTGTCAGCACAGAGTCTGATGCGGGGCTCAAACTCACAACCGTGAGATCATGACCTAAGCTGATGTCGGACACTTAACCAACTGAGCCACTCAGATGCCCCTGTGGCAACATTCTTAAAGCTTCACTTAAGGGTGAGCTCCTCCAGAAAGGATCTGACTTGCATTTTTACCCCATGTCTGGGATTCTGCTAGAATTCACTGAGCCATACTGATAGTGTTCGTTGGAACTCCAAAACCACATGAAGGCAGAATTGTAATTTCAAATTCTCAAAGGAGCCTTCCTGCCCCTCATCCAGACCCAGAGCCAAGAGATACAAATTTCCTTGTCATCTCCCTGTCCCTGTAGTAAAAAAGGGCAACTTTCTGCTGAAACCCTTGTTTATCAAGTGTCAGGGATTGATACAAAGGTCTCAGTTGTCTGTTCATCTCTGGCTCTTTTCCAGCTCATCCAAGCAGTTAAAATAATGTTTATGATATTTTTTTTCAAGTATTTGTGTCTCTTTGGAATGGGAGCTTTTTCACTAATCTCTTCCAAATAGTGTCCAAATAAAAAGTGTTAGTGACCCTTAAAGGTATAAATCAGTAAGTCAGACTAGGGTCACTCAGTGATAGTTAGATGATGTCTCAGCTACTCTGCAAGGTTTGAGTCAACTTGTGCTCTTATGCCTATAGCCCTGGAGGGGCTGGTTAGAGGGATGGCTCAGCTGAGCCTCTGTCCCACTCTATAGAGTCTCAGAGTGTCTCCATATAGTATTTACAGCAGGATAAGCAAACTTTCTATATGGCAGGTCACAGCTTTCAACAAACAAGGCAGAAGACACTTTTCCTCTTAAAGATTAGATCCACAATTGGCATAGCATCACTTCTACCATGTTTCATTAGCCAAAGCAATCACACGCCTGCCCAGAGTCAAGAGCATGGGGAAAAAGACAGGACCTCTCAATGGCAAGGGTGCCAAGGACTGAGGAGCCTTCTTGAACTTGACGTATAGTGCCATAAAACACACATTTCCTGAGATGCTGCTGGGTGTCGCACATGGGGTATGCCCATACAACAAAGTCTTTGGTTCTCTGGTCCAGAGTGGTAAACTCTAGAATTGTTTTCCACTTTCATTGCCCTAGTAGAATGACCTGGCCCATGTAGTGGATCCCTCCAATCCAAAGCAATGCCATGGTGCCATTTAGGAATCCCCTAAAACCTGACACTTAATTGTAATCGATCCCTCTCCATATGCCTACAAAAGTTCATATCCAAAGAGTCATAAATAAGGCAGATTTGAGGCCACAGAAAGACTTTAGGGAGAGGAGGGGGAAGCACAAGCAGCCCCATACATAAGCCACCCCAACCTTTTGGAGTTTGTTCAAGACAAGCACTTGCTTACAAATTTCTATTTGAATTAATTACACAATGGAGATTGAGGTAGGTTGGAGTAATCAATGCTGCATTTCATGTTTTATTTATGTATTTCCTGTCAAGCAGGTTCATCCAGAGAAGAATGGTTCCTGTGCACCTCTGATGGGCTCAAACATTCAAAGGCCTTTTACACATCTGATGGACCAGACACAAGAGTGAGATTCAAGAGACCAACCAGGGTCCTGGTGTCACATATAGCCCAGTTGCTATGTGATCTTGGGTAAGGCCATTCACTTCTCTGGGAAGATCCCACTGGGGAAATAACTCTGAGTTCCTAGAAGAGATAGAATTCACTAAGCCAGTCCAATTATTCTAACAAGCACAATAACTAGGCATACTATTCATTGCTAAAACAAAATTCCCAGATCTATATGACAAAAATACCTAGTCAAGCATCAAGTCCACCCATAGTCCTCTGGTCCCTGCCTCGCTATGATCCTCAAGGGCTGCCCACCAGTACCTCTTGTAGTAAGATCTTGGAAGCAGAGGTAGTTAAATTATGGACAGGTGTCAGGATGTTATGTTGGAGAAGAATCATGGGTTACATCAGAGGCTGTGAGGGACAAGACTGGTCATGTCACAACCCTCAGATGATTGCTAGACAGTGTGGCAGAGACTACATTGATGACCATGTGGAGATGAGCCCTAGTGCTCTTCTGTTCTACTAATGTCCTCCTCATGGATCAACTCAAACCCACCTGTGATCCTGGATTGGTTTTGAAAGTACCTGATAATAATAATAAAGTGTAAATGGCCACTTTTTCAAGCTTTCTCCTCCCCTCCCAACACTCATTCTGCTCTTATCCAGGAGTGACAGGTCAAGGTCAAAGAGGAGGAGGGCTATGATGGGCCCAGAATTAGGACTAACCCCATTTTATCGGCCCAGGTCTAGGTAACTGAGTTTTCATCCTGCCAGTTTTTGTGGTGGGTTTTGTACCCAGGCTCATGCACTGGAGGTAAAAACAAGCAAACAAAACTTAACAAAACCAAAAAACAAAAATGGAAACAAATGAAAACACACAAAAAAAACAATTCAAATTCAGACGGCTTGAGGAAAATGATGGGGAGGTGCCAATCACCTTATGTCTTTTAATTCAATACCATTGTGCTCTTAATCTGTTGAAGAAGACAGGAGACACGTGTACCTTAGTCCTATAAACAGCCTTAAATCACTGTAATTAAAAGCAAACAAAAGATAACAATTTAAAAAGCTAGTAACAGACAAAGAAACACACCAATTTACTCTCCAATTTCCAAGGATGAACACCAGGAAGTCTATTATGGGCTCGTCTCAGTCGACCTCCTCAAATTTTAGGTCAATGGATGCGGGTAAGGGGCTGCAAGTTGTTGGCTCAGAGGAGAGTGAGCCTTGGCTACTCTCATTGGAAGCTTCCATCATTCTAATGATGCATAACTGCAGGTCATGAAGGCCTACCTTTCAAAAACAAAGGATAATAGCCTGGAAAAGAAAAGAATCAGATAAATATGAACTAGTTATAAGAGTAACTTCAGTTTCTAGGGAGACTGAAATAGGTATTATTCTTTTTTTTTTATCATTTTGATTTAGCTACTTCTGTACTGTGTTTGTATCCTCAGTCATGTACTTAGATGAATTCCTTAACAGGTGACATGTTGAAAAATATGTTTGGGTATGTTTGTTCTATTAATACCGTTAATACCATTTTCCCCATTTTCGTGCTTATAATTTATTACAACAGTAAAGTTAGTTTCTTTAGTTTGTCTTTTCAGTAAAATGCATCATTAGATTATCATTGCTCATTTAGACCCTTTGATTCCCATTCACCACTGAGCCTATAATCAAATGTACGCATTCCTCCTTCTGGGCTTCAACATCCAACTTCATTTTTCTTCTTCCTCTCCTAGATTTCAGGTGTGTCAGTCACACTTACACCTCATGTCTTCATCCCATGGCCTAATTAGGATCGATTTTTTTATTTTTTAATTTATTTTTATTTTTATTTTTAGCCTTTTCACCAAAAATCCTATTTGCTTTCTGATTTTATAAATGCAAAACACAATAAAAGTATCCTAGTGGCTTAGATTTCCTAAAATGACTTCTCACATATTACAATACTCAGGAGACTAGTGTGGAAGAATAGCTGCAGTAGGAAAAATGTGCATGCCATATAGAAAAACACTGGCATCTTGAAACAGCATTCATTAGCATGATAGAAATTAAAAGATTAAGATAAATGCATTTTGTTCCAACTGCTCCACAGTTATTAGTCTGAAAAGGTGCATAGGTCTGAAAAGAGCCTTCAGTTTCCAAAAATGTTTTTCAGACCTGGAAGATTATCTCAAGGCACCACCTAAAAGGATTTTCTTGCAGTTGATTTCATAATAGATTTTCTAGGTTTCCTAAGGCAGCCTATCCTTCTTTAAAAAAAAATCCTCAGGGCCTCTCGGCAGCTCAGTCAGTTAAGCATCTGACTTCAGCTCAGGTCATGATCTCACAGTTCATGAGTTCAAGTTCCGCATTGGGCTCTGTGCTGACAGCTCAGAGCCTGGAGCCTGCTTCCGATTCTGTGCCTCCCTCTCTCTTTGCCCCTCTTCTGCTCACGCTCTGTCTGTCTGTCTCTCTCAAAAATAAATGAACATTAAAAATTTTTTTAAAAATCCTCTCATAAGATTTTTCTAATATTCCAGAATAATATCAAGTACTAATTCTGACGGGGGAGGGGTCATTTGTCCTGAACCCTGACTCTACTAATCCCTTGAAGTGCTCTGGAGGTAATGCCTCATTAAAGTTCTTCTACATTTGACCAAACAATTCAGGGAATCTCTTGAGTATTCTGCACTGCCCCCCTCTCCATTCTTTCTCTTAAGCAAGTGGGGCTCTGCAAAAGGTGAAATTGTCTTTGAGTTCAATCTCTCCTGGCAGGGTCCAATCTCTCTTCTGCTGGGTTCAAGAAAAGTTTTATCTTTTCTAGTTTATCCATCTTTGGTCTCATATGATGGAGAATGAGAATGCTTACAGGTTTCTAAATCTAATAAAAAAACTTCCAATTCTTTTCAAATTGCAAACGTACACTTAGCAATATTGGTCTAATATTAGGCTTTAAAACACACTATAATAAATTTCAGAAGGTTGAAGTCACAGTGTATATTCTCTCAAGACAGACGTAAGAATCTAGAAATCAGTTGTTTATAACGCAACTGGAAAATATCCAGCTACTTTGAAATGAAGCAATGAGTGTATAGCAAAGCAAAAAAGCAAAAATCCATAGACCTAGGAAAAAAAGAAAATAAAAAAAATTACCTAACAATAATATTAACGTTGAAATCACTGGAGAAAGAAAAGGATTCATCTTGGTTCAGTTAATTGGTCACTACTGTCTTCTTAATTTTTGGAAAGGGCAAGAGATTTTTCCACTAGCAGGTCCAGATTCATGTCTTTAATCACCATGATTATAAATAACTCCAGGCAAAGAATCACACACTGTTTCTCTCCAATCTCCATGCTGACTATCACTAGAAAGTTTGTGCATTATTCACAACCTCCCCAGTCTTGGGGTCAATGGCTCTAGTCAGGGGCTACAGGTCTCCCATCGGCTGAGCCAGTGAAGATTTGAGGCCATTGGCTGCACTCATTAGAGGATCCAATCACCCATACCTAATTGCAGGTCACTAAGGTTTTTGTTTTTTAAAATAAGATTTGGCATGAAGAGATAAATATCAGACAAATATGACTGAATTCAGAGAGTAATTTCAGATACCAAGGAGTTTATATGTGAATTGCTTCCTATGTGATTTAGCTATTTCTTTAAACTGTGTTTTGTGTCCTCATATATATGTGCAAATGAATGCCAAATGAGGGATTGGTTGCAAATGGGTAATGCTTGTTTATCTGCTTCTGCATTGTATCTGTTGTCATATCACACATAAAGAAACCCTGGCTGATTTCACTATATGTTCTTGGAAGAATGAGAGTGAAAAGGGCTTCAAAAATGTATTACAAAAATAGATTTGACCTTACATATAACTGTAAATGCGGCTCTGGTAAAATAACTGGCAGAAATGACACTTTAGGCATGCAAATGAATGCAATATGGTTAACATAAAACGATGGTTTTTGCTTGGAACAATTGCACTAAAAACATGCAATAAAGCAGATTTGATGCATTTGTTAATGTTTCATGAATGATAAAACTGTTTTAAGGATGGGCAGAATGGCACAGGTGCAAATGCTACACTAGATGGCCCTTTGTGGAGAGCTCCAGGTCTTTTCCGGCCAAGCCAGGTGGCCCTGAAAAGAGCCATTGTTTTGCGATGTGGTCACTTGGTCCTGAAGCAGCTCATTTGTGTCTGGTGTACCTGATGACGGCCTTGGTGGCCTCAGACACCACGTGCTTGCCAAACTCCCTGAGCAGGAGCAGGCGCACCACTCTCTGGATCTCCTTGGAGGTGATGGTGGAGCGCTTGGTGGAGTGGGCCAGGAGAGAGGCCTCTCCGATGATGCGTTCCAAGATGTCGGTAAGGAGTGAAACCATGACGCTCATGGCCTCCTGCAAGAGGGCTAGGCCTTCCTGAGACTGCTTCAGAATTCTGGGGAAGTAGGTGGCAAAACTGGGAGAGCAGTAGCGGTGGTGGCAACATTGGCAGCAGTGGCGAAGGCGATGGCAATGGTGCCTTGGCTACTCCTGCTTCAGACTCTTGGGGTTGGCTGCCTCAGGCTCCTTCGAGCCCAGGCTTTCCCCGGAATAGGTGTCACTGCCAGGCTCAGCCACGTGGAGCGCACCTTCCAGACAGCTCAGAAGGAAGGGCAGTGGCTGCAGTTCCTGAAGTCACCCACATCCTCCATATCTGAATTGACAAAATGCAACACAGGGAAGTGGGTCACAAGGGCAGGCTGAGTAACATGTGATTGTATAAGCTAGAGCTTGACATCGTATCATCCAATCAGAGTGTGAATCCAGTGCCCTCTACACTTCTTGTGACTTCCGTCAGAAAAACTTTCAAACATTCCATTTCCAGGTAATATTGTATTTTACCTGCTGAATTTGAACACAAAACAGCCACAGATCCTGGAAGAGTCGTGTTTTTTTGGAATACCTTTTATTCTACATCACTACTCTATTTATGATAGGCAGTAAGTGCCACTGGTGCAGTATGTACTAGAAATACAATGCTCTGGAATTAATGTGTCAGCCTCTTAAAATCACAGCAAGGTAAAGTAGAGATGATAAAAACACAGGAGCAGATAGAGGGGAGTGGAATATAAGGGGTGGGTGACACAGTTAATGAATTTATAATGGGAGCTAGCACTCCTTGAGGATCTTCACTTTCTATTCAATGACTTTTGTTGGCAGATAAGAAGTAGCACACTGGAAAGAGTGGCATAAATTAGACTAATTTCTTTCCATTTTTGTCTCTCCAAAGACCGCAGATTACAAGGCTCCAATTAAGAGAGGGAGGGATTTAATCTGGTCAGAACTAATTACCTGTCTCCTAATAGCTACATGTGGCATTGGTGTGTAAAAGCTCTAAGAAAGGGCCAGCAGGATGGAATAAACCAGAGCTGAATCTTTATTTCCCCATGTTTCCCACTCAAAGCGAGAGATGAGGAGATAAAGCCAGGAGGTGAGTGGCTGTGGACCTGATGAAATGTCTGCTGCCCTGTGAATCTTCAGGTTTGTCTCCAAGAGATAATAGAACATCCCAGAAATTCTCAAGCAGAGCTCTCATGTGCATTCCTGCCCATACCCTGGTGGGGTAAGACACATGTAGTACCCTGAGTAGAACAGAGAGATCCCCAAGCAGCCAGAAGTCACCAACAAGCCTTCATCCTGTCATGGTCACTTGAATACCCTTTTTGCCAAGCAATCAGATGCCAACCATCACAAGTGGCGAAACCAGTACTAACAAATAAATCACAACATGGTCGGACCCAGAGGCCAGTTTGTCAGGATCAGTTTGCTTAGCTTTTCAAGTAACTGCTATGATTGTCAGACTCTCAGTATACCTCACAGGTGCTGCTGCAGGAGAGGAGAGGGAGAAGGGCCAACCCCTCAGGGCCAGTTCCTGGTGTCCACCAAACTCCTCCTTGTGGAAGCTGCAGCTACCACAGATGAGACCCTCTGAAGATGTTCTCTCCTGCTCTGGCTTTCTAGGCATAAGATCAACTGGTGGGATCTGGTATCTTGCAAAATAGAAGTGTCTGGATGCTGCTCTCGGAGATACTTGAAATATTCTAGTCAGAAGAACGGACAGCCAAAACATCAGTTCTTTGATGCCCCGAGAGGGAAACTTTGGAAAGACCTCACCCTAAGCACCAAAATTGTAGATAGACTTTGCAGCTTTGGCTTTTTGAGAGAGTCTGCCTGCCATACCCCAAGGCAATACTTCCAGAGGAATGACTTTAGCCAATTTGGGGACATTTTTCTTACAACTAAGAATGGACAGCTGTCCTGAGCTAAGCCGTTGTAGTAGCTCAAACAGGCACTCTCCCACATGGTACCTCAGCAAGGTACCCTGACAAATGAAGCTATTGCTCCAAGCTCTGATCAAGGCCCTCAGGAGAAATGCAAACTCAGCCTCCAAACACAGCACACAAAGAAGTTAACTAGTCATACTGATTAAAACATTAAAGATATTTGGGTATTTATTAACTTGAAAAGTGTTTTCTTAAAGATACTGAGGTCCTAAACATTACCCACACAGTGGAATTGCTGAGCAAAAGTAAATGCTGATGGTTGAAAAATATAAAATTTACCCCAATTCTCCAAAAATCCACAATAGAGAGAGAGGCAGGAAGAAAATTCTAAATGGAAGATATTTTAAAATTAAAAGCTTATTTTTTCAATAATCTCAGAAATGCCTGCAAACAACTACATTGCAAGTATTCATGAAAATAATCAATTACGGAAGTTGAACCCCCCAAACAGAGTTAAGAAGCATCAAAGACATGCAAGCAATCGACCAGCTATTGTCCAAAAGGCAAGGCTTCCAAGGTTGTGTTCTGTGAGAACCTTAAGGAACAGCAGATGCTATGGCTAATAAAAAGGAATCCGATTATGAAGGGGAAAATATCATTTTTATTACCAGAAAAAAGTTGATGGTAAAAGGTGTGAAGAAACCTTACTAAACAGATTTTGGAACACTTCCGTTTGCAACGAGGATACAAAAGTGACACTTGAGCTGTTAGTAATCAAACCTTCCTTTAGTTTGGTGAAAGATGCAAGGGACATGTCATTTTCTCTGAACTCCTATCATTAAGTAATCATGATTACAAAGAAGCTAGCACACAGACAAAAGGCAGGGCAAGGATCACACCAATTTCCTCCTCCAACTCCACAGAAATGTTCTTACTGGGTCATCCGCAGGGTCAACTTCCCAGTCTTTGGGCCAGTGGCCATGGCACAGGGGCTCCACACCCTCCATTGGCTGAGGCGGTGAAGAGTGGGATAGAGCTATTCTCATTGCATACTCCCATCATCCAAGTGATGCATACTTGTTAGTAGTTAGTTATGGCTTGTGTACTTGGATCATCAAAGTGGCTGTAATCATGACTACCACTGTTTTCATATAGGCACGGTTTGCCATTTACCCTTCTTGGCTAATTCATCCTATTACCATTTAGATTTGCATCCCAGATCATCTTCCATCTTCCTAAATTTCATTCCTGAGAAGTTACTTTAATATGGTGTCACTTGGTGGAAATACTACGAGTCATGTGTTTTTCACAGGTGTCTGTATTTCAGAGTTAAGATCTTAAGTTAGCTAGCATTGAGATGGGGTTCAGTGTGCAGGCCATTTAATCAGGATTAATAGCTGAGGAAGGGACCAGACATATATTAATCGACTCTCATTGATCAGACCTTGGGCATGGCCATCAGGACAAGTCCCTGAACTCAGTCAGGCAAGGCAGCTCTCTGTAGCTGAGGTAGTGACTGAATGGCTCTACCATTGGCTGAGGTCTTCCAGTCGACTGCACACTAAGCAGCTGAAGCAGAGAGTCTGTCGTTGAGGGACATTCTGGTTGGTCAGTCTCCCTGCCCATCACAGCCTCATTATGAAATGATACCCTGGCCAGGTAGGCAACTATAGATTGACAGTTATTTTCTCTCAGCACTTGCTTTTGGCTTCCATATCCTGATAAAAAGACGGATGCTGTCACACTATTTGGTTTTTCGTTTGTAGGCCTTGTGCCCTTTTGTCTGTTCTTATGCTGTCTAGGCTTACATCGTCACTTTACTACAATATGTTCACATGTGTTTCTTGAATACAGAATGTCATGACCTCTTTGAATATGGAGAAATTACCACATTCTCATTTGACTATCAGTTTTCCAAACTTCACCATGTTTCTGCTTCTGGAATGCCTATGAGATGTATTTAATAAGTACTTACTCCATTCCTTAAGTCTCTTTGCCTCACTTTCATCCAATTTCTCTCTTTATCTTACTAGGAGGCATTCTGTATTATTTCTTTTATCTGCTTCTGGAATGCCTATGAGATGTACTTACTAAGTACGTACTCCATTCCTTAAGTCTCTTTGCCTCACTTTCATCCTATTTCTCTCTTTATCTTACTAGGAGGTGTTCTGTATTATTTCTTTTACCTGTCTTCCATTTCACAATTCTCTATCCAACTGTGTCTCAACCATCATGTACAATTTATTTAATCTTTTGTTCTAGTGGTTACAATGGTCAACTCTAGCAAACTCATTTAGCACTTTGTTTGATAATTAGCTATATGTTTCCTATGTTTCATATGTCCTGTAATTTATATAAAAGTGTTAAACCCACTTATGTTTGGCATTTGGTAATAATTCTCTGGAGTTTTCCATTCTGGTCTCTTATTTGATTTTGCTGAGGGAGGCTTGCTTTTGGATGATGTGCATATATGAGAAGACTTTATCTGCAGGAATCTTGCAACAGCCTCCAAAAGGATTAAGCCCCTCCAGCTAAGGACTGGGAATAGAATTTCCCTTGGCATCTCCTTTTCCCAGTAGGAAAAAGTCCAGTTTTCATGAAGTTTGTAGTTATTCAGGCACCACTGCATGCAAAACCAAGTATTAAATGTGTTGGGTCTTATTTGGTCAGCCCCATGTGTCTCTAGGGAAAAACAAACGAACAAACACAAAATGTGGAATGTTCAAATAGCCTGGGTTATAACACAAAGTCATGGTCGAGGGAAATCATTTTAGTACTATTATTTTGTACAAGTCTTCCCTTACTTGGCGAAAGTGGCAGGAGGTATGTCCGCTCACAGGTCTGGATTCGTATCCTCCTCATTGTAATGAAAAGCATACAGCTGATCAAACAAAGAAGTAAAGAGCAAGTAAAGTATAATACCAGCTTCCCCCTCAATCTCAGAGGCTGATAGCCCAGTAAGACTCTTACTGATTCAGCCTGACACACCTGACTGCACATTGCGCCAATGGCTCTGAGTCAGCAGCTCCATGTCCCTGTTTGGTGAACTCACAATTGTGTGGGGCCTGTGCTGCTCTGACGGGATACTTCCGTTATCCTCATGATGCTGATGTGCAAGTCATGAAGGTTTGAGTTTTCCATAAGAAAAGGATATAGACTTCAAAGAAATAGGATCAGATAAATCTGAGCAGCTTAAAATAGTAACTCCTGTTACTAGGGAGCCTTTTATAGCTGTTCCTTCTTGAACTCTTTATTTAGAGACTTCTGTACTGAGCCTGGGTTCTCCCTTCTTTTTTTAAAATGAATTCTACAACAAGGCTAATATTGAATAAGTTTGAATGGGGTACAATTGACTCATTAATAATATTTTCCCAGGGTTGTTGCTTATAACTTGTTACTTAAGCAAGAAAACTGTTTCCTTCAGCCTTACCATTAACCACACCTGTAGAGAACGAATGCTCACAAGATGCCCTTTTTCCTCAGTTCCCTTCTGAAGTGAACGATAAGATGTACTAACTTCCCCTTTCTGTCTTCAACATCAAAACCCATTTTTCCTCGGTCTACATTGGATTTCATATTGGTCATTCACCCTTTCACTCTATGTGGTGCACTTTCAATGTTGTTTTACTCATGCTCATATGTTATTTGTACAATTGTAAATGCAAAAATTTTTTTTTTTTTATTTTTGTAGATTATCCAGAATGGTCTCTTTCTTTGTATGAGAATGTTTTCACATACAGGGGTGTTTACAGATTATTTTAAATGCACAAATGCCATTCTTAATAGATTGCCCAGATATTGGCGCCTAAAGGTAATCTTAATTAATTTTTTTTCATAACTAATATGTATTTGACATAAAGACTACAATAACTTGAACTTTCTTTTTTTTTTTTTAATTTTAACGTTTATTTATTTTTGAGACAGAGACAGAGCATGAATGGGGGAGGGTCAGAGAGAGGGAGACACAGAATCTGAAACAGGCTCCAGGCTCTGAGCTGTCAGCACAGAGCCCGACGTGGGGCTCGAACTCACAGACCGCGAGATCATGACCTGAGCCGAAGTCGGCCGCCCAACCGACTGAGCCACCCAGGCGCCCCAATAACTTGAACTTTCAATCTCTCATCTGGTTAGTTTTCTTGCCCTTCATTTAATATGAACTACAGTTCATCATATATATATATATATATGAAATTTATTGTCAAATTGGTTTCCATACAACACCCAGTGTTCATCCCAACAGGTGCCCTCTTCAATGCCCATCACCTCCCCTCCCCTCCCTCCCCCCCCCCATCAACCCTCAGTTTGTTCTCAGTTTTTAAGAGTCTCTTATGCTTTGGCTCTCTCCCACTCTAATCTCTTTTTTTTTTCCTTCCCCTCCCCCATGGGTTTCTGTTAAGTTTCTCAGGATCCACATAAGAGTGAAAACATATGGTATCTGTCTTTCTCTGTATGGCTTATTTCACTTAGCATCACACTCTCCAGTTCCATCCACGTTGCTACAAAGGGCCATATTTCATTCTTTCTCATTGCCACGTAGTACTCCATTGTGTATATAAACCACAATTTCTTTATCCATTCATCAGTTGTTGGACATTTATGCTTTTTCCACAATTTGGCTATTGTTGAGAGTGATGCTATCAACATTGGGGTACAAGTGCCCCTATGCATCAATACTCCTGTATCCCTTGGGTAAATTCCTAGCAGTGCTATTGCTGGGTCATAGGGTAGGTCTATTTTTAATTTTTTGAGGAACCTCCACACTGTTTTCCAGAGTGGCTGCACCAATTTGCATTCCCACCAACAGTGCAAGAGGGTTCCCGTTTCTCCACATCCTCACCAGCATCTATAGTCTCCTGATTTGTTCATTTTGGCCACTCTGAGTGGCATGAGGTGATATCTGAGTGTGGTTTTGATTTGTATTTCCCTGATGAGGAGCGACGTTGAGCATCTTTTCATGTGCCTGTTGGCCATCCGGATGTCTTCTTTAGAGAAGTGTCTATTCATGTTTTCTGCCCATTTCTTCACTGGATTATTTGTTTTTTGGGTGTGGAGTTTGGTGAGTTCTTTATAGATTTTGGATACTAGCCCTTTGTCCGATATGTCATTTGCAAATATCTTTTCCCATTCCGTTGGTTGCCTTTTAGTTTTGTTGGTTGTTTCCTTTGCTGTGCAGAAGCTTTTTATCTTCATAAGGTCCCAGTAATTCACTTTTGCTTTTAATTCCCTTGCCTTTGGGGATGTGTCGAGTAAGAGATTGCTACGGCTGAGGTCAGAGAGGTCTTTTCCTGCTTTCTCCTCTAGGGTTTTGATGGTTTCCTGTCTCACATTCAGCTCCTTTATCCATTTTGAGTTTATTTTTGTGAATGGTGTGAGAAAGTGGTCTAGTTTCAACCTTCTGCATGTTGCTGTCCAGTTCTCCCAGCACCATTTGTTAAAGAGACTGTCTTTTTTCCATTGGATGTTCTTTCCTGCTTTGTCAAAGATGAGTTGGCCATACGTTTGTGGGTCTAGTTCTGGGGTTTCTATTCTATTCCATTGGTCTATGTGTCTGTTTTTGTGCCAATACCATGCTGTCTTGATGATGACAGCTTTGTAGTAGAGGCTAAAGTCTGGGATTGTGATGCCTCCTGCTTTGGTCTTCTTCTTCAGAATTACTTTGGCTATTCGGGGTCTTTTGTGGTTCCATATGAATTTTAGGATGGCTTGTTCTAGTTTTGAAAAGAATGCTGGTGAGAGTAAGGTAGTTTTTGACCCAGGCTAGGCCTCTTATTTTGGTCTCCTCTCCAACTTTCCCACTTTTCCTTTTTGACAGTTGTCCTTTTCCCCAGGTTACTTTGTCCAGAGGAGGGATCTGGGGTCATAGCCATCGTTGCTTTAATCCACATCCTATCACCCATAAATTACACTAAATCATATTCCTTCAGTGTTAAAAAAACAAACTGATTTTCTTATGCTTGATCCTGAAACACTACAGGAGACTAATATTAATGTGACTTTTGAAACAATAACAACTGATTGAAATATAATTCACATACCACATAATTCAACCTCGGAAAGTGTATAGTTCAGTTGTTTTTAGTATATTCCCTGAGTTGTGCAACTACCACTACTATCTCATTTTAGAATATTTTCATCAACCTGATCTCCCCTCTTTGCAGCCAGGTCCCCTGGTGACCACTGATCTACTTTTGTCTCTGTATATTTATCTATTTTAGATATTTCATATAAATGGAATCATTTCGTCTGCCTTCTTTCATTTAGTATAATTTTCCAAGGTACATCCGTATTATAGCATGTTTGGTACTTCATTACTTTTTATAGCTGAATATCATTCCATTGTATGAATATACTACATTTTGTTTATCCATTTGCCAGTTAATGGGCAATTGGGTTTGTTTCTACCTTTTGGCTATTGTTAATAATGCTGCTATAGATATTTATACACAAATTTATGTGTGGATATATATTTTTTATTTCAGCATGGTTAACACAGTGTTACATTAGTTTCAGATGTACAACATAGCAATTCAGTATCTTTATATAAATCTGTTATTCTCACCACAAATGTAGCTAGCATCTGTCACCATACAACATTACTACAATATCATTGGCTGTATTCCCTATGCTATATCTCCTATTCCTGTGACTTATTCATTCCATAAAATGAAGCCTGTATCTTCCACTCCCTTTCACCCATTTTGCCCACCTACTACCCTCTCTCTGGCAACCATCAGTATATTCTCTGTATTTTATAGGTCTGAGTCTGCTTTCTGTTTGTTTATTCATTGCTTTGTTATTTCAATTCCACATATGAGTGAAATCATATGATATTTGTCTTTTTCAGTCTGACATATTTCACTTAGCATAACACCCTCTACGTCTATCCATGTTGTCATAAATGACAAGATCTCATCCTTTTTATGGCATGTAATATTCTGTTGTGTGTATGTATGTATATGTTATATGGGTGTGTGTACAATATGTTTTTTTCTTGGTGTTGAGCTGTAAAGGTTCTTCATATATTTTGAATATTAACCCCTTATGGGATATATTATTTGCAAATTTCTTCCATTTAGTAGGTTGCCTTTTGCTTTGTTGATGGTTTCCATCACTATTGTATGGACATGTTTTCACTTCTCTTGGCTATATAGCTAAGAATGGAATTCTTGGGTTACATTTTGAGGAGCACCCAAACTCTTTTCCAAAGTAACTGTACCATTTATAATCCTAACAGCAATGTTTAGGGTTCTAATTTCTTCACATCACTGTTAACACTTGTCTTTTTTTCAGCCATCCTGTGGTGAGTAAAGCAGTATCTCATTGTGGTTTTGATTTCATTTTCCTGATGACAAATGAGGTTGAACATGTTTTTATATGCTTATAATCCATTTGTATAATCTTCCTTAGAGAAATGTCTATTCATATTCTTTGTTTTTTTTTAATTAGGTAATTTGTCTTTTTGTTGTTTGTTTGTAAGTGTTCTTTATACACAAATTTTTTATGAGATATATGATTTGCAAGAAATTTTCAACCATTCTTCAAGCTGTCTTTTCATTTCCTTCATGGTATACTTTGAAGCACAAAATTTTAAATTTTGATGAAGTATGTTTAACTACTTTTTATTTTATTGTTTATGCTTTTAGTGTAATAGCTAAGAAGCCATTGTCTAATCTAAACAAAGATAAAGGAGGAGTTAAGATAACAGAGCAGCATGAAGAACCTGAGCTTGTATCATCCCTGAAACACAGCTAGATCAGCACTAAAACATTTTGAACACCTAGGAAATTAATCTGAGGAGTAACACAACAATATGCATAACTTGAGCTACAGAACTCAGCAGGTACACAGTGTGGAGAGGTGAACTGAGGGAGAGAAAAGCCACAGAGGGTAGGGAGTTGTTTTTGTAGGGAGAGAACAGAGAAAGAGAAAGGGGGAGAGTGTAGTGCATGGGGATCGTGCAAGAAAAGTACTCCCCTGAAAGTTGTTGGAGAGAAAGGGAAAGAAAGTGAAAACACTTGCAGAGGACTGAACAAGAAATCTGTTCCCAAAGCCATTGACAGGAAGACAGGAGAGGGTTTCGATACCACCAGGATTCCATAAACAATGGAGCACAGAGTCTGCAGTTCTGGAGCTCAGTGCCTGGCGGTGCTCTGGTGAGGAAGCAGGGCAAATCCCCAGGAGCAGGCAGTGGGGTCTAAGGGGTGTGTGTGCCACACGGGAGAAGCAGTTCCCCTGTTTGGAGTGCATCTGGTAGAGGCCATATAGCCTCCTCACAGGCAAAGGTCCCAGTGGACCCCGGAGAGCAGCCACATTTGGTGGTATTGTGACAGACTCCAGAGTGCTATGAAACCTGGTACCAGCTGTGTGTTGTGATTTGCCATAATTTCTGAACCACTGCCACTGTGCAATCACACATTTGTTTTCTGGGGCAAGCCTGCACCCAGTCATTGCTCAGTGAGAGACCCTCCCCAAGACAGTTGATGCAGATCCAAGCCGCGAGAGTCTCTGAAGTATGGGGTTTTGAAACGCAACCCCATCTGAGATAAAACTATGGAGGGAGGTGCCGCCTGAAAAATGGACAGCTTGAACATGGACAGGATAGAGGTGAGGAGTGGACAGAAACCTGAGACAAAAGAGGGGTGCTTGATCACTGGTCAATGAGAGTGGGAAGTTCCTGTGCCAGAGACTAGGGTGCTGGGTGAAGCCATTTCTACCTCTCCCATACACAGGCCACAGTGATCCACTTCAGTAAGCTAGTCAGCGTCACCTAGTGGAGAATGGAGCCATTACACCATACCCTGCCCAGCTGCACCCTGCAAGCACATCCCCTGGAAGACCAGCACAAATCACTCCACCTGCTTAGTGTACAGACTATAGAGGACTTCATAGTTTCAGTTCTAGGGGAAACTGTATGTAACTTCATTTGGGTATCATTCTGTTTCCTGATTCATTTATTTGTTCATTCTCTTTGCTTCTGTTTTTGCTTAAGTTATTTTCTTTTTTCTTTATTTTCTTCCTCTTTCTTGGATACAGAAAAAAGTATTTTTCTTTTCTTTTTTTACTATATTTTTTACTTTTGTAAATTTTTTGTTCACTTTCATTTCCTTTATTTCATTTCATTCCATTTTATTATATAATTTTTAAATTTTTAAATTTTTTCTTACCTTTTTTTCCTTTCTTTCCCTTTTTTTCTCTATTCTACCAAGCGTTTTCCAACAAGCATACCAAAACACACTTAGGAACTAGTTTCCTTTATTTGATTTTTTATTTAGTTTTTAGTTTTTTAACTTTTATTTTATTAATTTTTTCTTCCTCCAAAATGACAAAATGAAGGAATTCACCCCAAAATAAAGAATAGGAAGAAATGACAGTCAGGGGCTTAATCAACACAGATATTAGCAAGATGTCTGAACTACAATTTAGAACCAGGATAAGAATATTAGCTGGGGTTGAAAAAGCATAGAATCCCTTTCTGTGGAGATAAAATAAGTAAAATCTAGTCAGGACAAAATTAAAAATGCAATAACCAAGATGCAATCTTGAAAGGATGGCACGATGGCAAGGATGGACAAAGTAGAACACCTAATCGACAATATAGAAGATAAAATTATGGAGAATAATGAAGTGGAAAAAAGAGGGAAACAAAGGCAAAAGATACAAGACTTAGAGAACTCAGTGACCTATTAAGAAGGAATAACATTCAAATAGTAGGAGTCCCAGAAGATGAAGAGAGAGAAAAGGGGCAGAAGGTTTATGTGAGCAAATTATAGCAGAATGTATAAGAAAACAAGACCCATACATATGCTGCCTATAAGACACTCATTTTAGAACTAGAGACACCTGCAGATTGAAAGTAAGGGGATGGAGAACCATTTTTCATACTAATGGTCGTCAAGAGAAAGCTAGAGTAGCAATACTTATTAAATCAGACAAACTAGATTTTAAAATAAAGATAGTAACAAAAGATGAGGAAGGGCATTATATCACAATTAAGGGGCTTATCCACCAAGAAGAGCTAACAATTGTAAATATTTATGCCCCCAACATGAAAGAACACAAATATATAAATCAATTGATCACAAAAATAAAGTAACTTATTGATAATAATACCATTATAGTGGGGGACATCAGCACCCCACTTAGAGCAATGAACAGATCATGTAAGCAGAAAATCAACAAGGAAACAATGGCTTTGTTTTTTTTGCTGTTTGCTTGTTTTTAATATCAAATTTATTGTAAAATTGGTTTCCATAAAACACCCAGTGCTCATCCCAACAAGTGCCCTCCTCAATACCCATCACCCACTTTCCCTTCGCTCCCCCCATCAACCCTCAGTTTCTCTCAGTTTTTAAGAGTCTCTTATGGTTTTCCTCCTTCCCTCTTTAAGTTTTTTTCCCTTCCCCTTCCCCATGGTCATCTGTTAAGTTTCTCAGGATCCACATAAGAGTGAAAACATATGGTATCTGTCTTTCTCTGTATGACTTATTTCACTTAGCATAACACTCTCCAGTTCCATCCACGTTGCTACAAAAGGCCACGTTTCATTCTTTCTCATTGCCAAGTAGTATTCCATTGTGTATATAAACCACAACTTCTTTATCCATTCATCAGTTGATGGACATTTAGTCTCTTTCCATAATTTGGCTATTGTTGAAAGTGCTGCTATAAACATTGGGGTACAAATGCCCCTATGCATCAGCACTCCTGTATCCTTTGGGTAAATTCTTAGCAGTGCTATTGATGGGTCATAGGGTAGATCTATTTTTAATTTTTTGAGGAACCTCCACACTTAAGGAAACAATGGCTTTGAATGACACACTGGACTGGAGGGACTTAGCGGATATATTAGCAGAACATTTCATCTAAAGCAGCAGAATACACTTTCTTCTCAAATGCACATAGAAGATTCTCCAGAATAGATCACATACTAGGTCACAAATCAGCCCTTAACAAGTACAAAAAGATTGAGATCATACCTTGCATATTTTCAGACCACAACACTATGAAACTTGAAATCAACCACATGAAAAAATTTGGAAAGACAACAAAACTAAGACTAAAGAACGTCTTACTAAAGAATGAGTGGGCTAACCATGAAATTAAAGAGGAAATTAAAAAGTACATGGAAGCCAATGAAAATGAAAACACAACAGTCCAAAACCTCTGGGCTGCAGCAAAGGCTGTCATAAGAAAGAAGTATGTAGCAATCCAGGCCTTCCTACAGCAGGAAGAAAGGTCTCAGATACACAACCAAATCTTACACCTAAAAGAGCTGGAAAAAGAATAACAAATAAAGCCCCAAAACCAGCATAAGAGAAATAATAAAGATTAGAGTAGAAATCAATATCAAAATTTAAAAAAATCCAGTAGAACAGATCAATGAGCTAGTTCTTTGAAATAATTAGCAACAATAATAAACCCCTGACCAGACTGATCAGAAAGAAAAAGGGAAGGGCCCAAATAAATAAAATCACAAATGAAAGAGAAGAGATCACAACCAACACCACAGAAATACAAACAATAATAAGAGAATATTATGAGAAATTATATGCCAACAAATTGGGCAATCTGGAAGAAATGGACAAATTCCTAGAAACATACAAATGACCAAAACTGAAATAGGAATAAATAGAAAATTTATACAGACTCATAACCAATAAAGAAATTAAATCAGTAATCAAAAATCTCCCAACAAACTAGAGTCCAGGGCCAGATGGATTTCCAGAGAATTCTAGCAAACATTTAAAGCAGAGTTAACACCTATTCTTTTGAAACTGTTTCCAAAAACAGAAATGGAAGGAAAACTTCCAAACTCATTCTACGAGTCCAGCATTGCCTTGATTCGAAAACCAGACAAAGACCCCACTAAAAAGGGGAACTACAGCCCAATTTCCCTGATGAATATGGATGCAAAAATCCTCAACAAGGTATTAGCCAACCGGATCCAACAATACATTAAAAAAAATTATTCACCACGACCAAGTGGGATTTATATCATGGATGCAGGGCTGGTTCAATATCCACAAAACAATCAGTGTGATACATCACACTGATAAAAGCAAAGATAAGCAAGCACCACATGATCCTCTCAATAGACGCAGAAAAAGCATTTGACAAAACACAGCACCCTTTCATGATAAAAAAAACACTCAAGAAAGTAGGGATAGAAGGATCATACCTCAAGATCATAAAAATCATAAAGGCCATATACGAAAGACTCACCACTAATATCATCCTCAATGGGGAAAAACTGAGAGCTTTCCCCCTAAGGTCAGGAACAAGACATGGATGTCCTCTCACCACTGTTATTCAACATAATATTGGAAGTCTTAGCCTCAGCAATCAGACAACACAAAGAAATAAAAGGCATCCAAATCGGCCAGGAGGAGGTCAAACTTTGACTCTTCACAGATGACATGTTACTCTATATGGAAAACCCAAAAGATTCCACCAAACAACTGCTAGAATTGATACATGAATTCAGCAAAGTCGCAGGATATAAAATCAATATACAGCAATCATATGTGTTTCTACACACCAATAATGAAGCAGCAGAAGGAGACATCAAGGGATGGATCCCATTTACAATTGTACCAAAAACCATAAAATACCTAGGAATAAACCTAATCAAAGAATTTTTTTCAGTGAAAAATCTATACACTGAAAACTATAGAAAGCTTATGATAGAAATTTAAGAAGGCACAAAGAAATGGAAAAACATTTCATTCTCATGGATTGGAAGAACAAATATTATTAAAATTTTGATACTACCCAAAGCAATTTACATATTCAATGCAATCCCTATCAAAATAATACCAGCATTCCTCACATAGCTAGAACAAACAAGTATAAAATTTGTATGGAAACAGAAGAGACAATGTCTTCACTGGCTACTGGTCTGTTCAAGTTTTCTATTTGTTCCTGTTTCAGTTTTTTTTTTTCTGAAATTTATTGACAAATTGGTTTCCATACAACACCCAGTGCTCATCCCAAAAGGTGCCCTCCTCAATACCCATCACCCACCCTCTCCTCCCTCCCACCCCCCATCAACCCTCAGTTTGTTCTCAGTTTTTAACAGTCTCTTATGCTTTGGCTCTCTCCCATTCTAACCTCTTTTTTTTTTTTTCCTTCCCCTCCCCCATGGGTTCCTGTTAAGTTTCTCAGGATCCACATAAGAGTGAGACCATATGGTATCTGTCTTTCTCTGTATGGCTTATTTCACTTAGCATCACACTCTCCAGTTCCATCCACGTTGCTACAAAAGGCCATATTTCATTTTTTCTCATTGCCATGTAATATTCCATTGTGTATATAAACCACAATTTCTTTATCCATTCATCAGTTGATGGACATTTAGGCTCTTTCCATAATTTGGCTATTGTTGAGAGTGCTGCTATGAACATTGGGGTACAAGTGGCCCTATGCATCAGTGCTCCTGTATCCCTTGGATAAATTCCTAGCAGTGCTATTGCTGGGTCATAGGGTAGGTCTATTTTTAATTTTCTGAGGAACCTCCACACTGCTTTCCAGAGCGGCTGCACCAATTTGCATTCCCACCAACAGTGCAAGAGGGTTCCCGTTTCTCCACATCCTCTCCAGCATCTATAGTCTCCTGATTTGTTCATTTTGGCCACTCTGACTGGCGTGAGGTGACACCTGAGTGTGGTTTTGATTTGTACTTCCCTGATAAGGAGCGACGCTGAACATCTTTTCATGTGCCTGTTGGCCATCCGGATGTCTTCTTTAGAGAAGTGTCTATTCATGTTTTCTGCCCATTTCTTCACTGGGTTATTTGTTTTTCGGGTGTGGAGTTTGGTGAGCTCTTTATAGATTTTGGATACTAGCCCTTTGTCCGATATGTCATTTGCGAATATCTTTTCCCATTCCGTTGGTTGCCTTTTAGTTTTGTTGGTTGTTTCCTTTGCTGTGCAGAAGCTTTTTATCTTCATAAGGTCCCAGTAATTCACTTTTGCTTTTAATTCCCTTGCCTTTGGGGATGTGTCGAGTAAGAGATTGCTACGGCTGAGGTCAGAGAGGTCTTTTCCTGCTTTCTCCTCTAAGGTTTTGATGGTTTCCTGTCTCACATTTAGGTCCTTTACCCATTTTGAGTTTATTTTTGTGAATGGTGTGAGAAAGTGGTCTAGTTTCAACCTTCTGCATGTTGCTGTCCAGTTCTCCCAGCACCATTTGTTAAAGAGGCTGTCTTTTTTCCATTGGATGTTCTTTCCTGCTTTGTCAAAGATGAGTTGGCCATACGTTTGTGGGTCTAGTTCTGGGGTTTCTATTCTATTCCATTGGTCTATGTGTCTGTTTTGGTGCCAATACCATGCTGTCTTGATGATGACAGCTTTGTAGTAGAGGCTAAAGTCTGGGATTGGGATGCCTCCTGCTTTGGTCTTCTTCTTCAAAATTCCTTTGGCTATTCGGGGCCTTTTGTGGTTCCATATGAATTTTAGGATTGCTTGTTCTAGTTTCGAGAAGAATGCTGGTGCAATTTTGATTGGGATTGCATTGAATGTGTAGATAGCTTTGGGCAGTATTGACATTTTGACAATATTTATTTTTCCAATCCATGAGCAGGGAATGTCTTTCCATTTCTTTAAATCTTCTTCAATTTCCTTCAGAAGCTTTCTATAGTTTTCAGCATACAGATCCTTTACATCTTTGGTTAGATTTATTCCTAGGTATTTTATGCTTCTTGGTGCAATTGTGAATGGGATCAGTTTCTTTATTTGTCTTTCTGTTGCTTCATTGTTAGTGTATAAGAATGCAACTGATTTCTGTACATTGATTTTGTATCCTGCAACTTTGCTGAATTCCTGTATCAGTTCTAGCAGACTTTTGGTGGAGTCTATCGGATTTTCCATGTATAATATCATGTCATCTGCAAAAAGCGAAAGCTTGACTTCATCTTTGCCAATTTTGATGCCTTTGATTTCCTTTTGTTGTCTGATGGCTGATGCTAGAACTTCCAGCACTATGTTAAACAGCAGCGGTGAGAGTGGGCATCCTTGTCGTGTTCCTGATCTCAGGGAAAAAGCTTTCAGTTTTTCCCCGTTGAGGATGATGTTAGCTGTGGGCTTTTCATAAATGGCTTTTATGATCTTTAAGTATGTTCCTTCTATCCCGACTTTCTCAAGGGTTTTTATTAAGAAAGGGTGCTGGATTTTGTCGAAGGCCTTTTCTGCATCGATTGACAGGATCATATGGTTCTTCTCTCTTTTTTTGTTAATGTGATGTATCACGTTGATTGATTTGCGAATGTTGAACCAGCCCTGCATCCCAGGAATGAATCCCACTTGATCATGGTAAATAATTCTTTTTATATGCCGTTGAATTCGATTTGCTAGTATCTTATTGAGAATTTTTGCATCCATATTCATCAGGGATATTGGCCTGTAGTTCTCTTTTTTTACTGGGTCTCTGTCTGGTTTAGGAATCAAAGTAATACTGGCTTCCTAGAATGAGTCTGGAAGTTTTCCTTCCCTTTCTATTTCTTGGAATAGCTTGAGAAGGATAGGTATTATCTCTGCTTTAAACGTCTGGTAGAACTCCCCTGGGAAGCCATCTGGTCCTGGACTCTTATTTGTTGGGAGATTTTTGATAACCGATTCAATTTCTTCGCTGGTTATGGGTCTGTTCAAGCTTTCTATTTCCTCCTGATTGAGTTTTGGAAGCGTGTGGGTGTTCAGGAATTCGTCCATTTCTTCCAGGTTGTCCAATTTGTTGGCATATAAGTTTTCATAGTATTCCCTGATAATTGTTTGTATCTCTGAGGGATTGGTTGTAATAATTCCATTTTCATTCATGATTTTATCTATTTGGGTCATCTCCCTTTTCTTTTTGAGAAGCCTGGCTAGAGGTTTGTCAATTTTGTTTATTTTTTCAAAAAACCAACTCTTGGTTTCGTTGATCTGCTCTACAGTTTTTTTAGTTTCTATATTGTTTATTTCTGCTCTGATCTTTATTATTTCTCTTCTTCTGCTGGGCTTAGGCTGCCTTTGCTGTTCTGCTTCTAGTTCCTTTAGGTGTGCTGATAGATTTTGTATTTGGGATTTTTCTTGTTTCTTGAGATAGGCCTGGATTGCAATGTATTTTCCTCTCAGGACTGCCTTTGCTGCGTCCCAAAGCGTTTGGATTGTTGTATTTTCATTTTCGTTTGTTTCCATATATTTTTTAATTTCTTCTCTAATTGCCTGGTTGACCCACTCATTCGTTAGTAGGGTGTTCTTTAACCTCCATGCTTTTGGAGGTTTTCCAGACTTTTTCCTGTGGTTGATTTCAAGCTTCATGGCATTGTGGTCTGAAAGTAAGCATGGTATAATTTCAATTCTTGTAAACTTATGAAGGGCTGTTTTGTGACCCAGTATATGATCTATCTTGGAGAATGTTCCATGTGCACTCGAGAAGAAAGTATATTCTGTTGCCTTGGGGTGCAGAGTTCTAAATATATCTGTCAAGTCCATCTCATCCAATGTCTCATTCAGGGCCCTTGTTTCTTTATTGACCGTGTGTCTAGATGATCTATCCATTTCTGTAAGTGGTGTATTAAAGTCCCCTGCAATTACCACATTCTTATCAATAAGGTTGCTTATGTTTATGAGTAATTGTTTCATATATTTGGGGGCTCCGGTATTCGGTGCATAGACATTGATAATTGTTAGCTCTTCCTGATGGATAGACCCTGTAACTATTATATAATGTCCTTCTTCATCTCTTGTTACAGCCTTTAATTTAAAGTCTAGTTTGTCTGATATAAGTATGGCTACTCCAGCTTTCTTTTGGCTTCCAGTCGCATGATAAATAGTTCTCCATCCCCTCACTCTCAATCTAAAGGTGTCCTCAGGTCTAAAATGAGTCTCTTGTAGACAGCAAATAGATGGGTCTTGTTTTTTTATCCATTCTGATACCGTATGTCTTTTGGTTGGCGCATTTAATCCATTTACATTCAGTGTTATTATAGAAAGATACGGGTTTAGAGTCATTGTGATGTCTGTATGTTTTATGCTTATAGTGATGTCTCTGGGACTTTGTCTCACAGGGTCCCCCTTAGGATCTCTTGTAGGGCTGGTTTAGTGGTGACAAATTCCTTCAGTTTTTGTTTGTTTGGGAAGACCTTTATCTCTCCTTCTATTCTAAATGACAGACTTGCTGGATAAAGGATTCTTGGCTGCATATTTTTTCTGTCTAGCACCCTGAAAATCTCTTGCCAATTCTTTCTGGCCTGCCAAGTTTCAAAAGAGAGATCAGTCACGAGTCTTATAGGTCTCCCTTTATATGTGAGGGCACGTTTACCCCTTGCTGCTTTCAGAATTTTCTCTTTATCCTTGTATTTTGCCAGTTTCACTATGATATGTCGTGCAGAAGATCGATTCAAGTTACGTCTGAAGGGAGTTCTCTGTGCCTCTTGGATTTCAATGCCTTTTTCCTTCCCCAGTTCAGGGAAGTTCTCAGCTATGATTTCTTCAAGTACCCCTTCAGCACCTTTCCCTCTCTCTTCCTCCTCTGGGATACCAATTATGCGTATATTATTTCTGTTTAGTGTATCACTTAATTCTCTAATTTTCCCCTCATACTCCTGGATTTTTTTATCTCTCTTTTTCTCAGCTTCCTCTTTTTCCATAACTTTATCTTCTAGTTCACCTATTCTCTCCTCTGCCTCTTCAAGCCGAGCTGTGGTGGTTTCCATTTTGTTATGCATTTCGTTTAAAGCGTTTTTCAGCTCCTCGTGACTGTTCCTTAGTCCCTTGATCTCTGTAGCAAGAGATTCTCTGCTGTCCTGTATACTGTTTTCAAGCCCAGCAATTAATTTTATGACTATTATTCTAAATTCACTTTCTGTTATATTATTTAAATCCTTTTTGATCAGCTCATTAGCTGTTGTTATTTCCTGGAGATTCTTCTGAGGGGAGTTCTTCCGCTTGGTTATTTTGGATAGTCCCTGGCGTGGTGAGGACCTGCAGGGCACTTCCCCTGTGCTGTGGTGTATACCTGGAGTTGGTGGGCGGGGCCGCAGTCAGACCTGATGTCTGCCCCCAGCCCACCGCTGGGGCCACAGTCAGACTGGTGTGTGCCTTCTCTTCCCCTCTCCTAGGGGCGGGATTCACTGTGGGGTGGTGTGGCTCGTCTGGGCTACTTGCACCCTGCCAGGCTTGTGATGCTGGGGATCTGGCGTATTAGCTGGGGTGGGTAGGCAAGGTGCTCGGGGGCAGGAGGGGCAGGCTTAGATCGCTTCTCCTTAGGTGATCCACTTCAGGAGGGGCCCTGTGGCAGCGGGAGGGAGTCAGATCCGCTGCCAGAGGTTTGGCTCCGCAGAAGCGCAGAGTTGGGTGTTTGCGCGGAGCGAGCAAGTTCCCTGGCAGGAACCGGTTCCCTTTGGGATTTCGGCTGGGGGATGGGCGGGGGAAAAGGCGCTGGCGAGCGCCTTTGTTCCCCACCAAACTGAGCTCTGTTGTCAGGGGGCTCAGCAGCTCTCCCTCCCTTTGTCCTCCAGCCTTCCCGCTTTCCGAGCAGAGCTGTTAATTTCTGACCTCCCAGACGCTAAGTCGCGCTTGCTGTCGGAACACAGTCCGCCCGGCCCCTCCGCTTTTGCAAGCCCGACTCGGGGGCTCTGCTTGGCCGGCGAGCCGCCCCTCCGCCCCGGCTCCCTCCCGCCAGTCCGTGGAGCGCGCACCGCCTCGCTGCCCTTCCTACCCTCTTCCGTGGGCCTCTCGTCTCTTTTTGGCTCCGGCGACTCTGTTCTGCTAATCCTCTGGCGGTTTTCTGGGTTATTTAGGCAGGTGTAGATGGAATCTAAGTGATCAGCAGGACGTGCGGTGAGCCCAGCGTCCTCCTAAGCCACCAACTTGCCGCAACTCTCCGTTCCTGTTTCAGTTTTGATAGTTTATCTATTTCTAGGATTTTATCCATTTCTTCCAGATTGCCCAATTTGTTGGCATACATTTTTTCATAATATTCTCTTACAATGGTTTGTATTTCTGTGATGTTCATTGTGGTTTTCCTCTCTCATTCGTGATTTTACTGATTTAGGTCCTTTCTATATTCTTTTTGATAAGTCTGTCTAGGGGGGTGTCAATTTTATTAAGTTTTTTACTTTTTTTATATTCTGAGAGAGGGAGAGAGAGAGAAATCTAAACAGGCTCTGAACAGACAGTGCAGAACCCAATGTGGGGCTTGAACTCAAGAACAGTGAGATCATGGCCTGAGCCAAAATCAAGAGTCAGACCCTTAAGACTGAGCCACCCAGGCTCAGTCTTTTTTCAAAGAACCAGCTCCTGGTTCCATTGATCTGTTCTACTTTTTTGTTTCTATATCATTTATTTCTGCTCTAATTTTATTATTTACCTTCTTCTGCTGACTTTACACTTATTTTGTTGTTCTTTTTCTAGCTTCATTAGGTGTAAGGTTAGGTTACTTATTTGAGATTATTTTTCTTTCTTGATGTAGGCCTGTATTGCTATATACTTCCCTCTTAATACTGCTTTTACTGCATCCCAAAGGTTTTGGACTGTCATGTTTTCATTATCATTTGTCTCCTTGTATATTTTTATTTCTTTTTTGATTTCCTGGTTGACCCATTTATTGTTTAGTAACATGTTGTTTAACCTCCATGTTTTGTGGTCTTTCCCAATGTTTTCATGTGGGTGATTTCAAGTTTCATAACATAACAATCAGAAAAGATTCATGGTATGATCTCAAGCTTTTTCTACTTGTTGAGGCATGATATGTGACCTAGTATGTGATCTATTCTGGAGAATGTTCCACATGCACTCAAAAAGAATGTGTATGCTGCTGTTTTAGAATGGGATGTTCTGAATATATCTGTTAAGTCTGTCTGGTCCAGTGTGTCATTCAAAGCCACTGTTCCATTGTTAATTTTCTGCTGAGATGATCTGCCCTTTGAGGTAAATGGGGTATTAAAGTCCCCTAATATTATTGTACTATTATCCATGAGTTTCTTTATGTTTGTTATTAATTAATTTATGTATTTGTGTGTTTCGAGTTGGGGGCATAAATATTTACAATTGTTAGATCTTCTTGTTGGATGCCCCCTTTATTATGATATAGTGCCCTTCTTCATCTCTTCTTACAGTCTTTGGTTTAAATATAGTTTTTCTTTTTTAATTTTTTTAATGTTTATTTTTGAAAGAGAGACAGAGTGTGAGCAGGGGAGGGGCAGAGAGAGAGAGAGAGAAAGAGAGAATCTAGAGCAGGGTCCAAGCTCTGAGCTGTCAGCACATAGCCCAACACGGGGCTTGAAGCCATGAATCGTGAGATCATGACCTGACCAAAGCTGGATGCTTAACCAACTGAGCCACTCAGGTGCCCCTAAAATCTAGTTTTTCTGATCTAAGTACAGCTACTCTGTATTTCTTTTGACATCTTTTTGCATGATAAATATTTCTCCATCCCCTCACTTTCAATCTGCGGGTGTCTTTAGGTGTATAATGAGTCTCTTGTAGGCAGCATATAGATGGCTCTTGTTTTTTTTTTTTAATCCATTCTGATACCCTATGTCTTTTGATTGGAGCATGTAGTCCATTTACATTCAGAGTGCTTATTGATAGATATGCATTGAGTTCCATTTTATTACTTATTGTGTCATTGTTTCTAGGAATTTTCTCTGTTCCTTTTTAGTCTGTCAATTTTGGTCTTTTTTGCCCACTCAAAGAGTCCCCTTTAATATTTCTTGCAGGACTTGGTTAGTGGTCACAGACTCCTTTATTTTTCTTTTTTTCTGGGAAACTCTTTATCTCTCATTCTATTTTGAATGATAGCCTTGCTGAATAGAGTATTCTTTGGTGAAGACATTTCTTATTCAGCAAGTTGAATATACCATGCCACTCCCTTCTGGTTTGGCATGTTTCTGTGGAGAGATCTAATACTAACCTTATTGGTCTTCCTTTGTAAGTTAGGGACTTCTTTTGTCCTGCTGCTTTTAAGATTTTTTTCTTTATCTCTGTATTTTGCAAATTTAACTATATGTCTTTGTGTTGGCCTGTTTTTGTTGATTTTAATGTGAGTTCAACCAGTCTCTCCCTGTGCCCCTTAGGCAATATTCATATCTCATAGACTGCTCCGGGATTGTTTGCCTGCCTCCACTCTAGTTGTAAGACAACGTCCTCATTTCTCTATCATAATCAATCCTGGGGACCGCTGAAGTTCCAGTGTTTGAGACCTACTGGTTGCAAAAACTCAAGAAAATAAGCCCTTCTCCTTTTCCCAGCCAATGGCTTTGGGGAAGTGTTCTCCTATGCTTATCCCTGTGCACTTCCACTCTCTCTCTTGCCTTTCCCTGCAAATAGGGTCCCCTCACCTCTGCAGCACCCGCAATCCATTTCTCCACCAACCATGTCTCCACACTTCCTACCTTTCTCCAAGGGGCCTCTTCTCTCCCTCTAGTTGTGCAGCTTGTTCTATCAATCCTCAGGTTGATTTCTTGAGTATTCAGAATGATTTGATAGTTATCTAGCTGTGTTTGAGGGACAAGGCAAATCTAGGGTCTTCCTACTGTGCTACCATCTTAGCTGTTTCCACAAACACTTCTGTTGATTGATTTTTTTAGAGAAATATTCATTTTCATTTTCCTTGTTTTAGTTTCCTTCCTCCATACTGCTACTTTTGGTCCCTCCTTTCCATTCAAGGAGTCCTCTTTAATATTTCTTGTAGGACTGGTTTAGTGGTCCTGAACTCCTTTAATTTTTGTTTGTCTTGGAAACTCTTTATATCTCCTTCAATTCTGTATGATAGCCTTGCTGGATAGAGTATTCTTGGCTGCAAATTTTTCCCATTAAGCACTTCAAATATATCATGCCAGGGGTACCTGGGTGTCTCAGTTTGTTGAGCATCTGAATCTTGATTTTGGCTCAGGTCATGATCCCAGGGTCGTGGGATTGAGCCCTGCATTGGGCTCCACACAGAGTGTGGAGTCTGCTTGGGATTCTATCTCTCTTCCTCTGCTCTTTTCTCTCTCACTAAAACAAAAAATAAAATATTTTGAAACAAACAAACAAACAAACAAACAAACAAAATATATCATTCCACTCTCTTTCAGCATGGAAAGTTTCTGCTGGAAATCTGCTTGAAACCTTATGGGATTTCCCTTTTATGTAACTTTTTTGTCTTGCTTCTTTTAAATTTTTTTCTTCACCACTATATTTGGCCATTTTAATTATAATGTGTCTTGGTGTGACTGCTTTTTTTTTATTTTGTTGGTGGTTCTCTGTGCCTTTTGGATCTGGATATCTGTTTCTTTCCCCAAATTAGGGAAGTTTTCAGCTAGTATCTCTCCAAATAATTTTCTCCCTTTTCTCTCTCTTTTTCTGGGGCTCCTAAAATATGAATGTTATAATGTTTGATAGAGTCACTGAGTTCCCTAAGTCTATTCTCATTTTGCATAATTCTTTTTTCTCTCTTTTGTTCATCTTGATTACTTTCCATTACTCTGTCTGCTAGGTCATTATTATTTACTCTTCTTCTTTTTGCCTGATGTGCATTTCATCAAGCATGTTTCTTATTTCATTTATTAAGCCCTTTATCTCTGCTATGTTATTCATTATCTCTGTGTTAAGGGTCTCACTCATGTCTTCCACTCTTCTGAAGTTCAGTGAGTACCTTTATGATCATTACTTCAAAGTCTCTATCAGACATGTTACTTATATCAGTTTTGCTTAGATCTCTTGTCATGGCCTTGACTTGTTCGTTCATTTGGGATAAATTGTTTGTCAATGTTTCTCTGCTTCTATGTGTTAGGAAAGTCAGTTACTTCTCCTGTTCTAGAAAATAATGGCCACTTGAAGAAGAGGTCCTGGAGTGCCCTGTGGTTTGGTGTCCCCTGTTTCCCAGGGCCTGGCACTTCTAAGAGTGTCTCCAATGTGTGCTGCTTGTGCTCTGATGTTATGTCCTGGCCACTTTTTCCTTCATGCCCAGTCATCTGTAGAGGCTCTCTTTGGCTATTGCAGGCAGTATTTTATCCCTGGCCTGAATGTGAAGAATTTTAACTAGGTGTGCTCTGGTCTTCTTGTGATAAGAGACCTGTTGCCACTACTGCTGGAACTGAGACCCTGTAAAACTTCTGGGTCAGGGGATGTGGTGTGAGCAGGGGTCTGGGCTGGTCTTTCAGGGGAGGGAGACTGCACTGGGACTGAGGCAAACATAAGTGGGAAGGAAAGTTACACTGGAGCCCAGAGGGTGAAAGGGTTCGGTGTAGGCAAGTTAACTAGTGAGTGTCAGTGCTGTACTGTTTCCCACAAGTGGCCCTCTGCTTATGCTGATATTGGGGGGAGGGAAATAGTCTCTGCCAGTTCCTTTGCTCCTGGAGAGGTCTCTCTGTGAATTCTGCCTCTCTAGGACATGCTCTGAGATGAGCAAATAACTCCCTACGGTGTGCTCCAGGCACTCTTCAGATTGCTGATTCCACAGTATGTTTGTGGGCTGTTTGCTCTGCCATCTCTCTAGGAGCACCCCCAATGCCCTCTGGGCTATCCTTGAGAAAAGCCCACTGACCTTTGAACTTCAGGGTTTAATACTTGCTGGTTGCAAGATCTCAGAATTTGGCCCCTCTCATTTTCCAAGGCAATTGTGGGGTCTCATTTTACTCATGTGCTCCCCTGTGTGATAGTCTGTCTCTCCCCCTTCTCCATGACTGCAGCTCTGTCCCCACTGCAGTGGCCAGGATCCAGACCACATCTCTGCACTTCCTAACTTCTTCGATGTGGCCTCTACCTTTATTTTTGGAGTTGTTCTGCCAGTCTTCAGGTTGATTTCTGGGGTACTAAGGATGATTTGATAGTTATCTAGTTGTATTCATAGGACAAGGCAAGCCTAGTATCCTCCTACTCCACCACTGTCTTCTCCTATATTGATTATAGTAAGTTTTGAAATCATGAAGTGTGAGTCTCTAACTTTATTTTAGTTTTGCAGGAGTGTGACTATTTTGGGTCCCTTGTATTTCCACATCAATTTTTGTATCAGATTGTCATTTTATTCCAAAAAATAGGTGGTTATGATTTTGATAGGGATTGTGTTGATTCTAGAGATTAATTTGGGATCTTTAAACAATGTGGGGGTTAGATGTACTGACCCCCTGATGCAGTGGAAAATTTGTACATAATTTTTCACTTTCCCAAAATTTAGCTATCAATAGCCAACTGTTGACTAGAAGCCTTACTTATAACATAGTCAATTGTATGTTATATATATTATATACTATATTCTCACAATAAAGTGAGCTAAAGAAAAGAATATGTTATTAATAACACCATAAGGAAGAGAAAATACATTTACATTACTGTAATTTATTTACTGGATCAAAATCCACATATAAATGGACCTGCACAGTTCAAACCCTTGCTTTTCAAGGTCAACTATATCTCCTGATTTATGAAAATGGGGTGTCATCCAATTTATTTAGGTCTTTAATTTATTTTAATGATGTTTTGTTCTTTACTATGTGTGTCTCAAAGTTTTGTTAAATTTATTTCTAAGTATTTTATTCTTTTTGATGTTATTGTAAATGGAATTGTTTCTTAATTTCTTTTTGGATTGTTCATTGCTAATGTACAGAAATTCAATCTATTTTATATCCTGAAGCTTTGTTGAACTTGACTATTAGTTCTAATAGTTATTAACAAATTTCTTGGGTTTTTCTATATTTAAGATCATGTCATCTGTGGATAAAAATAATTTTACTTCTTTATTTCCAATTTGGATGCCTTTTATTTCATTTTCTTGCCTATTTGTCCTTGGCTGGAACTTTAAATACAATGTTAAGTAGAAGTGGTGATAGCAGACATTCTTGTCTTATTCCTGATCTTATGTGAAAAGCTTCCTGTCTTTTCCCATTAAGTGTGATGCTATCTGTGGGGGTTTTGTTGATAACCTTTATTAATTTGAGGAATTTCCCTTCTACTTCTAGTTTATTAAATGTTTTTCACCAATGAAATCTGACAATCTGCCTTTGATCTGGAGTACCTAAGTCCAGAGGCCAGCAAATTATGGCCTGTAGGCCAATTCTAGCCCAGCCCACTGCCTGGTTTTATAAATGTTACTAGAACAAAGTCAATCTCATTCTTTTATATATTATCTATAGTTGTTTTCATACTATAATGGCAGAGTTAATTCAAAGTTTCTACGACCCTCAAAGCCTAAAATATTAGCTATCTTATCCTTTACAGAACAGCACTGACCACTGATTTAGGTAATTTAAATTTTTGTAAATGTTTATTTATTTTTCAGAGGGCAGAGGGGCAGACAGAGAGGGAGACAGAGAATCCCAAGCAGATTCCACACTGACAGCAGAGCCCAACGTGGGTCTCGAACCTAAAACCCATGCGATGATGACCTGACATTAAATCGAGTCAGGCACCCAACCAATTTAGCCACCAGACACCCCTAGGCAATTTAAATTTAATGTCATTATGGAGATGGTTGGTTTTAAATCTTGCTATTTGTATTTGTATTATATTTATTATATCTGTTCTTTCTTCCTTTGTTTCCCCCTCTTTTCTTGTCCTCTTCTGGACTAATTGAATTTTTCTTAGAATTCGTTTCATCTCCACAAATTGACTTTTAAACTATTTCTTTGTTTTGTACTTTTTAGTGGCTGTTAAGCACTTCTTATCACAATTTAACTTATCACAGTTTACTTTCAAATAAATTTATACTACTGAACATATAGTGTTAGAATTTATAACAGTATATTTTCTTTTCCCCACTTTTGTCCTTTGTACTATTGTAATATGCTTTACTTATACATATGTTATAAACCCCACAATATATTTGGGAGCTTTGTTTGCTTTAAAACATATCTTTTTGGTGTCTACATTTTTAAATTCATTTTTAAATTTACATTTGATAAAATTTTCTTTTTATGGAGTATAGTTCTATGAATTTGGACCAAAAACATAAAGTTGTATATCTTCCACAAAAATCAAGGTTCAGAACATGACATGGATGCTGTCCTGTCATGCTTGATATTTATAGAAAGGATTTTTTTTGTCATTCTTGTACATCCTAATTGTTTTCTCACCAAATTGGTAGTTGGACAGTGAAATGATTTACACATTTCTTGAGAGCTGGAAGGCAGTGCTGTATAACTGAAAAAACAAATTCTTTATTTTCTAAAGACCTATACGTATCTCCTAAACACAATTCACTAATACATTTGTTCTCATAAGCAAACCAAGGAGAAATCACAGGTTTTTATTCCCAGAATATCTCAGACTAGTTTTCTTTTCTTTTAAAATGTTTATTTATTTTTGAGAGAGATAGAGTGTGAGTGGGGGAGGGGGAGAGAGAGAGGGAGACACGGAATCCAAAGTAGGTCCCAGAATCTGAGCTGTCAGAACTGAGCCCAATGTGAGGCTCAAGCCCACAGCCATGAAATCATGACCTGAGCTGAAGTCAGATGCCCAACCGAGACACCCAGGTGCCCCTCAGACTAGCTGTTTTCAAATTTTAGTGTGCCTCAGAATCAACTGGAGGGCATGTTAATATGCAGATTTCTGGGTCCCACATAAAATGATTGGTAGGTCTGGGGAAGGAGCAGGGAATTTGCATTTCTAACAAATTTCCAAGCAAGGCTGATGCTTACACATGGTGAAACCACACTTTAAGAATCACGGGCTCATATTATAGCTATTTTTTTTAATCTGCATTCCTTATCCAGCATGCTACTTCCAGTCCCCTCTGTTTTGTGGTAGCAGTAAGGAAGTGTGGGAAGGGGAAATAAGTGCATCTGAAGTAGATTTCAGACTTCTGGCACCATCAACAGCACTAATACCATATAATGCACATGTTGAAAAAAACAGGTATGTGATATTTTCTATTGTTTAATGTTATTTGTTGTCTGATATTTTGTAAGTAGACAAGAATGACATAGAGAGGGGCACCTGAGTGGCTCAGTCGATTAAGAGTCCAACTTCAGCTAAGGTCATGATTTCTGTGACTTCAAGCCCCATGTCGGGCTCTGTGCTGACAGTTCAGAGCTGAAAGCCTGCTTAGGATTCTGTGTCTCCCACTCTCTCTGCCCCTTGCCTGCTCACACTCTGTCTCTTGCTCTCTCAAAAATAAACATTTTTTAAAAATTAAAAAAGAATGGCATAGAACCCATAAGTCAGAGTGTTAAAAATTGATAATCGTGAAAGATGAATGCATTAAAGGTTACTGCTTATACCCTCTAACTTTAAAATTTTTTTAAAGACTGAGTTTTTCTGTGAGGTAATTAATCTGCAGTACTTTTCACACTACCCAAGTGTCAATGATATTATATTAAATTTCATTTTTATTTAAAAAATGCTCATGTGATCTTTCTCTTTATTGTAGGCTCTAAAAAGGCTTCGAGCAAATGCATTGGAATTCCATAGACAAGATGAAATAATAGCAAGTAGATCATGACATAAACTTTCCCTACAAACTGGAGTAATTATGTAGTTAGAGCTATTTCAAGAGGTGAAGTATTTCATCATTTTATTTTCTCCTTGACTGAAATTTATAGAAAAATAATTCTTTCTATCTGGCTCTGCTTTCGGTCGTGTGGTGGCACGATTTTTTCAGGGGAAGTGATTTTTTTTCAAAAACAGCTTCTGAAAATGTAAAGCAATACACAAACTGTAGTGATCAATACTCTAAAATTTCCTTATGGAAGAATTATAAAACTGTGTAAAGGGATAAGCTTTTTACCCTGTTCAGAATTGAAATACAATGACTAATGAAAGAGATTTCTATTTGTATACTGATTTTCATTTTCCAAAGTGGTTTATGGACATTATCTCATTTAGTTTTTCCCAGAAACATTATGATGATGGCAGGGTAGATAATATTACCTTCATTCTATAGATGAAGAGATTGTGGCAGGGAAGTTAAATTACTTGGCAAAGATCACATACATCCTATAAAATTCAGCCAGTACAAATCCCCAGGCATGCTGACAACTGGTCTCATGTACTTTCCATGATGTCAACTGCCTTCTCCAAATAGTAATAGAAACACATTTCACTCATACACTATTCCATTTATATATAACCATGGGTCCCTCAGTGCCACTTCCAGTCTGTATCTTAATGTTGTCTAGAGATTGCTGTTAATCTATAGTGAAGAATCTACATGAATATTTTCTACTGTAAGAATCAAAAGTTTGAATATTGGGATTATTGTACTGAAAGAAGATAGAAGATATTTTCCTTAATTGGAAATTTAGACTTTGGCTTTTTTCCAGCAAATGGCAATTTTTGTAGTGAATTATAGGCCTGTCCAAACACTTTCCATATAAACAGAGCTTCTTATCCTCTAATACACCTCTATGAATGTCCAAGACATGAATCTTTCAGTTCCCTTCTGTAATAAATGATGTCATTGATGTTATTGATATCCTATACATATTGTGACATTTAGATTTTTTAAACTTTTTAAATCAAGATTTTCCTTTTAAAGTAATTTTAAGTTCAAAGAAAAATTGAATGGAAGGTACAGAAATATACCCTCTCCCCCACATATGCATAGCCTCCCCAATTATCAACATTCCCCACCATAGTGGTAAATTTGTTACAATTGATAAACCTACATTAACATATTATAATCATTTAAACTCCATCACTTATGGTTCACTCTTGGAGTTGTCCATTCTATGAGTTTAGACATGTTTATGATGACAGATGTCCATTATTATGATAACATACAGAGTATTTTCACTTCTCAAAAAAGCCCTGGCAACCACTGATCTTTTTACTGTCTCCATAATTTTTCTTTTTTGAGAATGTCATATAGTTGGAATCTCACAGTATGTAGCCTTTCAGATTGGCTTCTTCTACTTAGTAATATGCATTTAAGGTTCCTCCATGTCTTTTCATGACTTGTTAGCTCATTTATTTTTAGCACTGAATAATATCCCATTGTTTGGATGTACTGCAGTTTATTTCTCCATTCACCTACTGAAGGACATCTGGATTGCTTCCAAGTTTTGGGAATTATGAACAAAGCTGCTATAAACATCCATGTGCAGCTTTTTGTGTGGAAATAAGTTTTCCAGTCCTTTGTGTAAATACCAAGAAGTGTGATTGTTGGGCTGTATGGTAAGAGTATGCTTAGTTTTTTAAGAAACTGCCAAACTATTCTCCAATGTGATTGTACCACATAGATTTTAATCTAATAAATTGTAACTCATGAGACCAGGTGCTATCTCTTTTTTTTTTTAACGTTTATTTACTTTTGAGACAGAGAGAGACAGAGAATGAACGGGGGAGGGTCAGAGACAGAGAGGGAGACACAGAATCTGAAACAGGCTCCAGGCTCTGAGCTGTCAGCACAGAGCCCGACGCGGGGCTCGAACTCACGAACCGCGAGATTATGACCTGAGCCGAAGTCGGTCGCTTAGCCGACTGAGCCACCCAGGCGCCCCAAGGTGCTATCTCTTTTTGATCACCACCAGAATTCTAGGTTTTAGAGCAGGATCAGGCACAAAGTAGACAATTATATTTGCTAAATAGGTGGATAAATTAATTACCTAAATTATAGAATCAAGAACATGCTCACAAAATTTATAAATGAAGCTAAATTAAGATATGAGACTAATATCTCAAAATACATAGTAAGAATTTTGTTTGACCCTGACAAATGGGAGAAATGGCCAGAAATGAAACAAAGTGAGCATTGATAGGGTAAAATAAGTAATCATTTTCATAAATTATTGTTAATGTTATAAATGTAGTCAAAGCATTATTTGTATTAACTTCACATCTAGCCACCATATTTCTAGAAGAACAATGATGTAATAGACTCTGGGTCTAAAGTTCTCTCTTGTCCAGCAAGAGAACTGATGTAGGATTAAAATACGAGAGATGGCGGGGCGCCTGGGTGGCTCAGTTGGTTAAGCGACCAACTTCGGCTCAGGTCATGATCTCACAGTCTGTGAGTCCGAGCCCCGCGTTGGGCTCTGTGCTGACGGCTCAGAGCCTGGAGCCTGTTTCAGATTCTGTGTCTCCCTCTCTCTGACCCTCCCCTGTTCATGCTGTGTCTCTCCCTGTCTCAAAAATAAATAAAAAAAAAACGTTAAAAAAAAAATACGAGAGATGGCTAATGTCTGGGAAAAGACAAGAGCCCTGAATAAGGGTCCTTGCGCCGTATTTATTAAGATCCGAAGGCTTAAAAACGTGATGGGCATGCACAAAGAGACAATGAATCTGTGAACATTAACTCATGGGTATGAAGGAAAGGGGGTTTTGAAGATATATTATGTTAGGGTTTTGGGTCAATATAAGCCAAAATCCTGGTGCCAGGCAGATGGATGTTAATGGCAGACAGGAGGCACTGTGTCTATCTTAGCTAGCCTAGGGGATAAGACAGAGCATGTAACCTCAGGGTTAATAAGGCACCTTTTTTTGTTAATTAGCTCTGCTCTGGGCAACATCACCACACAGGCCTGTAGCCGTATTTACTTGTTTACCTAATTTGGTCCTTCCTTTCTGTGAAAGCAGCTTTCTGCTATAGTACTAAATTGGGGGGGAGGGGTGCATATCTGCCCCAAATACCTAATCTTGTTTACCTCATATACCTTTGTATTGGGGCCTTTGTAGGACTCCTGTGTGGCTCAGTCAGTTGAGCATTGACTTCAACTCAGGTCATGATCTCACATTTGATGAGTTCGAGTCCCATATCAGGCTGTGTGCTGACAACTCAGGGCCTGGAGCCTGCTTTGGATTCTGTGCCTCCCTCTCTCTCTTCACCTCCCCCACTCATGTTCTGTCTCTCTCTGTCTCAAAAATAAACATTAATTTTTTTTTTTTTGCATTGGAGTCTTTGCCCTGCCCTCTGTATCCTGGAGCCTCAGCCTCACCCTCTTTATACTGGGGCCTTTGCCCCACCCTCTCTATACTTATTTACCTAATCTTATTTACCCAAACTTGGGTGTGAGCATCCTATGGCTTTGTAATTCTTTTTTTCCTTGTTAACCCATCTGTGCAGGCTCAGGGAATTCTTAAACTTATTCCCCACACAATGAAAATGTGGATGTTTGGTGGGGAAGAGAAGAATGAAGGATCTAAAAAACAGGTCCATATGAAGCCTTATTAAAGGAAAAGAAGACTTAAAGGGTGTATGAAAGCAATCTAAATATTCAGAAGTCTATTATGTTGAAGAGGAATTGCATTGACTAGGGCATGGTGTGCATACTGCCACCATCCCACTCCCATCCCCACAGCAGACATCACAACATGTTTTTCCATTGTGATCTAAGCAGTAAATATCAATTGATCTAAGTTGGCAAATGAGATGAAACTATCATTAGTTAGATAAAATTTTATGCTATATGTAAAATTTAAGAAAACCATTTTTATTTATAAGGCAATAGGAAGATGAAGCATTATCCTGTTTAAAATGTCTATGTATTTTTGAGAGTGAGAGAGAGTGAGTAGGCGAGGGGCAGAGAGAGGGAGACAGAGAGTTCCAAGCAGACTCTGCACTGTCAGTATAGAGCCCGATTCTAGGCTCAAACACATTAACCATGAGATGACGACCTGAGCTAAAATCAAGAGTCGAATATTCAACTCACTGAACCACCCAGGTGCCCCAATGAACTTTTATCTTGACTTTAACATTACAGTCCAGATAAACTGATCTTCTACACCCATGCTGCAGCATAGCTACATGTCACAGCCAAGTGGAGTATCAGCACCATTCACTCTCACAGCACAGCACAGCTACTATCACAGCCAGATTGGGTGCCATCCCACCCAACACAACCTTATCATAGCAGACAGGTGTGCAGGGGATGCTTCTTGGGTACCCACCTCTGGTGTTTGGAGAGGATTGAGCTTCTGGTCTCCACATAGTGTCTTCTATACAAGACTGCTCCTTTAAGACTGGGAAAGGTAGTTGATTTGCCTAATACATAGAAATCAACACAGAGTCAGGCAAAATGAGACAGAGGAATATATTCCAAATAAAAGAATAAAACATCAGAAAAATAAAATCACACAGAGGTAAGCAATCTGCCTGATAAAGAATATGAAGTAGTGGTCATAAAGGTGCTCACTAAACTCAGCAGAGAAATGGATGGGCATAGTGAGATCCTCCACAGAGGTAGAAAATATAAGAAAGTTCTAAACAAAAGTTACAGAGCTGAAGAATATAATAATGGAACTGAAAAAAATTCACTAGAGGTGTTCAACAGCAGACTGGATAAAGCTGAAGACTGGATTGGCAAACTAGAAGACAAAGCAATAGAACATACCCACACAGAGCAGCAAAAAGAAAAAAGAATTTTAAAAGATGGAAACCTAAGAGACCGTTGGGACAACATCAAGCAGAATAATATTTGCATTATAGGTGTCCCAGAAGGAGAATAAAGAGAGAAAAGGCTAGAAAACTTATTTGAATAAATAGCTGCTGAAAAGTTTCCTATTCTGGGGAAGGAAACAAACATACAAGTCCAGGATGCACAGAGTTCCAAATGAGATTAACCCAGAGATCCAAAGATCCACATCAAGACACATTATATTTAAAATGGTAAGTTAAACATAAAAGAGAGTATTTTTATTTTTTTTATTTTTTAACTTTATTTCTTTATTTTGAGAGAGAGAGAGAGGGTGAGACAGAATACCAAGCAGGCTCCATGACATCAGCACAGAGCCTGATGTGGGGTTCAATCACACAAACCGTGAAATCATGACCCGAGCTGAATTCAAGAGTTGGATGCTTAACCAACTGAGCCACCCAAGCACCTCAAAGAGTGAATCTTTAAAGCATCATGAGAAAAACAGCTTATTACAAACAAGGGAAACCCCATGAGTCTATCAGATTTTTCAGCAGAAACTTTGCAAGCCAGAATTGAATGGTACAACATATTCGAAGTGATGAACAGAAAAAAAAAAAACAACAACTTACAATTGAGAACTCTCTCCTTGATAAGTTATTATTCAGAATTGAATGATAGTTTAAGAATTTTCTAGATAAGCAAAAGCCACTAAACTAGCATTACAAAAAATGTTAATGTGATTTTTCAAAACTGAAAAGAAAGGTCACTGATTACTAACAAGAAAGCATACAGAGTAAATTCTTACTGGAAAGTAAATATATAACAAAAATTACGGATCAATTACTTATAAAGAAAGTATTGAAGGTTAAAAGACAAAAAGAAAACTTAACTAAAACTATAGTAATTTTTAACAGATTCATAAAACAAAAAATATATAAAAGATGACAACAAAAATGTAAAATGTGGAGGGGGAGAAAAATGTAAAGTTGTGGTATATGTTCAAAATTAAGTTGCTATCAACTCAAAGACAAATGGAAACAGATATGCAACATACCAAATGTTGTGTATCTTTAGAATGCAGCAAAAACAATTCTGAAAGGGAAGATCATAACAATGCAGGCCTACCTCAAGAAACAATAAAAACTTCAAATAGACAATCTAACTTTACAAATAAAGGAACTAGAAAAAGAAGAACAAATGAAACCCAAGGTCAATAGAAGGATGGAAATAATAAAAATATAAGCAGAAATAAATGAAATAGAGACTAAGAAAAAAAAAGACAAGATCAATAAAACTAAGAGATGTTTCTTTGAAAAAATTTAGAAAATGACAAACCTTTAGTTTGACTAACAAAGAAAAAGGAGAAAAGTTCTAATAAAAATATAAGAAATGAAAGAAAAGAAGTTACAACTAGCACCACAGAAATAGAAAGGATTATAAAAAGCTAGAATGAACAATTATATGCCAGCAAATTAGACAACCTAGAAGAAATGGATAAAACGTTGTGTCTTAGAAAACACAATTTTCCAAGACTAAATAATGAAGAAGTAGAAAATTTGAACAGACCGATTATTAGTAAGGATATTGAACCAGTAATAAAAATCCTCCCAGCAAACAAAAGTTCAGGACCAGATGGTTTCACTGGTGAATTCTACCAAACATTCAAACAAGGTTTAATATCTATTCTTCTCAAACTTTCCCAAAAAGTTGAAGAGGCTGGAACACTTCCAAATTCATTTTATGAAGCCAGCATTAGCCTGATACCCAAACCAGACAAGGACACCACAAAAGAAGATAATTACAGGCCAATATTCCTGATGAACACAGATGCAAAAATCCTCAATAAAATATTAGCAAACTGAATTCAACAATCCATTAAAAGGATCACACACAATGATCAATTCAGGGAGGCAAGGATGATTCAACATCTGCAAATCAATTAACATGATTTTCCAAATTAACAAAAATAAAGGATAAAAAGCATATGATTATTTCAATTGATGCAGAAAAAGCATTTGACAAAATTCAACATCCATTTGATAAAAACTCTCAACAATGTGGATTTAGAGGGAATATAATTCAACATAGTAAAGGCTATACATGACAAACCCACAGCTAACATCATAGTCAGTGGTGAAAAGCTGAAAGATTTTCCTCTATGATCAGGACCAAGACAAGGGGGCCCACTTTCACCACTTGTATTTAACATAGTATTGCTCCAGCCACAGCACTAACAATAAAAGGTATAGAGTTCATAAGGGAAAAAAATAAAACTGTCGCTATTTGCAGATGACAAGATACTATATATAGAAAACCCAAAAGACTACCAAAAACTGTTAGAGCTAATAAATGAATTCAGTAAAGTAGCCAGATACAAAATTAACATTAAAAAATCTGTGGCTTTTCTATATACTAATAACAAACTATCAGAAAAAGAAATTAAAAAATAATCTGATTTATAATTACATCAAACAAAATACAATAAAATAAAATACCTAGGTATAAATTTAACCAAGGAGGTAAAAAGGTTGTAAAACTGTGTAAATTCTGTGAAAACTATAGGACACTGAAGAAAGAAACTGAAGAACACACAAATAAATGGAAAGATACTCTGTACTCATGGATTGGAAAACTTAATATTGTTAAAATGTCCATATGACACAAAGCAGCCTACAGATTCAATAAAATCCCTGCCAAGATTCAAATGGCACTTTTCACAGAATTGGAACAAGCAATTCTAAAAATTATGTGGAACAATAAAAAATCCTGAATAGCCAAAGCATTCTTGAGAAAGAAGGACAAAGGTAGAGGTATTACACTCCCTGATTTCAAGTTATACTACAAAGCTCTAGTAATCAAAGCAGTATGGTATTGGCATAAAAACAGACACACTGATCAATGAAATAGAATAAACAGCCCAGAAATAAGCCCACAGATATATGAACAATTCTCATGACAAAAGAACCAAGAACATAAAGTGAAAAAAGGACAGTCTCTTCAGTAAATGATGCTAGGAAAACTGGACAACCACTTGCAAAAGAAAGAAAGTAGACCATCTTATAATATACACAAAACTTAACTCAAAATGGATTAAAGATGTGAATGTAAGACCTGAAACCATAAAATTCCTAGAAGAAAACATAAGTGGTAAGCTCCTTGACATTGGTCTTAGTGATATTTTTTTGGATCTGACTCCAACTCACAGGAAACAAAAGGAAAAATAAACAAATGGGATTACATGAAATTAAAATGCTTCTGCCCAGGAGAAGAAAAAATCATAAAAATGAGAAGACAAGCTACTGAATGGGAAAAGATCTTTGCTAATTATATATCTGAAAAGGGATTACTATCCAAAATATATAACGAATTCATATAACACAACAATAACAACAAAACCCAATTTAAAAATGGGCAGAGTATTTGAGTAGATATTTTTCCAAATAAGACATACAGATAGCCAACAGACACATGCAAAGATGTTCAACACAACTAATTATTAGGGAAATGCAAATCAAAATTATAATGAGATATCACTTCTCACCTGTTATAATGGCTAATATAAAAAAGACAAGAGGAGCAACTGGGTGACTCAGTGGGTTAAGCATCTGACTCTTAATCTTGGCTCAGGTCATGACCTAAGGGTTTGTGGGTTCAAGCCCCACATTGGGCCCTCTGCTGACAGAGCAGAGCCTGCTTGGGATCCTGTCTCCTTCTCTCTCTGCCCCTCCCCCACTTGCTCTCTAAATAAATAAATAAATAAATAAACATTTTAAAAGTTATTAAAAATAAAACAAAAACAAAAGAAATAAGAGGTGGAGAGAATGTGGAGAAAAGGAAACTTGTATACACTGTTGGTAGGAATGTAAATTGGTACAGCCACTATGGCAAACAGTATGGAGATTCCTCAAAATATTAAGAATAGAACTGCCATATGATCTAGCTATTCCACTTCTTGGTATTTATCCAAAGAACACAAAAATGCTGATTCAAAAATATATATGTACCTTTATGTCCATTGTAGCATTATTTACAATAGCCAAGAAATGGAGGGGCGCCTGGGTGGCGCAGTCGGTTAAGTGTCCGACTTCAGTCAGGTCACGATCTCGCAGTCCGGGAGTTCGAGCCCCGCGTCAGGCTCTGGGCTGATGGCTCAGAGCCTGGAGCCTGTTTCCGATTCTGTGTCTCCCTCTCTCTCTGCCCCTCCCCCGTTCATGCTCTGTCTCTCTCTGTCCCAAAAATAAATAAACGTTGAAAAAAATTAAAAAAAAAAACAATAGCCAAGAAATGGAAACAACTTAAATGTCCACTGATTGATGAATAGATGAAAATGTGGTAGATGATTAGATAGATAGATGATAGATAGATAGATAGATAGATATACATATATACAATACTACTCAGGATTAAAAAGAAATCTTGTCATTTGCGACAACATGGATGAACCTTAAAGGTATTATGCTAAGTGAAATAACTCAGATAGAAAATGATAAATATCATATTTCACTCATGTGGAATCTTAAAAAAAACTGAAGAAAACAAAAACAAACTCATGGATACAGAGAACAAATTCGTGGTTCCCAGAGGGGAAGGGAAATGGGGGTGGGTGAAATGGGTGAAAGGGGTTGATTGTATAGTGATGGATGGTAACTAGATTTTTTAGTAGTGATCACTCTGTAGTGCATATAGATGTCAAATCATAATGTTGTACACCTGAAACATATAATTTTATATACTAATTTTACCTCAAAAAATGTGGCTAGGATGGACCGCACTTTATTTATCTCTATTATAACTGAATCATTAAAACAGCTATGAGTTGAGAAAAAAAATAAAACTAACCTCTTATAGACTTAGAACACAATGCTTTATTTTTAAAAAGTTGAATAAGCTTACTTTGGATATTTCCCATTAGCCAACGCAATTTTCAAAATGTTAATTTTTCATGCAAACCATCATATTATGACTTAAACACTCATCTGAATTTATAAGACAACATACCTGTAATGGTCTCAAAACAAAAAGAGTAAAATATTGACTCTTTAGCCTTAGAAAATTCTTATTTTTCAAAGAGAAATTGTTAGTATCTTAGTGAACAATTACTTCTTGTACAGAGATGCTGAGCATAGTATTTGCTTTGATTTTTTTCTATTAACCTGCATTCGTGCTAACAAGCAATGTATTTTAAGAAGCTACTCACCATCCTCAAAATAAAAAAATTATATTTCTTATATTTTTTTCCTTAAGAGATACTTCTACAAAACTTACAAAAACTCTGAGGAAAAACTAGTACCAAAATAGTAGGAGTTAGAAGTTGCATATTTCATCATTTCATAAGGAAAAACTTTCTAGCAAAGTAAACTAAATAATGGAATGAGCTGCTTGTGAAGTCATTATTCAGAGGCTGAATCGCCACAGGTCGGGGAGTTATAGAAGGGATTCCGGCAATAGGTGAGAGGCTAGAAAAAGGTTGATTCCTAAATGCTTATACAAGGGCCAGATTATTAGAATTCCCCAGATAACTTGCTAAAAACATACATTCCTGTATCCCACTGCAGAGATTTCAATGCCAGGGACTTGGAATCCATACTTTTGATAAATCCTCTAAGTGATTTTGATGGCAGTTGGTTTGGGTTTCAAAGGATTAGGTCATTTTTAATATCCCTGCCAAGACCAACAGTCTATATACTGAATTCTTAAGACATCAGGAAAAGATGGATTTTCTTATATTAAAGGGGGAATTCAGGGGTGTCTGGGTGGCTCAGTCCATTAAACGACTGACTTTTGATTTCGACTCAGGTCATGGTCTCAGGGTTTGTGATATTGAGCCCCACATCAAACTCTACACTGAAAGTATGGAGCCTGCTTGAGATTCTCTCTCTTCCTCTCTCTCTGCCTCTCTCTCTCTCTCTCTCTCTGAAAATAAATAATAAATTAAAAAGCGTAGGACTTCAAAAGGTAGAAAGACTGTGATAAACAGGCAAGATGTAAGATATTATCCTTAGTTTTTCAGATTCCAGAAACCTCAAAGGAGACTAATACATGTTAATCAAACTCATGATAGCCATATGTCAATTTATCCACTTATAATGGATAAGTTGTAAATTTACAAAATATCCCTATGGATTTTAGGGTCAGCTTATAAGTTTCTACAAAGAAGCTACCTGGGATTCTAGTAGATACTGCACTGAATATGTAGATCAATTTGGAGAGTATTGCCATCTTAATAATATTAAGTTTTTTGATCCACAAACATGGGATACATTTCCAATTACTTACATCTTCTTTAATTTCTTTCAAAAGTTTGTTGTTTTTAAGACTACAAGTTTTGTACTTCCTTTTACAAATTTACTCCCAAATATTTTATTCTCTTTGAAGCTATTATAATTCAATTTTTTCTTACTTACACTTTCAGATTTTCTCTTTCAATCTATTTGTTGAAGAAACCATGCTGATTTCTGTAGAGTTCTTTTCCCCAACATCCCCACTCTAAACTCAAGTCTAGATATTCTTTTCTTATGTCCTTGTGATGTTATTTAACATCATTGTCCTTATAAGTTCCTAAAAATTCATGGTTACATTTAGAGGCTTTATAAGATTCAAATTCTATTTTTTTTGGCAAAAATATTTCATAGGTGCTGCCTTGTTTTTCTATTAGGAGTCATATGATATTTGGTTATTACTCTTTTTGTAATACTAGCCGACCTTAGTGATCATTGCCTAGATCCATTAATTCGTTAACTATTGTAAAATTCTATCATTCTTTCTTTAAATTTTTTTAATGTTTATTTATTTTTGAAGGAAAAAGAGACAGAGCGTGAGCGGGGGAGAGGCAGAGAGAAAGGGAGACACAGGATCCAAAGCAGGCTCCAGGCTCTGAGCAGTTAGCACAGAGCCCGATGCGGGGCTCAAACTCACAAGCTGTGAGATCGTGACCTGACCCGAAGTCAGTCACCCAGCTGACTGAGCCACCCAGGCACCCCTCTATCATTCTTCCTTAATTTATTAGTTGGAAATCTTCTAGCAATAGCAAAACAACATTTTCCTCATGAACTATTTGGTTACACAGAGAAAGAATGTGTATATAAAAAGGTAGGTTAAGTGTTTAGTTCATTATTTTATTTACCAGTTTCAAAATAATTAGCTAGTTTCCTAGCTTTCTCCAAGTTGGTCAGTTACATTTTAAGTATCTTTATGAACTCGTATAAACATATTTGATATATTTCAATCCATTGTAGTTATTTTCCTTACAGATGCTCACATTGCTTCATATTTGATCAGTGAGAGTCTTTTTTAATTTGGCTCCCAAGTCCTTTTAAAAAAAATTAATGCTTATTTTTGAGAGAGAGAGAGAGAGAGAGAGAGAGTTAGTGGGCAAGGGGTAAAGAGAGAGGGAGACACAGAATCCGAAACAGGCTCCAAGCTCGGAGCTGTCAGCACAGAGCCCGACACAGGCTCGGGCTCACCAACTGTGAGATCAGAACCTGAGCCAAAGTCGGATGCTTAGCAGACTGAGCCACCCAGGCACCTCATTCCAAGTCCTTTTTGACTCAACTCTAATAGTGTTCCTCTATAGGTAAAAACCCAATTGCAAGCCCAGGTTGTTACCTGTACTTCTGATCGATTAGCTATAAATCAGAGGTTCCCATGACTTCCTCCTCCTTGGATTCTATTAATCACTTGAGCAGCTCACAGAACTCAGGGAAATGCTTGCTTACATTTACCAGTTTATTAAAGAGTATGTTAAAGGATGCAGATGAACAGCCAGATGAAGAGATTCATATGGAGGGTCCATATGAAGGAGGGTCCCAGAGATTCAATCTCTGGGAGGGTCCTCAGGGGAGGAACTTCTATCCCTGTGGAATTGGGGTGTATCACCCTCTCAGTACCTCAATGTGTTTACCAACCTGGATGCTCTCCAAGTCCCATACTTTTGAGATTTTTATGGAGGCTTCCTCACTTAAACAGAATCAATGTTTAACTCCATTTCCAGACCCTCTCCCCTCACCAAAGAAGTGGGGGGGCAGGGCTGAAAACTCCAAGTTTCTAATTATGGCTTGGTATTTCTGGTGACCAGGCCCCATCCCATCCAGGAGCCATCCAAGAACTCACCCAGAGTCACCCCATTAGAACAAAAGACAGTTCTATCACCCAACAAATTCCGAGGGATTTAGGAGCCTTGTGTCAAGAACTGGGGTTGAAGACCAAATATGAGAAAAAAAGATGCTCCCAATGCTCTTATCAATTAGGAATTTGCATGGATTTTAGGGGCTCTGTGCCAGGAACCAGAGCCAGAAACCAATATACATATTATTTATTATCTCACCATTCCTTAGCTTCTTGGCTATCTGGTGTGGCAAAAAATTCCAGATTCATCTTGGATACTTCTTGCCATAGACCCAGAATCAGCCAGTTCTCTAAGAAACCTTGGTTCCTTTCACTGGGGAATGGTATTTAGAATCTTAATATGGGTACTAGAGGTGCTCTTTGACACTAGTTTTTCATTGTTTCTGAATGTTTTTCAGTGAAAAGAGCTTCAAAATACATGTTTTTAAATTAATAAAACTAAATTCATACTGAGGATTTTAATAATTGGATGTTTTTCAGAGATCTGTCCTTCAGGCTGTGGAAAAACTTGCAAAGTATCCCCATTCCACAAGATTATCCCCAGTCAAGTGATTAAAAAAAAAATACTGTGTCACCAGAACCAGTAACATGCTTTGGACAATGATTGGTAAATATTGACAAATTCTTATCGTCCAATTTCCTTTTTACATATCTGTGGCTACTATATTTTCTGAATAAAACATCAGATGGTGCCACAAGTATTACTGTAAATATGGGGACAAAAGAACAAAATATTCAAGATCAGAACTATCTGTAAAATATGAAAAGTACAGTTGCTATACAAATACTCTGGGTCAAGGATGGCAAACACATTGCTTCACCCATGGTAGTCATTACTAACTATTCACTCTTTCCTACTGAGCTAGATGCACCTTGGAATCCTCCGCAGCACAATTCTCCAAAAAGCCACTACAAACCAACCTAAGTGGCCAACCAAGATGACATGTATTGCCATCCATGTTTAAGGCAAACCAATTTCCTGCTATCACATTACAATGTTGTAAAATTGATTAAGACACCAGTTGCCAAATTGGGTTCTGAGGTATATTAGTCCTGTTAAGGTGTTCCATAAATACAAGGAATCTGGAATCTGTATCACATATATTTGGAAAACGTTGGATTTTTAAAAAATGGTTTCTTTAATGCAAAATTCCAAGAGCCTTTAATGTTCTAACATGCATTGTTATTCTCCAGGAAGGGAAATAGTATGCAGTGTTTATTAATTTATTTGGACCCTTCATGGACTCTTTTTTTCATATGCATCTGTGAACACTGAACAGGGTTTTTCTTTTACATTAATCACATTCCAATTGTGTCTTCTTTAAGCCCCGGTCAATGTATTTAAAACTGAATCAAGATTGGGGGCTTTTGGAGATAATAAATTCCATACATTGAATGCTGATTTTTGCATGTGTGTGTCACTCTACAAAAGTAACCCTTTCTCCAGTATCTGAGGACAATCCTGGTTTAGCTTCCTATATACTGACCACACTATGATTCTATTTTTGGTAGAAAAGTGATGTGTGTGTGTGTGTGTGTGTGTGTGTGTGTGTGTGTGTGTAACTGTGTCACAAAGATAGGATTAAATTATTTCATTATGCATGGAAGCATTAGTCATGGAGGGCATGGTTTCACCGACCTCAATGATGGGTTATTTGGAATAGTCCAGTCTGAGAGCCACAAAACCACCTAATGCAGTTACTTTGACACTTTAAGCTTCCCACTTTGTGTTGTTTCCTCATTAAGTAATGGTAGTTGCATAGCTTCTATTTATTTTATTTTTTATTTTTTTAAATTTACATTCAAATTAGTTAGCATATAGTGCAACAATGATTTCAGGAGTAGATTCCTTAATCCCCCTTACCCATTTAGCCCATCCCCCCTCCCACAATCCCTCCAATAACCCTCAGTTTGTTCTCCATATTTATGAGTTTCTTCTGTTTTGTCCCCCTCCCTGTTTTTATATTATTTTTGTTTCCCTTCCCTTATGTTCATCTGTTTTGTCTCTTAAAGTCCTCATATGAGTGAAATCATATGATTTTTGTCTTTCTCTGACTAATTTCACTTAGCATAATACCCTCCAGTTCCATCCATGTAGTTGGAAATGGCAAGATTTCATTCTTTCTGATTGCCGAGTAATACTCCATTGTGTGTGTATATATATACCACATCTTCTTTATCCATTCATCCATCGATGGACATTTGGGCTCTTTCCATACTTTGACTATTGTTGATAGTGCTGCTATAAACATGGGGGTGCATGTGTTCCTTTTAAACAGCACACCTGTATCCCGTGGATAAATGCCTAGTGGTGCAATTGCTGGGTTGTAGGGTAGTTCTATTTTTAGTTTTTTGCATTGATTCTATTCTACGTGAATGGTAGTTGCTTTTCAAATGAGCTCTAAATATTCTTTTAATATAGGATTTGTAGTTAGGAGTCTTTGGACTAACATAGGTTTTCACTTACTACCAGGGATTCCCACATTCTGCAAATATGTAATGCCTTCAGCAGTATGAGCTACAGAACTGAGTGCCCAGGACTAGAAATTAAAAATTCCTTAAAACTTGAAGGTAAGTTTGGAGGATTCTCAGAGATTATTAAACTGTTGGAAAATAGCACCTATGAGAAAAGGAAAAAAAGAGTCTAAATTCACTTCAAGATGAGAGACTCTAATATGAAGAACTGTTATTTTGAGCAGTTCACAAAACAATTCATTGGAGTGCAGAAAGAAAACATTGAGACATCAGCATATTTTTCTTTTCATTCTTTTTAAATTTCTTTGTTGGCTTATTTTTTTATTTTAGAGAGTGAGAGAGATTGCACAGGAGAGGGGCAGAGGGAGAGAGGGAGAGAGAGAGAGAGGGAGGGAAAGCGAGAGAGAGGAGATCCTATGCAGGCTCCACGCATGGAGCCTGACACAGGGACTGATCCCACAACCTTGGGATTATGACCTGAGCTGAACTCAAGTGTCAGATGCTCAACCAACTGAGCCACCCAGGCCACACTCTATGTTGGAGTATCCTTAATGTATATGCATTATAATGTATATGCATTATAATACATATATAATACAATGTATAAAGTATATATGCACAGTAGTCAATGTATATAATCTATAAATACATATACATATATTGGGGCCATGCTCAAAAGATTTTTCAATGAAAAGGAAGAAGTAAAATTTTTTTATTTTCCATAAACAACATGACTATTTTATGTAGTAAAAACTACAGACAGAATCTACAACAACAAAAAAAGCTACAAGAACTAATAAGTTAGGAAAGCTGCAGGATGAAGGTCAACATACAAAAATCAATTGTATGTCTACATATGTAGAATATTACACTGTACAGCCACTTTGGAAAATAATAAACATTTGGAATTAAAAATAAAATACTGGGGCGCCTGGGTGGCTCAGTCGGTTAAGCATCCGACTTCGGCTCAGGTCATGATCTCACGGTCCATGAGTTCAAGCCCTGCGTCGGGCTCTGTGCTGACAGCTCAGAGCCTGGAGCCTGCTTCAGATTCTGTGTCTCCCTCTCTCTCTGACCCTCCCCCGTTCATGCTCTGTCTCTCTCTGTCTCAAAAATAAATAAACATTGAAAAAAAATTAAAAGAAAATACCACTTATAATAACATTCCAAAGCATAAACTCTTAGGGATAAATTTTTTATTTTTTTTTAATTTTTTTTTCAACGTTTATTTATTTTTTTTTGGGACAGAGAGAGACAGAGCATGAATGGGGGAGGGGCAGAGAGAGAGGGAGACACAGAATCGGAAACAGGCTCCAGGCTCTGAGCCATCAGCCCAGAGCCTGACGCGGGGCTCGAACTCACGGACCGCGAGATCGTGACCTGGCTGAAGTCGGACGCTTAACCGACTGCGCCACCCAGGCGCCCCAGGGATAAATTTTTTAAATGTGCATAACATATGTTCAATGAATATTATAAAGCATTGCTGAAACAAACTAAGGAGTACCTAAATAAATGGAAAGGCTTCATGTACATGGATCAGGACATTTAATATTTGTTAAATGTCAATCCTCCCCGAAATGAGCTATATATTTGGTACAATAAAAATACCACCAGTTTATTTTTTAGCAGCTGACAAGGTGATTCTAAAGTCTATTCTCACAAATAGCTAAATCAATTGTGATAAAAAGAAAAACCAACTTGGATTGCATACAATGCCTGAAGAATTTTTTTTTATTACAGATAGGAATGTGTGAGTAAAAAATTGATTTGGAGGATTAAGTACATCTCTTTATCAGAAGTGTGTTTTAGGGTGTTTGTTGGGGGCAGGACTAGTTTATTCAATTAGATCCATTCATTTTGTTTTCAAATAACAATAATTGTTGATGATATAACATTAATCCATATTAAACAAATATTTTTCAAGCATGTTCTGTGTAATAAACATTGACTTAGGCTCTGAGATATGATGGTAAGTCTAAACAAACACAATCCTTGACTTTACGGTAAAATATAGTTTAGTGGAGGAAGGCAGTTGTCAATCAAATAACCATACATTTAAATATCTCATCATAAATGGATACTATTATGAAGGGAAAATACAGCATACTACAGGAGGCCACAAGAAAATAAATCGGGACACTTTCTCTATTCTGAAGATACTGAGAAAGTTTACCCTGAGGAAGTGACATTTAAGCTGGTGCCTGTGGGATTGATTGAGTTGTTGATTTGTGAAGAGATAGACAATGGCCCAAATGGAGGGAGAGCATGTGTGAGAGCCCTGAGGGGGCATATGGTGAGTGACAGGCAGTGCCACACAGGTACAGATCCTTATACATCAGGGAAGCTTCTGAGATGGATCTGCCTGACAGAGTTGGAGTGCAGGCTAATTGACCTCAGGAGCTCCATCCTCTTTTGGTTTCAAGGGAAACAATCACAAACTAGTTGTAGGTACCAGAGGACCACAGAAGATAAGAAGGGAGTGGCTGGGTGGCTAGGCACAACTGGAACATTGTGTTCTACCCCAGCATTTCCACAAACCTCGGGTAGTACTCTCTGTGTGGCCATCTAGAAAGGTAACTGTTAAAGATAAAGGACAATGTGTCTTCTATGCCTGAACTACCAATATGAACCTTTCCCTTTGGATTGCCAAGAGAATTTCATGAGCAGTGCTCAGCTAGAGGGCCTAGTAATGCGTTGTGATCACGTATTTCCCTGCATTATTTGAAACCAGAGGATGTTATGTGCTATCTTCTGCAGAAGTAGAAGGTATGGAGGAAAGGTAAATGAGGTAAGTTGAAGGGTAATTGCAGGAAATGTGGCGTGGCCCCAGGCTGCAGAGGAGCTGAGTGGGAGAGCAATATTTGACGGTCCATTGTCATTGTGCCTACTAATCGGCGAGGGGAGGAGGAGAGGACAAGGGAGGCCAGGGCTTGACCATAAACATGAGAGAAAAACGAGCGAGCCAAGGAGCCCTCTCAACCTGCGATGGCGGAAGGCGGCTATGCCGGGTCTCCAGCTCCGAGAAAGGGGCACGAGGAGGCGGCGCGGGCCCCGCCCCCTCCCCTGGCGGGCGCGGGCGCGAGACGCTGCGCGGCGGCAGTGCCGGGCGCGAGCGGCAGCTGTCAGGCCACCGAGGTCTGAGCTGCTCTTGCTGACCCAGCGAGGAGGAGGCAGCAGGAACGGTGACCGTGTCGCTGAGGAGTCGGACTGCCGGCACGCAAAGCTGACCTGCCTGGCACCCGCGGCCTCTTCCCGTCTCTCTCCCATTGTATTGGGTAAGATGCCGGTGCGTGGGCAGGGAGAGGGGCTAGCGGCCGTGGACGCCGGAGGCCGGGAGGTAGGGGGACTGTGGGAAGAGGGAAAAAGGGAGGTCTGGGTGATCTCCGGGGGCATTTGCACCTTGGGAAAGAGGCCTAGGCGCTGCAGGGGTCGGAGTTGTGGGGGGAGGTGACGGTGGAGCGGGGCGTTGCTGAGTAATTTGGAGAGGCTGCCAAAGCCCGGCAGATAGACGCAGGGCTCCGTGGGGAGCGGGTGTGGCTCAGTGCGCATGCGCCACAGCCGCGCGTTCTGAGAGATGAGGGTGAGGTGAGACGACGTGGATCCGAGGTATTTGGAACTGTGCGTAACATCTCACTTTCTAGATTCCCAATGCTAACAGTGACCCTGTTGTAGAGATGACCGCATTCCTGGTCTCCTAAGGAAGCTTCTTTTCTCTGTACCCTGCTCACTTAATGTCACCCAAACATCACCTACCTGTCTCCCGGCAGTCTACTTGGGAATAAGTGGCCTCGGAACAGTGCCAAATTGCTACCTAGTGTGCCTTCGGGCTCATAGCCCTAGAGCTGTCATTGTGAGGAGTGAAAAGTTAGAGGTGAAATTCCACACTGAACCCTTCTGATGGCATATAGGACATAAATATGGACATAAATGTGGGAATAGAGTTTCAGTGGCATGACAGCTGTGACATTTGGACTCAGAGTAGGGATGCAGCCGATAACTTGTTCGCTCTACACGATGAATCCAGTGTGTCAGAGGGCTTCCCCACTACAGAACCCACCGCACCCCCACCAACAAGCATCAGGTTGTACTGGCAACAACCTATATACCATTTAAGGTAGAGGGTCTCAAAGATGCAATCATTTCTTATTTGTATTGATTTTTACATAAGTTAAAGCCCTGTCCAATTCTCCAGTGCTTAATTTCCAAATATTGTGCCAGGAATCAACAGTGAGTTGAGTAGCCCAACCAGTGTGTCACCACAAGATGGGCTTTCCCTATAGCTTTAACCATGGCTCCTCCCTTGTGCAGATTGTCACCAGGGCCACTCTCATGCACTGCCTAGCTCTCCCCTAATGCTCTTTCTCCACCTCCAGCCCTGCAATACCACATCCCTCTCAACACTTGCTCCCAAACAATCTGCACTATGGATTTGAGCATCATTCCACACATGGCAACTGAACTGACATAGCCAATTTGTTTTTTCATTTCTCTTCTCTCCAGCATCATACTAAAATGTACTATTTTCAAAAGTTCAGCCTCTTTCTCGTCATTGTACTGCCTCCTTCTGCACCTCTCCCCAACCCCAAGCATTCCCAACTAAATACAATAATTTTAATAAGCTGTGTGGATGTGGTTTCAAGTGTGTTGAAGAACAGAAAAAAACTAGGAAGTATCAGTTGCATGAATTTCTAATTTACCTTATTGTCTGGGACTTAGACCTTAAGTGGGGGAAAAAGTGAGTATACTATTCTTAGAAAATTCTTGTTAAATGCGGGAAGTGGGATAAGAAAGGGGAATTGCATTTCTAGGATGTTTGAATTGTTTACAGGCAGATCTGTCTCTGAAGAGGACCAAATTCATATTAAACATTTGAGTCAAAATCCTCACCTGATATGGGACCCGTACAGAATGCATATGGGATCAGACTTTCCTGTTAAATATACTTAGGGTTATCAAAGAATTTCACTGCCTACTTATTGCTATCTTCTTTTAAGGTTTGACTTAAATTTGGCATATTCTGGGAGAGGAAAAATTTTGGTTTGCTTTTATACTGTGCTAGATCTTTTTGAGTACGTACTAAAGGATATCACACTTAGTTTCAAATGATGATGATGATGGGGATGCTGGCATCCAATGAAAACATGTGAAGACAGTTATACTGCTCTTGTATTTGGTAGGGATGAAGAAATTTATATATTTATTTTAAAAATGTAGGGGGACAGGGAGGGAAACTGGAGCATTTCCACTGGCTTTCAACAGGTGAAATTCCTGTTAAGTTCCATCTAGAAAGTGATCCAGATAAGTCTCTTTAGTCACAAATAAATAATAGTATTTGGACATATTACAGAACTGCAGATCTCTTGTTCCTTGGCATCAATTCAGAGGCATTAGTTTTGGGCACCCACCTAATTAGTATTGATTATCCATGTGAAGGACCCTGGTGCTTGCTGCATGCTGGAGGGGCTTCAAAGACATATGCAAAAAAAGGGACTTACCTTCCAGGAATTTAAATTTGGTTGTGTAGGAAAGACATACTTAGGGAGAAAAGGGTATTTGACAAAATAAGGCAGTATAATAATATCATTTCAACTATAAACCATGAGATCTGAAGCTTATATGTTAATTTGTAAACCAAAGACAGGGAGAGAAGAGCCAGGAAGGTTTCATAACATATTAGAGCAAGGTAGATGTGGGCCAAAATGAGGATGTTAGCAGAGGACTTAAAAAGGATATTCCAAGGAAAAGTCCACAGGATTTAGTGACTAAAGGCAAGAAGACATGTATTCACTTCTACCTTCAGCAAACAAATGGGAGTTGGAGGAAGTAGAGGAGAGTGGAGGGTTACCTTTGTAAGGTCACAGAACACAATAAGCACTCAAATGTTCTCTCAAGCATCAGTAGCAATATTAGACCAGAAGACCCTTAAGGTCCCTCCAATGCTGAGATTCTGTTGGTATATGCAGATGCTCAAAATTGTTGGGGAACAAGGCCTTCTCAGATATTGAAGAAAGAGAAAAAGAAGAATTGTTATCCTCCTACTGGCTGATCTTTTCTGAGAAGGGTTAATAGTGACTCACAAGACCCCAACAGTGAATGAAAGGAGGTGGAAGAGCAAAAGAAACAAAAATCTCAAACCAAAAATTTCAGTAAATGCTTACAAATCTTTGCAGACTTCATAAGTTATTCATTTCCCCCATAATCCTGTGAGTTAAGTAGGGCAGTTATTGTCAAGTGTATATTTATATAGGAAGTTATTGAAACACAGCAAAATTAAATAACCTGCTCAAGTTCATAAAATAAATGTAGTGACGAAGACTCTTGTATCCTGTAGTGCACTTGACACTGAACTACATTGCTTTTCCTCCCTTTTCCCTGGTATACACCCTATGTACCTGGAAGTTATATGTGTAAATGACCAAAAGGGAATGCACAAGCAATTGCAGCATTATCTCAGATAGTTCTTAATACTTCATCATTATTCCTGGAGCTGAGTGTTTGGTTTCCACAATACTCAGTCCTTGACCCATCATTTGAGTTTATCCACAGCTGGGAAAATAGAGTTAGTGAGTTTAATGATGTGAACACCTGTTTGCTAAGAACTTGAGGAAGCTCTTTTGGCACTGACCCTTAATACTATCAGTACTATTACCCAAGTTTGTACTTCCTCTGTTCCTTTTTTAAGTGAGCATCCTGTAAAATTATCCTATGGACCAGTATAAAAACTAAACAAGTGTGATAATGCTTGTTTCATCTCCATTTAAAGAAATATTTGTTACTTGAGCTAGTTCTGAAGACAGAAGTTTGAAGGCAGGAAAAAAGAGGACAAAAATCAGTAATTGTAGAAAACTTTAAAGTTTTTTAGAGTAGATATAAACCAAGAAGGAGGATAAAACCTATCAATTTAGAAGGCATTATTTAAATTCATAATTACTGACTTAGGACTCTAATGAATCCCTTATTATATGATTTATCTATACTTTAAAAAATAGCATGAGATTATCAAGCAATAGAGATTTCTTAAAATCTTCTTTATTCCTCAGTAAGAAAGAACACTCAAAAAATCTAAGAACTGTTTTTTCTCTTTAGACCAGCACTCTTGATACTGCTTAGATAACACTCTTGCCATAATTAACTATTATGTTAAATGAAGTTGTGTTTGAATATAATAAAGCCAGCTAAATACTAAAACCTGTGTTCAAGACAGATGATCAAAATTAATAAGTAAAATAATTAGCCAAGAGAATATATTATAAACAGGGAATCCCCAAACATAATTATTTCTTCTCTGATCTTCTGGAATCAATTGCATAGACAGCCTTGAGGCAGATTGGTGAATGCATTAATAACTTTCTTGGAGATGGGAACATTGGTAGATATAAAGGGAAGGAATTTCATCTCTGACTTAGAATTTCAACACATCTTAGACTCCTCTGTGCTTTCCCTTTCCTGAATATCATCTATTGTGAATATCATCTTCTTTCTTTACCTTTACTTTCAATGAAGAGTTCAATGGAGAGACAATATAAAACTTTTAAAATCACATTAAGTACACTTGGGTTTTTTTTAAGTTTGTTTATTTTTGAGAGAGAGACAGAGAGAGAGCAAGCAGGGGAGGGGCTGAGAGAGAAGGAGAGAGAGAATCCCAAGTGGACCCCGCACTGTCAGCACAGAGCCTAACACAAGACTCAAACCCACGAACCCTGAGATCATGACCTGAGCCAAAATCAAGAGCTGGATGCTCAACCGACTGAGCAACCCAGGTGCCCCTAACATACACTTGTTAGGACAAATTAAAGTTTTTGCAATAATGTTATTTTGTCCATGTGAAATATTTGTAGCATGTTAAACTCTTAAGTATATTTGTGAAAAGCATCCTCTGTAGGTAAGTTGAGATTGCTCTGTTTTTTTTTTCCTGACTTGAGTATATTTATATAGAGCCTTAACTTTGTTTTATTATAGATTTTTTAAAATAATCCTTCCCAATCTGTTTTCTAGAACCCTGAGAAGAAAGAACAAAACAAGAACAAGGAAAAGACTAAAATTGTGACAAAGACCCAACTGGGTAGGTATATATATTTTTTCGTTTGATCTCTTAAAAATGAATATTTATAAAAAATATATAATTATTATACATGCACCAACATAATAGTAAGGACTACTGGGCTTTTTAAAATTACATTTCAAATGTGTGCACCTCCAGAAGTTCTTTTGCATGTGCTCTTTTGATTAGTATTTAGTTTTCATCTCTTTGGGTCTCTTGCATAAATAACACCCAATTAACATCATCATTGTTGTGTTCCCACACTAGACCTAGTGTGAAAGTACTTAACAAAATCTAGTACAGGTTAATTGTTCAGTAAAATTTGATCTTTTTATGTTATGATGCATTCTAGATATCCCATGTACAGACATGTTGCTGAGGTAACAAGAAGGGTACTGTATAATTATTAGCAATTTAAAGTTTACAGTATATTTTCATTGGTACTATTATGGTATTAGAACCTACATACAAAAATTAATAAGCTATTCAAGATTTTCTTCCTAAATGATAGCCGCTATAATGATACCAGCCAACAATCAAGAAAAGATTATGGAAGATCCTTTACTTGTGAGGGTATCTGTATCAATGCAAGTATAATAAGGCAAATTCCTGAAGAAACTTGACCTTTATCTCTCCTCCAAGGTCTAATTGTATCCTCAAACTCTATTGACGGAATTAAAATTTCAGCTTATGCAGCTTTCTCTCCTCAATAATTCTTGGGTCCATCATGAACAGGCTTCAAACTCCAAATCAATTTCATACTGTTTGCCTTTTGTTTGGACCTGTCCAAACTGGAAGCTAATAATATGGTTACACATTTGAGTGATATTCCTGTTCTGTGCTCTCTCCCCTAGAATAGGGTCAGAACTGAACCAAATTATAGCACCATCTGCTAGTCCATTTACCCATGGCATTCAGCCATTTTCCTGGCACAGGCAAAAGACCTCAGAAAAACAAGACCTTTTTTCCCTTGTATGCAAAAAGAATTTTATTCCTTCTGTTGTACTATATAATATAGTTAGTGAGCATGAATCAAGAGAAGTTAAATTATTAGGTTATATAATTCACAAAATTTTACTATAAAGTTGATTTCAGTTCCAGGTTTAAATGTTTTACCTCCTACTTTTTCTTTTATTTTCAGGTTCTCTTAGTTATAAACTCCTCCCCATCTGGTGCTGCAACAATGAGTGGGAAATCCTTGCTCTTAAAGGTTATTCTCTTGGGTGATGGTGGAGTTGGGAAAAGCTCACTTATGAACCGTTATGTAACCAATAAATTTGACTCCCAGGCTTTTCACACCATAGGGGTAGAGTTCTTAAATCGAGATCTGGAGGTAGATGGACGTTTTGTAACTCTCCAGATCTGGGACACTGCAGGGCAGGAGCGTTTCAAGAGCCTTAGGACACCCTTCTACAGGGGAGCAGACTGCTGCCTCTTGACCTTCAGCGTGGATGACCGGCAGAGCTTTGAGAACCTTGGTAACTGGCAGAAAGAATTCATCTACTATGCTGATGTGAAAGACCCTGAGCACTTCCCCTTTGTAGTTCTGGGTAACAAGGTAGACAAAGAGGATAGGCAAGTGACTACTGAGGAGGCACAAACCTGGTGCATGGAGAATGGGGATTACCCTTATCTAGAAACAAGTGCCAAAGATGATACTAATGTGACAGTAGCCTTTGAAGAAGCTGTCAGGCAGGTGTTGGCTGTAGAGGAACAGCTGGAACATTGCATGTTAGGTCACACTATTGACTTGAACAGTGGCTCCAAAGCAGGATCTTCATGCTGTTAAAAGTAGGAAGCCTTTTAAAAGTGTGCCCCAAATTGTTCAGTCAATAGTGTCAGAATAACTGTGCCCCTCTAAGAGTGCACACACACGTAAAAGGTAGAAGGTTGTGGATGTATGTCAGGGCCTTTCAAATTGAGGTTGTAGAGTGATTAAAAAAAAAAAAAGCTTTGTCAAGCCAAGTGTATTTTTTGTGATTTCTTCTGTTTCCTTCTTGTGTGTATCAGGGCATTTCAGAAAGCTTTGGTCCTGAGAGATTTAGATATTTTTCAAATTGCAGTTTAAACTTAGAACCCAATAGCATGAAGGAGTTAAGGAGCTACAGCTGTCCCTTAAAGTGTTCCATTAATCAGCTAACAAATGTCACCATGAACTCTTGGCAAGCAGTTTCTGACACTTCTGCCAAAGGAAAAAAAATAAGACTCTTGAGCTGTGTCACAATGAAAAAATAATAATGCAAACAAGGATGTCCTAAGCTTCAATTATAAAAAGGTTGTAATAATTCGTATTGTAAGAGTATAATGATGTACACTGCCTTGTTTAAGTCCTTATATGTGATTTGTTACCATGTGGGCTTTTCAAAAAGTATCTCAATAAGAGATACACTGATGTCAGTGTAACTTGATTATACTCTTTGTGTTTGAAGTAACATGGTACTAGTGAATGGATTATGCTTAAATATACCCACCACTCTTGCAAATAAATGGTTGGTCTGCTTTTACTTCATAAGTCTCCTTTTGCTGCATAGGGATGTTGCTTCTCTGACAACCTCTTATCAATTTAGCAATGTTGCTTAATATATGACTTTGGATGCAGTACTGTCTGCTGATAATTTTGATGGTCCTTTGATCCACCATGCTCTGTTCTCAGAGAAACCTTCAGAAAAGAGTGGGGAGTGGATGGGTAATGACCTTTTCTCACAAGGTTCCTTAATTCAAATACTGATTGTAGAAGGAACTAATATCTTGTATGTTTCACTGTATGTTCAGCTTGACAAACTAGGATGTTGAAAGTAACAAGAGAGCCGACTTTAACCCAGTGGTGGAATGAATTTCTCACAGAGTTGTCCCACAGTGGAATGGGTTGTCTTAATAGTGAACTCCCTTCCAATGAAAATATTCAAGAAGATACTAGATGACCATCTGTTAAAATACCATAAAAATATTTTCTGTACTGGCTAGATGTTTGGTTTAAGGTCCCTTCCAGCTCTAAATACTGTATTATAGATATGCAATCTAGTTCTTGTTGTCTTGCAGTCTAAGATCTGTTTGTCCTGCAGAGTTTTTAATCTGTACTTTTAAAACATCTATGATAAAAATAGTGACCCAAGGTAGTAAGGGCCAGTTAGAAATGACCCCCCAAAAGACATGTAGGCTGGGGAGGAAGCAGAAGCTTTTACAGGAATACAACCTAGAACTCTCCATTGTCACCGCATATGGAATCAGCCTTACACATGGGACCTTATGTACTTTAAGAGCTCTGGGAATTTTGGACTACACAGACAAGTGGAAGATGGTATTTCAACCCAGTCATATTCAATATTTCTAATTTAAATATAGTCGTGACCCCTTTGTCCAAGTAATTTTGAGACCAGAAGTCCAAAGCAGAACTGGGACCCCACAGCTCTTAAGTAATGGTCCCTATCCTGCCTATGCCTACAGCCAGCCACACTGATTTCCAAGTTCTATGATTGTTTTGCTACAATTATGTTAGGGTGAAAATCTGTACATCAGAACTGTTAAATGCTAATTGTTTTTAAGTGCATGAGACCTGGGGCCTTCTCTTTCTACTTGCACTTTGCTTATAATAGTTTCTATTTGTAGATCTCAGGCTTATGTAAAGACCTTCATCCACTCACAAAAGTACTTGTCACTATTAGAATGGCATGTGGTCATTTAAGTAAAAAAAAAAATTATGTGGGTATTCTATTCATAGACCTCCTGTCTAACGAAGGCAAGTGTTAATTTTATTGACAGGTCATCTGAAGCCCCTTTCCTCTTAGCCATACCAATTTTCTTCTGCCAAATCACTACACAATATCTTAATAAAAGCAGTTAATACTAAGTGATAAAAACAGTGGCATTTTTGGTGAGTAACACTCAGTGGGGTGCTGACATACAGTTTGAGTAAAATTATCAAACACCAAAGGCTAAAATCTGTGAGTACCAGGAACTGTGCATATAGGCTTAGAAATTGTGTACACTAGAATGTGCAGTGCTGTATTTTCAGAACGTTTTTTAAAATTAACACTGGATTTTTTGAATATTTCTAATTGGAACTATACTCTTTTTCAATAGTCCATTAAAACATCATACAGAAAAATTTTTAGTTTATTGTCATGTATTAGGCTAACATTCAGGGGGCCTCAGATTCCATATGTCTTCAAGTGGATTGACGAATTTCAGGTTAATTTGTGCCTGCCTTAGCCATCTCTATTTTACCTTGAGGTATTCCACAATCCTCTCCTCGTAGGTGCTGTTAAAACCTCAAAATTGTGTATCAGAAATTTTGTTTCAACTGTAAAAAAATCATCTGTGTTAAAGCGAATAAAAAACGCATTTTGAATAACCAGTATACAGTATTTGTGCTTTCCTCCCCCTGCTTTCTCTTTTTGAGAAACTGGTTGGCATGACAGACAGTACCTGTCAATCAAATCACTCTCTGAGACTGCACTACATGTGGCCTCTGGATCATTTTTTCACCAAGGTACTCCAAGCAGCCACGTGGGCTCGAACTCAGGGACTGAGAGATTATGACCTGAGCTGAAGGTCGGAGGCTTAACGGATTGAGCCACCTAGGCGCCCCTATTTTATGCCACTTTTTAATGCATGAAGAGCATTGAGACTGGAAATTGGATCTTGACTCTCTACTTTATCTCTTCTTTATAATTTAAAGCAAATGTTAAAAAACATCACAAAATATAGACAGAATATACATATTCCCTTTATTTTCTTGGCTGATAATGCTGTCCAGATCTTAGGAAAACACAAAAATATAGGTGAGACAAATCAGAAAACAAATGATAATTTTGTTAAATAACTCTGTTCTCTTGCTTCTCACATATTGGACTTTGAAGATACTTGCATTAGCATCAAATGACTTGAAATATCCGTAGTGGTGACTTTTAAATTATGGACACACATCTCTCAAGAGCACATAAGTTTATTACATTGATTCCATCTGTCACAGATTTAGGCTTCTTCTCCTCTTCCTCTATTTTTGCCTATAAGAACTTTGGGCAATTGAAATCACAGGGGAAATTTTTTTTTTTTTTTTTGGCTACATGTACTGTTTCATCTCTGAGGATAATCATTTAACAAATTATCAGACCATGCTTCAAATACAGCACCTACAATCCTGATTAGGCTATAATAATGCAGCCTTTAGACTATAGAAGATCATAGATTTATAAGCCCCTTTAAAAGGATTTGCTCATTCAAAACTGATATTTTGAAAGCAAAATAGTAGCTTTCTGTCTTTGCTGTTTTTCTGCCTAATTCATAACCCAGTGGGAAATCTCCATCTCTGGATGTCTTAACAAAGAGTATAGATCCTCATTTTTTGGAAATAGTTTGGCTATGATCCTTCCAGGAAGTGGAGGGTGTGGGATAGATGGGTTTCTCTTCAGTTGCACAATTTAATTTAAAAATTTAAAAAACTGCTGGAAAATCAAGGCAGTGTTTTGAGTAAGGTCAGGATGGGAGTTGGGGCAGGGATCTTTACTTTCATTTGAACTACCTGAAGTAGTTGTAACTACAACTTTTTTTTTAAATTTTTTTTTATACATCAGCGATCCAGATAAGCATTTCGCTTTTTTTCTCTCCTTGCTATGGAGATGTAAGATTCATTACAGTGGAGTGCTTTTCTTACCCTTGATTTAAGGGCAGGTAAACTGTGATACACCTTTTGATAAAATGTTAATATATTTTTTTCAAAACTGGTCGTTTTTCCCCCATGGCTTTATCAAAGTATAATTGATGAATAAAAATTATATATATTCAAGGTGCTCAACTTGATGATTTGATATACATATACACTGTGAAATCATCACCACAATCAAGCTAATTAACATAACCATCACCTCCTGAGGGTTTGTGTTTTTTTTTTTTTTGCTTTTAAATTTTTTCAAGTTGCCATCACCAATGAAGCCTTCATTCTTTACTCCTTTCTCTTTAAGAGAAGGAAGGGATAATGATAGAAGTTAGGTATCTTTCAAGAATGAAAGAAGTTACTTTTTTAAATGTTTATTTATTTATTTTGAGTGAGAGTACCGGGAGCACACACGTGGGAGAGGGGCAGAGAGAGGGGGAGGGAGAGAATCCCAAGCAGGCTTTGTGCTATTAGTGCAGAGACCAGCACGGGCGCGATCTCACAAAATTTGAGATCATGACCTGAGCTGAAATCAAAAGGAGGATGTTTAACTGACCGATCCACCCAGGTGCCCCAAGAATTAAAGAAATTATTAAATGTCCCTTTATTGATATGTTTCCAAAAATGAGCAAGGATCTGAGTCTTAATTTTCTGGTGGAGGTGGTGATGTTTGTGTGAGGTGTTTTTGAGGAGGTTAAGAGTTACTAAAGTGCTTTCCCAGTGAGAATAAGCATCTTCACAGCTCAAGATGTGAAGAAATTGTCATTTTTAGTCATGGAGGAACTGCTGCAGTGAACTATGTGTCTTTATAAATTGTTTTGGTCTTCTCTAAAGCAATACAAAGAATTTTGATTCAGCCATATTTAAGTGCTTTTAAAAATTTGTTTAAATGTTTTTATTTATTTTTGAGACAGAGAGAGACAGAGCATGAGCAGGGGAGGGGCAGAGAGAGAGGGAGACACAGTGTCTGAAGCAGGCTCCAGGCTCTGAGCGGTTAGCACAAAGCCCGATGCAGGGCTGGAACTCACAGACTGTGAGATCATGACCTGAGCCAAAGTCGGACACTCAACCGACTGAGCCACCGAGGCGACCCGTTTAAGTGCTTTTTTAAATGGTGAGTTTTGTGAATGCAACTATATGTATTTTTGAGTAATCTCTCAATTCCTTTCATGCTTTATTAATTATGGGTAAATGTGTAATGAGTGTAACTCTAGCACCCCTGAATTTTATTCAGACAAACCAAGCTGTGCATCTTCTACTTAACTGATTGATAAAAAGAGATTGAGAAATGCTGCTATAGTGAAAGAAATACCTCTTAATTCAGCATTAGCTGTATTGATTAGAATAAAAATACAAATCATGCCTTCTTGTGGTGCATTCATTAGGAAACAAGCGATAGGTTTATCTCTTCTTTCTCCTCTTTTATTGTTCCTGGCAGTCTTAAAAACAGCATATCAACGGGCGCCTGGGTGGCGCAGTCGGTTAAGCGTCCGACTTCAGCCAGGTCACGATCTCGCTGTCCGTGAGTTCGAGCCCCGCGTCAGGCTCTGGGCTGATGGCTCAGAGCCTGGAGCCTGTTTCCGATTCTGTGTCTCCCTCTCTCTCTGCCCCTCCCCCGTTCATGCTCTGTCTCTCTCTGTCCCAAAAATAAATAAACGTTGAAAAAAAAAATTAAAAAAAAAAACAGCATATCAAGTCTGCTGATAGATGAACAAGTATTAGTATAAACTTTGAATCATCTCTTGTTCCATTTGTTCCCAACGAGAAAACAGTGTGACCAGTAAGCACTTTAAAACCTTGTCTTTAGTTTTTTTTTTTTTTTTTCTGATTACAAAAGTTATATACATCCATGGTACAATAAATAAATAAATAAATAAAACAAATCAAACTAAGGAACAAAAGAAACAGAAAAGCAAGACAAAGAAAATAAAAGTTATCTGTACTTCTAATACTCTGAGATAACCAGATTTTAATTATGTATTTATGTATTTATTTATTTTTAAGTTTATTTATTTGAGAGAGAGAGAGTGTATGTGCAAGCAGAGAGGCAGAGAGCAAGGGAAAGAATCTCAAGCAGGCTCCGAGTTATTAGCCCTGAGCCTGACACAGGGCTCGAGCTCACGAGTTATGAGATCATGACCTGAGCCGAAATCAAGTCAGACGCTTAACCGACTGAGCCACCCAGGAGCCCTATTAATATATTTATATATTAAATAAAATTGACATAATACTACACACACTGATTATAATCTTTCATTATATATGTACTGAACTTTCCTCTAAGTTTTCCTGTATTCTTCTAGGAACTGTGTTTAGTTTTTGCTAAGTTTTAAAGTTTATTTATTTAGAGAGAGAGAGAGAGTGAGCAGGAGAGGGGCAGAGAGAGGGAGGGAGAAAGAATCCCAAGCAAGCTTCACACCGTCAGCACAAAATCTGATGCGGGGCCTGAACTCACCAACCGTGAGATCATGACCTGAGCCAAAACCAATGTGGTTTTTTTTTTTAAGTTTATTTATTTAGAGAGACAGAGAGATAGGAACTGTATTTAATGCTTGCATAATATTCTATCGAAGGATTTTCCGTGATATATGTACTCAAACACTTATTGCTAGGCATTTAGATTGTTTCCCAACTCTCTCCTTTTATGAAACAGCAGTGAATGTCCCTAATATTAATCTTAATTCACATCTTTCTTTTTTATAATTTTTAAAATAATTTTTAAAATTTATTTTAGAGAGAAAGAGTTCAGGCATGAGCTGGAGAGAGGATCAGAGGGGGAGAGAGAGAGGGACAGAGAGACAGACAGAGAAAGAGAGAGAGAGAGAGAGAGAGAGAGAGAGAATACTAAGCAGGCTCCATGGCCAGCATGGAGCCCAATGCAGGGCTCCATCTCATGACCCTGGGATCATGACCTGAGCCGAAATCAAGAGCCAGAGGCTCAACCGACTGAGCCACTCAGGCGCCCCTCTCTTTGTTTTCTATAAGTAAAATTTCTGAGTCAAAGATTGTGAATATTTATATGGCTTTTAATATATATTGGCAAATTACCCTCTAGAAAGTTGTCCCAAATTACATAAATACCAGTACAATAAGAGGAGGCCTATTTTCCTAAACACTCCATCACTCATGGAGTATTATCTTCCTTTCAAACCACATTTACTCAATTTGATGGATGAAAAGTGGTCTCATGTTTTGATTTGCATATTCTTCATCCTTTGAGTGTAAATAGTTGTCATGTATTTATTGACCATTTTTATTTTTTCTTGAATGAATAGCTCATTCTGGTCCTTAGCCACTTGGGTGGAGAACATTCATTTTTGTTTCTTACTAATTTCTAGAAACTTTTTAAAATATATTATAGGTATTAACCTTTGATCTTATCCATACTGATGGTTTTCTGCAATCCTCTCCCATATGTCTTACCTTTTAATTTTGTTTACAGTATTTTTAAATGTTTACTTATTCTTGAGAGAGAGAGAGAGAGCGAGAGAGAGAGAGCAGAGAAGAGGCAGAGAGAGAGGGAGACACAGATTTCGAAGAAGTCTCCAGTCTCCCAGCTGTCAGCACAGAGCCGGACACGGGGCTCGAACTCGCAGACTGAGAGATCATGCCTGAGCCAAAGTCAGACTTTTAACCGACTAAGCCACCCAGGTGCCCCTTGTTTACAGTATTTTAAAAAACACTGACAGATTATTGAAAAGGTAATTTTCTAATGGAATAGAAAAATAGGGTGGGTAGGGGAGAGAAAAATATCTACTTGATCTGTCCTTTGTTCCTGAACGCATGAGACTATGTACTTATTTTTATTTTGAAAGGTTATGAGTCTAAGCTTATGTCACCATGATGAAAAAGAAGGCAGAAAGCAGAACATTCATCCAGTCTTTTTATCTGCATGATGCCCAATGTTTGATTTGGGTTTATTGTTATTTCAATAAGCCAACTATTCCGAGATCTTGTATAAATACAGTGATACAGCTCATCTTTCACCCACAAGAGGGCAATAAAGACCGCATAGTGTTCTGCCATAGACTAAGAAGAGGACAGACTGAAAGAGCTGAAGGGATGCCTAAAAAATATCCATGTAGTCCACCTCTTCCTTACTCTACAGGCTGGAATACTGAATTCTGGAGGTGTGAAATGACTTGTTCCAAGGCTCAGAGCTGGCTAGTCAAAGAGTTGAGTCCTATGCATTTTCCGGTTTACCATACTGTGATTTATCATATTGTGAGTTATTCAAATTGACACAAACTATAAACCCATATAGCTGATCCCAATTTAAAATGATTCGACTTATGATTTTTCGACCTTACAATGGTGCAAAAGAGATACACATTCAGTAGAAACCATACTATGAATTTTGACATTTATTTATTTTTGAGGGAGAGAGATAGAGCACATGCAGGGGAGGAGCAGAGAGAGAGGGAGACACAGAACCCAAAGCAGGCTCCAGGCTCCGAGCTGCCAGCACAGAGCCCGACGCGGGGCTCGAACTCACGAACTGCAAAATCATGACCTGAGCCTAAGTCGGATGCTCAACCAACTGAGCCACTCAGGTGCCCTCATACTTTGAATTTTGAATTTTGATCTTTCCCCCAGCTAGCAATATGTAGTGGATAATCTCATAAGCTGGGCAGTGGCAATGACCCAGGACTTCCAGTCAGCTACAAGATCATGAGGGTGAACAACCCATATGCTGACAATCATTCTGTACCCTACAGCCATTCTGTTTTTCACTTTCATTACTGTATTCAATAAATGACATGAGATAGTTGACACTTTATTTTACAATATACTTTGTTAGATGATTTTGTCCAACTGTAGGCTAGTGTAAGTGTTCTGAGCATGTTTAAGGTAGGCTAGGCTAAGCTGTCATGTTCCATAGAGTAGGTATATTAAATGCATTTTCTTCTTATGATATTTTCAACTTATGATAGGTTTATCGGGACGTAACCCCACTGTAAGTGAGAAAGAGCTGTACCTTTTTTTTCTGATTTAAAAACCTTTTTGTCTTTTGAATAAGAGTCACATAACAACATTAAGCATTTTAAAGTGTACAACTTAGTGGCATTTAGTTGTGAATATATACGTTTTAATCTGGATTCAAATCCCAGTCCTGCCTCTAAGTAGGTGTGTTACCTTAGGCTAGTTACATAACCTAACTGAGTTTCAGTTTCTTCAGAGGTGTAGGAAGAAAATGTCTTCCTTAACAGGTTTTTGTGAGGATTACCAGAAATAATATTCACAAGTGCCTTTAATGTTCTTGGTGCAGAGTAGATAAGAAATTTTTTCTTTTCTTTAAGATATTAATCCATTGCTCTCAATCAGGTATTAGTGTACTTATTTCATATTAAGAATAAAAACAGATTCCAGGGGTGCCTGGGTGACTCAGTCAGTTAAGCATCCAACTTTGGCTCAGGTCAAGATCTTGCGGTTTGTGAGTTCGAGCCCCTTATCGGGCTCTGTGCTGACAGCTCAGAGCCTGGAGCCTGCTTCGGATTCTGTGTCTCCTCCTCTCTCTGCCCCTTCCATGCTCATGTTCTCTCTCTGTCTCTCAATAATAAATGAATGTTAAAAAAAGGAATAAAAACAGATTCCAGAGGAGACTTTTCCCATTCCATGACTATTACTGCATTATTTATGTTGAATTTTAAATGCGCTCAGAGTTTAAAACTAATTAAAAAGAACTTCACAACTCAGGTTCTTGTGACATAGTTGGCAAAGATCGCAGTATTTAATAGATGCAAAGGCCCCCTTTAAAACAAACAAAAGTCTTTGAGGAATTTTGAAAAATAGAAGATGATTCTAGTGAGGCACAGAAAGCATGATGATGTGTGTGCTACTTTAGGTCAAATTTTAGAACTAACTAATGTAAGGTAATCCAATCCCCCCTTTTTTTAATAAATAATAAAACTGAGGACCACAGAAGTTAAAGAAATTCCTGGCGTGACAGATCAGGCCTTGGAACATCCATATCCTACTTCTCCAGTGCTGTTTTCAGCACACTTCACTGTCTGGGACCAGGATTTATTTTTTTCATTTCCCTCCAGCTTTATCCAGATATAACTGACATAACATTGTGTCAGTTTAGGTAAGGCAACATAAGTAAACATAAACATGTTTATACCTTACGTTTAGGTAAGGTAAACATAAGTTTAAGGTATACAATGTGATGACTTGATACATGTGTATGTTGCAAAGGGCTTAGTACAGTAAGGTTCACCTCATGTAATTACCATTTTGTTGTTGCTGCTGTTGTTATGGTGATAACATTAAAGCTGTACCCTCTTAGCAACTTTTAAGTATAAAATACAGCACTGTTAACTATAGTCATCATGCTGTACAATAGATCCCTGGCACTTATTCATCTTATGTTGTTTGAGAGATGCAGAAGAAAGAGGGATGGGGAAGAAATTAAAACAGAGGGGCAAAGAAAGGAAAAGTTCTAAGCAAAGCAGAGTTTAGGCTTTAAACAGTGGAATGAGAAGAAGCAAACAGTGGCAAGCAACTTTTGCCTGGAGAAATTTTTTTAGAGTCAATCATTCCCTTATTATTCCTCCCAAGGAAGTAACCCTAGGAAGTACTGAGAAGGTATGCCTCCCCAATAGCCTTCAACTTATTGAATAAACAAAATCTACTGAAAATCCTTGAAATCAGGAGCTGTTAGTTGTTGTTAGCATCCAAGTCTTTAAAAAGTCTTACTAAAAATTACTCACATGACTAAAATCTAAGTGGCCCTAATAAAAAGAACAAGACAAGAGATATCTGACAAAGATGTTTAAAATTCTGTTCTTCAGTCCCATAGTCTCCTTGTTCCTTTTATGTGCAAATAAAAAAGAAAAATAGTTACTGGCAATCAATTGTGAAAATTATTGTTTAATTTTATAGCAGTTGCTAGCTTTTTTTTAGCTAAATCTCAGCCAAATGAGCTTTCTGATCTGTAGTGTTATTCTTTAGATTGCCATGGCTCTTTCTCCCAGTGAAATTTTTTAAAATAGATCTGGAGAGTTATTGTCTCTCTACATGATACACTTTTAATTGTTTTTTTTTTTCTAGAATCCTCCTTTAGTTACAGTGGTAAAAGCTAATTTATCTAAAATTCTGGCAGATTTTTCTTAACTGGCACTTGCACATTTCAATGTTATAATGAGAATTAATGTTTATAATGATAATCCATAGACATTGTAAGAGACTAAATTACTTACTGGATCACAAAAGAAAAAAATAAGGGATATTAATTTTTAGTCCATTCTATAGTATAGAAAAAAAGGTATTCCATGTATGATGTATATAGTTATTATGTGGGAAACAAAGGCAAAAGAAAAAATTTCCTTATAACTTATAAATCCTTGAGACAGGCAGACTGACCTTCCTCTAGGACCTCAGCTGCCTCGATGTTGACACTTTGCTAAGGGCAAAAGACAATCTTGGCTTAACATTATCCTGACCCCCAGGACCCTGTAAGTCTACTTTAACATATAAAAATTCCATTGGAAACTTCCTTTATGTCTACTCCCCAATATATATGTTAGCAATCATCCTCCAAGCATATGGCCTACTGATATATATCTGAAGGGTCTCATAACTAAGGTTTTCTAGACAGTGAAAAATGATTTTTTCCTAACAACAGCTAGGCCCTTCAAGGTCCTGGAAACCTTGCTTCCAAAATTCCTTAGAGACTTATGCTATCCCTAACCTCCAAATTTAAAAGTATATAATCAGTCATCCAAAACAACCCCAGTGCAGCTCTTCCTGCCCATGGGTCCTGTTCGTGCACTGTAATAAAACCACCTTTTTTGCACAAAAGACATCTCAAAAATTCTTCCTTGACCATAGGCTCTGAACCAGGATATTTCCACATCATTTGTGGTGTTCATGATAACATAAACCCAATACTCTACTTCCCTGGAATGGGGAGTTCATTTTTTTTCCATTTCCCCTTTACCTTAATTTTCCCCCACAGGATCTAATTTCAAGAATGGTAGGTTATTTCTTCCAAATTCCACTGTATGTTTGAGTACTTTCACCAAATGCCTACCAAGTGATCATAGAATCAACCTGGAATACTGTAGGTGACACATTTCCTTACATGGAATCAAAATCTGACTTCTTATGAGTTCCACTGACTGATCCTAGGGACATTCAAAACAAGTGTTTCACATGACATAGATCTTCCAAAATTTGAAGACAGGTCTATCTCTCATAGATATAATTTTCATGACTTGAAATCTACCAGGCCTCAGTGAAATACAACATGCTTAAACCCATCATCATCATAGTAGTAAATAAATGTTTGTCCAGTGTCTACCCTGCTATTGAAGTATGAGGCTGAAAAAGGATAAATGGGAAGCAGCAGGAGCACAAGTTGAGGTAGAAGCAAAAGCACAAAGAACCATTTAATTTCTGCTAAATAAAGTGGATGTATTTTGAAAGTAATAGGCAAAAAGAGAATGGGTTTAAGCAAAGAGGTGGAATGCTCAGGTTTGTGTTATGATATGATTACTCCAGTGATGTGCATGATGTGTTCTGGTGGACTAAGGTTGAGCAACCTAGAAGCAAGTGACCAATGACTGTAACCATAGACTTGCCAGTTATGCAAGGCATTTGACTTTAACCTGCCAACATTTTCCAGGAATGCTCCACAGACCAGCAGACTACCTATGGCAGAACCACCTGGGGATCTTGTTAACACAAATTCTCGGACTTCACTCTTCCTGCTAAATCCAGGTCTCGGGGCAGGGGGGTGGTGCAGACCAGGCATCTATATTTTACTGAGTTTTCTAGCCAGCTGTGATGTACATGGTCTGAGGGTTGGTGTTGAAAAGATTCAACAGCAGCAGTCAGAGTCTGACAAATGAAAGCCAACAAGCCTGATTCTCTGAAAGCCTGACTCCTCCAAGGCAAAGGGCTTGGAAATGCCCTGGGCCCAAGGCAGGGACACACCTCAGCCCTCCTGCACACATCTTCCCTGCACTGTTTGCCTGGCTGGTGCCTTCTCTGTTTCAGGGTCAAGCCTACACACCACCTCCTCAAGAGTCCTTTCCTGGCCTAATACTTGATTGTGTGGGCATGCACAACATCTTGATCTTTATTTTCTTCTGTTTATTACAAGTTGTAATCTCACATCCATGCGTGTGGTTCTTCATAAATTCTCTCTGCCCTCCTCACTAGACTTTAAGCTCCATGAAGTCCAGGCCCATGCCTATTTTTCTCATTGCTGAGCACCCACAGCACCTAGTGCAGGGCCAAGCACAGGAAAATGGCAGCTACATACTTTGGAATGAATGCATGAATGAATAAATGAAGGCACGGATGAGGAGGCAGTGGTGACAGCCCCACCCTGGAGGACAATGCCGAGTAGCAATCCGTTGTGGGGCCAGTCCTAGCTTCTCTGTTGGCAAGGTTGCTTGCGATACCATTAATGGGGTTGAAAGGTGGCAAAACAGGGCCTGGTCCCCCTTCCTCCTAAGTTCCAGCCTCTGGGAAGAATCCTAGGTCACTCTGAAAATGTAAAGCAAACAGAGAAGTCAAGGCAGCCAAGTCTGAGGCAACAGGCCACGGCAAGTGCCACATTTCCAGCTACTTGGCTGGGTACCTGGAGGCCAGGGAACTTGCTGCCCTCTTTCCCTGGTCCTGGTCTGCCCAGCCCCCTGGCTCCCGGAGGGTAGGTACTGAAGGGAAGCAGAATTTGCCACCCCAAAACACGCCCTTTGGCACAAGGATTATTTTAGGCTGATTATTTTTAAGAAACAGCAGACAGGTAAGAGACATTGACATTTACAAGGGAAATCTCCATTTGTAGAGGTGTCTCCCTCTCTGTACCAGGAAGAAAAGGATGGCTAAATCTCAGAAACTCTTATCGCTGGGGAAGGCAACAACCTCAATCTGCATAGGAACCTTGCCCTTGCTTACTGTGCTTTGCTTGGTAACCTCCCAAAACTGAATCCACTCCACCCCCAACATCTTCCTTTGTCTTTAGCTGAAGATGATATTTGAGGCGGTGGCTTGTGGCATTTGGGGGAGTTACTCAGTTTTCCTGTGTCTGTCCCATGGATGTTGTTCCTGTTTTACAGATGAGGAGACTGAGGCTTTGTCGGGCTAAACAGGTTTTCACAGCCATGCACCTCGGAAGAGGCAGAGTTGGGGTGTGAACCCGGGAAGGCTGTCTCCAGAGCCCACGCTCTGTATCACTAAACTATATATGTTTCCTCATTTGTACAAGTGAAGATTCAGCCAGAGAAGCCAAGCCATGTGCCTGGAGTCACACAGCCAGATAGTGCCAGAGCTGGAACCAGAAATGAGGTCTCCTCTTCTCCACTCTGGATCTCTTCCCCACATGGCCCCATCTCTCTAGGTACAATAGGGATAACTTGACCTACTTTACCCAGCCAAGCAGAGTTCAACAGCCTAGACAGAGGCTGAGTTCTCCTCAATCCCATGACTGGATTTTCTTTGACCCCTCAGCACTGCAACGTTCTAAGGCTGGGAAGCATGGTGGAATCAAACCTCTGTTTGTCCAAAGCTTCCGAGAAGGATAACAGCAGATGTGCACTGTTGTTACCCTGCAGTGAAGAGCCTGCATGTGTCCCATCACCCTCAGGGACTCCCTGTCACAGGCTCTATAGAGAAAGCTCCCACCCTTGTCACTGTACCTCTTCTTCTGCTTGGCTCTCTTTCTGGCTAGCTGTGGGAGCTGGGGCCAGGCAGGTCACTCCCACCCAGGGCTTTTAATGAGAGGTTTTGTCATGCCCAGGCAGCAAAGATGAATAATTTTGTAAAGGAAGCCCAGGAAATTTTGTTTTTTCAGAAATGAGTCCCTTGACAGTGGGAGAGGCAGAAAGGACTGCATCTTATTATGGGTGTAATGGGGGTGGGATGACAGTGTATAGGAGAAGAGGAAGGCTACACATGAGTTCTTAATAGTGTAGGTTTTCAGTAAAACATTTTAAACAGAACAGTTATGGTAGATCAGAATTGATTTTTTAAGGATTCCTGACTCTAGTGAGTAGGGTGGATTGGATTGAGGGATAGAATAGAGAGGCAGGGAAAGCAGAGAGGAGGCTATTGCAGTCATTCATATTTCAATTCTAATGAGAGGGGGTAGAATAGAATGGACAGGATTAGATGTGGGTCATTAAGGAAGAGTCTGGTATGATTGGTTTCTGAGCAATGACTTCAGAGCAACCTTTAATTTGTTAGTTTCTCCCTTGAAATGTGTTATTTTAGCTGTGTTTGCAGAACCACAGCAGTCTTCCTGCCAGCGTGGGATTTAGTGACAGCTATATCCTGGTGCAGAGCTGGAAGGTGGGGCAAGCTTTGGGCCACAGAGAACACCTCCCAGCTTCCAACTATTCCTCCCCCAATAACTTCATTGCTGTGTGATTTTCTTGAGGTAATCAACACCTACTAATTCAACCTGAAGTTACATTACCTTTCTTTGCAGCCACTACCAAAGTTTCTTCCCTTTCTCCTTCCCTTCTTCCCTTCTTTCCTTTATTTCTCCTTTCCTCACATATTTTTGAGGCACTGGGCTAGGCATGAGGAATTCATTATCAATCATACCTCCTTGGTGGTTTCTTCATTGTTATTGCTCAGCTTTGTACTCCTATCTTGTACTAGTGCGATTCACTGGAGGAGATGGAGATAGGAAGATATTACTGTATTCAATGGATAACACTTAATGCTGTGTGAGTACACTTAACCCTAATAAATTGCATCTTCTTAGAGCCAGCACATGGTCACAATTTGTTAACATGGTTTCTTATCCTAATTCTGGCAGCCACTATATTTGCTATCACTTTCAACCCTTGTCATACACAGATTTAATATATCTTTCTTTACCTTACTAGCTGATTAAAAATTTGTTGTGCTGAAGGACAGAGCTTTTCAGTTTGACCTAAAACCACTAATTAGAACTTTCAGGATGCAATCATTCAACTTATTACAAGCCCACCTAACTATATCATCAAATAATCAGTATTTTTTCCATCTATCTGCGAGACTACCATGGAGATATTTAGTTAAATCTCTTCCTGAGGTCTGGATACATTCTCTTATCACTTTGGCATAGATCGGAGATAAGCAACCTTCAAATATCTATCCCATATGTTCATTTAACAACAGAGCCCCCAAATATATGATGCAAAAAAGGGGCAGAATTGAAGGAAGAAATAAACAATTCAACAGTAATCATTACAGACTTCAATATCCAACTTTCCATAATAGAACAACTAGACAGATGATCTAGGAGGAAATAGAAAACTTGAAAAATATCATAGACCAAATAGACCTAAAGGGCATCCATAGAAAACTTCACTGCAAAACAACAGAATATCTGTTATTCTCCAGTGCACAAGGAACATTCTCCAGGTTAGATCATATGTTGCACTATAACACAACACTCAGTAAAATACAAAGGATTGAAATTATATAAGGAATGTCCTCTGACCACAGTAGAATGGAATTAGAAATCAACAACAGCGGCACCTGGGGGGCTCAGTCGGTTGAGCATCAACTCTTGATTTCTGCTCAGGTCATGATCTCACTGTTAGTGGATTCAAGTCCCCATTCTGAAAGCCCAGAACCTGCTTGGGATTCTCTCTCTCTCCCTCTCTCTCTGCCCCTCCCGCACTCATGTGTGTGTTCTCTCTCTCTCTCTCAAAATAAATAAATAAACATTTTTTTAAAATAAATCAACAGGGGCACCTGGGTGGCTCAGTTGGTTAACCAAACAACCGACTCTTGATTTAAGTCATGATCTCATGGTTTGTGAGATTGTGCCCCTTTTTGGGCTCTATGCTGACAGCATGGCAGCTGGCTTGGAATTATTTCTCCCCCTCTCTCTCTGCTCCTCCACTGCTTGCTCTCACATGTGCTCTCTCTCTAAGTAAATAAATAAACATTAAAAAAAAACAAATCAACAACAGAAGGAAATTTGGGGAATTTACAAATATGTGGAAATTAAACAACACTCACCTAAATAACAAATGTATAAAAGGAGAAATCACACAAAAATTTCAAAATACTTTTACATGAATGAAAATTAAAGTACAACATGCCTAAACTTAGAGGATGCAATGAAAGCAGTGCTTAGAAGGAAATTATAGCTGTAAACACCAATATTAAAGAAGAAAGATCTCAAATAAATAATCTAACCTTTCACTTTGAGAAACTGGAAAAGAGTAAACTAAACCCTAACCAAGCAGAAAGAAGGAAATCGCAAAGCTTAGAGTAGAAATAGATGAAATAGAGAATAAGAAAACAATAAAGAAAATTAATGAAACTAAAAATCGTTCCTTTGAAAGATCAACAAAGCTGACAAAACTTTAGCTAGAATCAACTAAGAAAAAAGAGAGAAGACTCAATTTATTAAAATTAAGAATGAAAGATGATCCTATAGGAATAAAAATTAGAAAGAAGGGGCAGTGACTATGAAGAAGTGTAGGTAAATAACTTAGATATTCCCTCCCAAAACAAAGATACTTCCTTCCATAAGGACATGTTCCCACCACCCCTGTTTAAGCCCCAGGAAATGCACTTCTATCTTAGAACAACCACTTTGTCCCAGCTTGCAGCTACCCAGGGTTCAGGAACTCAGAGCATCTCACTAGGCAATCAAGAATTATTTTTTTTTATTTTGAGAAGGACATTTACAAGATTCTTTCAGTCAACTTTAATATCAGGGAAGAGTTAGCAAAAACAATAGTGGTCTGGCTCAACAGCAAGCACTGAAAAACCATCTGAGGGAGGGTCGTATGAAAGACAAACTTCCCCAACTTCCCAGTTTTTTGTTTTTCTTGACTGCCTCTGGATTGATTAATTTCAGAGAAACTGAAGAGGGTCCAAAGGAAGAACCATCAAAATGATTAATAAAAGCAAGCTACTGAATGGTGTTAGGAGCTTCTAGTGAAGGACAAGAAAAGGGGATGGAGAGGGGGAGGCCCTGAAAGCTGAAGTCAAAGCAGCCATCAGAGACTGCAGAGCTGCGGGGAGCTATGGAAGGAAAGGGCAAGCAGCCTGGGCCCAGCTCCCCACTAGCCATCGCCCAGCATTGGACCAGGCACTCTGGAGATTGACAGGCACATAAGGCTTGGTCTGTGCCCACAAAGATAGGGAGAAAGGGCTATATCCACAAAGGGACAAATTACAGTCCAAGCCAAGAATACACGTGCTGTGAAGAAGCATTCATATGTGCCAAATGACTAGAGCAGAGATAAGTGCTCAGCATTCCTAGGAGGATGGGAACCTTCACAGGCAATGGGGCTAAAGCCTAGGGGGAAGGACAGGCTTGGCTAAGCAGAGAGGAGGGAGAACCACACAGGCCCAGGAGAACTGCAAGACCAAAATGCAGAAGGTGGGATAGGAGCAAGGAAGAGTGAAAATCCATACCTGGTGAAGGGTGCAGTTCTCAGAACAGACTAGTGGGAAATGGACACTAGCAAAGGCATTTACAGTTTATGCTATGGGGTGAGGGAAGCCACTGAAGGCGTCTGAACAGGACACTGTCATAGTGCCAACCATGCTTTGGCAAGATGGATCTGTCTAGGCACAGTGAATTGGAGGCTAACACTAAGCCTTTTTTTTTTTTCCAAAATCTGAGCTCTTTATTTTTTTAATTTTTTATATGAAATTTATTGTCAAATTGGTTTCCATACAATGCCTAGTGCTCATCCCAACAGGTGCCCTCCTCAATGCCCACCACCCACTTTCCCGTCCCCCAACCCCCCATCAACACTCAGTTTATTCTCAGTATTTAAGAGTCTCTTATGGTTTGCCTCCTTCCCTCTCTGTAACTTATTTTCCCCCTTTCCTCCCCCCTGTTCTTCTGTTGAGTTTCTCAGGATCCACACATGAGTGAAAACATATGGTATCTGTCTTTCTCTGCCTGACTTATTTCACTCTCCAGTTCCATCCACATTGCCACAAAAGGCCATATTTCATTTTTTTCTCATTGCCAAGTAATATTCCATTGTATATATAAACCACAACTTCTTTATCCATTCATCAGTTGATAGACATTTAGGCTCTTTCCATAATTTGGCTATTAACACTAAGCCTCTAAGAAACCTTTTGAAGGGGCTTCTGGGTGGCTCAGTTGGTTAAGCATCTGACTCTTGGTTTCAGCACATGTGACAATCCTAAGGTTTGTGAGATGGAGCCCCGTGTCAGCCTCTGCGCTGACATTGTGGAGCCTGCTTGGGATTCATCCTCTCTCTCTCTCTCAAAATAAATAAATAAACATTAAAAAAAAGAAACCTCTTGCAGCTACAGCCACAGAAAATGTGTTCAAGCTCTGACAGGGGCCAGGCCTCAGTTGACAAAGCCAGCTGGAATCCAAGATTTTCTCCAAAAGATGCAGTCTGGGTTCCACACCCTGAGACCACAGCCTTAGAAAGAAAGAAAGAAAGAAAGAAAGAAAGAAAGAAAGAAAGAAAGAAAGAGAAAGGAAAGGGAAAGAAAGGAAAAGAAAAGAAAAAAAAGAAAATAAAGATTGATTTTAGATGTAATGGGCACATTCCTAGAAAGGCATACACTACTGAAACTGACTCTAGAAGAAATATAAAATAATAGGTAAAGAGATTAAATTAGTAACCAAAAAGCTTCCCACAGAGAAAAGCCCAGAACCAGATGGCTTTATTAATTAATTCCACAAAACTTTTAAAAAGGATTAACATCAATTCTTTGCAAGTTCTTCAAAAAAAATAGAGGAACAGGAAACACTTTGCAATTCATTGTATAAGGCCAGTATTACTATCCTGATACCAAAGTCAGATAAAGACATCATGAGAAAAGAAAATACAGACTAATAATCCTTATAAATATATATGTAAATATTCTCAACTAAATACTAGCAAACTGAGTGAGGCAATATATATAAAAGATTATACACCTTGACCAGGTGGGATTTATCCCAGGAATATAAGGCTGAACATGTGAAAATCAATTAGTGCAATTCACTATATTAATAGAATAAAGGGAAAAAACACATGATCATCTTAGTAGATGACAAAATTGAACACCCTTTCATGATAAAAAAAAAACTCTCAACAAACTAGGAATACAATGGGACTTCCTCAACCTGGTAAAGGGCATCTATGAAAAACCTAATCTAACTTCACACATAATGGGGAAAGACTGAATGCTTTATCCTTAGATCAGAAACAAGATAAGATATGAACTTTCTCCACTTTTATTCATTATTGTAATGGAAGTTCTAACCAGGACAATTAGGCAAGAACAAGAAACAAAAGTATCCACATTGGAAATAAAGAATTAAGATTATCTCTATTCTCAGATGACATAATACTATATATTTAAAAATTTAAGGAAAAACCCCAAATTATTAGAGCTAATAAACAAGTTCAACAAATTTGCAGGCTACGAGATCAACACACAGAAACCAGTTTTATTTCTATACACTAGCAATGAAAAATCCAAAAAGAAAATTAAGAAGATAATTCCATTTATAATAGCATCAAGAAGAATAAATTACTTGGAAACAAATTTAACAAAAAAGTGCAAGACTTGTACATTGAAAGCTACAAAACCTCAATGAAAGAAATTAAAGACCTAAATAAATGGAAAGACATCCTATGTTCATGAATTGGAAGGCTTAATATTGTTAAAATGATACTCCTGAAATTATCCTACAAAATCAACACAATCCCTAGCAAAATTCCGTCTAGAATCTTTGCAAAAACTGGCAGGCTGATGCTGCAATTGATATGGGCGTGCAAAAGACCCAAAAGAGCTTAAAAAAAAAAAAAAGGAAAGATAGTCTTGAAAATGAAGAACAAATTTGGTTAAAATATTTCCCAATTTCAAATTTACCACAAAGCTACAGTTACCAAGGTAGTATGGTAATGGCATAACAATAGAAACATAGATCAATGGAATAGAATTGAGAACCCAGAAATAAATCCTTACACTTAAGATCAATTGATTTTTAACAATGGTGCTGGGGTAATTTAATGGAAAGAATAGTCTTTTCAACAAATGGTCCTGTGACAACTGGATATCTACATGGAAAAAATGAAGTTGCACCCTTGTCTTACAAAAAAAATATATGTAAAAATTAACTCAAAATGGATCTCAGACCTAAACATAAGAGTCAAAACTATAAAAGTCTTAGGAGAAAACAGATGAAAATTTGTGAGCTTGGGTTATTCAGTGGTTTCTTAGATATGATAATGAAAGCAAGAACAACAAAAGAAAAATAGATATATTCGATTTCTTCAAAATTAAAGATTTTTTGCTTCAAAGTATATCATCAAAAAAGTGAAAAGGTAAGTCACAGAATGAGAAAAAATGTTTTAAAATCATGTGTCTGATAAGGGACTTGCAGCTAGAATATATAAAATACTCTTATAATGCAATAATTAAAAAAGGAAAAATAACCCAACTTAAAAATAAGTAAAATATCTGAACATATATTTGTCCAAAAACATCCTAAGGGGTCACGAGCAAGTGTCCCCAAAATGTGCCACTTTGGCATGTGGGCTATTTTGAGCTGAAGGCAACTGAGACCCTGTGGGCTCAAAAGAAAGTTTTGCCCCCCCCCTTAACTATCTAGAAGTATCTAAATTTGGACTTTCCTCAGAATAAGAGTCACTGGCAGAGATAAATATTATCTGAGTGATACATCTGTATGACAGGACAAACATCTAATTACCAATCACCTGCTCTTCTTATTGTCCTATGAATTTCCCTCCTCTCCTTTGAGGCCCCAGGCCCCTATCCCATTCATTAGCTTAGGATGGCATATATACTTCATTTTACCTATCTTTGAAACTCTCATGTATGTGGGTTTCCCTCACATAAAAAATTAAATTTGATCTTCTGTTAATCTGTCTCATGCCAATTTAATTCTTACACCAGCCACAAGAAATTTTGAGGGATAGAGGGAAATTTTTCCTCCCCAACATATTGAAATGCCCAATAAGCACATGAGTAAGTACTCAACACCATTAGTCACCAAGGAAATGCAAATCAAAACCATAATGACATATTACTTCACACCTACTAGAATAGCGATAATGGAAAAGCCAGATAATAACAAGTGTTGGTGAAGGGGCGGAGAAATCAGAGCCTTCATACATTGCTGTTGGGAATGTAGAATGTTGCAGTAGCTGTGGAAAACAGTATGGTAGTTCCTCGAAACGTTAAACATAGAATTAGTAAATGACTCAGTAATTCTACTCATAAGTATATACCTAAAAGAATTGAAAGTACATCTTGTCTCAAAAATTTGTACAGGGATGTTTATTGCAGAATTATTCATAATAGCCAAAAAGTCAGAAAAAAAAAACAGATGTCCATTAACTGATCAAATGCAGTATATCTATACAGTGGAATAAATGTTACTTGGTAATTGGATATATCATTCAACAATTGATAGATGTATTATTGCCAACAAATAGAACAAAGTGCTGATATATGCTACAACATGGATGAGCCTCAAAAATATTATGCTAAAGGAAAGAAACCAGTCACAAAAGATCAGATGTTATATGACACTATTTATATGAACTGTCCAGAACAGACAAATTCTTAGAGACGGAAAGTAGATTAGTGGTTGCCTGGAGCTGAGAGGGAGGGGTAAGATTATGGGAAGTGACTGCTAATGGGTATGGAATTTCTTTTGGGGGTGATGAAAATGTTCTAAAGTTGATTGTGGTGATGGTTGCACGACTCTGTGAACACAATGAATCGTACCCTTTAAATGGGTCAGTTGTTTGTGTGTGAATTATATCTCCTTGAAATTGTTAAAAACTAATCTATCACACACTGATAGCCTGAAGTATGAGTTTATTTTCACAGCTAACTTCAAAGAAAAGAAGAGGCAAAGAATAGCCTAGTCATCTTCCAGGAAAGCAAAAACTGTATCAAGCTACCTCCTAGATATTAGTCCCACTTACCCTTGAGATATGTCAGAAACTCTATATACATCCAACCAGAAAAATTATGAGCAATTTCAAGAACAAAGGATTCCATTGCAGAAGAGCTATTTATTTGTTTAATTTGGACCTCAGGTGGCTGAGAATTGAATAGATTATACTCCTCATTTTTATTAAATGATCATTGTCATTCTGGGTGAGGCCTCTCTCTCTCCCTGTCTCTATTTTTCCTTCTTCCATGAATCTACTCTCATTTTCTTCTTCTACTTCAGGTACCCACTCTCATATGTTTAATATAGTTTGTAAACATGCTGGTACTCCTGTGAATTATGTGTTAGTGTTTTATGTAGTATGTATTTTTTAGCTGTTTAATTTTTGATAAAATTTGTTCCACACTTTGTGGCTACATAATCTGCACAGTGGCATTTATGTTGTGGGACTCTTCCACATTGAGGGGACTAGGTGTCCCAAGTTCTGATTAGCTTGTTCTGGCCCTGGGCATCCGATCATCATTAATCTTACCTTGTCCTCAACATACCCTCCTTCTAGGACACACAGGACAGTTTTGTTACACAAATGTTTTTCTTAATTTCAAAGTCCCACTTCCCTAAGATAGGAGGATGTGTCCCCGTCCTGTGGACCACAGAGCAATGGTTAAATACAGAGACTCTGGAATCTGACTACCTAGGTTTAAATCTTGCTAGGAGCTGAATTGCTCCTTGCTAGGAGGAGGAAAAAATGGGGATGTTCTGTCTAAAGGGTACAAAATTTCAGTTATGCAAAATAAATAAGTTCTGTAAATCTACTTTACAACATAGTGCCTATGATTAACAATACTGTATTGTACACCTAAAATTTTGCTAAGAAGGTAGATCTTATGTTATGTGTTCTTACCACAAAAGGAAAAACAAAACAAAGGGACAGAAGGAAACTTTTGGAGGTGGTGACTAACTTTATGGCATTGATAGTGGTGATGCTTTCAAATTGTATACATATTTCCAAACACATCAGGTTTTAATATATTAAATGTCTACTGTTTTTTGGATGTCAGTTGTACCTCAATAAAGTGGTTTAAAAAATCTTAGTTCTAAGAGTGCCTGTTCGGCTCAGTCAGTTAAGCAATTGATTTCAGCTCTGGTCATGATCTCACGGGTTCGTGGGTTCCAGCCCCGCCTGGGGTTCTGTGTGGACAGCTCAGAGCCTGGAGCCTGCTTTGGATTCTGTGTCTTCCTCTCTTTCTCTCTTCCCTTCCCCCACTCGCATTCTCTCTCTCTCTCTCTCTCTCTCTCTCCCAAAGATAAACATTAAAACATTTTTTTATACATTTTGGATACTAACACTTTATCTGATATATCATTTGCAAATATCTTCTCCCATTCCATCGGTTGCCTTTTAGTTTTGCTTATTGTTTCCTTGGCTGTGCAGAAGCTTTTTTTTTGATGAGGTCCCAGTAGTTCATTTTTGCTTTTGTTTCCCTTTCCTCACGAGACCTGTTGAGTAGGAAGTTGCTGCTGGCAAGATCACAAGTTTTTGCCTACTTTCTCCTCAAGGAGGAAGTTCTCAGCATGATTTGTTCGAGTACACCTTCAGCCCCTTTCTCTCTCTTCTTCTTCTTCTGGAATTTCTATGATACGGATATTGTTCCATTTGATGGCATCAGTTAGTTCTCTAATTCTCTCCTCATACTCCTGGATTTTTTTATCTCTCTTTTTCTCAGCTTCCTCTTTTTCCATAATTTTATCTTCTAATTCACCTATTCTCTCCTCTGCCTCTTCAATCCGTGCTATGGCCACCTCGATTTTATTTTGCACCTCATTTATAGCATTTTTTTAGCTCCTCATGACTGTTTCTTAGTCCCTTGATCTCTGTAGCAATAGATTCTCTGCTGTCCTCTATGCTTTTTTCAAGCCCAAGGATTAATTTTATGACTATTATTCTAAATTCTTGTTCCATTATATTGCTTAAATCGTTTTTGATCAATTCGTTAGCTGTCGCTACTTGCTGGAGTTTCTTTTGAGGAGAATTCTTCTGTTTCATCATTTTGGGTAGTCCCTGAGGTGGCTCCAAACTACAGGGAGCTTCCCCTGTGTTGTCCAGAGTAACTTGTGTTGGTGGGCGGGGCCACAGTCAGACCAGATGTCTGCTCCCAGCCCACCACTGGGGCCACAGTCAGACTGGTGTGTACCTTATCTGCCCCTTCTCCCAGGGGAAGACTCACTGTGGAGTGGTGTGGTCCCTGTCTGGGTTACTTGCACACTGCCAGACTTGTGGTGCTGCTTTGATGGGATCTGTCGTATTAGCTGGGGTGGATCCGCAAGGTGCACTGGGGTGGGAGGGGCAGGCTTAGCTAGCTTTGTTATAGGTGATCCCCTATGGGAGGGGCCCTGAAGAACTGGGAGGGAGGCCGACCCAGCAGAGGGATGAATCCACAGAAGCACAGCTTTGGGTGTTTGCACAGTGCAAGCAAGTTGAGTTACGGGAACTGGTTCCCTTTGGAACTTTGGCTGGAAGATGGGAGAGGGAGATGGGGCTTGCCAACGCCTTTGTTCCCCCTCCAAGCTGAGCTCTGTCTTCCGGGGCTCAACACCTCTCCCTCCCAGTGTCCTCTCACCCTCCCTGCACTCTGAGAGCAGAGCTGTTGACTTTTAACATTCCAGATATTAAGTCTCGCTGGCTGTCAGAACTCATGCAGTCTGACCCCTCCACTTTTGCAAGGGGCTCTGCCTTTCCCATCGGGCTGCCCCTCCACCACTCAGGCTCCCTCCCCCCAGTCCGTGTAGCACACACCACCTCTCTGCCCTTCCTACCCTCTTCCGTGGGACTCTTGTTTATGCTTGGCTCTGCAGAGTCTGTTCTGCTAGTCTTCTCGTGGTTTTCCGGGTTATTTAGGCAGGTGTGGGTGGAATCTAAGCAATCAGCAGGAGAAGGTGAGCCCAGCGTCCTCCTATGCCACCATTGTCCCAGGTCTCTCTCGATTTTAAATGTTTTCTCAACCAATGAATACAAAAAGTACAGCTACTACTATGTAGTAGTGGAAAATTGAGAAAATTTTTAACTTGGAAAGAGATTCTCATACTCAAAATGCTTTGGAAAAACTGCTACTCAGTATGGTCTCTAACATGCCATGTATGAAACTGCAACATGATCAATTAGCACTGGTATTTACATTAATTTTTTATCTTAACATAAGAAAGAATTTTTTTTTGTTTATATCTAACATAAAGTTAGATTCTGGTGTAATCAGTTTATTTGTCAAGGAATGATGCCTTTTTCACAATGAATGAGAAAAGTAAGTGCTTTTCAAAGAAATTGCCATAGAGAGAACATTTTGAAAACAAATATTTGAGAATGTTTCCTTCATCTTATGATTTTGCTGCTGAGCACTGCGTGTGACACCCATTTGCCCAGTTGTAAGAAAAGAAGGTAATGGGACATCTAAAATTTGTCTAAAACATTCTATTCCAATAATTTGGGCTCATGTGTAAAAATATTGTAGCAGGCAAGAGCCACTGATTGCTGTCAGGGAGGGTGGAAATTTAATAGCCAAATCTTAACAAAAAGTTTTGCATAACTGCAGAGTGAGACCAGAAAGTAGCGTGCTTTGATAAGCACAGCTAATGTCATATTGCAGCCATTTAGATCTATTAATCTTTGTGAGGTATCATTTTCAGCTATGACATCCATTAGATACAAACACTGGTTTAAAATGAACTCAGTATTTCAAAATATTAAACCATCATTTCAAAATTAATGAGTCATAGTCTGTCATAATGTTGTTACAAAAATATTTAAAACAATGTTTCAAATAAGAGATAAATTTGTACATAATCAAGTAAAATAAATTTATTTAAAAATACTATTATGTTTATCCCATCTTATAATTTTAAATGTTCCATTTTGCAAGATTTATAATGCATACATTAGTAGAGCAGTACATGAATATAACATTAATTTTTAAATATAAATGTACTACACGTTTTAATACATTTATATGTAATTACATACAAAACATCTCAAATTTTAATGTGCATGTAGATCATCCTGGGATATTATTAAAGTGTAGTGTCTGATTCAGTAATTCTAGGGAAGGGTCTGGGTATGCATTTCTAATGAGTTCCCAGGAGATCCTGATGTCACTTGTCCTCAGACTACACTTTGAGAAGTATGGGGCAGACGTGTGGGTTCTAACATGTTTTACTATAGGGTTGCACCATCAGAGATGTTTGGAGATGACTAGGAATAGACTAAACTCCCTTCAGGTTATCCTTTGGAACTACCACTTCTCTTAGTGGACTTTCTGGTAGGGACTGCACTACAGTGACTTAGGTTCTGCTCCCTGTCAAACACCTGGATGCAACTCATGTCTACAGCTTTAGCAGCCAGTTGAAGTGGGATAATATTGACATCCTCAAATTCAAACTGATGTGACCAATAATGGCACATGTTCCAGCCTGGAACTGAGGGATGATAGTTGCCTCAGCCTCAGAGGACTCAGTGTGAAGATTCAGTGAGATAAGATGTCTGAAGTACTGTACTTTGTGGAAAGCTCAATAAAGTATCACTGTTATCATTGGAGGTGGGGCTGCTTGTGGACTGGACCAAGACTTTTTTTCAGTTATTCTGGGTCTTCTTCACCACTGAGACAAATAGGTCATCAAACCCCCATGTCATAAAGCATGACATCTAAATTTTTTTTCAACCTGGAAATATTTTAAATTTTTTTTCAACCTGGAAATATTTTAAATATTTTAAAGTATTTAAATATTTTAAATATTTAAAGTATTTAAAGCTTTAACCACCTCAGCTACTAAAAACAAACAACAGCAAAACACACACACACACACACACACACACTCAGTAAACACTCATAAACCACCTGTCTTTGAGAAATGTAATTTATTTGTGTGTCCACCCAAATAAACCAGTCGCAGAATATATCCTGTGGTACTTTCTCTATGGAATTATTTACACTATTCACCAACAAGAAGTTGGAAACATGTACTGAAAATAGCAAATCTGGTTTTAGGAAAAATGTAGGCTTTCTTTCTAACAATAATTAGCTGAGCTATTTGTTTAGTAAAACACTCCTAGCTTGTAATAACATCATGTACATATAGGAGAATGCTTATGTTTCCATTCACATTTATTTTTTGTTAATGAGGACTGATTTAAGATTTTAAATCAAATGAAACTTTGGCAAATTCATGTCTGGTATGTTTGGGATCATGGAAGGGAGATTTGATTGCAAGAGCTATATCTCCCTTCTTTTTTTTTTTTTTTCCAACGTTTATTTATTTTTGGGACAGAGAGAGACAGAGCATGAATGGGGGAGGGGCAGAGAGAGAGGGAGACACAGAATCGGAAACAGGCTCCAGGCTCTGAGCCATCAGCCCAGAGCCTGACGCGGGGCTCGAACTCACGGACCGCGAGATTGTGACCTGGCTGAAGTCGGACGCTTAACCGACTGCGCCACCCAGGCGCCCCTCCCTTCTTTTTTTAATGTTTATTTTTAAGACAGAGAGTGCGATCAGGGGAAGGGCAGAGAGAGAGGGGGACACAGAATCCAAAGTAGGCTCCAGGCTTCGAGGTGTCAGCACAGAGCCCAACGTGCGGCTCGAACTCATACCGTGAGATCATGACCTAAGCCAAAGTCGGACATTCAACTGACTGAGCCACCCAGGCGCCCCCATTTCCCTTCTTTTTTTAAGCCACTCTACATGTGATCTCAAGTCATCAAATAGAATTAGAGCCATCTACACATTTTCAAATATCAGCTGGTTTGTTTGATTTTACTATTGTAACCCTCAGAATCCAGCTTTGTGGTTTTCCCCTTTCATGTTTGAAAGGCAGAGTTTCACATAACACATGGAGTATCCGCGAAGCTAGTTCTTTGGAGCCTAGATCTGGCTTACTGTCCATGTTGGTCAGCGAAACAGTACAAGGCCATTTAACATTTTTCAACCCTAAATATCATAGCATGTCAGCACTCTTTCTCTAGATACAGACTTGCATGCCTACACCTTCTTTTACTTGACCCTTTGTTTCTAAGGGGACTGTACAAGATTCTCCCTGATTCTGTTTTCCACCTTTTCTGTTAAAGGATGTTCGTCTCATTCTTTACCACAAATCCTATTTCCCTCTCTAACCCTTTTTTGTCTTTGAGTTGAATTCTATAAGGGCAAAGACAACCTATTTTATTCACTGCTGTATTACCAACAGCTAGCATAACACTTGGCACAGAGAATTTGTTAAATAAATATATGTTGAAATTTTGAATAAGATTTTAATGTTGTATTTATTTTGGTTATTTCATAATCTTGAAAATACTCATTTCTTTATCTTATTTTTCTTTCTTTTGGAATAAATTAGACCAATTGAAGGAGTACCACAGCAGGAATACACAGACACCAAACTTTAGAGGACAACAAAAATTTAGAAAAGCATGGTTTATTGTTTCAAAGTGAACAAGGAAAATGTTCCCAGTTTATATTGACTTGAATTCCTTACCTGTGTATCAATGTAGAAAAAGGCCAAGCATTAATCGTTTAAGTGTAATAATAAATATTTCTTCCATTTATTACTTAATTTTCATCAAGCTAACGGTTAATGTCAAAATAGACACATTATCTGTGTTCATAGTAAGGAAATTCAGAGAGAAGGGCCTTGTATCTTATACTGCTCTTCCATGACTTCTCAGATTCGCCTGGATGAAAAGGAAAAGACATGCTGAATAGCCTGTGTTTATATAAATCCAGATCCATGTGCCCTCTGACTCCCCAGATGCCTGAGTGGGTGGAAGCATGCACATGCATTGTGACAGTGTATGCATAAATACTGTCACATGTAAGGTCAGAAGCAGAGTGACATGGAGAGAGCGAGTCACAAGTTGTTAGGACTCTAAATTGAAGTTTTGTTTTACCAAGGCCCTAGAAAACCAGAGCCACGTGAAGTCATGGCCCTTAACCACCACCTCGCCCACATACTGAGGGGAGAATTCAGATGCCTATTGCAGTCAGCCAGTCAGATTACTTCTTGCATACTCCCTGCCTCCACTCCATTTCACCCTGGAAGACCTCTCTGCTATGATTGAGGCTGAGATCTCTGAACGTAAGATCATTATATTTATCACTTTTCTACCCATACCACCCCCAAACGTGGCATTCCCAGGAGTTAGCACAAAGCTTAGTAGGTGCTCAATAAATGTTAATAGCCTGAATTAATGAATGAACAAATGTTGTTCTGGCCAGAGCTGCAGTACCTAAACCCTGAATAACTGCACTCAGCACTCACCCTGAAGATAGGACAAGCAATACAACTGACACTGTAAGAAAATGGTTCTTGTTTATACAGCTGCATCTTGATCTTTGGCTGATTTAAGCACAAAGAGAGCTCTTTCAGCTCAGAGAAAGGAGGTTTATGGTGTGTGGGAGAGCTAAGAACAATGGGCTCAATTGATAGACTGGAGATGCTCTTAGCTTCTGAGAGCCTGGAAACTCCATCTATAGATCAGTCCCAGAGGGCAGAGCCAAATAAGGGCAGATGGAGAACATGGCTTTCTTGGGAACTGGCTTTCTGCAGCTCTGAGGCAAAAATACATTCACTCTATAGCACCCTGAATCAACTCTTCAAAATATGGTGCTGTGTCCTTGTTTTGCCAGGGTCTAAAAATAAGTCTTTGTCATATTTTTATGGTTTTTGTCTTAAAGTCATCCAACTAGACTTGCTTGTGGAATATTAATTGTGGTGAAGCAGAAATCAGGAGATTAAATTGAAACTACTATTCGATTGGAGCTCCTTAACTGATGACTAACTTGTTGCCTCCAGGTAAAGTCGCCTTTATCTACAGTCATGCTCATTGCCAGATGCAACTATGGAACAATGAATCTGCAGCTAATTTTAAGGCCACTTTCTTTAGGCTGATCATTAGAGTGCTGTCCAAGAATGCCATATTCTAGCCTAGGGTTGTAAAAAGGATTAAATGCTATTTGGGGTAGTGAGTGGACTGGCCATTCAAGGTAGTAGGTGTCACTAATTTACTTTAATAGTGCCCTGCCACAGACTGTTTAAATTTACATTGTCCTTACCATATCTGCTCTACCCCTACCTTAAACCTTTTATCCAGTACTTTTCAGATAAAACTAAGCACTATTCATGTATGAACCACTGAACATCCAAACAATTGAAAGAGAAAGTAAGAATAACTTAATCCTCAACACACCAGGGCTGGGGCACCATTATCATATTAAAGAAGTAACCATATTTCAACCTGAATGAACAAAACACTCTGAAGCCCCACTTCTAGAAGAAAAAAAAACAACCTTAAGACAGGTGTGTCCAAGCATATAGGCTTTTGCTCTATATATTTGACTAGAAGTTCTCATACATTAAGACCTGAACTCTACAAAAACAAACAAACAAAAACAAAAAACAAAAAAGCCCACCTGAGTTCTAGTCCAAGCTCAGATATGTGCCTACTGGGTTTACTTAGACTCTGTTTCAAGCTATAAAAACAGTAGTGATTTATCTATTCTATATTTCAGAAAATTGTTGTGAGAATGACTTGGGTGACCTGAAAAATAAATGAGCTTCTTGAACACAGCACAATAAAGGTCTAATTATTCGAGTTTCTATTGTGGGGTTAAACAAAATAATTAATTCAAAGGACACGATGTTTGATTGAGAACATTCTTAATTTTATTTTTCTTTAATTTTATAAAATACATTTTGTAAGATAAGTTCCTAAAAGTTTATCCTTTATGTGTGTTAAATTGAAATTCTATATCAGAAATGAAGGAACACTTTCAGTTAACTCTCTTCATGTGTGTATATGTGTGTATGTATGCATGGGAGATTTTCAGGGAAGGGTTGGTTATTTGTTATGTTATTAAATCAAAACAAAACACAAGATATGGATTACTTCACTTTCCTTGATCTTGATTGGTTTCTCACAGAATCTTTTCCATCTCCTCCTTCTATGCAGCCTTGAAGCTTATCTTGTATACTGGTCTGAAGACAAATATTAAGTATATTTTTGTAAATATCTTACATCTCCTTAAACGTTGCTGAAACCACTTTGGAGGAGGGAAAACAAAGTAGCTCTTTAAAACAAAAGAGCCATCTACAGTAATATCCATAAAATCTTTCTTTCGATAAAGACCACTCAGCCTTTTCTTTTTTAACCCAAAGTTAACAAACACAGAAAGAGAAGCCTGAAACCTGGGAGATATTCAAGTTTCAAACTCTTTCCATATTTCCATTTCCATGGAGCCTGATGGCTAAGGCATTTGGTTATGTAATCTATACTAGAATAACCTGCACGTTAAACCTGACTCTTTACACACCAAGTTAACACTGCTAAATCAAATCACCCCCCACTAGCATAAAAAGAACAAATAAGTTATTCAAATTGAGGTTCAAATTCACCAAATCTGTTTCAACCAAGAGCAGAATAATTTGGAGAAAATCTAGTAGATGTATGGGACTAGCCAATTTTAAATATTATTTGCAATGTTTAATGTTCAATGTTCATCTGTTAAAGAATCATAATCAAAGAATCATTTCCTAGACCTTTCTGGTACAACCCAAAAAAGTGATAAACAAATTGGAAAATGTGAAATATGCATCATTCTGAAACAAATCAAGATCTTCTAATTATCCTCTATGACTGAATGGATAATACCCCATGAAAAGAGCACCATTGTGAAGATATGACAGAGGCCAGAGTATACAACTAATCAACAGAAAAAAGACACGCTATCTGAAGAGTTAGCTATCCTGTGTCTACCAGAGGGCTAGCTCAGTTTACACCGTTAGCCACTAACAACTGCTGCTCCTTCGGTCAGTCTTTTTATTTCATATGAGCTAGGTTCTCTCTGTTCTCAGCTCCTTGGAAACCAGAGGGTTGTCATGGTAGCTGTTATCAAGGAGAAGGGAGTGAGAAGATGCTGACAACACCTTGCCTCTCTTCTCTAATAAGGTGTAAGGCCAAGTGCCCCCTTGGGCTACACAGACACTACGCTCCCTTATGCTATAAGTAAGTTGGCTGAGTTAGGGCTTAAATAGTCCATCACCATCAGGGTCAGTGCTCTCTTTCTATGGGTGAAAGATCCTTGCTTTGACCCTTTTCTCCCAGCTTCAATAGGTAGATTTGGGCAAATGCTCCTATTGTTTTGACTGCATTTTTTTTCTTCTATCTTCAGTGGTAAGAGGGAGACAGAAGTAGGTTCTTTGTTTCGTACACCAAGGAGAATGTATTTGGCCCTGATAGGTGTCAAAGGGACCAGGTACATCCCTTCTCTCTACCTGAGTATCTTTCTTTCCACTTTGTTTCCATCGGTGGAAGTGCCCTGTGAGAAGAAAACACTTCCTGGTCCTCAGGAGATGCTTGAAAATTGAATTACAGCCTCCATTTCTTTGTGACTTGCAGTTGGGGAGTCACCATCTGAAGAATTTCCCATTTCTAGCAGGAACCAGCTGTGAAGCAAAATGACTAAAAGAGGTACATAAGAGGGGAGAGTCCATAGAGAGACATTAATCACCACAAGACTCTCCTTTCTTGTTACACTCATCAAGTAAGAGGGCCAGTCAGTGGCAAAGGCAAAGAGTTAACATGGGAGATGAAGCATCGTAGGCTGTGTGGTTAGAGCCTTGCTATTAGAGAAAGGGAAATTTCTACAGGAGATCAGAACTTGGTGCCTCGGCCCATGAGTTTAAGGACGGCAAAGTTGTAAGTGGCAGCAATCATGAAGGTGAGCTGTAGGAACAGAAGAGAAAATGCAAGTGAGAGTAGAAAAGAAAGCTCTCCCTCCTCTAAAGCTTTTTGGGAATGAGGAAGGATAGAAATAAAAACAGTTAAATAAAGGAAAAACCCCTTATCTGTGAAAAGCAGCGTGTCTCAGGCTTTTGTCCTACATACTTGACTAGAAGTCTTCTCTGAGACATCTCCTTCTAATGGCTCAGGCCCAGAGAATCAACTCAACAAGGACTTTTTTGACCTATGTTAAGCCTGGCACTGGATTTTCCTCAATAAAGTGAACAATGCATGGGCTCTGCCATCATGCTATCCACATGTCTGAGTGATCTGGAGTCACAGGCTGCTTGCTGCAGACACACAGCCACAACATGCAGTACAATCCTCCCTGTTTAATCTATTACAGAATGAGGAACAACTCAAGTTTGTATAAAAGCCTCAGCAGTAGAAGCCATGGGGGTTGCAAGCTCATCCTTGAACAGTCACTACTTATTTAATGACTACAGATAAATTCCTCACCCTTCAGTGCCCTAGGTTTTTAATCTGAACAATGAATGCACTCCATTGACACTGCACTGTAACACCATCAGCAGGACCTGGGGCATAGAATCACATTATAGTAATAACAGTTTTAATAATGTTAGAAGGTCCTCCCAGTATTTTTAGGAGAGTAACTAAATCCTTTGGAGAGTGCCCAAGGTGGATTCATATTTACAGCATATAGAATTCCAGGCTTTGGAAAATCATGTTTAGTAATGTATCAATGTTCTTGTCACTCATCTGACCAGGGTGTGTTGAGAATTAACTACAATTTATGATTGCAAAGTACTTGGAAATATTACATGCTCTGTAAATGCTAAATATCATTTCTGACTATTAATCTCTTACCTTATTTCCTCACACCACTTTGCTTGTTCCTGTCTAATTTCTGAAGTTTTTCAACTTTGGTAACCCATAGTAGAAGTTCATAGTCTATACCTTTTTTGTCTCTTCCCAGGAGCTTCTCTCCAGCATTTCAAGGTTAGGAATCTATCTTTTTGCCTTTCAGCATGGCTGTACCCAAGCTATCCCAGGACCATTTATTTGCTTAGATCATTCAGACAACTCACCAGGGAAACCAGTGTGGCTGCAGCTCCCACAAATGCAGCAATAAACAGGTGGAAGGTCATTTGGAACTGCAAGAAAATGCAAAAGGGAGAAAAGTTTCTTGCAACCGCAAAAATATGTTCTTCTGTAAATCATGAATGCAGCTTTCTAAATATGTTAACATCTTTGTGCTAATTCTGCATCTATAACTAAATTGCCACTTCTTTGAGTATAGGCCTCCTGTTCTTTTTTTTTTTTTAATTGTTAACATTTATTTTTGAGAGAGAGAGACAGAGACAGAGACAGAGTGTGAGCAGGGGAGGGGTAGAGAGAGAGGGAGACACAGAATCTGAAGCAGGCTTCAGGCTCTGAGCTGTCAGCAGAGAGCCCGATGCGGGGCTGGAACTCACGAGCTGTGAGATCATGACCTGAGCCGAAGTCAGACACTCAACCTACTGAGCCACCCAGGTGTCCCAGGTCTCCTGTTCTTTAATATACATCACAACACCTAGTCACATAGCATCCAGAGCACAGAATACTCATAAAATATTTTAATCAACTGGTTCCCGGCAGTTATATCCAGGATTCCAAAATTTAAAGTCACAAATTTTTTAACTTTTAAAGTTACTGCCATCTTCCTCAAGATTTACTTTTATTCCCCTGTCTCATTTGTATATGATATCTATTCCCAATACGGTGTTTGCCCTTTCAAATGTACTTTTTGTTTTTACTTTTCATTACAGATGGAAAGATTCCAAACTGAAAGTGTTTTGTAAAACCTATGAGTGTCTCTATGCACAAATCATCTTCTTGATAAGGTTTTTAACTAAAAGAATAAAATTTTTCATTTGGGGGTTTCGTCAGTAAGCTCTTTCTTTTCCTAAAGCTACAAATTTCTCCTTTAAGGAAGTAAGTCTTGGAATGGAAATCTTTCTATGCAGCTCTAGGGAAAATAGATGTTTTAAGAGCTACACTCAAAATCCAGCAAAGAGAAGTTGTGGTTTTTAAAATTGAAGGCCTTGTGTAGAAATTTGTATGGTACTAGCCAATTCCATTGTAAAATAACTCAAATGGCCCACTCACCTCAGCTGTTTTGCAGATGGACAGAAGGTTGGAGCCACACACCTTGCCAGGGAAGGCATTCCATGGTAGAACACCTGAATAAGACACACAAGGCAACCAGGGTGAGTTGTGGAGTTGTGGGGCTCCATGAAGATTTTCTTTCAGGGCCCTTCTATCCTTAATCATTCTGGCTGAAAAGTTGGGTCCTACTAACAATCACAATCCCTTTTTTTTGTAAAGATTTGCCAAAGAAGAAGAAGAAGGTGAAGGAGGAGGAGGAGATGGAGGAGGAGGTGGGGGGAAGGGAGGAGAAGAGGAAGAAGGTGGTACTGAACAGTTGTGTAATCTGGTCTTTGTCTTTGAAATGTGCTGCTTCTGGGTTGGGAACAACAGTCAACCAGGCTAGAGCAGTGTGAACAGCCAAGAAAATTCCCACCACTTCCAAAAGAAGTTCCCTTTCAAGGGAAGAAGTCTCTACAATTTCAGTGGAGAAGGATTAAAAAACTAAGAGCCAGGCATCCATAATATTTTCCCCTATAATTACCATCCTCATTATTCTAAGTAAAGGACAAAATATATAGTGCTTTCACAGGGGGTAGGAAGACAAAGCACCCATATCCTAACTTACCATACATTCTGGCATCAGCACAGAGACTGCCTATACTGGCAGAGGTCTTGCTGGGGAAGGCAATAGATTGGCAGGTGGTCCAGGTGTTGAAGTAAATGTACACAGGCACAGCAGAGCAGGCAAACACCAGGAGCCACACAACGGTCAGGGCATAGGTGATGCCCACAAACTAAAACAATTGAAATGGGGTGGTTAGAAATCAGCATCAGCCTGGAGATGTTGAAACACAAACTAGGAGATCCTGGAATGGCATGTGCCAGATATGAAAGCAGATTCCAGAGATCTCCACCAAATGAAATTAGTAAGCAGGGCACCTCTGCCAACTGTCATTGGCAGTATCTACTAGAGAACTGGCCCCAAGTGTGTTGGAGGGTGGGGGAAATGGGTGGGGGTTGGAGTGAGGAGGATCCCTGGGTTAGAGAGGCTTCAGGAGATTTTTTGGCAGATAAGGTGTAAAGAAATCAAAACAGATCCTGAAAGAAAGTCGTGCCATTTCTCAAACCTTAGGCTGAGCTTAGAAAATGTTCCTCGTCATAAGACTTTTGATCCCTAGTCATTGAGCAAAGCCAATAGGAGATTTAAATATCAGATACAAAAACCTTTCTAAGCCAACTGCTGGCCACAGAAGACATCACTATAATCCATAGATAGTCAACCCCCAAAGGATCTTAACTCTAGAGATGGAAAACCAATGTGTATCTCAGTAGAAGCATGGATAGTCCTCAGACAAAGATGAAGCATTAAAAATGCAGATCTATGCTAGTTCCCTCTGGGACCTCCAACAGAGTAAAATCCCAGAATATTGTGAATTCCTCCTTGGAGTCAATTATTTTTTTTCCATGATCCACCCTCTCTCTCAGATCAAGCACCTGTATCTCAATCCCATGAGTAGCATCTTAGACTGTTAGGCAGTCATATCTAATCTTGTTGTGGTCCCCGCTAAGAGGAGAGTAAAGGAATACCAACAGATGTCTTAGAAATTGTCTGATTGTATGAAGTGTCCACAAAACTCATGCTTTTTCTTTCTTTCTTTCTTTTTTTCTTTTTTCTTTTTTCTTTTTTTTTTTTTTTTTTTTGGATGAAAATTTCTAGGGAACTTTTGAAAGTTGAGGCTAAGCCAGCTGGGCACCACGTTCTTCCTGACCTTCTCGTTCGGCTGTAGCCATCACTTCCTCACTCAAAAGCCAAGCCCCTAGAGAGGGCTCAGCCTTGGGTGGGGATGAGGCCACAGACTCACGCCCAATTGTCCCCCACCCCTTGTTATTGCCACAAAATCCTGAGGATGATCACCTTGTCGGGATGTCCTAGCCATTTTCCCAAACAATGACACACCCGCTCCAAAGAATGAGCTTGATGTTGGCCTCTGGAACCCCTCCCCTTCTGGCCCCCTGTTACCGTTGCGCTCAGGCCCTTGCCGCAGATGGTGGTCTTGTAGTCGCCAAAGATCTGCCTGACTGCACCGGTGGTGTAGAAGCCCTCAGCCAGCAGGAGGGCCCCATAAAGGAAGAAGAAAGAGGCAGTTCCATAGATGACATACTGGAAGGCATGGATCCTGCATTAACATATAGACAAAACATACCAGGAAATCTTATTGAGGACCCAGTTAGGGCCCTTCTTGCAAAAGTGAGGTGGACACTTAAGTGGGCACCTAAACAAGGCTAGGGATTATTTAGGAAAATCACTAGGTTCCTCCTCAACCTCTCCACCTTATCTTTATTGAAGTAAAGAAAGACAAAGAGTGTGGCCAATAGCACATGCTCCTCCACCCACCCCTTGCTTACCCTGTGACCTGAAGAACTAGGACTGTATTCTCCTTGGCCTGACCCTTCAGAGATATTCCTTCAGTAGGAGAAAGAAGAGACGAACTAGACCAAGAGGAGGATGGATGAAGGAACAGGGGCCTAATATGCTCTAGGAACAGGAAAGTCTTAGTACGGGGGCCTGAGCAGAATCAAATGGTATATCAAACCAAGAGCAGCAGCCCCAATCTGTCCAGTCATTGGACCTTCCCTGAGTTCTCCATACCTATCACTATAGAGGCTCCAACTGAGTCAATGTTAAGCCTATGGGCAGAAGTTAGAACATGTGGGACAAAGCAAGTGTGGTGGGGGTGAAGGGGCAATGAGAAGTGGACTGGCCAGAAGACAACCCTCCCATTTCTGAATTTGGCACTTCCCCCCATTTAGGACCTTAGATGAGGCATAGGTGAAATCTGCAAACAGAAGGAAGACTCAGAAATCCTGTCTGGCTCCACACTAATCCCCTACTAATCATTAAGGTACTGATGAGTCCTGTATGTCTCCAGGGAGAGACAGAAAGAGAGAAGGGTTCATGTAGGACAGGTACTTACACATTGATGAGATACTCATAGTCCTGGTAGTTTTTGGAGAAATAGGTCTCAATTAGCTTTTCTGTGCCAGTGAGTGCTTCATGTCCACAGCCACAGAACAGTGCCACCCCAAAGAAACACAATCCAGTGGCCACCAAGGAAGCAAAGGGGGCCCCTACAAGACATCTTGCACAGCACTCCAACAAGCCTGAGGAAGAAGAAGGGGAAAAGTCATGTATGTTCCCTGTGTATCTTGTGCCACTCATACTTCTTTGTCAGACAAGTCAAGGCCCATGCTCACATGCACAGATGGAGTAGTCATCCCAGATTCCAAAAGCAGAAGAGTCTGAGCTTTAGGCTTCTGGAATGTGAGATTGACCCCAAAACCATTACTTAGCTGTATTCTCTTTTTTTGGACTTTTTTTTTTAATTTTTAAATTTTATTTAAATCCAAGATAGCTAACATATAGTGTAATAATGATTTCAGAAGTAGAATTTTGTGATTCAGCACTTACATAAAAAACCCAGTGCTCATCACAAGTGCCCTCCTTAATGCCCATCACCCATTTGGCCCATCCCCCACCCAACACCCCTCCAGCAACTCTCAGTTTACTTGTGAAAATAAATCCTTACTTTTAATTCCTAGAATGTATGTGTTTGTTTGTTTGTTTGATAATTAGTCATTTAAGGGGTGCCTGGGTGGCTCAGTCTGTTAAGCATCTGACTTCAGCCCAGGTCATGATCCCGCAGTTCACAAGTTCAAGCCCCATGTTAGGCTCTGTGCCGGCAGCTTGGATCCCAAAGCCTGCTTCAAATTCTGTGTCTCCCTCTCTCTCTTCCCTTCCCCCACTCGCACTCTGTCTCTCAAAAATAAATAAACATTTAAAAAATGTTTTAATAATAATTAGTCATTGAAGTAGCATGCTAGGGAGATTAGGCAATCATCCTCTCTTTTCTTATCATTCTGATTTGTTTGTTTTAGTCATTTATCAACTCTTATGGAGTACTTACTATTTGCCCAGTATTGTGCTGTTATGTGGGATGTGAAAACATAAGACATAGACTGTGCCATACGAGAGTCTTTTGTTTACTAAGGAATAATGAGCTAGGTAGATCTAATATTTTCAACTAACAATTTCAGACAGCCAAGGAAATGGTTACAGAAGGTAACTAAGAGTTCCAGGAAGGGATGGGTGCAAGCCAGAGATATTGGTATTGTCAGACAAGATTTGAGCCTTGGAGAGCATTCCAGGTGGGAGAAACTTTGGAAATTGCATGCTCCTTGATATTTCTGAATACTGTGTGTATTTGCTGCATGGAATGCTTGCTTCTTCATCATCTATAATGTTATGTGGAAAGCAGTCCAATGGGAAGGAGGAAATTGGCAGAGAGCGGGGGATAGTAATGGGAGGGTGACTATTGTTCACAGTAATAAAAATGCAAGCTTAATGATTTTTTAACACCTTGCATGACTGATTTGTCCCCCTATATTGCAGCTTGGCCAATGTCTGCACCCTCAGGCCTATACTGGAGTTCTGTCAAAACAGCTACAAAAAAACTCTAAACAAAGTCAGAAAAGCATGAAACATCTTTCTGGCATGACAAAAACACACCAAAGCCTGGGAACACAGGTGTCTGAAAGTGCTAAGAGTCCCTGAGATCCCAAGACCTGTTACCCCAGGCCCCATGCCAATGTTGCTGAGAAAGAGGAAAGGCACACAAGAAGTCATAGGCTCTGAGAACAGCTGTGCCCCAAGTACTAGCCCCATGTTCTAAGTGCCACATGGAGCAAAACTTAACAAATGTCAAGTAAATGGCTGACTAAATGAGGAAAGGATGGCTCCTTCTGGCCACTTGGCCATATCCCAAATCTATACCTATATCAATATCGATATTGATATCAATATAGATATAGATATAGATACACATACATATGCTATCTGGTTTTATACATCTATTCACATATCATACAATATATATGATATATGAATTTTTTTGTATATATATCATATATATATATGGATTATATACAAATATACAGCTGATGTGGTGAGAAGCTGCTTTTGAAAAAGTACTTTGGAACTCCTTATAAAAAGAAAGCAAATTGTGTTAATTTCTACTTTTGAATTTTTATTCAAAGCTCACTCGTCCATACCATTGTAGCAAGGACTAGGGGAGTCCTTTGCCCAACCCTCTTAATACTAGTAGTTTCTTTTTAGCCCTATGTGCTTAAACATCTGTTGGTTTGCATGGCTGATGCATTGTGAACAGATTTTGAAGGACCAAATTATCTCTGATGGGAAAGTTGAGGTAAAGGCATTTATCTCTGTTCTCAGAGCCACAGAATGAGTCCTATTACCCATCATCCCATAAAATGACAACCCTTCCTTGGTCCTCAAAGAGCCTCTTCCTCAAAGATTCTGGTATGTGACACCAGAGATGAGGCTCAGGAGCTTCAGAAGCAAGCAGACTAAGTAGCTAACATTTGAGGCAGAACTGAATTTTCATCCTTTTCCAAAAACTGAAGAATGACTTTCAGAAAATTTGGCCTCTATGAAAAGCAATCAATTTGTAGCTGTGCTGCTATAAATGGAGGCAGAGTTTACTTAGTACGAACTTTGCAATAATGTTTGGGAAGAGTGTTTCATCAGAGCTGGCCCATGGTGTGTGTGTGTGTGTGTGTGTGTGTGTGTACGTGCATGTGCACGCATGCATGCATGCATGCAAATGTGCACATGCACACATGTATATACCAGAAAGAAAGACACAGCAGATGAAATTGATCATTGTTAGAAAAATTGATCTTCCTCTTTCTCAACAGGTTAAGATACTAGATGCATCCTGTAAGTCAATAAAAGGAGCTTGGAAATAAACAGTGTTTTCCTACTCTGTCTATCCAACTCTTTCCCACCCCCAAACTCTTAGACTCTTCTAGTAAAGAAGGTCTCTGAAGCCTGAGGATGGGGGGAGGGGAAGGTCAGTGACCCCACTGTTTCCTCTCTCCCCAGCACAGGGTCATGGCTTGGACAGAGCCCTCCATAGCTCCTTTGGACAAAGAAGCCTTGTTTTTCCCTGAGATCTCAGGAACCTCATTGGTATTCTGCAGGGGCCTGCAGGCCTGGGGGTGGGGAAGGGGGTCAGACCCAGGGAAGAATGGCAGAACTGTTTATTTAGCCCAGAGTAAGGACAGCCATCCACCCTAGCAAGTGACTGTCCTGTGCCACCCACTCACCCAGCTTTTTCACCCTGGAAAAAGCTAAACAGTCCAGGTGTGATTAGGGATGAAAGAATTTGAACTCTTGCTAGCCAAACAGGGAATCCACTCTAAGTTTTAGTTAATATCCCCACCAGGGTTGTAAAGATAAGGAAAAATCCTCTTTAGTGAATCAAATCCCTTGATAATCATCCAAAAATAACCAGAGTGTCTTATGGAATATCTTCACTGAATGATAAAGGACTAAGCTTTGGAAGCAACTCTGGATCATCAACTGATACACTTTTTTTTTTACATACATTTTTCCTCTGTTCTCTTAGACCTCAAATAACTTAGCACCCCTTTTCTGTTCCTCTGACATTCAAAGCAAGGGTCAAGAGGGACATAGGTTTTAATGAATCTTTAATGTGGAGTTGGAAATAAATGGTCCCAGATAAATATATCACTCTGGAGCTCTACATAGTTAAACTATATCAGCATACACATTACATGTCAATTTCTTTGTAATCAAAATGAAATGTTGATTCTGATGCCATTTAAGTTCAGCAGAAAGGAAGAATCTCATTCAATCCGTCCAAGCAAAAAATCAACTTTTGGATTCCGAAGGGGAAAAACTCAGAACATGCAAAAAAAAAATGTGTCTTCATCATAGTAGTTGACAATCATAACGTTCTGAGAAAGTTCCACTGGGTTCACTTTGATTTTTTACAGCCCAAGAAATATCCTTGGGAATGTGCGAAGCCACAAGCTCTACATTTCAGTACCTTTCATGGTTGAAAGGGTATTGGTTTAATTTAGGAAGGCTATAACGGATTCTGGAGAAGTTCTTTGGCTCTCTCAAGAGACATGCTCATGTTTCCAGGCTAAAGACAGACTTTCACATGGTATAATTGACATAAAAGAACTGTATAGTAATAACATTACCCAGTGCAACTCAATTGGATTAAACTGCCTGACTTTGGTGATAAGTTATAGAGAAAAATAAATACCTTTCCCAGTGTTTTCCTTTCATTTCTTTTGATGTGGATTCAGTACAATTATTAAGCATATATGCAGTAAGCTAGGCACTGTGAGAAACAAATGGGAATTATAAAGCCTTGTCCCTTTCTTCAATGACATTTCCATCTTGGGGAGAACAAACTTGTGTCTGGGAATCAAAGACCAAAGCTACCTATAACCTAGTGTTAAAATGTATACGACCAAGTGCTCTGGGCAAAATGTAAGCAAAAGGTAAATACTCATTGTTGGCTAGATTTATCTGCAAACTTCCAAAATGAGTCCAATCAATCTGTGATTGAACTTCAAACCCTTCTCACCAATGCTTTTCAGAGGAATCTAACAAAGATCATCAGGACCATTGTTACTCTTATCCAGATCCATGTCCATCCAAAGGATTGTGTTGATCCTGATGCTGTCTCTTTAAGCAGGAGCCAAGAGCTCCCAAGCCCTCTCTCCTTTCCTATGCCCTGGGAATGCCTCAAAGACCAGCTCCACGATGGAAATTCAGTGTGAATCTGGGAACTCATCAAAGGGAAGAGAGTAGGGGCTTTCATCGAAAGAGATGGTAGAAAGAGACCAATTGTGCCTTGCACAATTCTCAGCCTGTCCCTTGAATCCAGCTGACAAAGGGAAAGATAGAAGAACCCTATACAATAGAGTTAAACAACAGGCAAGCTCATTGAGCAAAAAACTGGCCCCATCTCCCTAAGTCTCTAATCTGCACTACACTCTTACCCTCCTCCCAGAACCCACCCCTAACCTCACTCCATGAACAGAGGCCTCCTTGACTGGGGCCTATAATGGTTGACAGGGCCAAGATGCTAGAGCAGCCGTGACTGGTACCGGGGATGGATGAGGATCAGTGGGTGGGTTCTAGGAGTAAAACAACAATCATCAGGAGGTGCCAGAGACAAAGACTTTTGCTTCTGGCCTTATCCTGGTCAGACAAAGCCCTGCCTATAATCTCGTCTTCCCTACATGAACTCAGCACCTATACCACATTCAAGTGCTGAAAGGGTCCCTGCAGCCACTGGAGCATGGGAATTCAATCCTGCTGGATAGTCGAGTTATATGGATAAAGTTAAATAAAAAAGAATTTCAGCCTCTTCTTTGGACAGAAATTATATTATTATTACCATAACAACAGCATTTGAGCCAACTTGTTTCCTATACTCCCTACTCCTCCCCAAACACACACACACACACACACACACACACACACACGTGACAATTTATGCCCAAACATATGGAGGTTGGAATAGAACCTTGATTGTTAAACTCTGTCCCTGATACATTTTCTTCATTTTGCCCACTTATGCAGAAGTGAAAAAGTACCCGGCAATAAGCTAAGGAGATAACATTTTCTATACCTTATTCCTTATGTCAGTCTCTCACCATTTTTTGCCTCTCTCCTTGGTTGCAGTGTAAAGCTGATCTGGGGAATGTTGTTCTCCTACTTTAGATATCACTCTTTTCCAGATCCCTTCCTAGCAGAGAGCTCAGAGGCAAGTGCAGATCTGAGATATCACCCTTAGGACCATTTTCAAATAGCCAAGGAGGAATTAATCAATCGATACTTGTTGAACTTTTGAGGTAAGTTTGACACTGGATAGGCCTTAACAGTGGGAAAGAAAAGGAAACCTGCTCTGTTTGTATTCCAGACTGATGTGACTATTCTTGACCATATCGCTGCCCTGACTTCATCTTCTCTGGATCTGAAGTTCTGTAGGCAAGGATGGCATGTCTACAGTTGCTTTCTTTCAAGACCAAGAACTATACCCTGAGGATGGTTTTCATGGTTTCAAGATAATACACAAAAAGGCAACAGGGAAAAAGATGCCACTGGCTGGGTGCCAGTGCCTTGATGGGTTTAGACACAATATGTCTCCCACCCATCTCCCAGAGGGTTCTTAGGCCTTATTACTACTCACACAACTTTGAAAGATTAGTTCTAGTTGTCAGGCTGTTGAGTAAACTTCTGGCTTTCATAGTGCAGAACCAGGGCAAAGGCTCCTCCAAGCAGAGCAGGCCTTTCAGTCTGCCTAACTCTCCAAGATCTCCTCTGGCTCTGCAAAGCTAAGGTGAGAAATGGGGTGGGGAAGGCTGTCCATGATCATTTTAGTCAGTGTCTCTAGGAAGATTGAGTGTGCGGTTTTGGATCTGGTTTCTTTTTAGCTCTTGGCAGTCTTGTGGCATTCTTGCCATCCTGGTGGGATTCAGTTTGTATTCAGGAATTCTGTAAAACTGGACCCCTCCTCTGCTTCCACACTTCTTGTCTGAGCTACCCTCACTTAGTCTGCACCAGCCAAAACTATACTTACTGCTCGGCAAAGAGCCACCTTTGGAGGGAAGCATCACAGTCTGGTTACCAAGGTAACAGCCACTGTTCTCAGACAACAGGCTTGCAGGAACCAATGTTTTGCTGTTCAGAAATGGCATTGTGTTACTGAGCAGGGAACAATCAGCTACTGCTCTTTAGCTCTTTTCTGTTTCCATTGTTATCCCAAAGACTCATTTGGAACATTCCCCTCCCAAGTCGGGAAAAGGTTTAATGAACTGTCATTTCCCCCATAAGCCTTTTGTATAGAGAATACTGAATTCAGTCTTCTTCTTTGTTTCCCATCCTATCGGATTCTATCTGGTCAATGTAGTGAGCTCCCTGTTTCTGGAGGTGATTAAACAGAGATGGTCTATTATTTATAAAGTACTTGAGATACTTTGTTATTGAATAATTGGAAACTCAATGGCTACTCTGTTATGTGCACCTGGCCCAAGAATTGCCCACCCCCAGGATCTGGGATCCAATACACAACCTCAACTTTGCCCTTATCTGTGGCAATTTCCCCTGGAGGAAATCATCCAACCTCCATGATATAGGAAACTGTCCCTGTGGTCACCTCATTTGTTCCTGCCTTTTCCTCAGGGCTTTCATCCTCTGAGGAAGTAATATTTAGCATCATTCTTTACTCCCTTTCCATTTTTTAATTCACAACCTACCCAATCAGCTGCCCTGACATTATGTAGCGTTCCTGATATTACCAAGGGTAGGAACTGAGTTTCTCCAACATTCACCTCTCATCTGGCTACACTCAGTTGGTCAAATTATTCTTACCCAAGTGCACAAAGTGTACACAAAAAAAGTCCAAACCACTTTGGAAAGAGTTAAGAGTCAGCTTATACATGCATTATTTTATAATAAATGGTATTATCATTATTTACAATTGTTATAGAGCTTTCCCATTTTCAAAGGATATCCACAACATTAGTACTTGATTTTCACAACCCTGAAAGTAGACAAAGCAGTTATTGTTATCCCCATTTTCCAGAATATGAAGTGATAATTCACAGTGGCCAACCCAAGGTCATGAAGTTCATAAGTGGCAGATATGGGATTCAAACCTGGTTGATTCTAGCCCTGCCCTCTTAATTATCCATGTTGAATACATGCTTCAAAAAGTTCTCTCAGGATGAAACAACCTAAAGGCTGACACCAGCTTAATATAATTGAAAACCGTTTTCTATGGATGTTCCTATAGTCTTCTGGGTACTATATTTGATGGTGAATACATACAATAATTGATTCTCGTTTCATTTAGGATGTATTCAAGCTGCTACTGTTCTTTTGCCAAATGTGAGTGAGCAATGTCTACACATCTCTGTGACATCCTGTGTGGACAAAGACCTTCATGCTCTGTACACCCTGCTCTAAGTAGACACTATGAAAGACGAGATAGCTTCTCTCTTTGTTCATGGAACTTGGAGAAGCCCTTAGTACTCAACCAAGTCAGCAAGATCCGTAAGGTCCCAGTAGCCTTCTTGTCATAGAAGCATAGGAGGGATTTAGAGTCTGAATCATGCCCTCAGAAAGGCTAAGTCTATGATATTAGTTAGATATGATCACCCATATATGTACACGTGCACACACACACACACACACACACATACCCTACCCATATCCATTGAGGCCTTTATTTTCATTTCCTGAACCAGAGATTGGCCTTCTCAGCCATAGCCAAGCCTGAGTTCCATCTTGCTCAACTCCCCAATTTCCTTCTGATGTCAAACAGGGTCCAAATTTCATATCAAGCAAGCAGTCATTTTATACATCTGAAGGCTAGCCAACACTCAGTTGTCACCAGAAGAACCAGGGATGTCAGCTGACCCAGTCATTACCAGGGCCTAGGAACCAGGGAAAAGAGAAGGTAGAGGGAAGTGAGGGGGTAAGAGGACACATGACCATATCCAACCCTCTGGGCACTCTCTCCAAGGACCTGTGGTACTCTCCACGTGCTGCTGGAGTTCTTGGGCAATAAAGCATCATTCTCAGTATCTCAGAAAAGGAGTTAACCGAATTGAGTGCTAAGGAATTAAAGACAACAAGTGCCAAAACACAGCTTATTGAAACCATTGGAAACCCCGAACCTTAAAGTTGGAAATTGTCTTGCAAATTTCTGTGCCTGCTTGAATCTTCCATGCTAAAATTTTTGAAACTCACCCATGTCTTTGGAACTCTGACTCCAAATTGTAGCCGGCTGGCTAGTCTGCTTTGCGGCTGACTTTGTTCAGCTGGAAGGATCCTGGTCTCTCCAGTCTCCTTCTTCGGTCCTTTACTTTTTTCTGAGTATCTTTGTCCTCTTCTCCTGCAATGAAAAGGGCTTTCTGATTGACAGCCAACCCCCTTAAAGAGACAGGCCCCGCTTTCCTCCTCCTCTCCTCCTCCCCTTCTCCTCCCCTTGTCCCCACCTCCTTAGGGATACTCCCTTCTCTAAGAACTCCATCTTCTCTTTCTGCCTTTCACTACCAATTGTTTCATTTTCTGTTTTTCAGTTTTTCTCTAAGCCTTGTCTGTGAGGAATTTCACTTTGATGCAGAGCATCTGGAATGTGGTTTGGGGGTAGAAACAAAAAGAGGTCCTAGGAACCTCCAAGTAATGCTTGGGTCTATTTGGTGTGGGATGTTGCAGTCCAAGTGTCAGAAGCCATAGAAGCTGTAACCATGGCCAGGGGCTCAGGGTCAGAAACCTAGATGTTATTCCCAGAGTACTTCCAACTCTGCCCCAACTCCACCCCTCACTCTTAGCTGCTCTTGGCCCTGTCTACCTTTCCCCTCCCCACCAACTCCTTAGCAAATAAGCATCCGTCCTCTACCCAGCTCTAAGAAACATAATAGAGAAGAAAATTTTGTCTTTTAAAATAATTTCTTCCAAATCCTTCTTGGTTTCAACTAAATGAGGACAAAACACAAGCTGTTGATTCTACGAACAGATTTTGACCAAGCTGGGGGAAGCTACAATTGTAATGATTTTATAGAAAGGATAACAGAGAGCCAGAGAGGTGACAAGACCTATGCAAATTCACAGAATAAGGTAAAGAGAAGGTCAGAGTTAGGGGTATGGGTGATTTCCAAGGAGGGTAATTGACTTTGAGACAAATCACTAACATGATCTGGGAATCAGGTTGTCAATATCCAATCCTGAGACTGTAGTGTCATCAAAGAGCTAAGGCCAGGCTGGTGAAAGGCAAAAGGTGAGTTGGGGTGAAGCAGTGGCTGCCAATGAAGGTAGAGAGAAGGGGAAAGGAAATATAGTCCTTGCCTCAGAGAAAAAACACTAAGAAAAAAATGGCCAAGCAACAAAAACAGGGGAACAATATATGAAAAATGGCCAAGCAACAAAAACAGGGGAACAATATATGAAACCTACCTTACCAATAATACTTATTTCTAAAGATTGTGAAGGTATTTGAGGGCCCATTGTTAGGTGGGATTAGTCTGGGAAGGTTTTCTAGAAAAGGTGGATCTTAACTTAGTCTCCTTGTTAGTGCTCTCTTTCCCTTCAGGGGCCTCAGAGAGAGTCACCACTCTGTTGACCTTGAGGCCCACATTCTCCCATGGATGACCTATGAAGAAACTGGTTGGCATGTAACTGAAGGAATACTTATTACAAGACTCCAGGAAAGAAGGTATGACCCACACACAAAAAACCCAAATTTTTCCTAGAGCTTTGCCTTGGGGATAGAGAGGAGAAGAAAGAGGTACTGAACAGAGCTTAGAATCTTCCTGTGGGGAGGAGAATGGCAAGATTGTATCTTTTGTATCTTACAGTTTTTTCTTTGTGCTGTGACCTTGGACACATTCTGGCTTGAGCTCTGATGTTAGGTGAATCTTCTGCAGATGTCCCTGTGGATTCACCCAGGTCCTCAATCTTACAATATTTGAGACTTGTCCAGAGTCCTATAGCTCTAGATCCTTTGCTCTTATACCAGCCCCAAAGAGACAGGATCTCTGGAAATGCTGCCCTTTTTGCAGAGCTGTATAGGAGCTTCATAGAGCAGACCATGAGACTGATGGCAGAAGTTTCCAGGACCCCTGACCTTGCTGACCCTGCTCTCCAGCCATAGATTCTACCTCCTGAGGAAGCTGGGTTGTAGGATTGTGCCAACAATTAACTTCTGGATGATTGTTGTCAGAATCTCCCTGGAGGAGAGGGAAAACCAAAAGCAAGAAGTCACCAAATGTGTGCCCCTAGCAGCTCAGATGGCTGAAGAAACTGAATCCAAACTCTGGGGGTTCTGATTTAGCAGGTGAGAAAGATGGTTTTTCACAGCTCGGATAGATGAGACAGCTCTGCATGCAAGGGAAATCGCTCAGGCTGAGTCTCCTCACAAATCTACCCCTAGATTCTCAGCAGCAGCTCTGGGGACTGTTAGGCTACTTGGAAGAAAAGATGTGTTCCCAATAAACTCACAGGTTCCAATTTTTCACAAGTCTCAATCTTTCTTTTTCTCTCTCCACACTCTTTGATGGATCATGTCTTCCTGTATCCACCGTGATTTTATGTCCAGGGATGGGAAAGGTCTCAGGTAGGTCATGCTCACACTCCCGAGTGCCTTAAGGTTCCAGCTGCCCAAGATCTAGTATGTTGTAGTCTGTATGTCCTGACTGCCTCATAACCCACTCACCACCCCTCTCCTGTCCTGAGCCCTCCCCACAGGCTCCACGGTGGTTTCTTTCCAGGTCCCCAAGGGTTGTGTGTGTGTGTGTTTTAATCTACCCACCCCCACCTATTTCTATGATACTGCTTCCAATAGTTCTGCTGGGCGCCCTTAGCAAAAGTTCTCCAGAGTTCACTTGGGTCCCTGGCAGTGCCCAGGAATTCCTCAAGAGGGCATTACCAGCCTTCTTGGTGACAGCCTGCTGCCTGTGCTGAGTGTTTGTGGGAACAATGCAGGATTGTATGAAACTAATAAACAGTTTCTTTCATGAAATTCTGATAGTACCTCAGAGGATTTGGACCCTTTGATCATAGCTTGCTTTGGTTGTGCAGCTTTATTGCAAATAATTCCAAAACACTTGGATATTACTTCCACTCTCTGTGGTGTGATCCCATAGTAGCAGATTCTTGAAGGCCACTAGGCAAGTGGGTTCTCTTTGGCACATTGAATAGATTGAACTCTGAAACTCAGCAAAGTCCAGTGAATTTCCTCAGGAAACTAAACAAGGGCTATCGTGCCCAATCTTGTGGTCCATATCTTCCACCATGTCCACAGAGAAGATTGTAAAGTGGAACAGAGAAGGTATAGTCCCAGTGAAAGCCCGAGATCACCTGATAGCATTTAGGTTTCTGGAGCTGAGGCTCTGCTTCTCCTCCCCAAGATAATATCCTCCCAGACAAAATTTAGGAAGGCAAGTGGCTTCTTCTTACAGCTTTTCTAGCCCTGGCACAAAAGGCTGGCTGGTTGGCAGGCAATATATTATGTCTTATGTACTTGTGACTCGAACTTTCCACACCCAACTTCATGCCAATTGGCTTGGCCATGCCTTTCTAGCCAACAGAACTGAAGGCTGAGGGCCAGAAATGTCACATACTTTGGGCTGGCACGGAGTGGGGGGGTGGGAATGAAGGGTGCTCTCCTTCCTCACCTGAAGATTCAGGAACAATACAAGAATTAATGGGGGCTGACAGTGTGTTGGGTATGGATTGTGGATTGTGGAGATACCCATGACTTGGGGATAGTGTGAAAGGTAGCCTCGAAGCCAAAATAATCAGATGAATAAACCCAGGAGTACCTGGGCAGTGCCAAATAGCTACTAGCAAAATGGAGACATCAGTTGTCCACATAACGCACCTCCACCAACATGAATACTAAGCCAGCTTTGGCACAGTGGTCCCTGCAAAGAGGCTGCATGTTTGATATAATCTCTGAGCACAGCAAAAATAATACCACTATCCTTGGCTGTCAAAAACTCACTTAATTTCTGAGGACTAATGTTATTTGCTCAATTTTACTGACGGTGTACAGAGGCAGCTTTCCCAATGCCACCCAGCAGGTAAAGTACAGAGCCACTGCTAGAGAATGCCTCTTTCCAGAGTCTCATTGCTTGGAAGTTACTCATAAGATTTTTCTATTCCTAATGAATTTTTGAATAGAGAGCTTTTGGCTGAGCAAGAACAGCCAGGGGCAGAATGGACAGACTTTGGGGTGCTATGGCTGAAGTCTCCAACCCTCTGTACTTCTCAGGCTAAACCAGATGCCCATGTTAAAGATCCAGACAGGGCAAGTTGCATGCAGTTTGTAGATCAGCAGGATTGAAAATCAGTCAGTGGGGATTAGATTATACTAAGGGCTTCATTGTATTTGTTATGTGTGATAATAACATGGTGGTTATGTTTTTTTAAAGGGTCTTTATCAGAGATGCATAGAGAAATATTTATGGGTGAAATGTCATGATGCCTGGGATTTTTCCTACTCCAGAAAATTATAATTAAAAAAAAGGTTAGATGAAATAACATTGTCCAAATGTTGAAAATTATTGAAGCTGGTTGGTAGGTACATGGAGTCAAAATAAACTATTTTCTCTCCTTTGTGTATGGTTAAACTTGAGGTCAGAAAAGAGGAGTCATTAAAGATTCAAGCTAATTCAGAAGGGAAAAAGAAAACCAAATCTAGAGGCATCAAAATTCCGGACTTCAAGCTGCATTACAAAGCTGTAGTAATCAAGACAATATGGTACTGGCACAAAAACAGACACATAGATCAATGGAACAGAATAGAAAACCCAGAAATGGACCCACAACTATAGGGTCAACTAATCTTTGATAAAGCAGGAAAGAATATCCAATAGAAAAAAAGACAGTCTCTTTAGCAAATAGTGCTAGGAAAACTGGACATGGACTGCAACATGCAGAAGAATGAACCTGAACCACTTTCTTACACCATATACAAAAATAAAGTCAATATGGATTAAAGCCCTAAATATAAGACAGGAAACCATCAAAATCCTACAGGGGAAAATAGGCAGTAACCTCTTTGACCTCGGTCTGAGAAAAGAACATTTTCAAGGGAAATCTCTGATCTTTCTGGAAAGATGCACATAGCCCGGTAAGAGTGGCCGCTTGGGAGAAAGGGATGGGGGCATGGAGTGGGAGGAAGGCTTTTCACTCTATGTCTTTTAGTATGGTGGGAATTTGTAATTGTATGCATTTCTTACTTTTTCTATTGAGAAATCTCATTTGAAAAATCTTTCAGGCACATTGAAAGACAGCAGTCTCCAAGCCTCTTGAGTCTGCTCCATACCCTTCTTTGCTTGTATCTCTGAAACACTGACCTATTCTCAAACAAGAGCTGCCCCCAGTGACAGGAAAGGACTCCCAGGAACCCCTCCCAAGGCACAGCTGGATGGGGAGGAGGGGCTGCTCTTGCCCTGCTCCCCATGGGAGGAGAAGACATAAGCCCTTGAAAGCAAGAAATGTCCTCAGCCCAAAAGGCCACTTCTCTGTCTTCCCAGGAAATAGGGCCCCTCCCTGCTCTTCTGCGGCCCCACAAACAATGAAGGCTACATCTGCCACTGAAGGGACCCTCTCAGGCAATTGTCCAGGCCTCTTTATTTCTTTTTTTAATTAAATTTTTAATGTTTTTATTTACTTTTGAGAGACAGACAGACAGAGCACGAGCTGGGGAGGGGCAGAGAGAGAGGGATACACAGGATCTGAAGCAGGCTCCAGGCTCTGAGCTGTCAGCACAGAGCCTAATGCAGGGCTCGAACTCACAAACTGCAAGATCATGACCTGAGCTGAAGTCAGATGCTTAACCAACTGAGCCACCCAAGTGCCCCCAGGCCTCTTTCTTTCAACACTTCTGCCTAGGAATGCCTTTTCAGAGATAGAATTCTATCTCCTCTAAAGTAATAATAATTATTATTTTATATAAATATATAAAAATAAAAAGAAGAAGAAGAAGAAGAAGAAGAAGAAGAAGAAGAAAACATTTTTAAGTGGTCTGTCCCTTTCAGAGTCCTTCAGCTCTGGTTGCTTGTTCAGGTAAAAGTCACTTGGCTATGGATGACACCTCCTATGGAGCAGATTGTCTACCCTCAGGGCTGGGGTGCCTTCCTTGGGAAATTGTGCCAGCAGCCAGGATGGAGAAGAAAGGGGGCCTCAGTTTCCCCTGCTATGATCAGGGCAGTCCAGGTAAGCAAATGATGCTAAGATCATGGTGCCAGAGCTTAAAGCAAATTACCCACACAGGGAGTCAGCTCTCCCCTGTCCTCTTAGGGTTCTGAGGCTTTCTTTCCCTCTCCTTTTCCCCCACCCTGGCCAAGCCCAGGAAGAGGCCAGAGTAGCTACTCTCCCACCAGCATGGTCTCCTCTTGCCACCTAGTTGGATGGGGAAGGCACCCCTACCTTCCAACTATTCTTACCTTGGGAAACTTCATTCCTGTGGGACTTTCTCTGTGATGCCCAGGAGGACACAAGGGACACAGCCCCAGAGCTGAGACTATAGGCAGACTATTGAGCTGGTACCTCCCCCATCCCTTAAAGCAAGGAGAGGTTAATCCTCCATCCTGGCCTTCCCCTTCCTAGGCAGTAGACACCTTGGCCCGAAAGGAAAATGAATTCTCTTTTTAAGCACAATTAGCCCCAAACCATAAAGCCTAAGAAATGATTTGCCCAGAGGACCCTCCAAAGAGGGTTTTACATGCTCCTTCGGTTATCCTTGAAAAACCCTTCAAAATTTCTGAAGCACTGCAATTATTTCCACAGGCTGGATCCATCAGTTCTTGGAAGGGTTTCAAAGAGTAGAGTGGCAGCAACTCCCCTTAGCCTCTACTCCCACCCCATAGCAGGGGCCTTCAGAAAGAGAAGCAAATCCTCACTAGGATGTTCTCTCTCCCCTGACTATACCGCTGTTACCCAACCACAGAAGATCTACTCAACTCTTAGCCCACTGAGACCCCCTCCAAGGAGCTGGCCCTTAGAGAGAGACACTGAGCCTAAACTACAAGCCTAAAGAGCCAATAGGGTTCTCCATTCTGGAAGTGAGCTGCCCAGCTGTCCTTGAATTTCCTCAAGAAGAGGGACATGAAGGTGGCTTGTGAATGCTGGTGTGGGACTGGCTGTCCCAATTAAAGTTGGTTTGGAGAACATGACTAGTTCTTGGTTTCCTAGGAGTAGCCATCTTCTCTCTGTTGATAACTAAGCAAGAAAGAAATTTGGGGGGTGCCTGGGTGGCTCGGTCGGTTGAAAACTCTTGATTTGGGCTCAGGTCATGATCCCAGGGTCATGGGATCAAGTCCCACATCGGGTTCCTCACTTAACATGGAGCCTGCTTAAGAATTCTCTCTCTCCCTCGGCCCCTCTCCCCAACTTGTGCTCATGTGCTCTCTCTCTAAAATAAATTTTAAAAATAAATAAATAAAATTTAAGAAAGAAGTTATTAGGAATGCAGCAGGAAGGATTTTAGCTAGATATTGAATGTGCTTTCCAGGTGATCAGGGCTTTCTATGAACAATGGAATATGATGATTAAGAACACAGACCCTGAAGTCAGACACCCCTGGCCTTGAATACCAGCTCTGTCAAATAGCAGCTCTATGACTTTGGGCAATTCAACCCCTCTAGGGCTTTTTTTTTATTTTTATTTTTTTATTCCTAGAAAGGTATAATAACAGCAGTAACCTCACTGGGTTATTGAGAAGGTTACAGAAGGCAATAACATAAAATATTTACCACAGTGCCCATGGTAAGTTATGATAACAATAACAATAACAATAATAATAACCAGTTGAGGTGACAGAGTATCTCTGGAAATGTTTAGTAAACACTTAACAAAGAAGAGGCTGAGCTTAAATGATCTCTAGAACCAACACCTTTCAGACCTAGGATTCTTAGCCTTCCCCCCAAAACCTGTCCATGTTTAAAACAGACCTAAAGAAATGTGCTTAGAAGAGGTACTAAGATTCTTTGAGACTCAGCTAGCAGTTTAGCCATGTATTTGTTATCTTCCAACATCTCCAGCTCCTGTAGGTGTGTCCCTCATTAGCGTAACAAACCATCTAGGTTTGCCAAGAACTAAGAAGTTTCCTGAGATGTGGGAATTTCAGTGCTAAAAGTGGGTGAGTCCCAAGAAAACCAGGACAAGTTGGTCAGTCTACCCCAGCACTGGGGCCGGCTATAAGCACCGTGCTTGAAGCAGTTGCCTCAAGGGCTGGCCAAAACAGCAGGTGTTAGGTTCTTTGCTGAAACCACGGAACAGGAAATTCCAAAAGCCCCCTATTTCTCCACTCTCTGAAATACCATGCTCAGGTGAGTAGGCTTACCAGATAAAATACACAATTGCCAATTGAATTTGCCTTTCAGATAAATGACAAATAATTGTTTAGGATGAGTATGTCACAAATACTGTATGGGATATACTTATACTACTAAAGTGTTTATTGTTTATCTCAAAGGCAAATTTAACTGGGCGTCCTGTACTTTTATTTGCTAATTCTGGCAACCCTATCAGCAAGAACAGTTTCTGTGGCAAGCCAAGTTTGCTTCTGGGGCCAGGCCGGGTGGTGGAAGGGGAGGGTTGCTAGGGAAACCATAAACAAGAAATCACGGTTCCCTATAGACACACATTCTACTCTCCATTTTGGGCCCCCAATACCTTCATTTTGCGGGCCTTGGAGCCCAGAAGCGGGGGGAGCGCAGCCACACCTAGCTTTAGGTAAGATTATTTGAGTCAAAGCAAGATGCAATGAACCCTGAGGCAGGCTGCATAACGGAATGGTTAGGAGTTTGGGTTTCGTAGCATGCTAAATTGGGTTCATGTCCCACCCCAGCCTAGGACAAAGCACAATAAGTGGCAGTTGTTAAGACTTAGAGCCTAACCTTCTCCCTGTTTATCTTCTGTCTTCTCCTCTTCTCCTGTATCCAGTACTTTGCCAGGCTTTGAGGGGAACACAAAAAAATGGGAGGATTTCTAGACACACCTCTAGCCTAAGGGAGCTAACAACCACATAGGGAAAGCATATTAAAGACATTAACCAAGTGGAGATTCAAACATAGCCAGCGTGGAGCACCTGCCTGTGGTTGGCCAGCCTTAAGTGCACATGTAAGCCAGATATCAGTAGAGGGTCAGTCTGTCCTTTCACAGTCAGATAAAATTGGCTCCAGCCCCCCTGTCAAGGAAGCCTAGTGTCTTCCCCAAGGTTCCTGAGAATTCTAAGGGAGCTCAGAATCCCACGGCTAATGTGGTTTTCTGATTTGGACCTCCTAATGAGCTTCCGATTCACAAGGAATTCATCTTCCATGGCTACTCCCCACTATTTTTCGTCACACCAGACTGGGAATGCTCTTTTTCTTCCTGGATTTCTATGAAGACCTCTCACATGAAGCATTTATGCAACTAACATAATTTATCAAAGTTTGAGTAGATGAAGGGTCATATGTTATAGCAGTATAAACAATCAAAAATTGATTACTAAACACTCCTGCCTTTAGAAGTTCTTGGCTGCATTACTATTTGGGAGTTCTCTGCAAACCATTCTCCTGTCATAGATCCACTCTTGCTTCTTTCTCCCTTCTCCCATTTCCTTTTTTTCCTTCTTTGTCCCACCCCAAATTCATGTTTGTTTCTTATGAAGGGCAGTTTAGCTACATATGTGTTATCTTCCAGTCCTTTCCATCAGAACTTCTCCTTCTTCCCTGCAATTGCCATATCAGAGTATTCTCCTTAAAAGAGACTGTCTTTTTCTGAACAGAAACCTTGGTGTCAACTAAGGAAAGAATCATTTTATCACCCCACTCTTCATGCAAAAACATAATCTTTGTTAGTTGCACAAGACATGAAGTAGGGTTTGTTATACCCATTTTTACACATGAGTAAACTGAGGCTTCTGAAGCCCACAGCTAGCACTGAAAGGGTTAGGATTGAAACACAGTTTTTCTCAGTCTGAGTCTAGTCTTCTTCCCACTACCCAGTACCCTACAATTAGAGAACAAGTATGTCCAGGATGAGGGTTGCAGAAATTGCTCTCAGGTGAAGGGTTCCCTAACTGGGGGAGAAGGGTATACTGCAGGCTACAAGCCTCTCACTGAGGCCAACTCCAGAGCCAGTAGAGCAGTGCCCACTATCTGCAGAAAAATCACAGGCACCCAGATTCACTAGGCCACTGGATTCCTGAGCTATTTAGTCTAGGTGCCAGTTGAGACACAACCTGGACACTTACGTTTTTTTAAACAAATTTTCCTTGTAGGTCTTATAGCAGCTGAAAGAAGTGAATACTGTTACTATGTACAATTTACAGATAAGCAAATTGAATATCAGAGAACTTAAGTGACTTGACTGAGGTCACACAGTTACTAAATGGCAGAAGCAAAAATGTAGACTCTCAGACATCATACACTGTCAATGCCCTTCAGCCAAACACCACCAGGACATGCCTGCAGTTGATTCAAGCTGGGATTATTGTTCATTGCAACAAAGAGAGACACCTCAACATCCCCACTTTCTACCTTGTGTTGGCCTTCCTGGCAACAAGCAATAAGCTCAACTTGTTCAACCCCAGGTGTGCTCTTTGTGGTCTTTGGCTGGAGGACATTGACAGAAATGGAGGTTCACTGAGATTCAGTTGAAACACTCACTTCCTTGGACCCAGCTCTTCCACTTAGTAATAGTGACCATAGATAGCTTAGACTTCTTGTGTCTACTTGTTTGAGATACCAATCTACCCATATCTGGGAAGTAAATTCATGCTGAGCTGAGCTCTGATATTTCATTGAATTTCTTCAGCTTTGGGTTTATTTTGTTTTTTTTTTTTTTAATGTTTATTTATTTTGAGAGAGAGAGATAGAGAGCAAGCAGGGAGAGAGGCAGAGAGAGAGGGAAACAGAGAATCCAAGCCGGCTCCACGACTGTCAGCACAGAGCCCGACACAAGGCTTAAACCCACAAACCACGAGCCTGCCCCTGACCCGAGCCAAACAGTCAGACAACCAACTGAGCCACCCAGGCACCCTGTGTTTATTTTACTTTTTGAAATGAGATCCTTTAGAGTATTTTTGGTTATCTGATCGGATTTATATTGTTCCTTGATGAAATTGTTTTCTAGCCTTCTTACACATGCCCTATAGTCTGTCTGCTTGTGTACTGTTGTTAATGTTGTTTTTAAGAGGAAAAGTCTGTAGGGAAAGGATGACATAGATTCGATAAATTTTTCCTTGTGCTGTCACAAGGGATATTCAGAAGGTCTCCTCAGACTAGTGTCTTTTGGATAAACTTTATCTCAGGTTATCATTTTAAAACCTTATGAAGACTTCTTAATCTTTCCTTTGTGTCCCTGAGACCTGCTTTCTTTAGCTGCACCTACCCAGAATCAGAGCTTTTTGTCTGGCCTTGGATTGGAGGTAATTGGCCTTAAACCAAACTCTGAGGGCAAAGTTCACCACCACCATCTTTACAGACTGTTGAGTTCTCACAGGGTTTTCTCAGTCTAAAAATGCACCTCTTCTGGGCTACATACCTGCTTCCTCCATGTTTTCTCTCCCTGCTGCTAAGTTGTATTCTTATCCCTCCAATTGGCACAGCTTCACCAGGGATATTTTAAATTGCAGTGTCCCCTTTGAGGGGATTTGGACATGAAAGAGAGGCATTTTAGAATAGAAATCAAAAGAAACCCTCATGAAGAGATTATCTTGTTTGTCTAAAAGAGAGATCAGGTTTTTTTTTTTTTAACTTAGGAAATATCATCTCCTTGGCTTCCATATTTGAGAGATTAATAAATGTTATATTTTTAATTATACAGCTTGATAAACTTGTCAAGGGTCAATGTTATATCAAAACCAGCATTGGGGCACCTGGTTGGCTCAGTTGGCTAAGCGTCCGACTTCCACTCAGGTCATGATCTCGTGGTCCATGAGTTTGAGCCCTGCATCAGGCTCTGTACTGACAGCTTAGAGCCTGGAGCCTGCTTCAGATTCTATGTCTCCGTCTCTTTCTGCCCCTCCCCCCCTCAAAAAGAAATAAACGTTAAAAATTATATCAAAACGAGCTATATGCCACTCTTTTTTGTGTGTATACCTCAAAATCTATACTTCTACAGGTTAACTTTCTTCACCTTGCAGAGAAAGCATAACTAGCCCTTTGTAGTATAATCACATACTTGACTGTAGCTGGGTCTCTCTTCCTTTTTTACTTTGTTCTATTCTACTTTCTCTCTTTTTCCTCTCTTGTGAAACTTGAAATATTAACTTTTCAAAAAATAATTTAGTTATATTGCATATACCCTAGGGATATGTAGTCCAAATAAAGTCAAATTTGTCTAAAAGAAAATTTTAAAAATTACTGAACCATGTTACTTTTTGTGTACACTGGAAAGTATATTTACCTAATAGCTATTAGAAAATATCTAATATTGGCACAAAAACAGACACATAGACCAATGGAATAGAATAGAAACCCCAGAACTAGACCCACAAACGTATGGCCAACTCATCTTTGACAAAGCAGGAAAGAACATCCAATGGAAAAAAGACAGCCTCTTTAACAAATGGTGCTGGGAGAACTGGACAGCAACATGCAGAAGGTTGAAACTAGACCACTTTCTCACACCATTCACAAAAATAAACTCAAAATGGATAAAGGACCTGAATGTGAGACAGGAAACCATCAAAACCTTAGAGGAGAAAGCAGGAAAAGACCTCTCTGACCTCAGCCGTAGCAATCTTTTACTCGACACATCCCCAAAGGCAAGGGAATTAAAAGCAAAAGTGAATTACTGGGACCTTATGAAGATAAAAAGCTTCTGCACAGCAAAGGAAACAACCAACAAAACTAAAGGCAACCAACGGAATGGGAAAAGATATTTGCAAATGACTTATCGGACAAAGGGCTAGTATCCAAAATCTATAAAGAGCTCACCAAACTCCACACCCGAAAAACAAATAACCCAGTGAAGAAATGGGCAGAAAACATGAATAGACACTTCTCTAAAGAAGACATCCGGATGGCCAACAGGCACATGAAAAGATGTTCAGCGTCGCTCCATATCAGGGAAATACAAATCAAAACCACACTCAGGTATCGCCTCACGCCAGTCAGAGTGGCCAAAATGAACAAATCAGGAGACTATAGATGCTGGAGAGGATGTGGAGAAACGGGAACCCTCTTGCACTGTTGGTCGGAATGCAAATTGGTGCAGCTGCTCTGGAAAGCAGTGTGGAGGTTCCTCAGAAAATTAAAAATAGACCTACCCTATGACCCAGAAATAGCACTGCTAGGAATTTATCCAAGGGATACAGGAGTACTGATGCATAGGGGCACTTGTACCCCAATGTTCATAGCAGCACTCTCAACAATAGCCAAATTATGGAAAGAGCCTAAATGTCCATCAACTGATGAATGGATAAAGAAATTGTGGTTTATATACACAATGGAGTACTACGTGGCAATGAGAAAAAATGAAATATGGCCTTTTGTAGCAACGTGGATGGAACTGGAGAGTGTGATGCTAAGTGAAATAAGCCATACAGAGAAAGACAGATACCATATGGTTTCACTCTTATGTGGATCCCGAGAAACTTAACAGGAACCCATGGGGGAGGGGAAGGAAAAAAAAAAAAGAGGTTAGAATGGGAGAGAGCCAAAGCATAACAGACTGTTAAAAACTGAGAACAAACTGAGGGTTGATGGGGGTGGGATGGAGGAGAGGGTGGGTGATGGGTATTGAGGAGGGCACCTTTTGGGATGAGCACTGGGTGTTGTATGGAAACCAATTTGACAATAAATTTCATATATAAAAAAAAGAAAGAAAGAAAATATCTAATAGCTTACTATAGCTATTAGAAAATAAGAAGAGTCTTTACTTTCAGGATAAAAGAAGAATTTTAGTGTGATTCAGGGTCTTTAGCACACCGTTTTGGTTTATTCAAGACTAAATTTAATTTTTTTATAATTGAAACTTCCTAAATTTCCCCCATTGGCTTTCTGAACCAAATAACTTGCCATTAGTTTCTAAAAAGTGTCTAAATTGAAATAGGTGTAGAAAATTGTATTCAACTAAATAGAATAGTAATAATGGATATCTTTTCAAAATATTATGGAATTCTTAAAATGTTATGTCATAAGAATTCAGTGTTAAATTACAATCTCCAGGCAAACCATAAGACACTCTTAAATACAGAGAACAAAGTGAGGACTGCTGGAGGGGTGTTGGGTGGGGGATGGGCTAAATCAGCGATGGGTATTAACGAAGGCACTTGTTGGGATGAGCACTGGGTGTTATATGTAAGTGATGAATCACTAAATGTTACTCCTGAAACCATTATTACACTACATTTTAACTAACTTGGATTTAAATAAAGTTTAAAAAAATTAAAAAATGTTAAAAAATAAAATAAAATAAATTATAATTTCCAGATTCTTAGATAATTTTAAGATCTTAGACCTAAGTTAATTACAAATAATGTTTGGATGTCTGGATACTTCCAGAAAAAAAATAAACCAGATACAAATATATTTATTCTTGTTTTTTAGTGGCAATCAACTAACAAATTATGCAAACCTTTTTGAACGATATATAGATATTTTATATATATATATATATATAGCCTCCTGAAACTTAAAATGATAAATAATTTCTCATGGAGAAAAAAATTGCTAAATAATTTTTTACTTTCTGTTCTTTAGTTTTCTTTTATGTCTGAAGACAGAAAAGTTGGCTATTTTGATTAAAAATAAGAATTAATATAAATGGTTAGTTGTACTTGGTACAAGAATTACAGAGAAATAGAAACATGTATATAAGATAATGGATATTATTTTCATTTTGCTTATTTAAAAAGTTGTCATAGTTATTTAATATAACATATATTTTAAGTACTGATAATTATATTTAAAACTGTAGATAAGAGCCTGAGATTATTGCCTATTTTCATATTTATATATCTGTGTATGCATAAATACATATATATAAAGATACATTAATAAATCCTTTATTACAAATTGTTACATGAATAATGTTCCAAAGGAGTAAAATTAGAGTATGGGTCTTTTTTATATAGAATGACTAAGTCTATGATCAGATTAGTAGATGTTCCTTTCTGTCACCAAATTATTCTGTTAACTCTCAGAACTTTGTGACATATTCTGAAATTGCTTTTTAAGCAATTCTTTACTTTTATAAAAAAAAAGCTAATTTCCTAATAGACATTGTTGTTTATCATTAGGTAATTTTACAGTGTTAACGATAAATATTTCTTCCTTTAGATATTTATGATTTACCTTGCCCCTTCTAACAACTATTCTTAATTTTACCTTTCCCAATTGCAGAATAACAAAACAATTAAGTTTTTTATGCCTAAAAAATCTTTGAGTTTTCTAAAATGGTCATTAAGTAACACAAAGATTTGCCCATTCACCTCATAAAAGAAAGGACAACAACAATAATTATGTTTCTCTAAATTTCTCCAGCTTTTAAGTTACTCTGTTATAAGAACTTAGTATTAAAGTAATGTGACATATTAAAAATAGAGTTTATCTTCCAGATAAAAGTAAAATATGCAAATACTGATATCATTCTACGTTGATAATTTTCAAGTTAAAAGAAATACACCCTTCTTTAAACACAAAGACTGATACGATACCTCTCTACCAGAAGATTTTTCCAGGAATTTAGATTCACAATCTCTCTTTTCATTTTTGTTTATGAAGTTTCTAGATAAGCACTGTGGTACTAACTTAATTACATGGGAATGGTTAAAGGTATATTCTTTCAGTTCTTCATTAGATCCAGTAGCTAAGACAAAGCACCTTGTCTAAGAGCTATTAACAATAATAGCAAACGTATAAAAACTTCAATTAGCTTAGTTCTGGATCACCTCTAAGCCTTGTGCTTTGCAAACTCTTTTATGGACAAAAAGACATTCACCAATTTTCAGCTAACCTCCTAGGAAATACTGAAAGCCCTTTCACACTGTCAGTTTCTGTGATACTTGAAACCCAATTAGGCTTCTTCATTTACTATGAATGGAGATGGAAACAACTTTCTGCTTACTTCTGTTAGGGAATTCTCAACATCGTACATAGACCTTCAGAGACCCTTTGGC